>NC_134712.1:19546540-20195290 GCF_049634645.1 Pelodiscus sinensis
CTCACTGTTAAATGGAGAATCAAGTTTTAAACTTCAAACTCAGCTATCCCTTAGTTCATTTGATACAACAGAAGATATGAAGGACATTCCTGTTTGTAGGCTAGATTTGTTAAAGTTTACTATAGGTACAATATATTCACAGCTACTGGAAACTTGCTCAAACAATGTGGTAAACAAGCTGATTGTTATGTATAATTTGGTTACCAAATTGTTTACATTACTTTCCCTTATAATTTATATTACATGTATACAGTATGTTTTGCTATTCTAACTTTCACTGCAGAGGTTTGATTTGTGAAGCTAAGTAGTACACTAAGTAAATAAATGGAGGAAGGAAGACATAATAGCTTCACAGAGAATCATGTAATGCATTTTCTTATATTTTTGAAAGCTGATCACCCTTCTGAAATTAAGCCTATGACATCACTTCTATCACAGCCTTGTAAATCCATCTTAATTAATTTACAAATCAGGGTTGTTTCATATATTTATTTTTAATGAAAGTTTGAAAACAGATGAGAGTCTTCCTATGTCCTCCCCACACTTAGTTCTTCAAGCACCCACAAGGAGACAAGCTCCTGCTTTAGGTAACATTGACAGAATGTATCATGTGAGGGCAAGTCAACATTTAAAATACTGTAGCACTTTAATGGAGAAGCTCTAAGCCAAGAGTTCTCAAACTATGGGGGTGAGTCTCCTGGGGTAGGTCTCCCAAGGGAAGTGAAGAAATGCATTATGGGGGACAAAACCATGGGGCTTTAATTATTAAGCGAGTTCTTTCCATCAGCCACAGGTAGATGGGGCTCATGCAGAAGGGCTGTGCACACTTGGGAAGTGGGGACGGAGGGTACAGATGGAACAGGTAGTGCTACTTTAAGGAATAAATTAAGGGCTTTATTACACTACTCGTATTGTGATGGCACGATACCTTAGATGTTTTACTCAATATGAGCATGGAGTGGTAAAGTGGTTTCTAAATTAGTACTACTTCTGGAAGATGCAATATATCTATTTTATTTCCTGGCATTTATATAGTCAACATTCTAATGAAGCTACTTCTTATTAAAAAGATCCTAAAAAAATGCCTTTACATTAAAAAAAAATCTTAAACAATGAAGCACATCATCACAGACTCAGGACTCCTTTCAAAGTGTATGCTCACCTGTGGAGTGCAGCTGCTGATGGGCCGAATTTCATTGGTGAGTGGTGCCATGGAGACAAGTAGGGTATAGTTTTTGTTTAGAACTCTACTGCAGGTGGCAGGATCCAAGCCAAGTAAACTCTCACATCGTAAGAGATCCAAAGGAAAACCTACATTAATAACATTGAGTCACTTTGAATACAGCTAGAAAAGGAACATATACAACCAAAAGAGCACAAGACAGGAAACAGACAATCTTAGATTTTTCTATTCCTTCATGCTCATACCTCAATAATTAGATTTAAACAGTATTTTTCAGTACTAATAATAATTGGCAGCTTTAACATTACAATACCATTTTTAGTGAATCCATCAATAGCAACAGAACTAGCTCCAAGAGAATGAAATTCAGTGAGTGACGAGATAACCCCTTCATTCTTGAATTTGTGGTACCTTTTATAAAACTATTAGTAACTGAAAACTAAGGAAGGTTTAACAGAGGAAACCAGGAAACTCAGTCAAAACTCCATCCTTCAAATGCTCTTGTATGCCTGGGGTTTTATGGAGTGGTGTATTAGTTGTACAGGTTGCATCAGGATTCTCTGGTCTGGCAACATCCATGGTCCGGCAAGACCTCGGATGTTCCATGATCAGAGAGTCTTAGCACACTACAGGGAGGTGGGGGCCCAGGAGCCAGCGTGTGGCTCAGCTGGGCTGCAAAGGGGAGCAGGGAGACAGCAAGGGGCTCACTTGGGCTGGGGATGGGCTGGGAGCTGGCATGTGACTCAGCTGGGCTGGAGGGGGAGCCAGGAAGCCCAGAGAGGTAGTGGTGGGGGGAGGCTGAAATAACCTTTGGTGGTCCAGAAAATCCTTCATCTGGGACCAGTCAGGTCCAAAGGGAGCCGGACTAGGGACGTCCAACCTGTAGCACAATCATAACCATATGCTTATCCCTAACCACAATAAACTACAGATGAAATTTCAAACTTACAGTGTCTTTTGATTGCAGAAATTATTCTGGGGTTCAACATTTATTGTACCACTTATTTCTAAATCAAATTTGCTCACTTTACAAGTAAAAAGATGGTCTGCCATCTTGAAAGCCATGCTGTGCTCCAAGTTGTACATCACTACCAGCAACAATTCCAACAACATATAAACCAAAAAAGAAAAAAAGAAAGAAAGAAAAAAGTCTTTTCATGAGATGTGTTGGTTCTTCATGCTGAAAGTAGAAGAGCCTTGTCAGTCACTAAAGAGATGCCCTATCCTGCTTTTCAGAGCTGAGCTTTTAACATCAAATAGCTTGGCTTTTGACTGTTTAAGCTAATTCATTAACTTAACTGGGATTCAAGACTACATTCTAGGACATGTTTTATAACCATTAAAATATAAAGTTAAATTGTCACCTAACTCTGCTTACTCAGGAGCAAAATCATAGGCCAGAGAAAATGGAATAGATAAAAAGCTAGCTGCTAGTTGCTTTTTACTCAATGGCATGGAGGTGGCCAATGCCAATGTTTTGGCCAGCAAAGGATTGTGTCTAGCACCTGGAATGCTTCCCGGATTCAAGACAACCCTTACATACTGATGTACTACTACAGAGCAGTATTTAAAATTTATGCCTGAACTTGGTCTCTGACAGAGGATCGTAACTTACACCTCACTATGTATTTGACCATACGAAGACGACCTCCCTATTCAGGCCAGGTCTACGTTGCAGGAGTGAAGGTTGGTTTAAAGTATGCCACTCCAGCTACATAAATAATGTAACTGGAGTCAGCATACCTTAAGCTGAGCTTGGCACTGTCTCCACAGTGGGAGGTCAATGGGAGAAATGCTCCCATTGACTTCCCTTAATCCTCACAACAGTACAGATGCCAACAGGGATACCCTCAGCATTCAATTTAGTGTGTCTTTACTAGACCTGATAAATCAAATCCTGGAAGATCGAGCGCCAGAGCATCAATCCTCTGGTAAATTGGAGGCTTAGCCTCAGTGAGTTAAAAAAATTCAATATTAAAGAAAAATGGTTACCTGTTCTTCAAGGTGTGAGTACAGACATGTATTCCACTCAGGTATGAGTGCATGTGCACTACACCAAAACCAGAGACCCTGGTCTAGCTGTCCCTATAGGGGTAGCTCCTGCCCTACAATTTAAGGGCTGTGCCATGCCAATCTCCCTCAGTTCCATCCCATTGAATTTCAAGAGCAGAGACTCTGACACAGGGAGGATGGGTTGTGAAATGCAAGTCTGAAATACATCTTAAAGAACAGTTACAGAACCGGTAAGTAGCCATTTTTTATTTCGGTGGTTGTATGTGTATTCCACTCAGGCAACTCACAATCAGTATTTAGATTTGGGACTTTGAATCTATTTGAATAATGATTGTAGCACTGCCTTTGCAAATTTTGCATCTGACAGCGATGCTGCGGTAACTAAATGATGACTGGTAAAAGTATACATAGAGCCCCATTTCACAGTCCAACAAAATGTCCAATATTGAAACACTGTTGAAAAATGTGACTGATGTCACTGGGGCTCTCAACAATCGAGCCTGGAAAGTCTGTGGGGATGCAGACTGAGACACCCCATAAGCTGTGGCTCTTGTTGGCATGTTTCCATCTACAAATCACAGAAGGAACTGCAGCCTATTATGTGAATGATTTGTAACTTCTCATGTGACTCAACAGTCCAATCAAAGATTTGCATTTTCTTTGGCAGTTATTGCGAACTAGCTAATTAGACCGTCATAAGACGGGATTTTCAGGTCTCCGTCTCCCCCCCTTCCTTCTCCTCGTCTCTCTCAGCTCTCCTCCCCCTCCTGCCTCTCACTCAAGGGACCGCAGAGCCCAAACGGCCTGGAGCCGCTGTAATGTCGTACATCACCGCCATGCCCCCCTTCGCCTCCCACCGTGGCACTTGGCTGACTTCTGCGCCGCTCAGCCGGGCCGCCATGGGGGAGCAAGCGGAGCAAGTGGCGGTTGGGCTCCCCCATGGCAGCCCAGCCATGTACATCACTGCCCCGCCCCCTTCCCGCCGTGGCGCTCGGCTGACTGGAGAGTGTGGGGCCCAAACGGCGACTTGCGCCCCTTGCTCCCCCACGGCGGCCCAGCTGAGCGGTGCAGAAATCAGCCGAGTGCCACGGTGGGAGGCGAAGGGGGGCAGGGCAGTGACATTCACAGCCAGGGGGTGGGGCATGGAGCAGCTGTCACACCGCACGTCACCGCCCCACCTCCCTTCCCCTCGCGCCGTGGCGCTCAGCTGATTTCTGCGCCGCTCAGCTGGGCCACCGCGGGGGAAGCAAACGTCCGTGAGGGCTCCCCCGCGGCGGCCCGGCTGAGCGGTGCAGAAGTCAGCCGAGCGCCACAGCAGGAGGCGAAGGAGGGCGGGGCGGGTGACGTACATGGCCAGGCCCCACCCCCTGGCCATGTACATCACTGCCCCGCCCTCTTCCCCATCCGCCGTGGTGCTCGGCTGACTTCTGCACCGCTCAGCCGGGCCGCCGTGGGGGAGCAAGCGGCGCAAGTGGCCATTTGGGCCCCGTGCTCCCGATACAGCACAGGCCGCCCAAAGGGAACAGCCAGGATTTCAGGCAACAGCACCACTCAGAGGGAACAGCCAGAATTTCAGCATTACAGACTCACAGACACTGGGCTACTATATATATATGATGTATGCCTTTTGTTTGGGACTGCTTGCAAGCTCTTTTTTCTACAAGCTGTAGGAGATGTTTCTGTCATGGACTTTGATACCCCGATGGAGACTATGGCACCACTTGTCATGAGATTGTCACACTTGGTAAATTTGCATAAATGAAGCAGAACTATTACCTCTAGAAACATTAAGAACACATCCTGTCTGGAACACAAGAAGCCAACAGAAAGCATCAAAGTGAAATTTCAACATGTAAAAACCAAGTTATAGCAAGCCTATCAGAAGCTGTGCAAATCTGAACTGGATCAAGTTCTGTGAAGAGCTACAGAGAGCATTAGATACAGGAAACCTCAAAGTCATGGATGGCAGCCTGAAGAAGGCTGTAAGTCCTATTGTCAACAGCACAGCAGTAAAATCATTAGAGATAAGAATAAGCAATTTTCCCATTGAGTTGAAAACTATTCAGGGCTCCATGCACAAGAAAGAAACATCACCAGTGAATCATGGGATCAAATACCAACTCTACAGATCATGCCAGAGCTAGATGTAGAGCCACTGTAGAAGAGCTAAGCACAGCCACTGATTTGCCACCAAGTGGCAAGAGTCCTAGAAAATATGCCATCCCAGTGGGGAAATCTTCAAGTGTGGGAAAGAGGCTGTTACTATCTCTGGGGAAGGATATCCCTGGAGCGTGAGCTTAATGAACCCCCAAAGTCACCAGAAGGGAGCCACCCGCATGGAATGAACAAACATCACACCTTGTCTGAGACCCAATATTCAGGTTGTATTGGCACCAAGATAAAAACAAAAGTAGTCAGCACCCTGAGGACTGGCCAGGACATCACAGTCCCATTTGGTACCAACCCTGAAGACAGCACAAAAGTCAGTGTCAGTAAGCTGTACCTGAGTCAGCTTCAGTGCCAAAGATGGCAATGGTGCCAATGTACTACTCAGTACTGATAAGAAGGCAGTGCTCAATTGTCCACTGTGAGCATCAGGCAATGCTGACAACTGGGACATGTTTGTCATCACACCAGGCAGTGGTGTCTGGGCTACTGAATGCTCTTGAGCAATTAGAGAAGCAGGAACAGAGAGAGGCAACGCAAGTCTGATGCTACCTATACTCTAATGGCACAGAAACAGTTGAACTGATGCTGCCTGGATAACAGATAGCCCAGCTCCATCTCACATACCTGAAGGAGCCCAGTCTGCAGTCCTCCTGGATGAGAAGAATGACAGCTCTGAAGTAGCTGCAGTCCATTTTATGAGACCTTTTTCTCAGAGGACCTAAGGAAGAACAATGACCTGTCTTCCTCCTAGAAGAGGCAGTAGAGTCTGGCTGAGGAACTTCAGCTTGCTCCAGCTCCGAAGCTGTCTGAGAAGCTGAATAACCTGTAGGAGTCCCTTATGCCAAAGTGGGCTTCGTGGTCTGTTCTAAAAAGTATTGCTTAAGACTCAAATCCCTTGCCATCAGAGTTCTTTTCTTGAGACTCACTGATGGAGAGGTACTTCCCTAATGTACCTCTCTCCTACACACAATACACACTACTGGGAATAGCCACCCCTCACAATGGACAGTGTTTGAATTCGAATGAAGACATCCCATCACTATGACAAGTTAATCTAACTCGCATTAGGGGCACCATTAACTATAACAAAAACCCAAACAATGGAGCTAAGAAACAATGTTATGGAAAGAGCACATGAAGCACTTCAACTGTAGTTATGGGTAGTGAGAAGGAATGTCAGGCTGTCGTGTCCCTTAAATAGCCGGAGGATAGGCTAAAAACCACTGGATGCAAGCTCTGTCTCTCTGGGTATAAGGCTAGGTTCTCTGGCTTCAGAATGTGAGCTACACACTAGGGATGTTAAATATTGGTTAACTGAATAGTTGAGTAACCTCATGAATTCTTATTATGTCTCTATAGTCTATAGACTATTATGCTATAGTCTCCAGGGGTGGGACCAGCAGCCTATGTGCTCTGGCCTCACTACCGAGGAGCCTGTACCAGAGGCAGCAATGCAGGGGGGTCAGGTGGGAGCTGGTCCAGGAGCGGAGCCAGTTTAAAAAAAAAAACAGCTCCCCTTACCGACTGGATGCCTGTCCCTCTGTGTTGCTTCCTCTGATAAAGAGGCAGCAGCGTGGGGTGGCAGCAGTCCCTGTCTAAGGGGGGTCTGTGCTGCCTGCCCACCAAGCTTCTAATAAAATTTTAAATGCAGAGCCGCAGCAGGGGTAGGTCTCGGACCTGTTGTAAAACAGGACTGAGCCGGGCTTCTGGCTAAAAAACTGACTGGGAAGGAAGTGGAGAAGTGGAGAGGGAAATGCATGCAGTGTATAGCATTAACCTATAAACTTTTGCTTATAGGTTAATCGACTACACTATTATATCCCTACTGCACACACACACGTGAGTGGAATACACATCTAAAAACACTCAAAGAAGTAAACATCTGCTACCAACACATATTACACTTTTTCTATTATCTGCTGTTATACTGCAGTATAAAAGACACCTAGGCCAAACACTTTTCCCAGGTATTTTGGTGTAAATCTGTTGAAATACCATTGATATAAGACAAAGCAGTACTTGATTCACTTGCTTCCAAACAATTTGCCCTATAGAACAGAGTAATACAGCTGAATCAGAGTGGGTAAAAATTGATGATTAATAAAAAAAAATTAAATCAATAAAATTCTAAATATCCCATTTAAAAATAACAGTTACAATTAAATCTCATCACAAACATGCTACACATACACTTAGTGTCTCACAAAAATAAATTAATGGCTCTAGTCTGTCTAGCCTAATTACCAGCTCTTGCTTCTTGAAAGTTCTGGGCTTTCAACTTCTGTTTCTCAGCAGACTAAAAAGTAATATGTTCAAAGAAAGACAAACTGGATAAGTTTGTTCTGTGATTATGTGATGGTGGACCTTCAACCAAACATGGCAAAGGCGTTAGTTAAGACATAATATATAGGAAAGGACAGAGGCAGCATAGAAAGGAACAAAGGAACAATGGAAAGGAAAAAAAAAAAGAACATTATTCAGCACAGACACCGTACTATATTTCCACCACACTTGTCACATAAAAACTGACATAGCTTCTGTTCGTAAGACACACCTTTTCAGGGAATATTTTGAAGAAATTTATTCTCTGGGTAAAAAGGAAAACATGTCAAATGTAAGCAGTGCAAGATGATGCAATGCTTAGCTGCAAGAATGAATCATCATAAGCAAAACGGCTTACTGGGAGAAAATTATGTGAATGAAAATGGGGATATGACTAAGTGGATCAACTTAAATCATTCACTTTGCAATGTATTATTCTTGAAGACTCTTTCTATGCCTTTTAGTATAAGTGTGATTTGACAAGTAAATTCCCAAGCTGTTTGCTGTTTTGGATGTTGCTAGAAAAAAAGTGTATCTTAGCTAATTCTTATGATTTAATTAGTTAACTGGGTTTAGAATCTGTTATTCAAGAATACAATACAGAAAGATGCAGCAAGAGAAATCCAGAATTGCCAGTTGTCACTGAGTATCATTTTCTTATTTTATATTACATGCCCCTTATTCTGGAACTTCATAGCCACAGACCATAATAGTGATTCCATACATCTATTCCCTATTTTACTTCAGCATAATTCAGCTTTTCCAAGGAAACTCAGTTCTATACTTGTTTTCTCAAAAAAACAGAATGGCTAATGAAGTTAGTGGCACTTACTCCAAATTAAGTGCACTCTTAGCACAATTTTATCTTTTCCGGAAATTTGATTTAAATCAATTATTTTTTTGATTGCTTAAATTGTGATTTAAATCAACGATTTAAACTGCCTTGATTTAAATCAATCCAGCCTAAGCTAAATATGATTAGGCCATTAGAAGGGAGAATCATAAATAGTATGATTTTCCCTTCTAATGGCCTAATCCTATAAAGGTGCTGGGCACCTAAATTTCCCAAATATGTTTAGTATGGGAAATGCTTAGCACCTTGAAGGATCCATGCCCTTACCTGTTAAAACAAAAATCAACCTTACTAATAGATTTAGACATCACAGAATTGTAATTCTGGGATACATTCCAGGTCTATGGAGATAACTGAACTTAAAGTTTTGTGGTTTCATCTTGATGGATTTTTTTCAGGGAAGCATGTTTAAATTTGTTTCCAAGGGAGAGGGATTTTTACAGGCATAAAGAGTAACTGGGCATTTAGCTTGTGAGCGAGGGGTGGGGACAATGCGAGTTGTGCCTAGCTCCTCTTTGTGCCTTTGAAATATCTCTACTTAGGAATATTTCTGCATGACTAAATGCACACTCTTATTCTCTTCAAATATGTGAGGTTTGGAACCGGCTCCCTCCCATGCCAGCCCAGTTTGTCCTTGGTCTTGCAGCGAAATCAAGCTAGTGCTCTGAACACTAGTCTAATGCCATGTAAGTAACTGATTTGTGGCAAGGAAGCACAAAACAGGAAGCAGTGGACTGAAAGGCCCTATTTCAGGAAAGCACCCCATTAAAAAAGGGCACCTAATGAGAAAACTCTTATTTAAAGAAAATACTTGATATATAAACAAACAATGCCAACAGACTGGACAATTTTTCCAAAACAGTAACTTTCACTGTACCATTTGGTTGCTCAGGTTGTGCAGCTTGTGCCACTAGGTCCTTGTTATGCCTCAAAAACAGTATTGTGTTTCTCAGAGTTAGTGCATGATCAAAATATCTCTGGGCCTCCCCTTCACCTGTGCTTTGAACCTAAACAAAAAATATTAACATGTACATTTTTTGTAAATTCGTTTCACAAATAGTTACATTAATACGTTATTACAAACATTCTATATTCAGCTGGAAAAGCTTGTCAAATACTGTAACATATGCATGTGACAGACATAATACTGATGAAGAAGAGGAATCAAAAAAATTAAATCAAACAGCTTCACTTATAGTGTATCATCATTGTTCAACATAAATTACCACTTAAGGGCCTTCTGGGAAAGAATGCCATAATAAAGGTAGAGCTATCATAGCAATTACAGGAAAAAAAAAAATCTACAAATGTTCAACCTTATAGTCATCCTAAGGAATTGATTTGTTTAGTTAGATATAAGTTCTAAACATTTTAAAGGTTTAAAAGAATTAAATTAAAAAAAAAAAAGGTCTGGCAAGTTGTGGTCTGCAAATTCCAATTTTTAATGGTAAAGTTTTCAAAAGTCTATGCACATTTAGATACCCAAATCCAGAACACAAAAAGCCAATGCTAGCACACAAGTTAATGTGTATGCACTCGTGTATCTATAAATGCATGCAAAATAGGGCTTATTAGGTTCAGTGTATTTGAGTATCTTCACTTGGTGACTTTTTTTAGGGCCACATTATCGGAAGTTCATGTATAAAAGTATAGTCACTATGAGAACAGATATATAAGGCAGTCACCATTTTAACGGGACATAAACTGAGGATAGCATATTCCCCACTCAGCTGTTCCGACAAATATTATTACGCACAAAAAAGTAATAAGGCTCCAAAAAGTAAAGTACATGATCAAACACACACATTAAATACTGATATTGTAAAACATAACCCACATAAAACATGTTAAGCTCTGAAAGCTTTATACTATGAGGGTTACCTTTTCAAGTTCCACAAGAAAACTATCCAGAGACTCATCTGACAATTTTCCAACTTCAAACATAGTTACTGCATGACTTTTCAAGTTCTGCAATGATATAATCCAAATATAGTGTATATAAGATTTTTTTCTCAGATTCTTATCACTGAGAGTGGGAGATTTAACATACATGTTTTATAAAGTAACAGAATTTGCTTAAACAAATTACCATTAAAACTGCTAAACAATTGCCACAAAAGGTACTAATATCATTAGAGATGCCACGTACTAGAAGACAAAATAGTTTCTACACATTGACAAATTGAACAATCTGACATACTGGTGAAAGATTCCCCATCATTAGAAAGGCAGTGAGAGTTGAATCAAACAGAAAGGCAATACGCTTTGTGTGTCCACTAGACAGATTCAAGCTGCTCACGCTGGCTGTGTCAGCTAATAAAACAAAGAAAGAATTTGTTAAATAAAATAAATAAGATTACTATAAAAACATTTTCTTTAAGCAAGACTTAAAATCGTAAAACTAGATCTATGTATGAACTAAACAAATAAATAACACGCCCACTGTACCATACTGAGTCTTATAAACATGTCCTTTACCACTATCACAACACTATGTAACACTTATCCAATTAAAAATTTAATATTGTGGTAATTTTATTTCCATTTAGGAAGAATTCTACTAACATTCATAATGCAGATTGATTAAAACAACTGTTTTTTGAGGTGGGGAGATATAACTTAAAAATAAAAAAGGGGAAAAAACTCAAATATTTGATGTTAAGTATTTATACATACACCTCCCGCCCCCTCCATATATGATGTTATAACTATAAGTAATTATTATGTATGTGTCAAGGCATTTTATAAACAACCAATTGATTCTAATATATCAATTCAATATGGGTACTAACCTGGGTCATCTTGACTGTTTGTGTCAGTATCTGTAGCTGATGAACAAGCTTCCTGTACAGGACTCCTGTTTTCCCCACTGTCCCATGCAAGCAACATCTTTTGAGGATCTAAAGTACTCCTATTAAGATAAAGCCTGTGTCTATTATCACCATAGCCCCATGGCAGTAGTTCTGCATGCTAATCTCATGATATCTAATGCTTGCTCACTGACAGATTATGAAAACCACTATAAATACTATCCAAGCCAGATCAAACATTTCACACTAACATAGTAAGTATATTTATTGATCCAGCTTCTGCCCTCAAACTAGCCTGTAGTCAGAGATTTACAATCTTCAACTGATTTACAATCTTCAGTCTTCAAGACCCAACAGGATTGCCAGAGCACCCAAGTACACAGTCTGATTTAAAACCAGAAAGTACTCTAAGCCAAAATGTCAATTTTATAGTAATATTTGGAGCACTTGTCAATGAATGTTACCACCAATAATATATACCCAAGAGCTACATGTGCGTTATCTTCATTTTATATATTGAAAATGAAGAAAAATAATTAAGTTATGACTAAGACCACAAAGGGAATCACAGTGCCAGAATCAAGGGTGAAACTTAGTATGTCCTACCTGGCAGCTCAGTTGTCAAAACTATATTTTTCAAATATCTCAAGAAACATGGCAAGATACTTACTTTAGTCTATTTATAGACGGGATGTTCCTCCATGATGAATGAAGATTTTCCAGATTCATTACTTGGCCTTTTTTGTGGGCAAAACCCAATCGACAATACATGGACACAGCATTCTGAAGAAACAAAGATATCAATAAAAGACTACTAAGTGTCATAATGTAGTTTTAGCATCTATTTAAGAAGCCGTGTAGTAAAACATTGGAGGGTTTTTACTTTAGACAATTAGATGCTGTGGATATAGTGTTCAGACATACCTTCACCAATGATAAATCTATTTCTAGAACATTTGCAAGCTGAAAAATAGGAAAAGATATGAGACAAAATAAAAATAGTTAATAAGTGATTCCTGTGTTATTGCTATGCACTACTCTTTTTGCCAAGGAAAAGGTAGTGCCACTTACAGAGGGGGAAATGTTATCTGCTTTTCTATTTTTTTTTTTAAACTTAGCTACTTGCACATTCAATAAAGCACAGACTCATCTCTGGAAAGCTACACATGCAGCAGTATGGTTGTGCAGGTAGACACTGACAACAGGAAAAGCATTTATTGGTAATTCACAAGCCTGTTTCTTGGTCCTTCCGGTTTCCCCCGCCACCCTGATGCAGAAACAAGCTAAGCATTACTAACCTCTGCCACATTAGTATGTTCATCTATTGAAACAAATATCTTGTAGAGAAGAGTTTCAAAGTAATCACCTTGCAGTCTGTTCATTACAAAACCTTCAAGCGGAGGCACTGGAAAGAAGAATTATTTTATTACTATTGTTTAAGAACTTAAAGTTTTCAGAATATTTTGATTGCTTAAAAGTTAGGTTATGTTTAAAAAAAGTCTTCTAACAAACTTTATTCTAGTTCAGACTGTGAGGTAATTTACAGTATTTTCCCTCCAAGTTCAAATTTAGTCATTGAGCTTCTTTGGTGTCTTTCCAATTCTATACACCTTCCAAAATTTAACTCAGCTAGAAAACTCAAATCATTCTATGAAATATTTACACTCAACAATTGTCTAAATCACAAGTTTTCCTGTTGATATATTCTCCCACAACAGCTAAAGCCATTCTGTCCAGCCATATTGTAAGACCCCACTTAAGTCAACTTGCAGTCAACAACCCATCACCTGTAAAAAAATATTAAACCACTCCAAAGCCACTTAAACACAATTAAAGCCTGTCCTTGAAATTCCATCCAAAATATGTGGGGAGCTAGTGCAGCACTCAAAAAATAGTAATTGCTTTCTGCATGTTGTATAAATTATTCATTGGGCAGCCACATGGTGGAGCCAGCTTTCAAACTAGTTCCTCTCACATACTGGCTCCTATGGAGCTACCTACCCCCCGGTCTGCTCCCTCTGTAACAGTGGTTACACATTTACAAATGAAGACCCCATTTCATATTTCTATGAAAGACTTTTTTACACTAGGGATGTTAACAATCAGCACTCAAAAAAATGAAACCAAGTTTTCAGGAATCAATCTCTTCCCAAGAAAACATAGCTAGTACTTCTAAAACATGCACTCACCTGCTATACAACTGTCATCAGATATTGGTACATCAAGGTAAATAAATCCTTTATTATATAAACCTTTAAAAATAAAAAGATATATTTACTCAAGTATTAATGATATTAGTAGATGCTACACTTTTACATCCATTCAGGAAGTTTTATCCTCTCCCATGCCTTGCCCCAGAATTATATATAATTACACAGCTATGCACAGACCCAGAACAATAACTAGACATTACATTAAAGCAAAATCCTAAATTATTCACAGCACAAAGATAAGGTACAATTTGACTGGCAACAATATATTCACTTCAGAAACAGGGATCAGGATAGTAATAGGGTACGGGATAAAGGGTGATCAAAAATTAAAGGCAACTATGTTTATTGCAGAGATACAGGATATATCTAAACCACGGTTAATCTGGATTCTGAGTTTTAGTTTTTACCCTCTACCATCCACATAGAAAGACCTCTGACTCAGGTTTACCTTGCTAGGCATTTGTGTTGGAGTCTGAGCTCTAGTTTTAATTGGACAGGAACCCACAGTTAAGATACAGACTTAAGTCACTCAAGTGTGGATAGCCCCCCCAAGCCTTCCCACAAGCCACCCTCACCTGAAGGACAGACAAGTTCTCTCACAAATAACTAGGAAACAATCCTAGAGTGTATCAGCTCAGAGAACCAATGTGCATCTAGGGATGGTCTAGACAGTACTGGGTCCTGCCATGAGGGCAGGGGACTGGACTTGATGACCTCTCGAGGTCCCTTCCAGTCCTAGTATTCTATGATTCTATGAATATACATGGGAACACTGAAATAGTGAGGACACGGTAATAAGGGTAAAGCTTTGTAATAGGGATACTTGCACTAGGACTAAGATGAACTGAGTAGTCAACGTGGGTGCCAATCACCCACATAATTGTGCAGCATGAACATAGCTATGGAGAGGGAGTTCAACGAGCAAGCCCCAGAGAGCACATTTCAACATAACAACCTAAGAGACCTGGCTGTTACTTTAAGAATTTTATCATGAGCTAATAAAGCACAAACATTGCTCAGCAAGTGAATTAGGTGTCTGTTTATCTCTGATCCTTGATCAGAGAGCTCATCTATTCCCAATTCAGTATAGCAGAAAGGACACAATGAGCACTTAAATAAAAATACATATATATTTAAAAGTAACTCCTTATTCTGGTGTCCAAGCATTTTATTTAGCCCAGGATAGGACATTTGAGGATAGCTACCTCAAAAGTTACCACCTCCAAAAAGGAAAATAAGAAACAGTAGAAATTTTCACAAGTAAATTGCCAGGCCAACAGGCAACCAGGCAAGCAAGCTTGATAAGGCAGTTTTAGTACTATAAGGATTTGAGTTACAGCTGTACATAATATTTTAGAAATACAGCTTAAACAGAATTCAGACTGGAATCCTGTTTTATGGTAGGAACTGCATTGCCTTTGAAAAAATAAAGATACACACTATACATTATGGACTACATCAGCGATGGGCAAAGTAGGCTAGTATGTGGGTGCATAAGTGGCCCTCCATCTCAGGCTGTGTCCAGACTCAGGGTTTTTTTCGAAAAAAGTAGCCTTTTTTCGAAAAAACCTCACCTGCGTCTAGACTGTAGCCGCATTCTTTCGAAATTAAATCGAAAGAACGCAGCTTTTCTTTCGGTGGCGGTAAACCTCAATTTACGAGGAAGAACGCCTTCTTTCGAAAGTTCCTCTTTCGAAAGAAGGCGTTCTTGAATGTAAATAGGGCTTCTTCGAAAGAGAGCATCCAGACTCACTGGATGCTTTCTTTCGAAAAAGCAAGCCACTTTTTCGAAAGTTCAACGTGCAGTCTAGACGCTCTCTTTCGAAAGTATCTTTCGAAAGAGCGTCTTTCGAAAGAGGCTTGCAGTCTAGACATAGCCTCAGTGGGCTGCAAGATTGTTGCAACCAAGACACTTAGAATTTGGGGGGAGAGTGCCAATTGAATTTGGGGGGAGGGTGCCAATTGAACTGCAGCAGCACTTTGATTGGATGCAGAGAGAACACATGCCTCTCACAGTTAACATTGTATGCAATCAGCACACATCTCACTTCACATGTCCTTGCTCTATATGCATGTCTCTTTAATAATACTGGTAAGAAAAGAAAAAAACAACGTGAATGGAAACCAGCAGAATCTGGCAACCCTATGCATGGGCAACAGTCAACAAAATGTCTCGCAGGTCACACACAGAACTCCCAATGGCCTGCATGTGGCCCCTGGGCTGCAAGTTGCCCACTGGTGAGCTACACACTGACAAGTCTGCACAGAGTAGGTAGCAACCCAGACAGGCTGATAAGCATGTATAATACAAGGTAGCCTTTGTCATAGGCCAGGAAGATGCATGGTAAGCTGAACAACTCAAAGTGGGGTGATTTTATTGCTTTTTCCAGGCATTATGTTCATTGCTGGTGCAAGTTCTCACTTGCTGTGTATGGCAGCTTACACACAACAGATCTGAGGCTATCCAAACCTCTCACATAAAAGTCCACATTTTCCACCCACAAAACAGGGCAGAATCCAATGTTAGGCACACTGCTGTTTGCACACTGAGTCTGCATCCTTTTCTTTCCTCAAGCACAGGCAGTACTTCACCCTAAATATCTCGAAGGATCGCTGTCAGCATTTTCACAGTTTTTTGGAGTTTTGTGTTTCTGAAACCCTCTACTGTTCTTGCATCCATTCAAAAGCTTGAATTAATCTCCCACTCTTTCTACAAATAGGTTTTGTCCTGTTCCATTTAACAAACATTGAACTTTTTCCTGCTCTTCTCATGGGGCGGAATACACAGTATAGAACAGTTTTATTTGCTATCTTATTTGCCATCAGCAACATCAGTGCCACCAATGGATTATGTACAGACAACTCAGAGAAAAACAACTAACAGAGTTAGTCACATTACGCTCCCTCTGCTGAACATAATGACTAGATTCAAAATATGTTTTCTATGAAAAAAAAATGGACAGACACACAGTTTCTCAGCCTGAAATTGGTAGATCTTTGGGAAATCAGTATAAGATTGTCCCAACTAGATCATGATATTCTTAAAAGGGGCCCACATTTGCTATTTGATACTGCTCTTCAGAACAGAATCAATTACTATTTTAAATGCTCTCCTCTCGCCAAATAGTATACATTTGATGAGTAACAGTAAATTGAAACAATGTGTCTCTCTCATTTGGGTCAATAGAACCCTGAATTCTATACACGCATAAGTACAGTAAAACTCCAATAGTACGGCATCCGATAGTCCGGCACTCCTGATAGTCCGGCATCAAAATGGCAAGAACCTAGTGAGTGAGCTTTGGCAAAAAAAGAGAGTCACAAGGTAACAGCGGCAGCAGCTGAACTGAGCAAAAAGGGTAAAAAAGGCTTAAAAAAACTAAAACATTACAGTATACTGTATACAGTATGTACAATAAAAAGGGTTAAGAACACTTTATATACAGTACATAATGTATACAGTATAAATAAAAAACCTGCTTATAGTACCTCCTGATAGTCCGGCATATCTGATAATCCAGCACCACCTAAATCCCATAGGTTCCGGATTATCGGAAGTCTACTGTATGAGATTTCGTCTAATGTGTCATTGTGAGGAAGCCATTGTGTCATTTCAAATAGAAATAATGACATCTGTCAAAATATATACTGCTAGGAATCAATGTTATGCTATTTATGAAACATTGCTTCTAGGTGATTTGGGGTTTAACTGTTTGGGTATGTCTACACTTGCACCCTAGTTCGAACTAGGGATGCAAATCCAGGCATTCGAAATAGTAAATGAAGACAGGATTTAAATATCCCGCGCTTCATTAGCATAATCTCAGCCGCAGAACCCAGCTGATTTGAAAGTGAAAGTGTGCTCCGGGCCGCGTTAGTTCGAATCAACCAAGGAGCTTGATTCTAACTAACGCGGCCCGGAGCACACTTTCACTTTCAAATCAGCTGGGTTCCGAAACAGTGCGCGGCCAAGATTATGCTAATGAAGCGCGGGATATTTAAAACCCGGCTTCATTTACTATTTCGAATGCCTGGATTTGCATCCCTAGTTTGAATTTGGGTGCAAGTGTAGACATACCCTTTCTCTTTTCCTCCACTCTTGTTTTATTCCATAGTATTTTCTTTCCATCTCAT
Organism: Pelodiscus sinensis; assembly: GCF_049634645.1. Lineage (NCBI taxonomy): Eukaryota > Metazoa > Chordata > Testudines > Trionychidae > Pelodiscus > Pelodiscus sinensis. Next base: position 19,564,238 of record NC_134712.1, read on the forward strand.
ATCTTACTAAATGCTAAAAGCTTCTATGTTCCTTTTACTCCTACTTTGAACTGGTCTTCAAATTCTTCCTCAATAAATTCTACAGTATATAGAAATGCCACATTTGTTAAACACTTACTGTGAACTACATTGTAGTCTAGTGATCCAGCAAGCTGAGGACCTGAATCAATTATTTTATCAATAACAGATTTCTCCGATGCAGTACAAATCTATGTAAAAGAAAACATGTTAATTTCTAGTAAGATCTGTCTATACATTTTCATACACAGTCATTCAAAATTAAAAGTTGTCAATTTTAAATCAGTGAAAACTAATAAAGGCATCTTTTCACAAGGAAGTTAGTATATGATCAATAGGTTTAAGCTTGCCATAGTAGTTTAGTTTGTTACTCTTGTCTCTGCAGAAGTAACCTCATTTCAAGGTTACACATGCCTCTTGAAGGTTTATTTAGTTTACAGCTTGCTGAAGATTTAATAAGTGAAGTTCAGATTAAAATAGAGGTTTTCAAATTCACTGATGATAGTTTATTTCTATTCTATTCTAGTTTATTTTTATTTTAGGATTCCATAACTGCAAAATGATTTAAATAGAGGTGTTGTATTTTGATCCTAAACTTATCCTATTTTAGAACTGTTATAGTTCAATAAGCTGTATTGAAAATATACAGCTAAAAAGATGAGCATTGTATCTGAAATGTACTAAATTCCATCCAAACTTCTCAATCCCTGCTTTGAACAATTTACAATCTAAATGAGAAAAGCAACATAACACAATTGTTTCTTTTTGTTTCTTAAATCATGTTCATCGTACAGTTCATGGACATTCGTTTAAAGAAAAATGTCTTTCATGGTGATACTGAAATAAGTTTGATACCACATAACCCAGGAATCAGAATTTACAGGAAAAGAGAAAGTATACCCATCTAAAAATCCCTTACCACTATTTCCGTAAGAAATTCTACTACATTAAGAGATAAACAGTACAGATTTGTAATTTTCCCCCATTCTCTCAGTAATTAGTGTCTTAATTTGGTTGAACACAATACCTTGATGTCATCCTCTGTGATGTAGCCAGCCTGCACCACCCACCAGGCCTCTATAGCAATCTCCACAGGCTTTACCGGTAGCAGATCACGAGCAGTTTTCCTTCTGAAAAATTTCTGTAGTGGTACAATCCATATGAGATTGTACAAATTAAATGTTATTGATTATATATAGAGATGTCAGCAATGTCCTTTACACCATAAAACAACTATTTCTAAATGCTCATTCTCAGAGTACTTAATATTCAAGCATTAAACAAACATTTCAGGATACCTTAGTAGGTGGGAAGACTGCAGTCTTTATTCTTAAACCCCAAAGGAATGCACATGTATATAGCATACAGGGATACAGATCAATGTTCCCTGTAAACTGTGCACTTGTGTGGCCAATCAGGAGAGAATCAACTGGGCAGCATTTGAATAACAGAGGGCCACAAGTAGGCTTTTTGTTTCTACTGGTGGGGCATATTTGCACATGCTTCGGTACACAAAAAGAAAAAATGTTTCTGCACACGAAAAGAAAAAATACACACGTGGATGGAAAAGATTGGTGTGAGCAGTGATAAAGATGTGTTAAAAAATCCTCTCCTCCAAATCAAATAAAAGTGGGAAAATGAAGATTTACCCGCAGTTTTTAAGCTTTCACATAAGTCAATTTGCATGTGAGTGTACATATTTAATTAAAAAATGAAAACTGTACTGAAATTGCTAGTATGAAGTCCAGGCACACAAGCATTTTAAGAGCAAAAAAGCAGAGACTGAAAATACAGGATAGCATACAACATATCAAATGTGGAGTGTTGTTGTAGGCAGAATACTTTATAAAACTAATAAAGCATCATAAAATCACATATTGTTTATTTCTAATGACAATTATACTATTCTAGAGTAGCTTGATGCTGTGAGCTACTATAAACTTCAGTTCATGAAAGAACTGCTAGAGGGTGCTGTTGTATTGATGCAGATAAGATTACTCTTCTCACATTAAATATAGCCCTAATCTGTTTGTTTCACTCAGCCAATACTACATTCTTTAAAAAGAAAATACTGTTGCAAACTGAGCTCATAAAAAGGGCTAGATCATGCAGATATCAATCAGGAGATAATCTGATGTAATTAGCGGAACTGCTTACAAAAAAAAAAAAAAAAAAAAAAAGGACTGCATGATCAGATCCAACACTGCATCCTCTAACACAGTATGTGAGCAGTATGCAAACTAAACAGAATTTACACTAGCTACTTTTGATTATAAACTTGAGGCATATAGGGAAAACTATGCTCTCAATTATACCAGCATAAATATGGAATAACTCCACCAATGCCCATAGATATTACTTCAGATTTGCACTTGTCAAAAGAAGAATTCAGTCCCAGTCTTTGTCTAAGGCTATGTCTAGACTGCAAGCCTCTTTCGAAAGAGGCTCTTTCGAAAGATACTTTCGAAAGAGCCTCTTTCGAAAGAGAGCGTCTAGACTGCACGCGGAACTTTCGAAAAAGCAAGCCGCTTTTTCGAAAGAAAGCACCCAGTGAGTCTGGATGCTCTCTTTCGAAGAAGCCCTATTTACATTCAAGAACGCCTTCTTTCGAAAGAGCACTTTCGAAAGAAGGCGTTCTTCCTCGTGAAATGAGGTTTACCGCCGTCGAAAGAAAAGCCGCGTTCTTTCGATTTAATTTCGAAAGAATGCGGCTGCAGTCTAGACGCAGGTTAAGTTTTTTCGGGAAAAGGCTACTTTTTCCGAAAAAACCCCTGAGTCTGGACACAGCCTAAGAGAGCACCTTGGACATAATATAGTACTGAAGTAGTAGTAACAACAAACAAAGCTGGCGATTTTTTTTTTTTTTTTTTTTGCTTTTTATCACAATTACAAATATTATAATGGCTTTGAAGAAACATACATATATTACTGTATTAGCACATGAAATATTATGTATCCTATCCCTACCTACAACAGTTTTGTCAAGATGCTGCCAGGAACAGAGAAGCAGGATCCACATTTAGGGTGTGTCTAGACTACAGGGTTTTTTCAAAAAAAAGTAGCCTTTTTAAAAAAAAACCGGCACCTGCGTCTAGACTGCAGCCACATTCTTTCAAAAGTAAATCGAAAGAATGCGGCAGTTTTTTCAATCACAATAAACCTCATTCTACGAGGAATAACACCTTTTTTCGAAAGTACTCTTTCGAAAAAAGGCACTATTGAATGCAAACTGTCCTTTTTTGAAAGAGCATCTAGACTCTCAAAAAAGCGGCTCGCTTTTTCAAAAAAATCTGCTTGTAGTCTAGATGGTCTCTTTCGAAAAAGCCTCTTTTGAAAGAGGCCTGTAGTCTAGATGTAGCCTTAGAATAGATGGAAAGAAAGTTAAAAGCAAAAAAAAACTTACTTTTGATGACCTACACTGGTTCATTAGATCAATGTACTGGTTTCTTCCTATACCAAGAAGCCGTAGACCTGTGAAGTAAATGTTCGATTTTCTTTATGAAAAAAATATTTTTTAATTGAAGATGTGAGAATTTGTTATTCCAATTTTTAAAGCAGTTCTGAATTTCATGAATGTTTTCAATACTTCCTTTTTTTACAGAAAGATCAACTAGTCTCACATGCGACATAACACAGTCCATAGAATTTCCCAAAGGTAATTCCTAGAGTAGATTATTTTGAAAAAAATTGGCTACAATATCATCTGGAGAGCGCATGTTCATGATTATTCACCATGACCCCCAAATCTACAAAGTCACTGCTTCCGAGGATTGAGACCCCCATCCTGCAAGTACAGCCTACATTCTTTGTTCTTATGGTACATATTTATATTTAGTCTTATTAAAACACATGGGCTGTGTCTACACTGCGCCCATTTCCGGAAAAGGGATGCAGATTAGACACTTTGGAATAGGCAAATCTGCGGGGGATTTAAATATCCCCCTCAGCATTTGCATTAACATGGCTGCCGCTTTTTTCTGGCTTGGGGATAAGCCAGAGAAAAGCGCCAGTCTAGATGTTATTCTCCGGAAAATAAAGCATATTCCGGAGGATCTTTTATTCCTACTTTCAAGTAGGAATAAGAGATCCTCCGGAAAAGGGTTTATTTTCTGGAGAATAACGTCTAGACTGGCGCTTTTCTCCGGCTTATCTCCAAGCTGGAAAAAAGCGGCAGCCATGTAAATGCAAATCCCGTGGGGGATATTTAAATCCCCCACGGAATTTGCAATTGCGATGTGCTACATTAGCTTCCCTTTTCCGGAAGGGATGCCAGTGTAGACACAGCCATATTGTTTGCTTGCACCCAGTAGATCTATCCAGAGCACTCTGAACCAGTTGACCTGTCTTCTTTATGATTTACTACTCTCCTATCTTGTGCATCATCTGCAAACTTTAACAGCATTTTTTACTCACAAAAGCTTATGCCCAAATAAATTTGTTAGTCATTAAGGGTCCAAAGGACTCCTCGTTGTTTTTAAGTGATGATTTTGTTTTCTTCCAGGTCATATGTTAAATAGTATAGGACCAAAAACCGATCCTTTCAGGACCCCTCTGGTAACACACCCACTTAATGACAACTCCTCGTCATCTTACTATAATGTATTCAGAAGAAAAAACACACAACTAATTTTTCTTTATGACAAGTCACAGCACAGAGGAAAAAGAATCACAATGATGTGTCCAACATCATCATCACCACTTTAGCCTTACCTTACCTTCATTCAGCTGGTAGTAATAACTATGCTAATATCAGACACTACTGAGTTACCTGGATTTTTAATAAGGCTAGACATTTAATAAGTCTGGACACTAAGGGTGTGTCTACGCAGCAGGGCTTAACTCAAGATAAGCTATGCAAATTGAGCTACATCAATTACGTAGCTTAGTCAAAATTGGGAACATCTACACAGCACTTATTTCGAAATAGAGCATTCTTCCTTCAACTTCCTTTACTCCTCGTGCAATGAGGGTTACAGGAGTCGGAGTAAGAAGATCTCCAGCTTGACAGTATTTCAACATTTCAAAATAACTGCCTGATGTGTAGACGTGGATTAAGTTATTTTGAAATAATGTTACAGTGTAGACGTACCCTAAGAAACACAGCCAAAGGTCATCATGGCCTCTAAGAAAAGCTGTTCATTTCAACTGAACAAAATATTGATCCAGTAATCTTTACACATATAAAAAACATCAGTGAATTCAGTGTGATCACTTCCATGAGTAAGGGTTGCAGTACTGAATCTCTTCAGAATTCTTACTTACAAAAAATTTTGGTGTCTCTTGCTCTCCCTGAAAACTGTTGTAGCTGTCACCTCCTGCAGATCCTCACCTTTATAAAAATAAACTTAAGGACTATAGCAATAGCCAAATGTCCACTACATATTTAGCTCTTCAAGTAAGAATAACTTCCAGTCATCTGTTGCTCAGAAATCAAGAGAACTTCATCTGTTCTCCCCCACCCACATTTTCCTGGAAGTCTAATAAAACCATAAAAAAGTGCCCTAATCCAAGTGCTGGATTCCCTGTCCCAGTTACATTTTTGTCCTCCTCTGACTAGATTTGTTCATAACATACAAAAATTAAAAATAATTCCAAGACGGTAATTAGTAACTTAGAATTTACTTCTTGAAAAATCTTGTTTTTTCAAATATGTTATGTCTTGTAAATGCTTCTTCTTAAAATATATTAAATGTTGATGTTGATAAATGGAAAGCAACGCACATTTGAAAAAAAATAATCCCAACTATATATACACAATATGATGTGGACTAATTTGGCTACAACTACTCAAGAGAAAGATGTTGGAGTCATTGTAGATAGTTCTCTGAAAACATCCACTCGGTGTGCAGCGGCAGTCAAAAAAGCAAGTAAAATGTTAGGAGTCATTAAAAAAGGGACACAGAATAAGACAGAAAATATCTTATTGCCTCTATATAAAACCATGATACATCCACATCTTGAATACTGAGTACAGATGTGGTCGCCTCATCTTAAAAAAGATATATTGGCATTGGAAAGGGTTCAGAGAAGGGCAACAAAAATGATTAGGGGTTTGGAACTGGTCCCATATGAAGAAAGATTAAAAAGACTTGGACTTTTCAGTTTAGAAAAGAAGAGACTAAAGGGGGATATGATAAAGGTCTATAAAATCATGACTAGTATGAAAAAAGTGAATAAGGAAAACTTATTTATTTATTCCCACAAAAAAAGAACTAGGGGTCCCCAAATGAAATTAATAGCAGCAGGTTTAAAACAAACAAAAGGAAGTTGTTCTTCACTCAGAGCATAGTTAACCTGTGGAACTCCTTGCCACAGGATATGGTGAAGGCTCGAACTTTAACAGGCTTCAAAAAAGAGCTAGATATATTCATGGAGGTTAGATCCATCAATGGCATCCCTAGCCTCTGTATCTCTGGAGGTGGGTGACAGGAGAGGGATCACATGAGGATTACCTGTTGTGATCCCTTCCTCTGGGACATCTGGTATTGGCCACTGTCAGCAGACAGGATACTGGGCTAGATGGACCTTTGGTCTGACCCAGTATGGCCATTTTTATATTTTAAGTTCGGATGCAAAAAGGTGTTACCCAGTCAATATTCTGCTCTTATTTCATAGTATCTATAGTAAACGTATAGGCTGAGCTTTTGAAATTCCCTCTGGCCACAAAATTGCCATCTTATCTTTTACTTGACATAGCTGTGTTCTAATTTACTGGCTTTACTACGTCTGTTTGTCTGTGTCTGTCTTTCTTTCTAATTGATGCCTGATGAACCCAAACATTTGCTTGTACCTTTCAATTTATTTTGTATTTTCTTGCCTTCTTGTTTCCTTTTTATTTAGGTATATACATGCCATACCTTTTGCCCCTCAAACATAGAATGTTTAAGTAACCTCTATGCTCTCTCACTTTTGTTAAATCCTTCTGCCTAAAGTTTAGTGTCCCAGTGCTAGCTTTTGTTCCAAAACTCCAACAAAGAAGTTCTAAAAGTCCATTTATTAGCTAAACTACAATTGTTTCTCAAGTAACACACAGTTGCTGGGATGAGACCAAATCATGAATGGCTTGTCTTTTGGACTCCAATAAACAATTTTATGGTGTTGAGCAACTGCTTCTCTCAACTACCCTCCTGTGTGACATATGTGCAGTTAATGAGATAGTAATAATGGCTGGCTTCAACTGTTTTATCGGACTATGAACACCCACCCACAGAGGAAACCAACAGAGACACAGTAGGGAAAAAGGCAATGAAACTAATACAGAAATTTCTCAAGTTAGTTTTCAGCACCCAAAACACATCACTTGTCTTGTTCACCAGGTTTTCCTTCCCTGCCAGTCCCTCTGGCAGACTATCATCTTTCTATCCACTCCCCTTCTTTAGGGTATGTGTTTACTGCCGAGTTAAGTCTGACACTTACTAAGCCACTCTCCTGTCCACACACAAAACCTCTCAACTGTGTTTAGTACTTTCAACCTGGGCTAACAGGCAAGACTAGGGACATGGATTAGAACCCGGGCTCTGGTTTCACTTGGGCCAACTGCAGTGAGAATACAAGCTAACTTGAGTGCTAACAGTCTTCCAATACCTCCCTACAATCCTACACCCCCTACCACACACCATGTGCCCAAGACAGACACATTGTCATATAATTCACTGGAAAAAAAATCACAGTCCAGCTCAGATTACTACAGCACAAAGAACCAAGATTACATATCACAAAGTCTTATTAACACAAGAGTGTAGTGCCAATAAAGATACAACGCCAGATAACTGCAATGAAGACATACCACTACTTCCAACTACTACTTACAGGTTCTACACTTTTAAAAAAGGAGCTGTGATGCAACTGAAAGCCTTCAAACTGTTTGAGAAGCTTCGTTTACCTACCTCACTAAACATAAGAATGCAAACAGATAATACTTACAGTCAGCAGCAGTAAAGTTAGGCAGTGAATCGTAGCTTTTTTCACTGTTCATTATATCCTTTAAAAAGCAACACACAGACAGAAAAAAGCTTAATATATAAGTGAACTAAAATGTCTCATATTTGAATAAAAGGAGTTTCTTTGATATTAATGGGCATTTAAAACCAAAATGACATTTAAATTTAAATGTAAAAAACTATTTCTCAAACAGAAAATAAGAAATTGACAAAGAAAATATAGCCTGCTAAAATAATTAAGCACTTTGAGAGATCTGGTTTACTATGAACATAGTACAAGAACTCTATCAAAAATTATTTGCTTAATATTAATAATAATCAAATCTCTTGCAGTTATATTGTAAAAACCCCTGAAATCTTGACAAGCTGATTACTAAGGGTCTAAATCTATTTCCATTAAAAGTCTATGGTAAAACTTCCACTAGCATTGTTCATCTGAACAGAACAAACAGGCATTAAAGAAAGTAGCCAATAGTAATCACAGCAACAATTATCAATTTACTCAACATTAAACTAGGAATGTAAAGGACTAGTCGACTAGTCACCCGCCTTGCTGCCTCTATCAGAGAGAGGCAGTGGGGCTGGGGGTGGAGAAGAGAGGGGTACTTAAAAGCGGCAACGCTGCATGGAGCCTGGGGTCAGCTGCTCTGTGTGGAGCTGCCGCTTTGAATGCCACAGGGAAGGCTGGTGTCAGGCCCCTCACGGCATTTCCAAGTGGCAGTGCCACGTGGAGCCCATGATCAGCTGGGGACTCCCCAGCTGACCCCAGGCACCATGCGACGCTGCTGCTTTAAAATGCCACACAGAGCCCGGATCTGATCCCAGGCTCCCTGCAGCATTTCAGAGCGACAGCACTGCATGGAGTCCAGAATCAGCTGGGGAATCCCCAGTTGACCCTGGGCTCTGTTCAGCGCTGCCACTTTGAAATGCCGGGTGGAGCCGAGGATAAGCTGGAGACTCCACAGCTGACCCCAGGTTCCAAGCAGCGTGCCAGCTTTGAAATGTACAAGAGAACCCAGTGGGGGTTCTTGTGCATTTCAAAGAGGAAGCACAGCATGGAGCCTGGGGTCAGCTGGGGAGTCCACCCAGCATTTCAAAGCGGCAGCGCTGCTCGGAGTGTGCCAGCTTTGAAATGTACAAGAGTCTCCAGCAGGTACTCTTTTGCATTTCAAAACAGAGGCGCCTGCATGGAGCCCAGAGTCAGCGGGGACTTCCCACTGGTCCTGGGCTCCCCAAGGTGTTCCAACTTTTAAATGCATAAGAGCCCTCGCTGGGGCTTTTGTACATTTCAAAAGTGGAACATGGAAGTGCTTATTGACTAGTTGAGTAGTCAATGGAAATTCCATCAACTACTCAACTAGGAAATTAATCGCTACTTAGCATCACTATATTAAACTGCATGCATCTTTTACACCAATGACAAAATATAATGTATGCTACATCCAAAAAAAAGGACAGAAGGCTCCCACAAGTCATTTTTGACATTTTCATAATGAAAAAGTTCCATTTTTTTCATATCCACGTGATTTTTTATTTTGAAAATTAAGTTAATCAGTAGGAAAAAAATTGTTTAAAAGGTCATAATTGAAATAAAAGATTGAGTGATCCAATCTGAATTTTTTGGATTTTCAGTTTTCAAAATTTCAGAGTTATCAATCGATTCAGGACTAGTAAACCCATCCAGCTGCAGCTACCAAACCCTAACTCTTCAGACAGGCATTTGGGAGGGTTGGCTCAGTTGTGATTATCATTGTAATTCTGAAGAAGCTTTCCTTAATGCTGCTAATTAGCAGCAGCAGCCTATCCAAGAGCAAACAATAAGAGTCATATAAATAGCTGGCAGACATACTTATGGAGCATGACATGTTTTGTTTTAATTCAATTCCCAAACTCACCTCCATTATTCCTGTGTAATATGAAAATGGTGTTATCCTCAGACCTTTTACCATGATGTCAGACAAATGGTAAGGGTAGAGCATGAGATGATCTCTACTGTATTTTAACAGCTCCTCATAGTATTTTCGTTCTTCTTTCTTGACATGCTTAACTGGGGGGAAAGAGGTCAGGCTAATATTCTATTACATTGTTATCTCAAAATGGTGCAGTGATTATACTTTTACTTGTAAACAACAAGACCACACACAAAAAGAAAAATGGTATGAAACTCACTTAAAAATAAAGGAGGAAGGGAAGAAGAAAGCTGATGCAAAGATGTTCAGCACCAATATCTCCTATTACCTTCTACTAGGCATGCAAGGTACTCAGAGCCTCTCAAGATCAGGTTAGAAATCAGGGAGATTAGTTATTATTCAGTAGCTTAATCTTATCATCTAATCTTCCAAAGTAGAGGAAAATCCAATGAAAGTAATTTAATGCTAACTAGAATACTGAACTGAAGAATACATTGTACAGAACAATCCTGCATGTTCAGCACTAACAGAATACACATCTCATTTCTAAATGACACATACCACACTGGCACAAACAGACCCAAAAGGAAGATGAAATATAAAATAAATTCACGTTTATGGTTAGAACTCACAAAGTTACCAACAAACCACCTTTTTAATGCAGGGCTCCTTCTAAAAGGACACTTCCTTTGACATCATGGCTGTAATTTAATTAAGTCCTCCATTAACAAGCCCTAACTTTGTTTGAAGGTTTCAGATGGTCAAAAATGTTGTGGAAAGCCTCCACTCAATGCAGTATAATGTAAAATGTAAGTTTCAGTATAATGTGAATGTAGATTTTGTAATCTTTTGAGCTCTGTAATATTCCATTGATAGAAATGTAACCGTGTTAGTCTGGTGTAGCTGAAACAAAATACAGGACTATGTAGCACTTTAAAGACTAACAAGATGGTTTATTAGATGATGAGCTTTCGTGGGCCAGACCCACTTCCTCATATCAAATAGTGGAAGAAAATAGTCACAACCATATACACCAAAGGATACAATTAAAAAAAAGTGAACACATATGAAAAGGACAAAGTGTTCACTTTTTTTTTTAATTGTATCCTTTGGTATATATGATTGTGACTATTTTCTTCCACTATTTGATCTGAGGAAGTGGGTCTGGCCCACGAAAGCTCATCATCTAATAAACCATCTTGTTAGTCTTTAAAGTGCTACATAGTCCTGTATTTTATTAATATTCCATTATGTGAGAAAGAGATCAGAAGGATTCTTGTGATTCATCATGATCACACTGTTGCTCTTAGAAGTACAGGCAGTCCCCGGGTTACGTACAAGATAGGGGCTGTAGGTTTGATCTTAAGTTGAATCTGTATGTAAGTCGGAACTGGCGTCCAGATTCAGCCGCTGCTGAAACTGACCGCCAGTTCCAACTTACATACAGAATCAGCTTAAGAACCCCAAACGTCCCCAAGTCAGCTGCTGCTGAAACTGATCAGCAGCTGATTCCAGGAAGCTCAGGGCAGAGCAACTCTGCCTCGGGCTTCCTGTAGTCAGCGCTGGTCAGTTTCAGCAGCAGCTGACTTGGGAACGCCTGGGGCAGAGCAGCTGGGGTGCTGCTGGGTTGCTCCAGTAGCGCCGCTCCTCGGCGCTACTGGAGCAACCCAGCAGCACCCAAGCTGCTCTGCCCCAGGCGTCCTGATTCAGCCGCTGCTGAAACTGACCAGCAGCGGCTGAATCAGGACGCCTGGGGCAGAGCAGCTGGGGTGCTGCCGGGTTGGTCCAGTAGCGCCCAGAGCGGCACTGCGGGACCAACCGGCAGCGCCCCAGCTGCTCTGCCACAGGCGTCTGGAGAAAAGACTAGTCTGCTGGGGGGGGGGGGATACTAGCTGTGCCCCCCACCCCCACCCCAGCAGACCAGGAGACCAGGGAGACAGGGAGCAAAGCCTCTGAGGACGCCAGCAGCGGGACAGCCGCGGGGCGTCTGGGCTGTCCCGCTGCTGGCTTCTCCGAGGCTTTGCAAAGCTGCGGGGGGGCTCGGGCAGCGAGGCAGCCCAGGCGCGCCTGGGCTGCCCCTCTGCCCAAGCCCCTCCGTGGCTTTGCTCCGCGTCTTCCTGGTCTGCAGACCAGGGAGACGCGGAGAAAGCCCCGGAGTACACGGGCGGCAGGACCACAAGGTCCCGCAGTCCGTGTCCTCCGGGGCGAACCCCGTTCGTAACTGCAGATCCGACGTAAGTCGGAGCTGCGTAAGTTGGGGACTGCTTGTAATTAGAAAATATATTATGTTAGAAAGAAAATATGATGAATGATTCTTTATATTGAAAGAGATTGATACCTTTTGTATGGACATTTGTATCCCTTTTCCCATATGTGAAATGGTTGTGTAGTTCCTGGGGTGAGAGAGTGAATGAGTTTGGAATGTGCTTGGAGAAGGGGCATCAAGGTACCATGAATAGAGGCCCGAAACAAAGCAGGACATTATGGATAGCCGTGAAGTGTTAAAAGCAAGCACTCTTACAAACAGGACAGCCTTGAAATAATAGTGGGAAGGAACCACCAACATACTGATATCAGAGTAAAGAATAACTCCCAGATAAACAGCATGGATGGTGATTGATTAAAAACTGATGCAGCAAAATGTAATGACCTGAATGGGAAAAAAATTCTATAAGATGAGATACCTTGCATGAATTTCTGTGTCCTGTCTTATCAGGACTGGAGGGTTGGTCCAGACTGAGGGTATGTCTACACTTCCAGCCTATTTCGAGCTAGGGCTGCAAATGTGGGCATTCGGAATTGCAAATCAAGCCCAGGATTTAAATATCCCCTGCTTGATTTGCATCTTCGCGGCCAAGAGCCATTTTGAAATTTACAAGCCCAGAGTAACTGCCTGTTAAACCTCATTGCAGGAGGAATAACAGGTAGTTCGAACTAGGGCTTTATTTCAAACGCCCGTTTCACTGCCGTGTGTAGACGCGGGCAATTACTTCGGGCTTGTAAATGTCAAAAATGGCCCCCAGCCGGGAAGATGCAAATCAAGCATGGGATACTTAAATCCTGGGCTTGATTTGCAATTCCGAATGCCTATATTTGCAGCCCTAGTTCGAATTAGGCTGCAAGTGTAGACATACCCTGAGAGACGCCCCCGCTCTTTCCCTTCGCATTTAAGTCACCTGGCCAGTGAGATAATGTGAGCAACAGACTGGTATCTTTAAGCAAAAGCAAGACAGGGTTTGTTTGTTCGTATATGAGCATATGGATGTATGTGTGTGATCAGGCTCAATCCTTTTTCCATTAATTCAACAATGGCATTTAATAAAAGCAATAGCTGGGTAACCTTGGGTTGATCTTTAGTGGAAAAATAACATAAAAAGACAATGCACAGGAGATTTACTAAGCTGGCCATTAATAAGCTTCACCTGGAAACAGAGTCTGAAGTGTGCATTCCACAAAGAAGCCCCTGCACATAAATGGATTTCAAAGTTAATTTACTTCTGGGGTTCTATCATTAAAAGGTTGTTTTACTGGGGTCTCTTTTGGCGGAAACTGAGTTGGTTCTGACAGATCTTTAATAATTTCAGAGACAAACTTTTGAAAGCTATTAAAGATCACAGTACATTTAAATGAAGGCTTTAGAAGTAGAGTAAGTTATCAAATGGACGTTATCAATCTTTCATGCTCACCTAAGTTATTCCGGTATCGGAGCTGATTGCGGATACTATAGAGTACAACCTGCTTTTCATACTCCTTCTGAGAGTTCCCAAGACCCTATGAAACAAAATATAAATGTTATTTCACTTGTATTGTATATTCCTTTAGTAAAACCAGTGCAACCTGTACTACAGACAAGTATATTCAATTACATCTAGTGAATTCTCCTAATTGGTCATCGCAGCAATATCTTCAAATACATCTACCAGGTCAAAGTTATCCATCTAGCAGAATTCATACTGAGTACCTTTGAACCATACTTTTCTTAGGCAATGCCATCTGCGGCTGCTCTGACCATACATCACACTATGGTCTGCCCTGGCTAACCAGTTACTGGTAAGCATCGGTTGGAAAGGGGGATGCTTACCGGGTAACCACAACCTGTTACCCACTTAAATCCCTACTATATAGTAGGAATGTTAAAATGCGTTTATTTTGGTAAACATGTAACTGCTGACATTTTCAGCAGTTACATGTTTAGATGCGCAGGGGGTGGCTCTGTGAGCACCAGTTCCTGTCTCCTCTCCCCTCCCCGCCCCCCAAGCACAGCTGCCTCCGATACAGAGGCAGCAGCATGATGGGGGCCCTGCATGTAACCATGAAGGTTAACCAGGGTACATCTACACTGCACCCATAGCTCGAAATAAGCTATGCAATTTGAGCTATGCAAATTGCATAGCTTATTTTGAGTGTATTTTGAAATAGAGCGCTATTCCGAAATGTCCATTAATCCTCATGCGCTGTAAAGATGCAGAAAATGCTATTTTGGGATACTGAAAGTATTCCAAAATAGCGCTGCAGTGTAGACATACTCTCAATGAGCTCAGGTTAACCTTTTACATGTTTATGCTTTCACATCCCTATTACAGAGTATAGCTGGGTGTTTTGCTGGCATAAATAAACTGGTCAGGAGTCTGTTGTTTTTTTTTCACATCTCTGACTGAAACACAGTTTGGACCTCCCACCTGACCTGTTCCAAATGAGGGAGTTTGCTGGACCAGGGGAGGTAAATTCCACCCTTCTACTGATGGATTCCAGGCTCTCCCAGAACCCATCAGCAGAGTTAGCAGGGATCCCCTCATAGCTACAGGTGCCTTCTGCTCCCTGCCCCCACTGGGCACCCAGTTCTGTGGCCAACCAGGAACTGCTAGGGAAGCAGGGCTCCACTGCTCCAGGATTCTGATGCCCCAGAGTCACCAGGGCTACTGGGGCTGCCTCCAATCCCTGACGCTCAGCTCTTAGGGCTCTCTGGTCCAGTAATATCAGTGGTCCTGCCAGACAATGGATGTTACCAGTCCAGAGAGCGTGGACCAGATAGGTTCAACCTGTAGCAATATGTCAATATAAGTTTTAAGTGTAGACAATCTTAAGTGTTCTTGAACCACTATTCTGATCAAAAGAGATAATCAAACCCTGAAAACAAATCTGTATGTGCCAATATATATTTGTTAGAACCCAGTTGTTCCAAGTGTCAAACATCTGACAAAGCACTAAGCCGGGGTGGGCAAAAGGGCCGGATCCCACTTATAGATCACAGTTGTTTATTTTGGATTAACCGAAGTCTGCTATTAGAAACAGATGTACGTGAAACTGAAATGTCTTCAGAACCCCCTGAAAACTAGGTTTTAAAGAAAGTTTTAAAAATTTAAAATCACATTTTAATTCTAACCAATACTACTCTGAGCACGTAAGAACAACAGCTACAAGATTCATCATAGAGCTCTTTGAGTGCCTGCTGATATCAGAAGGAAATCTCATATAGATTCCAATCTGGGCCTGAAAAAAAATAAAATCAATGTGCCAATAGCAAGCAAGAAGCTCAAACCTGGAGGCCAAAAGCAACAATTTCTAAAAAAAATTAAAGCCTCACTTGTTTGTTGAAATAGCTCAAATCTGAAGGCCTCAATCTTGCA
Source organism: Pelodiscus sinensis (assembly GCF_049634645.1). Taxonomy (NCBI): domain Eukaryota; kingdom Metazoa; phylum Chordata; order Testudines; family Trionychidae; genus Pelodiscus; species Pelodiscus sinensis. Next base: position 19,579,733 of record NC_134712.1, read on the forward strand.
ATTCAATCTATATATTAGGAGTCCCCAATATTTTAATGGGACACTGCATGAGCAACAGGAGTACACACACAAGTACAAACACCTGATTGCAAAAAATCAGGACTCACGTTTCTAGTCCTTATGACTGAAGACAGCTTTCCAAAAGTGACCCAAATTTAAACTGATGCATTGTTGCCTTCCCAACATATCTCCATCCCCACTTACAATTTTGCCAATATGAGCATAAGAAGCAACCAAAGAATTGGTTCCACACCAACCAGCAGCCAAGTGAAATTAACTAAATTCAGGTCAGTATTACTGTCAAGAATTACTTTCACTTTGACAGAGGTGCAACAGCCCCCCATTTGGTAGAAAGAAGGCCTGACAATGTGAATGATGAAGCCAGGAGAAGGGGCAGCTGAGGCCAGAGAAAACTAAAGGAAATGATATTGCCCCCTTAAGCACCACCTCGCTCAGGAAAGTAGGGGGATACATGCCTCTCTCCCTCTCACTAGGCTCCTATACCTCTACCTAACACAGGATGTCCAGCGCAGCAAGTTGTTGACAGTTCCCTTCCATGCCAGTAGCTATGTAACACCAACTGAGGAGGGGTTGGCACTGTCCTGGCACTTGTCCAACACCATGGGAACAGAGAGGCTGGTATCCAGTCCCTGGCTGTACGGTTACCCCACCCCCTAGCCCGCTATGAGTCAGACACTGGCCAAAGGAGAGCTGGTACCCATTCAGCCCAGTGCCAGGCCAGGGTCAGAGCTTGTCCATTCCCAGTGGGAGGGGAGTTGGTATCTGCCCGGTGGACACCAGTCCAGTACTAGGGATGTAAAGAGTTAACTCACACCCTTACTGGGTGATGCTCACCCGGGAAACAGCCTGGCTGCCCTCAGCAGGAGGAGCCGCCCCCCACTATCCGGATCCCACTGAAGTGATTAACATGACACCGTTTCCCCAGGTCACACGTTAAGGGGTATTTACATCCCTAGCCAGGACCAGCGCTTGTCTGTCGCTGGCCGGAGGGGGCTGGTACCATTCCGGCTGCCCCCACCCCGCCCCGCTCCCTGTCAGATGCTGGCGGGGGGGGGGGGGGGGATGTGACACCCACCCGCCCCTCCCCCGGCCCAGTGCCGGTGGACGCTGGCGGGAAGGGGCCCCTCCCCTCGCCACGCCGGTACCTGTCGGATGCTGGCAGGCAGGCGGGCCCAGGGGTAGTTGTGGCGGATGTGGAACTCCACGTCAATGTTCATGGCGAGGGGCCGGGGCAGGCTACGGCCGCCCCCTGCTCACAGCCCCAGCACGGGGTGGGGGGGAGGGGCTTCGCCCGCCTCGCAGCTCTACCGACACCTCGCTCCCCCCCAGGCAATCCACTTCCGCGTTACGCCCCGCCTCCCGGTTCGATGTTATTTCCGGGATCTGGGATTGACAGCTCCGGCAGTTCCGCTCGCGGACGCCAGGCGGGCCTAGGAGGCTCGTGCACAGGGCGGGGCAGAGGCGGCTCGGCTGCCCATGCGCAGTGTGACCCTGTCAGCGGTCGCGGTCCTGTTGCCTTAGCTCTGTGTGCGCGGGCGCGTGCTGCGGCCCCGCGCGCTGAGAAGCTGCTCGCGCCCCGCAGAGTCTGAGCCTGGCCTAGCTGTGCACAGCAGAGACACGCGGCGTTTAGGGCTGACTCCAGCGGTGATCTGCTACCACCCCCCCCAGGGCCGGATTAAGACTTTTAGAGGCCCTAAGCACTGAAAAGATAATGGTGTCGTCCCCCCCGCCCCCATATGTAATTCAAAATAAAAACATTACTGTACCATAAAATCTCTCTCTTTTTTTTCTTTTTTTTTTTGGTGCCCCCTGCTTTGCTGGTGCCCTAAGCATGTGCTTAGTCTCCTTATTGGGTAATCCAGTTTTTCCACCCCCCTCTCCCCCGCCCAGTGCATAGGGATTTCCTTGGACACCTTCCCCTTCCCCCCCTCCTCCCCCCCCCCACACATACACACCTGCAGCGATGCCAGTTAAGTCCTTGGCTGGACATCGGAATTGAAACTGACGCTCTTACACACTTTATAAGCAGGTGACCCTGTGTGAGCAAAGGGACCTGCGGCAGCATCCTGGATTTGACAAGTCCAAGTGGACAAAGAACTGGCTGCCTCAGACAGCTGTTACTATTTATCACAATGTGGGCACCTTGGTTTCCACTACTTTGGCCTGCCTAGTTATTTCTGTGCTGTGTATTTGAGAGTGTCTGTGTGGTCATCTGCCCCTCTGGGAGCCCATTTGTTCAGAAACTGTAGGGTAAACTGAGGCAGCCCTAAATGTGCTAGTAGGCCTCTAAACAGAATAACTCCATTCTAGGATTAAGGCCTAGGAACACCACAGTCAGGATAAGAACTGCAGACAGTAAAAGACCCTGGGCACCATAGCAACCACGTTCTAAAACACTCGAAAAGGGTCTCAGTTGGTAATGTAACACATTTTGCTTAAGATAACATTAATAAAATCTGCTTAAACTGTCTTGCTTCACTCCTAGATAATAAGCCTGAGAACCAAGTGCTGCACCAACTCAAGGCCATACCCGCCTGCTATAGCAACATCATCATCTATGCAGACTAAAATGTTATTACTGTTTTGCTGACATGTTTTGGCATTTGAACAATAACCACCTGTATATTAATTAACGAGCTGTTACTTTGCAATGGGCGGAGATATTATGTAATCTTTAGTAGTTCTATTGGCTTATGTGCTCATTTCGTCTTGCTGCTAGACCTATCAAATCATTTTTCCTCCGTCCACCTGCTGACTATATAATTTATTGTATTGTGTTAATTAACCAGTGTTCACCAGGGTAACCCCTGCGTGTCACTCCATCAGCTGGTGTAATAAATCCTCTGCTTGTTTTCACCTGCATCCAGAGTGTCCTGGCTTATTTCCAACAGTTTGGGGGCTCGTCCGGGATTCAGGCTTGTGAGCTGATCGGGAGCTGGAGACTGAAACCCAAGAGAGGTGAGTATATTCAATTTACCACCTCATTAGGTCTAGGGGTTGACGTCTCTGGTTTCCTTCAGACACATCCTGGTTCCGTTCCCATTGAGGCATGAGATACCTGGATGAGGGTGAACCAAGTATATGAGGCAGGCCTGAAAGAGGGAGGGAGGAACATCTAACCCCCCCACAGGGGACGAGCACAAGAGGGTTGTGTACTGTTAGAACTAAGGGGCTCGTTACGGAGAGACTGGATAAATCACCAGAGAGTGATTGAACCGTACGTTAAGCTCGGGATTGGCCGAGTACGCAAGGCGGCAGGCAGCACGAACTGGTGACCCACTCTCTCATTGCACGTAACATTGTAAGACCTGGCGGACGCCCCCCAACAGGCACTTAACGTACACACTCTCGCATAGTGCAAATCCCCGCCAGTAATTGTGAAAGTACCAAGAGACACTACAAGAAGAAAAGACCGTACGGCATAAGCCCACACACGGAAGTTCGGGGAAAAAGGCTGATCCCTAAGAGTACGTCTGAAAGACGAAGCTAAAGAGGGACAGTTAAGTCGTGTGTGGACTCCCCGAGGAGGTACCAAAAAGCAGAAGCAGGGAGGAAAGCCGCGCGCAGCCTCCGTAAGTCAGCCGGGTCGAGAGCAAAGTGCCCGAGCCCGAGCTGGAAGTAAGTCAGCCGGGTCGAGAGCAAGGTGCCCGAGCCCGAGCTGGAAGTAAGTCAGCCGGGTCGAGAGCAAGGTGCCCGAGCCCGAGCTGGAAGTAAGTTAGCCGGGTCGAGAGCAAGGTGCCCGAGCCCGAGCTGGAAGTTAAGCCCAGCCAGATTGGGAGCCAAAGCACCCAAGTCTAGGACTGGAAGAGAAAGAACCCAGCGCCTGTCCGGAGGGACTGGGAAGATCGGACGGTGAGCTGTAGCGGTTACAGCTTGAAAGTGTGATCCGCTGAACCTCTGCGTTCTCCGGACCACGTGTTGTGTGTTTGTATGTCATACCCTGTCATTATTTGTTCAATCCCAAGGAGTGCTCCTTTTCCTGCTAGAGATAATCCTATTTCTCCTACTGATAGTATGTTGAAACCACATTTATAATCACTCATATGAATGAATGCAAATTGATGTATGAGGAGTGAATGCCGCTGACAAGGTCTTAAATGCAAGGGGAGGTCAGCCGAACCTCGAGACCGAGCGGATATGTGAGGGAGTGACGACTCCCCTTATTTCATAAGCTGCTAATAAGGTCTGACACTCTAAACGCAGCAGACCCCTTCTTTGGAGTGTGTAGATTTAGTTTCCTATAAGCCACTGAACAAACAAGGAGTAGACAAAATACTCCCCTGAATAACTAAAATGAATGAGGATTAATCTAAGCATACCCCCACTGCAGAAAGGCACCCACTATATGTATGTGCATCATGGTCCAAGGACCTGTAAGCATTTAACAGATTAACAGAAAAGAAATTAAAGCCCTGAAAGATAAAATTGAAGCTCAGAAAAGCAAAAAGAAATCCTCCCTATGGTAAGAAATGTAACTTACAAGCAGCAGTGCCTCTGAGCTAAAAGAATGCACTGGGAGTGAAAGGAAAGGATTTCCCAGCTGGCGCACCCATATCAACTGTGCTGCCTCTCCCAAGCTTAGAGGGGGAATTTGACACATTACCCCTTTACTCCTCTCTATGCCCAGACCCATATGAGCTATACATCGTTATAGCTAGAGAGGAGGCATGAAAGATAACTAAAAAGGATCAGCTCTTCCCAATGAAAAAACGGGCTTTAGTAACAACTTTGCCTGATCCAAAGCAATTAAACTTAACAGCTGATGGGAAGTATTCCTCCAAATTCTCAAGGAAAAAATGCCTGCCGACCATCAAGCCATATTGACCCTAGGCATTTTGGTTAAAAACATTTACACAGAACACAATACAAGAGTAGGAAAGTCTGCCAACCAACTTCAGGAGATTCTCAAGGCCTTGTTAGCAAATAGATAACTACAGCCTCTCCGGCTGGAATCGCAGGCAATTCAAGGATGTTTCACAACGCACGAGCAGAGGCCGTCCAGAGGAAAAAAAAAAAAAAAAAAAAAAACAGTTAAAACCCTTCCCTCACACGCTGTTATAATTAGCTTGAGGGCGTGGGAGGAAGTAACCTAAAAGCCACCTTAAAGGCAACTGGTAGAAATTAAATTTAAAGATGTAATCACCAGAAGCTAAATCTGCCCTAACAAGGGGACACATTCTGCAACATAAATCTCCTTACAGAGCATGAGCAAGTGATCCACCCCAGAATCAGCAGCATAGATCAACTGCTGCAGCATGGATATTATAAAAACCCTATACTAAGAAGTTTAAAATTAATAATAGCTAACTGCAATAATACACAATTAGATTTACATATTGAAAAGAATAAGGAGGTGTGGGGCTAATTGGAAAGCCCGCTCTCCTTACCAAATTAATATTGGATAAACTTGTGTCATTAAGAAAGGTCATTTAGCAGGAATCAAGATAGACCATAAGAAAGAAGAGAGAGAAAAAAATTAAAAAGCATGTGAAAGGAAAAGGAAAAGAGTTTAGAGTCCTATGGGCATAGTAGAAAGTAAATAAGAAATTTGATTGATACTTAACTGGTTAACTGTATAGAAGAATGAAATCTATACATTCAATCCTTAAGGTTAAATTTACTCTTTAAGAAAACAAACCATTGTTTTAAGAATCCAAGCTCTGAAACTTCACTGTCTCTGTTCAAGGCTGAGTTGATAGCACTTTTAGCTTGCTTTCAAATCCAAAGTTGTGTCTGCAAACTGCCTGTCTGTTCTAGAAAGGGGGGAGCACTGTCCCCCATAAGTAAGCCTGTAACATTGTATATGATTCTTTTCAGGAAAAGAAAACCTTTTGCTCGCTGAAATAGTAACTAGCAAGTGCCTTGTTCTAAGAAAAAGTTTCTGTGGCAGCACATTATTTGAAGCTTCACGCATTAAAGGAAAAAAGAGCCTGAACTGCAGTACAAGAGGGAAACTGAAGCATGTCATCTTCAACTTAATAATTGAACAATGAAGTAATTTACTCAAACCCTCTGAAGCTAGTGTGCAAAACAAAGCATACCATTAGGTAACAACAAAATAATAAAAATTAGGAAAGAACATCTGTAAAGAAAAAGTATTCTAAATATAATGCACTACCCCAATGTGGGTAGAAATATTTTCTTGTCTTTCAGATCATCAGAAAGCGCTGGTGCCAGCTGAAGAAAAACAACAACAACAACAACAAAACCATGGTTCTGTGTCATGACAAAATAAGTTTGTGTTCTGTCCAAGTTTGTCTTGTGTGTCTTAATTGTAATACGTATTGCAAATATTGTTGTGTGTAGGATATTGTTTTAATGAAAGGATAATTTGAGTAAAGCAGAAGCATTAATTTAAACCAACAAAATTAATAATTGGGCCCAATCAATTAGCAACTCTAAACTTAATCAATTAGCAACTTTAAAATGCAGTAAAAGGATAATAGTTTAGTAATTGTTTAAGCTAGGAGAATGTTAACAATGTCTCCACAGGTGAACAAAAAAGAACTGGAAGGAAGCAAGGAGCGCATCACATGAACAGGAGGATGGGAGACGGGTACCAGCCCTCTCCCCCACCAGACTGGTTTTGCTTTAATGGCTACATAAATAAAATATTTAGCTTCTGCAAATTTGCACACCAACCATAAAGGTGGTTTAGCCAGAGATAATAAGAAATCTATAAGTAACAACACGGGCAAGTGGGACATCAGCATATTTAAGTAAAGATGCCCACAACAATGAAGAAACTAATAACCTCACCATTGTAATAACAGCTACTTGCCCTGCCACTCATTAGTGCCTGATGCCTCAAAAGGCCTCAAGAATTATGGAATTGCATGGGTTCCTATTAACAATTAAACATCTGTGAACCATGCTTGGTCCTATAAGAGAAACAGTGACTCTAGTCAATGTAACGTCTTTCAAGTCACATACATAGAACAAATACACACTACTAGCAATAGGGAATACACGGCCTTGGGCCTCCCCTCATTCACACGTAATTATTTGTTTATTGTAACAACATGAACACTACAAGGACAAAGAATACACGGTCCTCTGAGTTAAAGTTTGTATGGAATATTGTGGGAAAGAAACTAAACACTAACATCAGGCCACTGACGTTAAACCTACTAACTCCCACTGGGGCTTACCACTTAAAGCCCAAACAAAGGTAACCCCTAAGGCATGGCTGTCACTTGTTAAACAAGGGCCATTGCTAAATTGCCCTAATTTAAGTTTTATTAACCAAGTCCTTGAGGACAAAATAGAGCCTCCCAATTGTGCATCATTCCCTGAACAGACCCGTCCCAGAACTAAAACAACTGTCACTGGTCCTTACCTCGGTGATGTTCCACACTGGTATAGACCAGCTGTGTGCTAGACTGGCTAATCGAATTGGCAAGTGCCTAATTAGGCAACGACAGGGCTTAGCAGATACCATCGCAGATTGGTTTGGGCCTGGAAACTCTGTCAGTAGCACTTATGTCCAGGCTGGTAGATGCAGTAATATCCAGTGCTTGTAAAGGCCTAAACACCAGCCAAGCTAATCAAGTGAACCTAAATAGTTTGAAGGATCTGTCCAGCTCTGTGTCCACTTCACTAAACCTAACCAGATATTTGAACCAGAGACTAATTAAATTGTTAATTAATCAAACTAAATTAAAGAAATTAAAAGGCCAGTATTGAAGAACAGGGTAAGCTTTAGCCACTACCACCCAGCCCTTATAGAAGTGGTAAGTCCCCATCTTCCCTGTGCCTATCCATGAGAGTGGGGAAGTAGAGAATTATTGAGGACCCAAAGGCTCATCTAGACAGGCCATAGTATAACCGTTTGTTTTGGCCCCTCTAGGGGTTCCTCACTCACAATGCTCAGAATGGTAACCTCCCTGCCTGTACCAAAGCAAGAGCATATAAATAGAGTAGAGAGCATTGCTTATTGTGAAGGTGTAAAAACCTCCCTGTATCCAGGGATTATTGCACCCACTTTGATAAAAATTTTATGTACCTGCCCATTTAACATCATGACGAATCTGCCTAGGTTTAATGTGATTCTCACAGAAAAACAAACATCGAGCTGGTCCAAATAAACGGTACCTACTGGTGTTTGACTACCCAGACAGATCACTCCATCTTGCCCCTCTACATATCTGTCTGTGTGCATAACAGTCCCCCACCGGGCGATCCTGACCGTTGATGAAATGCGGCTCTATCGCACTTCAGGAGTGATGGGTAACTTAACATGAGATCTTGAGTGGCACAGCGGAAGTAAGTACCAAGAGGAGGGTTTACTGGCCCTGCAGGCAAAGATCAAGGAGTTGGTGGCCAATGCTCAAAGATATATCGAAGCCGGCCGTCTGAGGTACACACAGATAGGGAAACACCGTGGACCATGCCAAACACCTACCTCTGAGGCACTCGACCAGGCAGTAGAGGTCAAACCTAAATCATGGGCAGTGCCTTCACCGGCGAAGAAATACCCTGGGAGTGGATTTAGGTAGTGTTTTGCCAAATTATGTGGGGAGTTTCAATCATAACATTCATACTGGTACTGATATTGTGCCGTCGCTTCCAGCGTAAAATAAACACCCTGAAATTACTGTATTTGACCTGGCGGGTCAGGGAACCCTAAGGTCAAAAGGAGGGAACTGTAGGGTAAACTGAGGCAGCCCTAAATGTGCTAGTAGGCCTCTAAACAGAATAACTCCATTCTAGGATTAAGGCCTAGGAACACCACAGTCAGGATAAGAACTGCAGACAGTAAAAGACCCTGGGCACCATAGCAACCACGTTCTAAAACACTCAAAAAGGGTCTCAGTTGGTAATGTAACACATTTTGCTTAAGATAACATTAATAAAATCTGCTTAAACTGTCTTGCTTCACTCCTAGATAATAAGCCTGAGAACCAAGTGCTGCACCAACTCAAGGCCATACCCGCCTGCTATAGCAACATCATCATCTATGCAGACTAAAATGTTATTACTGTTTTGCTGACATGTTTTGGCATTTGAACAATAACCACCTGTATATTAATTAACGAGCTGTTACTTTGCAATGGGCGGAGATATTATGTAATCTTTAGTAGTTCTATTGGCTTATGTGCTCATTTCGTCTTGCTGCTAGACCTATCAAATCATTTTTCCTCCGTCCACCTGCTGACTATATAATCTATTGTATTGTGTTAATTAACCAGTGTTCACCAGGGTAACCCCTGCGTGTCACTCCATCAGCTGGTGTAATAAATCCTCTGCTTGTTTTCACCTGCATCCAGAGTGTCCTGGCTTATTTCCAACAAACCCTTAAGCAGTAAGAACTAGGACCACCACATTTGATGGTCAGCATCCTGTTCTCATAAGCTAAAGCAAGGTCAGGGTTTGGTGGTGCCAGGGCAATGGGATGTGTGTGGAATGCGATTGTTTCCCATCAAACGGAAAAGGAGAGGCGAGATAGCAGAGACAGTTATACTCATGAATGAGCACAGCGGAGCAGCAAGTGCCCCAGCCCTGGAGAGCAGCTGTTGGCCATCAGCACAGCCCCTGCCACCACAGCATGCCTGGAGGAGCAGCTGCCGGCCGCCATGCAACCCCCACTGACCAGGTGAGCAGGTGTGGCATGTTTGTATAATTTTTGGTGGTGCCCCATTAGCCACACCCCCTGACCCCTGTTAACCAGGCCTCTGGAGGTAACACGCTTGGGGCAAGATGGACACATGACCAGAAGTAAAAGGTGTCATGTCACCCCTCTCGAAGGACTTTTCCCACCATCCTCCTACCAACAGGGATTAGTTTGGCCCCCACGAAACCCGCCTCATGCAACTATCCTGCAATTGCATTAACCCAATGTGTGCGAGGCTGGGGGAAGTGTTCCCTCTAAGGTTATGTCTACACTTGCGGCTTCTTGCACAAGTACAGCCGTTCTTGCGCAAGAATCCACAGAGCAGTCACACTGCCCGCCTGCTCTTGCGCAAGAAAATTTACTGTATGGCGTGGTAAAAGAGAGTGTCTTGCGCAAGAGCTACGCTCTTTTCTAACAGGTGTAAGCTCTCTTGCAGAAGAGGGCAGTGTGGATGCTCGGCAGGGATTTCTTGTGCAAGAAACCCTATGGCTAAAATGGCCATTGGAGCTTTCTTGTGCAAGAGAGCATCCACACTGCCATGGATGCTCTTGCGCAAAAGCACAGCTCTCACATGGCAGTGTGGACGTGTTCTTGCGCAAGACTTCTTGCACAAGAACCCAGTGTAGACGTAGCCTAAGAGTTTCCTCCCATGAGCAGAATGGATTTTGTGTTGTGCACCTGTACTGAGTTCATGTGGCTTGTTTGGATGTGCCACTGTGGCACCTGTTATTAATAAATATTTTATAAACCTTTACCTTTTCTCTCTGCTGACATGTCTCCTCCCCTTGCTCCATCTGCTCCCCTGGTGCCTGCTGCCCCCCAACTCCTCGCCCTCCTCTGCTGTCCTGACTCCTGCCCTTTTCACTGCCCTCAGCCCTCCTGCAACCTGCCCCCCTCCACCAGCCCTTCTCTCCCCCCTGTGCCCACTCTTCCAATAGCCCCACTCTAATCATGTGAGCTACACCTTCTCATCCCCTCTTCTAACACCTCCCTTTACACACCTGCCCTGCCTCTCTCCTCTGGTGCTGGTCCCTCCCCTGCAGGTGTCTGCTTCTGCTTCACCCCCAGAATCTCCTGGCACCTGCACCTTCCCTTAGCCCTGCACCCTCCTGGTGCCTCCCCCTTCCCTTACTGCCCCTGCCCCCTTTGCCCTCCTTTTCCCTGATGTCCATCCCCTCACCACTCTCTGCCCCCGTTTCCATCCTGCCTTTCTGTGCCCTCACACATGACTTGCTCCATCCCCACCTTTCTCATTCTTACCCCTTCTTTCAAGCCTTCTCCCAGCACCTCTCCTTCCTCCCTCTAGCTCCCAATGCCCTTCTCCTCTCCTCTCCTCTCCTCTCCTCTCCTCTCCCAGCATCACCCTGTCCCCCCTCCCACTGACACCTCCCCTCCTGCCCTTTTCCTCATTGTCTGCACTTGGCCCCCTGGCATTTGTCTCTCCTCCACGCTGTCCCTTGGTGCCTTCCCCTTTGTTCCCCCTCCCCCTCCGCACAAGCCCCTTCCTCTCCCACCCCTTCCCCCTAGTTTTCCCCCTCCCCTACCTTCTGAATTCCACTTTGCAGGGCTGGAGTCTGCGCTCGGGCCCTGGACTCCGAACCCAGAGCTAGGCCGAACGGTGCAACGCGGTACTAAGCAGTTTTAAAGTTCCGAGCCGTGATGTCACGTCACGCCTGGTGTCTCCCGCTCACCTGGGAATGCTGCGCGTGGCAGCAGCAGCAGCCGGCAGAGCGCGCCGGTGAGGGGGAGACACACTGAAAGCTGCACACGGCAGGGACGGTCTGGGGCCAGGGTGGGAAGATGCACGGGGGGGCTGGCAGGTGGGGGCCGGGGCCCTCTCCAGGCAGAGCCGGGGGAGAGACCCAGCTCCAAATATCGCTGGAGCAGGGCCCCCAGCTCTGAATATTGGTGGAGCATGGGCACCACGAGCCCATATAACTCGCCACCCATGCAGGTGAGGGTGGCGATAGGACAGTACCTGTAAGAAATTTAAGTATGAAACGGAGTGCAGAGATTCAGGGTAAAGGACTGGGGGAAATGGGAGAGCTCAGGGCAGGAAGCTGCAGAGATGGGGTGGGAGGGCTCAGGGCAGAGGTGTAGGTGGTGCAGGAGTCAGGGCAGGGGGTTGGGAGGCATGGGATGAGGTGCGGGAATCAGGGCACAGACCTGGGCAGGGAGGCTCAGAGCAGGAGCTGGGATGTGAGGACACAGTGGATTTGGGGAGAGCTTGGGCCTGGGAGTGTGTACTGCCCCACTGGCAAATCCCCAGGACTAGCTGGAGTGGCACGGACCAAATTGCCCAACTGACTGAGTACTGGGACTTTAGCCTGTGTGCACTATAGCTGTACCACCCATTGTACAGGTAGCATGCAGAGCCCAGCCGGCCAGTCTCTTACCAGTGCACTTCACTGGAGCCCACTGGCTTACTTTTTACCTTTGGTGCATTGTCACTTGTTAATCCTGATGATGGACACTGGTTTTGAACAAGACTGGCCAATGTTTACTACCTTTCTGAAAAAACTCAGCTGACCCTCATGTGCAACAGTGAAAAATTCAGCAGTTGAAAAAGTGAACTTTCTCGCCATATTCAAAAAATGTGCATACATGGCTGATGAATGCACCAGTACAAACAGACATCAATAATTAAGTCATTGTGTATGCTATCTTGATGTCTGTGGTAGGCCAGTAGATGCCCTTTTGATGTTCAATTGAAAGAAGACATATCAGCTGCATCTGTGACATCTCTGAAGAGGTAAATCCTTGTAAATTAAAATCCCAACAAATGGTTGCTTGTTCATTTGATGGAGCTACAAACTTCTCTGGAAGATAGTGGAGAACAAATTTTGCTCAGAGAAGTTTCTCCTGTGCACACTGTAGAGGCCATCTACGCCAGCTGTACCTGTGTGATCACCCGTACCTGCAAAGATGCAGGTAAATGTAGTGGCAGTGGCCCACCAGGGGCTAACCCCAGTGAACCGCAACCATTTTATTGTCCACTGGGTATGTTAAATATCAGTTAATTGAATAGTCGATTAACCTCATGAATTCTTATTGGTTACTTGACTAGTCTCTAGGCTGGGGGTGGGACCAGCAGCCAGTGTATTCTGGCCCCAGTTCCGAGGAGCCCCCTGCCACTCTGTGCTGCTGCCACTCTGTGCTGCTGCTGTATCAGAGGCAGCAGCGCAGGATGCCAGATGGGAGCTGGTCCATGAAGGGAGCCAGTTTTAAAACCAGCTCCCCTTGTGGACTGGCTGCCTATCGGTATCAGAGGCAGCAATGTGGGGTGGCAGCAGCTCCTGTCCAGGGCAGATCTGAGCTCCCAGACCTACCATGAGCTGGAACTGAACTGGGCTGTATGCCCACCTGGCTCCTAATACACTTTAAATACAGAGCCACAGCGGCGGTAGGTCCCAGACCCGGTGTAAACTGGGACTGCTGGCCAGCCTGCTAAAAAATATACTGGGGGGGGGGGGAATGCATATAGTCTATGGCATTAACAGATAAGCTTTTTCTTATCGGTTAATCGGCTACACTATTACATCCCTATTGTCCACCCCTATTTAAAGCCAACACTTGCTATCTCAGTGTCCATGTTAACTATTTAATCACTGACCATTTTAGTGGATGGAATAGGCAGGGGTGAGAGTGAAGTACACTAGACTGGTAATTGCTGAAGGGAAGTGAATGAAGAAAAAAACCCAAGTGACTCACAAAGACGGATGTGGGAGAGATAGCTAGAAGGGCAGAAGGCCATTCATCAATTTTACTGTGACAATAAGGCACTGAACAAATAATGACCAATAACTAAATGTGTGCTGTAGTTACTAAATAAAAGCCATAACATTCTCCCTTTCATTTCTATGCAAACCTTATGCTGATGATGAGCATTCAATGTTCAAGAATATATAATTCTGAATTTATACCCCAGCCCATAGTCACAGAGAGTGAACCAGTGGATCATTGTAAATATTGATGTTTAATTGAAATAAAACTGCTGCATTGCATCTGGTTTAGATGTAAGGTTTTGTCAGTCCTTTAAAATCTTATAGATAATGCTAGATTGACACAACTTTCTATTCAATAGTATTTTTCTCAAGCAGCTTGTTCATTGTTTAAATAGCCCTGTACTCTTATTTTTAACTTCTTGAAAATGGGAGTACAGGACTATTTAATTTTTTATTTATTGGCACTATATAATACTAAAATATATCTAAAAGATATATTGTTGTTTGAAATATCATGAAGAATCAGAACATAAAGTAATACTCACTGAAAGAATTGCACACTTAATTACTTGCTCCTTTTAATATATATTACTGTTAACTTGCACGAATAACAATTTTTGGTCTATGATGATAATAGCAAGAAAATAAAAGCCATAACAGTGGAAAGAAACTTAATACCCTATTGGCTTGATTTCTTGGCTTGTCCCTATGATAAATTAATTTTTTCACACTCATCCCTCCAAAACAAACTTGTAATCAAGGCTATCAGTTTTTTATGTGTCCTATCCTATCACACCCTTATAAAATATAAAAATTAAACTATGAAAATTAATTATTCTGTAATCTTTATGTCTTCTCTGCTGTCGTATAAATAAATCATCACCTGGTACAAGTCTTAAGCTGGTACTGTCTGTTTGCTATTGATAACAGCTATAGGACACACCTGTTAATCGAGCATGGTAAGTTTAAGCGTTTAATATGCAGCCAAATTCTTATGCTTACCAGACTCTTAGAAGACATTTAGTGGTAAATTAGAGCTAAATAACAGCACAGAACATTGAAAGCCAGGACTGGTGGCTGTAAATAAATTTCATGAGGCTGTGGGATACTTGACCACACCCATGATAATTAGACATCTGGCTCACTAAAATCAAAATACCGGACCATGAATGTTGCTGGATTAGAGAGGTTAAACCTATTTAAGAAGTTAGTGCATATTCCTAGATATGGCCCTTTAACACCCCTGTAGTCATAGGACAAAAGGGTTACAGCTTGTTGTCATAAGCCATAAATCCATTGTTTTTATTAAGAATCTAGCAAAGTTATGGACTAAGATCCCAGGCTCAACTTTTGAAAGTGTTGTGCAGGCTTTCTTTGCATCAAAGACTCACTTGATGGAAGCCATTAACAACTTCCAGCATAAAACCCTGCCTCTCAGACCTGCCCCATTGTCCTAATCGAATTTAAAATGTTGATACCCTGAGTAATATCCCAGCCAGAAAGAAAAGAAGTCATTTAAAAAGTTAAAAATTACACACACTTAGCTATTTACATAATGATTTTCGGTCAGGACACTTTCATATCACCACCAACCTAAATCAATATTACTTGCATCCGAATCTTGGAACTTTCCATTCCCTGCCCAGTTTCCTTTCCAACTGGGAGTGGCTGCTTTCAGGAAGCTCCGGGGGAGAGTCTATTGATTCTGTGGAATCTGCTAAAAGGGAGAGTCCTCATCTATTCTGCTCTGTTGAGTTCATCACTGTCACAGATCTTTCAGCCTCAGCTTCCACATCTACATTCTCTGGTTTTGGAGCAGCTGACCTGAATTCTGTTCCTCTGGTACCTTCTCAGGCAGTCTTGATGGCCATTTGTCAATACTGCCTCCAGTTTGTAAGCGCTAGCATCTATGTCTAATATGATTGGTGTTCTGAAACATTGAGACTAAAACAGGAGCTATCACTGGGGCTGTTTGGGACTCTGAAAATGCTAAATCGCTTTTTGTTGATCACTGAAATCGTTTCCTCTTCTTGTCTAGCCTGTGCAATGAATTCACAATTTGACAAATGCACAAATAAACTTTCTATACTAGGACAGAGCCCTACAAAACTCTGTACATCTATGAGTGTCTGAGGAGTTGGCCGGTGCTACACATTCTTTTTGTTGGTGGAAATTCCCTCCTCACTGATTGTGTGCCCAATGTGCGACAGTGCACTATAATTTTTTTTAACAGTTCCAACCAAAACTTTTGGAGCTCACCTTCACCACTTTCTTCCTTATAGTTTCCTTATATATTGACACTTATTAAATCCACTTATTCACATTTGCAACTGCATTTCCCTTTTTAGTATTGGTTGTTTGCACAAATATTGAAAAAATAAACAGGAATCTGCTCCTGCTTCAGCTCTGCAAGAGTGTTGACAAATAACATTTCCACAAGACCTTCGGTCTCAACTAGGTATCAGCCACTCCCCAGTTTTCCCTTGCTGGAAAGCTAGCATAGCATATAGATGTTATTATGGACTCTTCCATCTTTTGAAGGAATTTCAATAGACTGAATGTGTATTAAAATACCTTCCCTGGTATTTATTATACAGTTATTAGCCATAATGAAAAGCCAAACCAATTATTAGCTCTTAGCCACCTAAAGTTTTTCTCAAATTCCAGAAGTCCAATTTTCAAACCCACTTTCCCACATTTTTGGATGGGTATGTGACCCCCCCCCCCCCAGTCACTTTCTCCATTTGAGGCCAATTGGCCATTTCAGTTTTGGATCCCTTATTCTCTGGCATTATTAGTAGGGCTGTCAATTAATCACAGTTAAGCCAAGCAATTAACAGTATTTTAATCTCACAATTAATCATGACAACCCTAATTATTAGCATGTCTGCTCTAACAACATATGTCTGAGCCAGTATTCTTGTGAAATTCACAGATCTGATTACCATTCAAAAGCTAAATTCCCATACAGGCAGTCCCCGACTTACGCGGATCCAACTTACGTCGGATCTGCACTTACGAACGGAGCTTTCTGGCCCCGGAAGTCGGGGCGAGAAAGCCCCGTTCGTAAGCTGCTCCGGTGCCCCTGGTCTGCTGGAGACCGTCTCCAGCAGACCACGGGCACCGGGCGGGTTCCCGCGCTTCTGAGGCTTTGCCAGAGCAAAGCCTCAGAAGCGCGGGAACCGCTGCTGCTGCCCCTTGAGACCCGGTGCCTGTGGTCTGCTGGGGACGGTCCCCAGCAGACCACAGGCACCCGGACTGAAGCCGCAGCTGCGGGGGGGTCCCGCGCCTCTGAGGCTTTGCCAGAGCAAAGCCTCAGAGGCGCGGGACCCCCCCGCGGCTGCGGCTTCAGTCCGGGTGCCTGTGGTCTGCTGGGGACCGTCCCCAGCAGACCACAGGCACCCAGACTGGAGCGGCAGCAGCGGCGGGGTCCCTCGCCTCTGAGGCTTTGCCAGTGCAAAGCCTCAGAGGCGCGGCACCCCGCTGCCGCTGCGGCTCTGCTCCCCGTGTCCCTGGTCTGCTGGGGGGGGGCGCAGCTAGTGTGCTCCCCCCCCCAGCAGACCAGGCTTTTGTTTTGGACTCTGGGGCAGAGCAGCTGGGGCGCTGCCGATTGGTCCTGCAGCGCCCGTGGGCACTACTGGACCAACCCGGCAGCACCCCAGCTGCTCTGCCCCAGGTCCTGATTCAGCCGCTGCTGGTCAGTTTCAGCAGCGGCTGAATCAGGACGTCTGGGGCAGAGCAGATGGGGTGCTGCTGGGTTGGTCCAGTAGCACCCCAGCTGCTCTGCCCCAGGCGTCCCCAAGTCAGCTTCTGCTGAAACTGACCAGCGCTGACTACAGGAAGCCCCAGGCAGAGTTGCTCTGCCCCGGGCTTCCTGGAATCAGCTGCTGATCAGTTTCAGCAGCAGCTGACTTGGGGACGCCTGGGGTTCTTAAGTTGATTCTGTATGTAAGTCAGAACTGGCGGTCAGTTTCAGCAGTGTCTGAATCTGGACGCCAGTTCCGACTTACATACAGATTCAACTTAAGAACAAACCTACAGTCCCTATCTTGTACGTAACCCGGGGACTGCCTGTAATTGTAGTTTATCTGGATCTGTTTATTCAGATCCAAAGAGAAATGTGGGGCTGATTCTTGTACCTCCAAGCTCTGAGCCTTCAGCTTAGGGTCTCCTCATTTCCCAAACTGCTTGTCTGCACTAGGCACTTGTGATTTGCTGTCTGGTTTAAATTTGTAACCATTTCTAGCCATTTTTCCAAAGTACCAGAATTTAACTGAACAACTTCCCCTAATGTTTGTATTATTGCAAATCTCCCTTATTTGTTTTGCAAACCAAATTTAACAATATCTCCAGACATTCATAAATGCATGAACCAGACTAGAATCCTCTTTTCCATCATGATATAAGACACAAAACTGTACTTAACAGGGTTCCTGGTGATCAGCTTCCATCTTTTTCACTATCAACTGTATTTTTCCTCTGCTGTGCAACTGCAAAGCAGGATTCAAGTTCTGTGGCAAATTTCACAGCATCTTGAAGTGTCACTGTCTTCTTTTCACTTCTCTTTACCACCAAGTCTGAGTTCAGCTGTGTAACGATAAATTTACTGGTCCACTGCTAATTTTTATTGGAAGTGCACATTGGTATAGAGATATGCCAGGACTACAAGTCTCTATAGGACCTCTGTCAGTCCAGGTGGTCTCTTTCCTACTCCTTTTAAGCCTTAGATATGTATTGGCCTGCTCAGATTCCTGGCTATCTCCAACCCATATATGAAGAGCTAGTCCCAGATGTAGATATCTTAGTATCTTTTCTAGGGCTAAGTTATACAGCACCACTAAAGCTAGGCTACTCAAGTTGGCTGCTAGAAACCTCACATGTCTGTTCATCTCACCAACCATAGTTCATTTGGGCTATGAAGTAATATTAAGCCAAATAAGCCTCCCATGAAGTTTCCTCCTCAAAGACAGTGGCCTTTAATATTACCTGAGTTGGGACAATCCAACCTCTCCCTTCTGGGCCTCTATGGGTTATAAACAGGGTAGGAAAGTGTTGTAAATGTCTTGGCTTACCCAAGTTCTCTAGCTGGCCAAATTCCCCATGGAGACAGCTGACTTTCACTGTGATCTGCTATCCTCTACATACCTTCTCAAACTGAATTTTTAGCTCCATAAGTTCTTTCTGCAGCTCTTTTCTGCTAACAAATTCCAAATGGGCCAAAGTTTTCTTATCTCCTCCATTTCCTGAAAAATCTTTTTGGGCATGATAATGAGGTTGGTGGACACCTCATCAAGTCATCTTGCTAGCCCAGACTGGGAATTTTATAGTGGAAATTCCAAGTCCATCAGAAGAATGTGTATCTGCTGCTCATCAAAGATTTTATCTCTCAGTCCCTTATGGGAAGTTTCCAGATTTTGTTATCCTCCTTCTTGCAAGTCTCCAGCTCTGATTTTAAATCATTTGGGGCATCTTTGATTTCTGCAAGCATCTCCATTATTTTTTCCTCCTTGGTTGAACAGGAATACTAGCTCACAATTTCTCCCCTTGAAACTCTATGTCACTATCATACTAATGTTGATCCTTTGGCCTGTACAGTTAGCCAGTATTCAGTATCTTGCTTTCTGCTGGCTCTCTGCCTCTCATGTGCTTCCTATTTGTAGAGTGTCCTATTTACAGGGGTCCATGCTATAAACTTTTAACTCCATGTTGCTCTCAATCTCATTCAATCAGTCCCACCTCTTCACTGCTTGAACTTGGTAAGAAGAGGTGGTTGAATTATAGCAGCCCTTCACATTCCATGCTACTGGATAAAAGTAGAAAATCGGTTGAAGCATGCCATTATATGGGATGGGGGTAGTAAGACCAAAAATACTCCATCCCAACAGTTTGAACATTGCACCTACGTGGATATGGCTTCAGAGCCTTCAGCATGGACTCAGTTTTCTTGGCTGCTGGATCCCTGTTAGAATCTCATAATCCTTTATCTGTTATAAATCATATGGCAACATTTTCAAGCATGACCATATAAATCAAATCCACAAAGTGACTGCAAGTATAGTGTACAGCAGGGTAATTTTGCATACTGATATCCTGTTTACACATTCAAAATGGGTATTGGCATGCATAACCCACTTGTGATTGATCCTCCCTTTTACTTGCTGTGCTGCTGCATTCTTCCACCACCAATGAAATCAGTGGCTTCTTAGATTGTACTTATCCAGGAGGAATTAGCAGTAGAGTGAGTGTATTCAAACCTGAACATTCACATAGGCTACGTCTACACTGGCCCCAAATTCCGGAAAAGGGATGCAAAGCAGGTAAGTCAGAATAGGGAAATCCGCAGGGGATTTAAATATCCCCCGCGGATTTAAATAAACATGTCCGCCGCTTTTTTTCCGGCTTGGGGAAAAGCCGGAAAAAAGCGTCTAGACTGGCGCGATCCTCTGGAATAAAGCCCTTTTCCGGAGGATCTCTTTATTCCTACCTGAAAAGGGCTTTATTCCGGAGGATCGCGCCAGTCTAGATGCTTTTTTCCGGCTTTTCCCCAAGCCGGAAAAAAAGCGGCGGACATGTTTATTTAAATCCGAGGGGGATATTTAAATCCCCCACGGATTTCCCTATTCTGACTTACCTGCTTTGCATCCCTTTTCCGGAATTTGGGGCCAGTGTAGACGTAGCCATACAGTTTAGCAAGTAAGTTCAATGTTTTTCCCCCCTTTTCTGCTCCTACACTTACTGGGTGCTGGATCATTGTAAGGGGAGTTCTGGAAAATACTACGGCAGAAGTAGGGATCCGTGAAATTGTTCATTCAATGCCTAGTGCTAGACGTGTATTTTGAAAGGAACAAAGAGGAAATATATTAAAATCTATTGTACATTTTCAAAGATAGATTACCACAGTTTATTCAATTCTGGTCAAAAATGCTTATGGTCATGGTTCACTCTTAACTTTTTGAGAATCTGCAAAAATCATTAAAGTCTTTACAGAATGTGCCACAGTGCAATGATAGCTGATTAAATCTTTAGAGCATGTTCTGACATTTTAAGAATGACCATACTTACTATTAAATAAATTACTGATGTTCCCATTGATACTGCTAAAGCCTGTAATACATCTCCTGAACATGCATTGAATTTGGTTTTGGTTACTATTTTAGGATCTCCTATAACTTAAATCAATCACTTGGATTTTTTTAGATCTATCATAAATGCAAATGAATTTATATTAATTGACTGTTGTTCCTTTCCTCTAATTTCTATATGCTTATATGGCTGTCCTCAGATGGGGCCTGATCCAGCACTTTTATTTACACTTGAATCTCTGTAAGCCAGGTTTCTGTGATCTGATAACACCCATGGTTTGGACCTTGACAGTGGAGAAGGAAATGGCTCTGTGCACTACTACTCTCTCTCTCTCCTCCAGCTGGGGGAATGGCTGCACAGCGAAGTGTTGGACTGGAGGCCCTCCCAAACCCTGCACCCCACTTCCCAGCACAGTCCTGCATCCTCCTTCCCTCCCAGGCACTACACCCCTGCTCCCGGCAACCTTCATTTATAGAGACAACCCACTGTCTGGAAAACTCCATAATCTGAAATAGTCTATTTCCCAGGGTTGCCAGATTAAAGAGGTTCAAGTGTATTTGTATTATCAGGGTACCTGGGAGCCCCAGTCATGAACCAGAACTCCATAGTGCTAGGTGCTGTACAGGATTGTCCCCCAAAGAGCTTATAATCTAAGATCATTGGCCATGCCTTCAGCTGGAGCCGAGGACGATCCACAGTTCGCTGGATCACACCCACTGTGAACTGACAGCAGGGATCATCCCCTTTAAAATGTTTAGAAAGCACATATTGGCAATTACCATAATCACAATAAATGGTATGACCAGTGGCTCAATACAATAAAGTGCTGATTCTCGCCTGAATGACACAGACAAACTCTAGCCCTTTGAAGGATTAACTGCTACATGTTTAGGATAATAAAGTCAATTTATATTGATGTATACACACCCATCTATAAATAACTAAATTACGATAATGTCAAAAGTTATTTATTAATCCAGGAACTCTCAGGGCAGGAACAATATGTGGAAGCAATAATAAAACTCGACTATTGCACATACTTATCTTACTGAACAACAAAGCAGTTGTATCCGCCACTCATTCAAGCTAAGCAAAAATGGGTAACTTACATGTAAGTAATTATTTAATTTGAATTGGATGTATGCACTATCTGTTTAAATGCAATAATATATATATTAATCATGAGGATTTCAGATTAGAAATATGTTTTTAAATGTATTATGATTTTGTTGTGTTTACCTGATCATTTTTACATCACTGCATATACAATGCAATGACATTGTAATATAGGTTCTGAATGTTTTAATAGTGAATATATTCTCATTAAATAGAGGGAGTACTGTAGAATTAAAAAACGTAGGCCCTCCACCTGAGGGTCATGTAATAAGGTTTGTTGTCAAAAAGAGATCACGGTGCAATGTAGTTTGAGAACCCATGACCTAGGGGTGTTCCTGATTCAGTGTGGGGCAGGGATATACTAGATGACTTCTTGAGGTCCCTTCCAGCCCTGCCTTCCTATGGTTCTATAATTTTCAAAGAACTTCAATGGGAGCTACAAGTACTCAGCACATCTGCCAATTAGGCAATTTGTGTCATCATAAAGAAGCAATATGCTTTGTATTTATATTTTTGAAACTCACAAATTAGCATAACATTTAGTTCTGCTGCTGTGTATTCTGAAAGAGTTAAATTAAACTCTGATAAAAGGCATCCCTGAAGTTAATACAGTTGCAGCAGGTCCTCTTTTAAGAGTTGAGTTATTTAATGTAATTTTTTTGTAAATGCTTTTAGTGCATTTCAAAATGTAGAGCCATATCCCTTCAGCTGCTAGGCACTTGCAGCTTCCATAAGGCCATATCCTGAGGTCTTTACTCATTATTTTCTCAGCCAAACACCCATTGGCCTAGACTGTACCATTTGCACAGAGCCCTGTGTGGAAACCAGTGCACGGCATCAAGAGAGATTACGAATCAATGCCATTAGGAATTGCAGACTCCATGCAGATTGTTGCAGTGGTGTGTCAGTCCAACTCCGAAGGATAGTGCCAGGGTCTTGGGGAAATGGCTCCTCCATCCTCCCATTCCTTTCTGAGCCATTTGTTCCCCACAGGGACCAAGAAGCAAGCAGTCCTTGCTCACAGGGACTGCTATTTGGATCACACTGTGCACAGGCTGTACAAAGCTAGGGCAGAGAGGCTTCCTGTACACATGCTGTCTCCTCCCTATACAGACATCCCTGCATACCCAAGAAAGGGTAAATCACTTCAATTTTTCCTGCGTGAGGTGAGTCTAAAAGGGCTGAAGTAAACAAAAGTTTGAAGTAAATGAAAAAACTCTCACTGACTTCAATAGGAACAGTCGAGCGCTCATGTTGTTTACACCTGTTGGAAATGTAGGTGCTCGGCTTCCCTTGGGATTTGACTCCAGGAGCTTGGAACTAGGCTTGGAAATATTCTCTACTTCTGATTCTGAGTATCTCTTCTGAAGCACCCTTAAAACCTGTAGCCCTAAATAAGCAGTTTGTTCTTCTCCTGTTTCACATTTCACCATAATATTTTTTATTCGTGCTTTGTGTGTTGTGTTTTTTTAACTCCCCAGACCAAGTCGTACAGCCTTACAGAAAATGTGCGGGATTCAACAATAGGGGCCCCCAGTTTGTCAGCAAATGAGCCAGTAAGCAATTTTTTTTATGAGGGGTGCAAGAGGGCGCACTTTACTATAGCACAAGCTGCACTGGCGTAAGACTGGCTTTCCTGGACTCTGCATTATGCATTATACTCTCTCTTTAGTTAAGGTTGAGACTAGTAGAGCTTGGCAGGAACCTGATTTTCATTGGTTTCACATAGTTTTTTCCCATTGTGAAACAAAATAAAAACCAAAAAGGTTGAAATTTCCCACAAAAATGAAATTCTAAAAATATTAATTTGAGGCCAGTCAAAACATTTCCACAAAATGGAATGATTTCTATAAAACCAAAACATTCAGTTCCTATTTCAACCTTTAATTTCCTAAATTCTTTTAAATATAAAAAAAATGAATTTAGGAAGTTATTTTTAAAAGAAAAGCTAAAACATTCAATTCCAAACATGTTAAAACAAGGTGTTATCAAAATGCTTAATTTCAGGGAGGGAGGCTCCACATTTTTTTTCAAAACATGTCATATTTTACAAAAAGGGCATTTTTTTTTCATCAAAAAATGCTTCAATGAAAAAATTCTGACTAGCTCTAAAGACTAGCTTCCTTTCATAAATCTAATTTGGGCTATAATGAATCTGAACCAAAATTCCAGATCCCAAATCCTGAGATTTCCGTTGGGTTTCACTCTCTGGACAGGATCTAGTTTCTGCTTCTGCAGTAGACCAAAACTCTGGATCTCAATGCTCCCATCCTTTAGAAGGTTCAAAGTCTGTAACTGTTTCCTCCTTTTGCAATCTTACATTCTCAATACTATCTGTAATTTTGATTTCTTTCTTAATTGTCCCAAATGGAATCAGATGGACAATGTGGGTGAGATATCTATCATGTTTGACCCAACAAAAGATACTGCCTCTCCCATCTTGTCTCTCCAATATACTGGGACTGACATGCTTACAATAACAGAACATACACCAAATAGAATCAATCAGTCTAAAATTTTGCATGTGTACTCTGCTGCTAGTAGAGGTGCTTTGGGGAAGGTTTCAGGATAATCAGAAAAGGTTTTCTGACCATTTGAAAAGCTGAGGCATTAATCACTTTTGAAAAATTGGATTACAGTTGTTTTTTCCGCTTGTCATCTCTGAAAAAATGCCTTAACCAAGAAACTCCGGATCTTGTTTATTTTATTGTTCTCCATGAATTTGGGTGTCTTTGAATAATTTCGAGACGGGTGAGTGATTCATTTTTAATTTAACCTGTTTTTTAAGAATCTCAGATAGTCCCATGAAGTCTCACATTCTGACTATAATTGTCATGAGGCTTCCTCCATCTGGGAGGTCTCTAAGGGTACGTCTAGACTACCGCGTTTTGTCGACGGAAGTTTTGTCGACAGATACTGTCGACAAAACTTCCGTCAACAAAGAGCGTCCAGACACATTGAGTTCTGTCGACAAAGCAAGCTGCTTTGTCGACAGAACTCCGTAGTATGGACGCAATGTTACAGGCAATAACACCTTCTGTCGACAGAGTTCTGTCGACAGAAGGTGTTATGCCTCATAAAATGAGGTATACCAGCGTCGACAAAACTGCTGAGTTCTGTCGACGTTATGTCGACAGAACTCAGCGGTAGTGTAGACGCTGGTATAGTTTTGTCCACAAAAGTCCACTTTTGTCGACAAAACTAGGTAGTCTAGACACACCCTTTGTAACAAAAAGGAGAGGGAGAGTCTGGCATAGACCAGGTAATTTGAAAACATCCAAGGTGTTTCTGTAAACAAGACTCAAACTTTAACAGCACTATCTCAAGAGGCAAACCCAGATATAAGGTGAGATAACATATATAAGTCTCTGAAGAAATATTGATTGGTACTGAAAACAGTTAAGCTTTGTCTGCTCTAATACTCAGAGGCTATGTCTACACTACAAGGTTTTTGCTCAAAAACCAGTGGAACGTCCACACCTCAAGTGTGTTTTTGCGCAAAAAAAATACAGTAAATGGACAGGACAGAGGGCTTTTGCCAGTAGTTATTCCTTTCCCCACGGGGAATAACTCCTTTTTGCGCTACAGCTCTTGCGCAAAAAAGCATGTGTGGACACTCTGCAGGGGTTTCTTGTGCAAAAAGAGCCTATCAGAAAAAGCACAGGTGCTCTGATGGCCATTCTGCTAATGGCAATCAGAGCTTTCTTGCGCAAGAGCATTCATTCGATGTGCTTTTGAGGTGTGGACGTGCTTTTGCGCAGGAGGTTTTTGTGGAAGATCTCTTCTACAAAAATCTTCTTGTGCAAAAACCCTGCAGTGTAGACAAAGCCCCATGGGTGAAGCTGTATCTTTGCTCAAAAAAGGAGGCAAAATATGCTGATGTAGAGAAGGTGATAAAATCCATATCCCTAAAACAATGTCAATTAAATCTGAAAACAAGCTTAAAATGGTGGTTATAATCTGTAGTAATGGCTCAGCACATGCTGTATTATAATCAAGTGATCAGCAAAATTAAAGGAGCCAAATTCATCCCTAATGTACTTGAAATGAAACTGACTCTTAGGTAAAAAACTTTTTGTTTGTGGCCTTGGTTTGTGTTTGACCTACAAACATGTTACTCAATAAGGAAAGCTCCAGTTCCGGAGCCACACAATTCTACCTCCTTACAAGGCAAATTCATGGGGATGTTACCAATAAAAAATAATGTTCTTTTTTGACTACTTGTTCATGTGCATTCCAGTCAGGTGTGTGCACTTGGAAACAGGAAGATTTTTGCCTAGCAACAACTGTTGAATTACCCTAAACACCCTGTAGAATAGTGCCAATATGGCACTCAATATATAAACTTCCTGACCTGCCAACCTTCCCCCCCCCCCCCCCCCCCGCCCAGTTCCTTCTTACCACCC
Organism: Pelodiscus sinensis; assembly: GCF_049634645.1. Classification (NCBI taxonomy): domain Eukaryota; kingdom Metazoa; phylum Chordata; order Testudines; family Trionychidae; genus Pelodiscus; species Pelodiscus sinensis. The sequence continues at coordinate 19,605,697 of NC_134712.1, forward strand.
AATGATGGCAGCTGGAATGTCTCACTCTTGCAATTGCTCCTAGCAGTAGTTAGTGTATATACTTCCCACAATTTATAGTTAGTTGTTAATTGTTCTTACTAGTTAGGGGTGGAAATCGCATTTCTTCTCTTTCCCCCAGGCCAGGAATGCCTCAGTCCCTGGTGTTTAAGGCTTGTTAAGCTTAATCATCATCATCATCATCATCAACAATCATGGGCTCAACACCCATTGGTGTCCGATGCCTCCCTCACTATTTCCTTCCATCTTTCCCTATCCAATGCAGAGTGGCTTAGTTTCTATAGACTAGCTCCGCACCAATCTACTATATCATCTACCCATTCTCTGTGAGGTTTGCATCCATTATGCACCAAACTTATGCCAAAAGGTGACCCATGCACACAGTGAAGGTCACCAGAAACAAAAGTCCCTCATCTGCAAGAGTTTTTGTCCACGGATACTGAAAGATCATGAGCGGAGACTCAGAATTCTGCTCATGGAGGCTGCACTTCACCCCTAGTCCAATTTGGGGCCAGACTCAACCCACAGCATCACAGCCTCAGCACAGAGTTCTCCAGCGCTGATGACACATGATACAGCACTGAGTAAGGACTGGCATTGACTTGGCACTGACTGTAGAGGGAGTAGGCACAAATCTACCTCCCTGATGCCTCAGAAAAAGCAGAGACATGAGAGGGGCCAGTCCTCATGCCCACAGAGTAATCAGTCTGCTACGACAAAGAACCAGATATAGCAGCAGCAGACCAAAGTAGCACCAAAGGGGTACCATCTTTATGGCTGACCTTGAACAACATTTCCTCAGCTCTCTCCCCCTTGTACCCTTACTCTACTTACACTACATTGATGACCTCTTCATCATATGGACCTACGGGAACGAGACCCTCGAAGAATTTCACAGGGATTTCAACCATCAACCTCAGCCTGGAGCAGTCTACACAAGAGATCCACTTCCTTGACACTGCAGTACAATTACATGATGGATACATTTCCACCACCTTATACCAGAAACCTACTGACTGTTATACTTACCTACATGCCTCCAGATTTCACCCAAGACACATTTCTCAATCTATTATTTACAGCGAAGCGCTAAGATACAACCAGATTTGCTCCAATCCCACAGACAGAGACAAACACCTACAGGATATTTATAGAACATTCTTAAAACTGAAATACCCAGAGAAGTGAAAAAACAGATGGACAGAGCCAGAAGAGTACCCAGACATGAACTGCTTCAAGTCAGGCCAAGAAAAGAAAACAACTGAACACCACTTGTCATCACCTACAGTCCACAACTTAAACCCCTCCAACGCATTATCAACAATCTACAACCTATCCTGGAAAATGACCCCTCACTCTCACAGGCCTTAGAGAACAGGCCAGTCCTCACCTACAGACGACCCCCTAACCTCAAACAAATTCTTTCCAGTAACCATGCAGCACATCTCCATCATACTCATCCAGGAACCCACCCCTGCAATCAGTCCTGGAACCAATTCTTTCCACACATCTATGCAAGCGATATCATCACAGGACCTAACCACATCAGCCGCTCATGTAACTGCACATCCACTAATGTGATCTATGCCATCAAATGCCAGCAATGCCTCTCTGCCATGTATATTGGCCAAACTGGTCAGTCTCTATGGGAAAGAATTAATGGACACAAATCAAATATCCAAAAAGGCAACACATAGACACCTGTTGGGGAACATTTTAACTTGCCCAGGCGCTCATTAATGGATCTCAAAGTCACCATACAGTTTCAGGCCAATTCCACAAGCCAACTCCACAGGGAAGCCTTGGAACTTAACTTCATTCACAGGTTTGATTCCTATCACAAAGGTATGAATAGAGACATTAGCTGGATGGCTCACTACGTTCCACATCCTAATGATATAAAAAACAAACACTGGGTACTTAAGAACAATTTGCAACTTCTCTATCAGCTTCATGTAGCATAGAGACTCTACCTGACTATTTCTTCCCCCACCGCCCCTCTTTTTTCTCCCTTCTTTCTCCCCATCCCCTATTTATTTCAAAACTGGACCTTTAATAACTCCATTCATCTGAAGAAGTGAGTTGTGCTCAGGAAAGCTCATGATACTATCTACAAGTTTTGTTAGTCCTTAAGGTGCTACATGACTATTTGTTTTTTAAGTTTTTCCAGTTACAGACTAACTTGGCTATACCTCTGAAGCTTTTTTATTGATGATTGTCTATTACAGTACAGTGGTATGAGGGCAAAGCTGAATGGATGATGGGTGAATAAATGGAAGATATTAATATTTTAAATGAACAGATGCAACTTTATAGCAGAAGTGAGGTGGGGTTCAGATGTATATTTTGATTTTGCAGTTTTTAATAAAGGGCAGAGCCCTTGAACTATTTATGGGCACCTTCTATTATAAAAATTAAAGAAATATAAATAATTATATACTAACCCTGTACATTTTTACTCACAAGTTTAAAAAAAGTTTATTTGCATTTAGTTATTTTTAGGAAATTTTCAGTTACAGCTAGAATTATTAAGCAGTAACAGACGATGTGTCTATATGGTAAATACTTTGTTTTTATCTACTGTACATTTCACAAGGAAGACCTCTTCAGTGCCTCCCAAGTGCCTGATAGTTTCAGTTGCTGAGTTGCAGCTGCTGCAGCCTTCACAATATGTATTGTGATATAATCGGTGGTAATCTGCAAGGCACATGAGGGTGGCATTGAAATAAAGTGATATATTGCTCTGAACATTCCTGGAAGCAGATGTAGCTGTCTACCACAGTGTGTAACAAGAAAATTGAAAACTAGCGAAACAAAAATTAAAGGTCTACTGATTGGAAAAGTGCAAAGGAAGAGCCCACACAACACACAAGCCCTGTACACAACAAATTCAGATAAAATAAATCCTGTATCCTCAACTTTGGAAGCCCTCGGGACCACAACGATACTCACAGCACATGCCAAGGACTGCAATTTAAGTGTGGTTGCATATACATGCAAATATATATGCAAATAGCTTCTTTCACACTGACGGGTATGAATCCAAAGCACTTCCCACAATGTTCGGTGCTCCCAGCACCTCCAGGGGGTCTAGAAATGCTGACACCCTGTACCCATCTGTTCCAGCGTCTTTCAATGCTCACCCCGCCTGGGAGGCACCTCACCACTGTGACGCATGTTCCCAGTGGAGTCCATGTTCAAAGGATCCTACCCATGGGCTGCATGTTGAGCCCCGCGTAAACCCAAACCATCCCGAGGGCCACAAACAAACGGGTTGCACGATGGGCCGCATGTTGAGTAGCCCTGGGGACTAGATGATTCCTGTAGTCCCTTCTAACCCAGCAGAGTAGAAAGGCAGCACTGTCCCTGGTCTTGGCTCACATTCTACTTAGTGTGATGATGATGCTTCCCAACAGATATCATCATCCATAGCAATCAAGTTTAATTGGTGGGCAGACAGTAATTGCTCCGGCTTCTTCCTGAGCAGCAGCAAGATTTTAACATCCTACTTTATGTGACATATATTACTGTATCGCAAAGCAGCTTTTGCTTTAGTTAACACGGAAGCACATCAGTTTACATTTGAAAGGAGTTGGTGTTCCAAATTATCTAAATTTTTCATAACCTTCACACTGGTGGAAGCAGTTCATAGCTTTCAACTAATTTCTACACAACCTTAGGATGCATTCTCACCCTGTGACATTCTGTTGAGCTATCAACTGGATATTAGAACTTGCAGTTCTACACATCACAAAGTGGGTCAAAAAGTGTTCATTGACCAAGAGCACACTGACAAAACTGCCCTGTTTGTGGAGAAGTCAGAGAAGGTCAGCCCTTGCTCTCCCAAATCTCCAAGATGTCTCATGAGATCAAATATCTCATGGCAGAAGATGAAGGTCCAGAGTTTCAGAACTGGCTCGTCAGAACCCCTGACAGAGGTAGGATCAAGTACCATATAAGAGTGTTGATGCATTTGTCTATGGAGGCTGCAAGCAGAGTTCAAATTGTCACATGAAATTGGATGTTTTTCAACAAATAGGTCTTGCCACTTCCTGCATGCCAGAGAGCAGTGTTTCGTGAAGACAAAGTGAAGACCTTTTTAGTGAGTGGGAGAGTTAAATCAGGGCTGCACGTTGAAAGAAGAGGCCAAGAATCATCGTTATCTGCTGTGCCATTGCTGCCTTTCATTGTTTGCTTGACTTTAACTTACAATCACTGGTTCTTGTTCTGCCTTTCTCCATTAGATTCAAGAGAGCTTTAGAATCTTATCTCCCCATGAAGGTACTTATTCACTGTTGTCTAGTGGACTCCAGCTTTTTTCTGCTCCTACTGGTTAACGTTTTAGGTTGTGTCTAGATACATGGCTCCGTCGACAGAGCCATGTAAAGTAGTTTACCCAACATAGTCAATGAAGCAAGGATTTGAATAATCCCTGCTTCATTAAAATAAAAATGACCACCGTGCTGTGTCAACAGTCAGCTGATCCAGCACAGCGCTGCAGTCTAGACATAGAGCAGTCTACAAGGTAAGCCTTTGTCGACCACTACTGTAAACCTTGTTTCACGAGGCATAAGGGAGCGGTCGACAAAGGCTTCCCTTGTCGACCGCTCCACGTCTAGACTGCCGCGCTGTGCCGGATCAGCTGATTGTTGACACAGCTCAGTGGCCATTTTTATTTTAATGAAGCTGGGATTATTTAAATCCCCACTTCATTGACTCTGTTGGGTAAACTATTTTATATGGCTCCGTCGACGGAGCCATGTAGTCTAGACACACCCTTATAGTCCAAGGACTTTCTCACTCAGTCTTCTTTCTGCCCTTCCAGATGTCACAAAACCATTAGCTATGTGTCATTCATCTGCTCATTACAATCACATGTACGTTGTGAGAAGCAATGGGATACATTTTCTGTTCAGATAACAGAGCATCTTCTTGATAAGGTTGGGGTGTGGAATAACATTTTTAAATGTGCCAAACTGAAGCGAGAGTAACATATTTTTGCATTTTATTTTTAACGTAAAGATCTGCATGGACATATGAGTGACATTAGTTATGCTATTTATAATTCAAACCATCCCTTGTGAACAAAGGTTTATAATTCATCCTAATAAAAGAGGGTGTTACCACTTCCACAGGGTGTGACATCCTGAGATATTAAGAATTCAAGATTTAATTATAATGCCTTCTATTTCTCAATTCAGTACTGTTAGTTTAGTTAACCTTGGCTTTCAGTTACATTACAGCTCCTCAGAAGCTTCTGTTACAGTGAATAATTAATCCTCTATATGTATGCACCAATTAATAATTAATCACGTATGCATTGATTTGCTGAAGGTTGCCTTCTGAGAGCACAGTGTATTATACACAACTTTATTAATGAAATTTGCACCTAATGCCTAGTTGTTATAGTATTAACAAGTATGCTATATAATAGTCTATTATGCGGTTATGGACAAAGAAAAGGAAACCATGCAAATGTTCAGGATTGATGTTTAGTAATAGAACTGGTTCATTGTCTAGATATAGGACATGCCTGGAAAGACATTGGATCTTAAGCTGGATGATCTACAATGAAACATACTACAAATCTGTACATATAAATAGTATTTTCTGTGACAATTTCCAGAATTTCTGAAGTGTTTTCCTGATTTTTTTCCATGTTTAATTTTATGAAAATTATGGTTCTTTTTTAATTATAAAGACTGACTTGTATTGTTTGTTAATGAAATTCCTTAGAATTCTGTTAAAAACTAGCCCTTTCTTCCTTCTTGCATACTGTTAACTCCTTTGACTTCAAACAGAGTTGTACCTCTGAATCTGAGCATGAAATTGGCCCAATAATTGTAACAGGCTTTCATTTTATCGCTGTTCTCTAACTTCTTCCACACATTCCAGAGTACATGCATATATCTGCTCCGTTGCTAAATGTGTCAGGTATGTCCCAATAGTCCATGGGGCAATGAAAGGCAGCAGAAGCACATCAGATGAATGAGTTAGGTTTATAAAAGGTTAAAACTCCATCACATAGCTGGGGTCACTGATTCTAGTGGTTAGTTACATAGTCCTTTTTTAGTTTCCTAAAATGAAATGTAAAGAAAATATATTAACCAAAACCAAGCACAATGTAAGGCAGCCAAGTAATAAACCATCTAAAGGTCAGGGTAAAACACCTGAGCCCTTCTAATACATGAAGGGATTATTCCAACTCTTATTAAACATCTGTCAATAGCTATGATCTACAAATCTCAGTGTCTTTTTCACTACATGGGCACTTTGTAAGGGTCTGTGTTTGCTGCTCCTGATACTGTACACTGTTAGTGAATGAGCGGGCTTGTGTTATTTCTGTCAGTGAATGATCCTTGTCACTAGCATTCTAGATATGTTATTCCCTTGCTATTGTTTTAAGGATTTCTTTTTCTCCTTTGGGACTGCTTTAAATTTGGTGGTGTAAACGGATAAAAATAGTTATTTTGACATGCTTCAGGATAATTTTTGTTGGAAATCTAACTCTCTCCTTCTCTTTTGCATTAGGGGTCACTAGTTTTGTTGTTGTTTTGTTTCTTCTGTTCTAGTTTCCTGATCTATGGTTCTTTTCTAAGTACTTCTTAGTTATTGTCATGAGCTCATAAAACACTAGGTCACTTCCATAAGTGTCTACACAGGTGAAGTGTGTTGTGGTATTAACCATGCTAAGTATAGATCCCTTCAATCTGCCAGAGCTTTTATTTCGTATTCAGTTCTTTGATATTTGTGCTGACTTTTCTACCAACCCTATTGGTTATGCATCCTAAGACTTGACATACATGCTTGAACTAATAGATCAAAGAGAATAGCCAAAATGATACACTGACTCTTGTGGGGCATTGTCTGTTATCAATTCACGTGAAATTCTATGGCAGGCAAACTGATTTACAACGTGTTAGTAAATTGTTGCTTGATGTGTTGTTCAACAGCTCAGTTTTGACCACTAAAAAGAAGTAATCTATTCCATTTAATTCAAATAGATCTGTGCCAACCTTGTATGAAGGCAACCAGGAATCTTATGTGATTTTATTTGTTTTTTGCATTTTGTTTCCTGCATTTCTGGAAGATTTCAAACTTCATTACTTTTTTGCTAAGTAAATTCAGGGATACAACAGCATTTCAGATTACTGACTGACAATCAGATTACTTATTGAGAACATAAATGTGCTTCACATAAACTATTTTCAGTGGTAGTGTGGACAGGACCTAACAAGGCTAAAATTCAAAAGTGAAATTGACCTGTCCAAGGCATAGCTGAGTTGTAAGGACTTGGGTTGAGTTGTCACATCTACTCAACAAATTTGAACCATGCTGTAACCAAGTCAGACACAATCCAGTGAGATAAGAACCTAGATAATAACTCAATAATAGTTGTAATGTCCTGGGCCACTTAGAACAGCATGAAAAAAATTCCCAACATTGTTTCACTGGGAAACTTGCCTATAATCTGATAATTTGATACTTTCAATATGAACGTTCACTGTCAACAAAGCATTATTATCCCAACAAACAACTACAGTGCAGGAAGTGATTATCTAATCTAGCAATAGCCGTAAAAATGTTATAAATTAAGCAATGACTCACTCCATGTTGTTTTAAGTGAATATCTATAAAGCCATGATTTGCGTCAAAGACTGTAGTGACCCATCTTCAGACTTTAGTCACTACAATTTAGTGAGAATTGCAAAGACTTCTTTAGTACTGTCTACTTGGCAAGTGTGTTGTTTCCATGGGGTTAGAAAGACTTATCTGTTAAGTCGGATGGTCACCCTATGCATGGGAGGCCTCCTAAAAGGTCTTATTGCATCCCATGCTCTTGAAGTAACATAAGAACATAAGAACGGCCGTACTGGGTCAGATCAAAGGTCCCTCTAGCCCAGTAGCCTGTCTGCCAACAGTGGCCAGCACCAGGTGCCCCAGAGAGGATGGACCGAAGACAATGATCAAGCGATTTGTCTCCTGCCATCTCTCTCCAGCCTCTGACAAACAGAGGCCAAGGACAACATTTTATCCCCTGGCTAATAGCCTTTTATAGACCTAACCTCCATGAAATTATCTAGCTTCTCTTTAAACTCTATTATAGTCCTAGAGGAGGCTGTGAAGGCTAGGAATTTTTGAATCCCTAAAGCAGGAATTTTTGAATCCCAATCCCAGCAGTGCAGCTGATTCAGTTGTTGGCTTGGGCAGTTCACTTAAGGAGTGTCTAGACTACAGGGTTTTTTCAAAAAAAGTGGCCTTTTTTCTACAGAAAAGGTCCCCTGCCTCTAGACTGCTGCCGCATTCTTTTGAAAGTAAAGCGGCTTGCTTTTTCGAAAGTACTGGTTGTAGTCTAGATGCTCTTTTTCGAGAGAGACTTTTTTGAAAGTATCTTTTTAAAAAGCCTCTTTCGAAAGAGGCTTGCAGTCTAGACGAAGCCTTAACCTCTGACTCACATTTCCCATCCATAAAATTGTGATGATGATTTGTCACTCAAAGGGTGCTCCCAGGATTAATTACAGGCCCATATACAGTGGAGGTGTGAAGGGTGTGAAAGCACCTGCTTGGTCCCCCAAGTAAGCATGCTCCAGCCGGACAGGGGAAGGCTGAGGCTGATTTCCCCACTTACTTGGGAGATCATGGGGGATGCATTCACTCACACCCTTGTGGTCCACATTTACAAAGAAAGTGCGTGCATGCACACACACACACACACACACACTCCGGTGTACAGGCCTGAATTAGTTAATACTTTACTGTGATTTAAAGCTTGGTTAAAGCTTTAGTACAGCAGCCAGCAGTTCTCAAATTGTGGGTGGGGAGAGTGGATTGTGAGCCCATTTTAATGGGGTCGCCAAGACTGGTGTTAGGCTTTCTGGGACCTGAAACTGAAACTGAAGCCTGAGCACCTCCCCCTACCACACCTGGGGCTGAAGTTGGGGCAGCCCCTTGACTCAGGCTACTTTCAGAAAGTCTTTTGGGTCCCAGATTGCATTAGATATGCTATGAGATAAAGATATTGTGCTGGTAAGATTGTTAGTGTGTCTTCCGCCTTTCAATATGTTTTTGTAAAATAGTCTCCAATAATTTCCGCCAGCATTACCTCATGCTGGGTGCCTCTTTTTAAAATGATCAAATAGACTATTAATACTTTATTTCCATAGTTAAATATTAAACTGTCCCAGAGCTACACACTTGTGTAAATAAAGTGGAGATAGACCAGATGTCTGCAGTGCACCTTTGAACTCCGCAAATTAAAACACAAGCCGTCTCTTTCAAACAGAGTTGGTATTTATATTTCTAAGGACTTTTAGATGCTTATTGGTCAATTCTCTATGGACTGAATTCTGCACTCTGTACTCAGTCCTGACTCAGATAAAATTCCCATTAGCATCAGAAGGGCCCAGATATTCCAGTACTGGATAAATAAATTGTACTGAGTACTGTCTTCATGATTTGGCCCAGCTCCGTGATATCAAGCTTAACATACAAACTTAATTATAATACTTTATTCAGTCTATAATTTAACATTTGTCAGTATTATTAGTGTCTACCTTGCGCTAGATAAGGCATTAATAATTATATCTTGCATTCATGTTATTCCTTTAATTCGGACAGATCCTAATTTATAAACAATAAACATTGCATGGAAGGGAGCAGTTTCTAGTACGCTGATGATAAAGGAGAATGGAATAAACAATGTTGACATTAAACCAGTTGTGGGCAACATGTGGCATGCGGGCTGCACTGGTGGGCTGCCAGACCAGATGTGTACCTTGCATCTGCAGGTATAGCTGTCTGCAGCTCACATTGGACACAGTTTGCCATTCTGGGCCAATGGGAGCTATGGGAAGTGGAGGTCAGTAAGTTCCTCCCTGCAGCTCCCATGGGCCGGGAACAGCAAACTGTGGCCAATAGGAGCTGTGGGTGGCCATATCTGAGGACACAGGGTAAACAGCCTTTCTGGTGGCCCACCAGTGGCTTGACCTGCGGGGGTCACAGGATCCCCCGTCACTCGTCTCTTCTGCAGACTAAATAAGCCCAAATCCCTCAGCCTCTCCTCTTAAGTCATGTGCTCCAGCCCCCTAATCATTTTGGTTGCCCTCCACTGGACCCTCTCCAATGCATCGATCTGCTTTCTGTAGTGGGTGGCCCAGAACTGAATGCAATATTCCAGATGTGGCCTCACCAGTGCCAAATAAAGTGAAATAATCACTTCTCTAGATCTGCTGGGAATGCTCCTCCTAATGCAACCTAATATGACATTAGCCTTCTTGGCTACAAGAACACACTGTTGACTCATATTCAGCTTCTCATACACTATAATCCCCAGGTCCTTTTCTGCAGAACTGCTGCTTAGCTAGTCGGTCCCCAGCCTGTAACAATGCTTGGGATTCTTCCGTCCCAAGTGCAGGACTCTGCATTTGTCCTTGTTGAACCTCATCAGATTTCTTTTGGCCCAATCCTCTAATTTGTCTAGGTCACTCTGGACCTATACCTCCATCATATCTACACTAACTTAGTGTCATCCACAAACTTGCTGAGGGTGCAATCCATCCCCTTATTCAGGTCATTAATAAAGATGTTGAACAAAACCAGCCCTAGAACAATCCTTGGGGCACTCCGCTAGAAACCGACCGCCAACCAGACATAGATCTGTTACTCACTACCCGTTGAACCCAAGAATCAAGCCAGCTTTCTAGCCACCTTACAATCCATTTATCCAATCCATATTTCCTTAGGTAATTTCTTTCTGTCAAGAATTATGTGGGAGACCATATCAAAAGCTTTTCTAAAGTCAAGGTAGATCACATCCACTGGCTTCCCTGTATCCACAGAGCCAATTACCTCATCATAGAAGGCAATCAGCTTGGTCAGGCATGACTTGACGTTGTTGAATCCATGTTGACTATTCCTGATCAATTCCCTCTATTCTAAGTACTTCAAAATGGATTTCTTGAGGATTCCCTCCATGATTTTTCTGGGGACTGAGGTGAGGTTGACTGGTCAGTAGGTCCTTGGATTGTCCTTCTTCCCTTTTTAAAAGATGGGCACTATATTTGTCTTTTCCCAATCATCTGGGACTTCCCCCGATCTCCACAAGTTTACAGAGATAATGGCCAAAAGCACTGCAATGACATCTGCCAACTCCCAATCCAGCCCCACTGTGTATGGCCAACTTTTCTAAGTAGTTCTTAAGCTGTTCTTTCTCCACTGAGGGCTGCCCCCTCCTTCCCAGACTGTGTTAGCTTGTGCAGTAGTCTGGGAGCTGATCTTGTCTGTGAAGACAGAGGCCAAAAAACAGAAAAAAAAATCACAAGATCTGTAGGGTAAGGGATATTTTTGCAAGGTGTTGTATAAATGCAGGGCATTACCTAAGTGATCAACAACAATTATTAATAAAACTAGAAGACTTACCTGGCATTTCTCAGATCCTTCAGGACAGGGAGCTAGTGGTGTGGGAGTGCAGGAATCAGGGCAGGAGGTTGGGTTTGAGGGGGGCTCTGAGCAGGGGGTGAGTGTGCAGGAGTGAAGGCAGAGGCTGGGAAGGTTGGGGGGCTCAGGGCAGGGGGTGAGGATGCAGAAGTCAGGGCAGGGTTTGGGGTGTTGGGGGCATCAGGGAAGGGGGTTGGGGTGCCAGAGTCAGGGCAGGAGATGTGGGTCCGAGGGCAGGGGTTTGGGTTTTGGGGGACTCAGGGGAGGGTGTGGGGAATGGAAGAGTCAGGGTAGGATTTGGGGGTGTTCAGGGCAGGGGGTTAGAGGGACAGGAATCAGGAAGGGGTGAGGGCTCGCAGCAGGGGGTGAGGTGCAGAAGTGAGTACAGGGGTTGGGGCTCATGGAAGGGAGTGGGGTGTAGAAGTGAGGACAGGGGGCTGGGAGGCATGAGGGATGATGCAGGGGGGTGCAAGGTAGGGTTACAGTATGGCGTGGGTCTTAGGACAGGGCTGGGTGCAGGGATCAGGGCAGGGAGTAGTGGGCTCAGGGCAAGGGGCTGGGAGGTCTGTAGGACTTACCAGGGCTACCAGTGGTGGCAAAGGTTACACTGCTCAGGGGGGAGGCATGGTTCCTGGCCCCAGTTTCTCTTCCAGAGTGGGAGAGCAGGCCATGGTTCCTGGCCATGGCATCTTCTTGGGGGAGGGGTGGCAGTTCCCTATCCTGGCATCTCCTGGGGGGCTGGAGCTGCACTGGCCAGCCCTACTGTCTCCTCAGGTGAAGGGGGCTGGGCCATAGGTCCCAGCCCTGGCATCTCCTCCGGGGGGGGGGGGGAAGTTGGGTCATCAGTTCCTAGCCCTGGAGTTTCCAGGGGGGAGCTGGGGCCCCATTGGCTGGCCCCAGCATCTCTTCTTGGTGGGGGAGGGGGGGAGCCAGGCTGCAGTTCCCAGTCCCAGCATCTTCTCAGGAGGGGGGCAGGACTGTGCTGCCCAACCCCAGGGGTGGTGCTAGGAGGGCCATGGCGGTGGGGCTGGTGGTCCGCTTCCCCCCACATCTGACACTGCAGCCAAGAATTAAGACAAGGGGTTAATTGGGGCAGGGGGACCACTTACCCAGTCCGGTGGCCAGTAATGTGGAAAACCCCATCCCTAGCTGGCCACTCTCTTCCAAGTGCGGCCGCCACCCAGTGGGTTGGCACTCTGTAGTAAAGCTGTTCTTCCTAACAGCCCTCTCCCTCTCCATGTTATGGGAAACAGTCAGATTCCAGGCACATCCCGTTTCCTTGGATCAATCAAACCCTGGCCTTGCTTTAAGTTAGTATAAGAGGAAGCTGTATACCAAATTTGGTGGTCCTAGCTTTTACCATTTAGGAGGAGTTCTTGAACAATCAGACTCACAGAAGGCTAGACTGACTCACAGACAGACAGATGCACAAACGCTTTAAAATATATATATCGGTATCATTCATCAATACCTGTTATATTTATTTGAGATTATAGAAAGATAATAAACAAATTATTTAAAATATTTATTTGGCAGATGGTAACTAGATTTAGAATCACAGAATCATAGGGCTGGAAAAGACCCCAGGATGTCATCGAGTCCAGACTCCTGCCAAGAGCAGGATTTGAGTTATTTCATCTGCTCCTATATGATTTGTTCCCAGTGAAGAAGCCACATCAGTGTAGAGGTACCCTAGGGGTGCATCTAGACTGGCAAGATTTTGCGCAAAAGCAGCTGCTTTTGTGCAAAATCTTGCCGTCTGTCTACACTGGCCGCGAGTATTTGCACAAGAACACTGACTTTGTACTGTACAAAATCAGTGGTTCTTGCGCAAATACTTTGACACTCCCGCTCAGGGATAAGCCCTCTTGTGCAAGTATTTTTGCACAAGATGGCCAGTGTAGACAGGCAAGTTAATTTCTTGCGCAAAAAAGCCCGATGGCTAAAATGGCCATCGGAGCTTTCTTGCGCAAGAGAGCATCTACACCGGCACAGATGCTTTTGCACAAAAGATGTCTTTTGCGCAAAAGCATCCGTGCCAGCGTAGACGTTCTCTTGCGCAAATACTTTTAACGGAAAAACTTTTCCGTTAAAAGTATTTGCGCAAAATCATGCCAGTCTAGACGCAGCCTAGGAAAGCACTGTAGATAAGGTATACTAGCAAAGGAAAATGACAATGTTATAGACTCACTTTGAACAGGTGTGACTACACAAGACAGGTTGAAATGAGGGACTGGACCCCAAAGTTGCTAACAAGAGGCAATCAAATAACATAAAAGGTAATAAACAAAGAGGCCACGTTTAGGATACTATTCATCTTGCTTCTTCTTCCCAAGAAATGATGTATCTGACTTGGCAGCATGCCATATCTGAGATAACGGCAGCTACATGCCTCTTCTCAAAAGACTGTAGCTCACAAAAGCTTATGCCCTAACACATTTGTTAGTCTTTAAAGTGCCACTGGAATCCTTGTTGTTTTTGCTGAAACAGACTAACTCGACTACCCCCCTGAAGCCTATAGACATACATAAAAGCCTAAGCTTTTTAAATTATTTATCTAAAAAAGAGAAATTGCTAAACCATCTGTCCATGCTATTTAGAAGGCTCTTGTCACTGTACTACTGGGCTGTGTCTAGACTGGCCAGTTTTTCCGGAAAATCAGCCACGTTTCCGGAAAAACTTGCCAGCTGTCTACACTGGCCACTTGAATTTCCGCAAAAGCACTGACTTCCTACTGTAAGGAATCAGTGCTTCTTGCAGAAATACTATTCTGCTCCCGTTCACGCAAAAGTCCCTTTTGCACAAAGCTTTTGCGCAAAAGGGCCAGTGTAGACAGCTCAGATTTATTTTCCACAAAAAAGCCCCGATCGCGAAAATGGTGATCGGGGCTTTTTTGCGCAAAAGTGCATCTAGATTGCGGAAAAGCATCCGTGCCAATCTAGATATTCTGTTCCGAAAATGCTTTTAACAGAAAACTTTTCTGTTAAAAGCATTTCTGGAAAATCATGCCAATCTAATTATAATGGAGATTGCCTATCTCCTAGAACTGGAAGGGACCTTGAAAGGTCATTGAGTCCAGTCCCCTGCCTTCTTAGCAGGACCAAGTACCATCCCCGATGAATTTTTGCCCCAAATGGCCTCTGCAAGGATTGAACTCACAAACCTGGATTTATCAGGCCAATGCGCAAACCACTGAGCTATCCCACCTGCCATCTAGACATAGCCCTGGAGAGTGTGAGCACATGAAGAGAATAAAATGCCTCTGAAATTTTCAAAAATATCTGGGGAAAGCTGGGCTCAATTTTCCACTGTCCCTGAGCAGGGCTCATAGAAATGAGGAAGTGGTTAGCGAGCCAGTCTTGCCTCCCTGGCTCTTCGTGGCTTGGCCTCAGCTAAATTACAGGAAAAGGGGGGCACCTTTCACTTGAAGTGCTGGGAGAAAACATTCCATCGGACAATAACTGGGCATAGCAGAGTCCACCTTGCATCAACATGCAGTGCAGCTCTGGCAGAGGAGGGCACAGAGTTCTACAATATCTGGCCCAGTGTATCCAGCATCTGTGTCAATTGTGCAGCTCACTCCCATAAGTAGTCCCAGTGAAGAGTAACTGCTTTGAAGGACAGGGTTATAATTCAAAATGATCTGGACAAACTGGAGAAATGGTCTGAGGTAAACAGGATGAAGTTCAAAAATGCAAAGTTTTCCACTTAGGAAGGAAAATCAGTTTCGCACATACAGAATGGGAAGCGACTGTCTAGGAAGGAGTCCTGCAGAAAGGGATCTAGGGGTCATGGTGGACCACAAGCTAAATATAAGTCAACAGTGTGACACTGTTGCAAAAAAAGCAAACGTGAGTCTGGGATGCACTAACAGGAGTGTTGGGAGCAAGACACGAGTGTCATCCAGTCAGAATCGTTCTCTGTCAGGATTCGGGGTTCGTCTTGATGGCTTCCTGACAGGTCCTCTACTCCGTCAATTATGATAAACTTTTGGCTGCGTGTGTGCATGCTCCCCTGTCTAACGCATTTACCCTGTGCACTTGAGTCAACGCGACAGACTCCCAGGCTATGTCTATACTGCAGGCTTCTTGCGGAAGAACTGTTTTGCACAAGAGTTCTTGTGCAAAAGGTCTTCCACAAGAGTGCGTCCACACTGCCATGTGCTTTTGTGCAAGAGATGTGCTTTTCCGCAAGAGCATCCATGGCAGTGTGGACGCTCTCTTGCGCAAGAAATCTCTGATGACCATTTTAGCCATAGGGGTTTCTTGCGCAAGAAAATCATGTTGCCTGTCTATACTGCCTTCTTGTGGAAGAGCTCTTGTGCAAGATGGCTTATTCCTCGTGGGGAGAGGAATAACTCTTCCGGAAGAAGCCCTGTTTTCCGACGCTGTACTGTACATGTACTTGTGTAAAAACGTGTGTGCAGTGTAGACACCCGGCATATTTTTGCGCAAGAAGAGCTGTTCTTGTGGAAAAAACCTGCAGTGTAGATGTAGCCCCAGAGACCACAAATCAGATAAGGATTGAAAGCATCCAAGCAGATTTATTGTCAAACGACATACAGTCATAGTTGCCAGCAGATAGATTGCACCACAGTACTGCTACACCAGATGTAAGCCATGACAATGTGCTAACACCCATTAATGCCATAGCATCCCCCCATGGTCAGCTAGTGATCATCCTTTGTGGTGCCCTTTTATAGACACCTACAAATAAATTATATCACTTTTGATGTACCAAATTGCCACCCTCTCTTACCTAGTTACCATCTCACAGTTACCTAGTTACCACCCTCTGTTACCTAGTTATCACCTCTTTTCCTAACAGAAGTGGGGCTTACTTACTATACTTCATGCTGTCAACTTCAACCAGATCCTGAACCTAGGTCAGTATGTACATTAGTTCGTGGGGAGTTCATTGGTACCAAGACATTTCTACCCCCTGAAGCTTCTTATTGAGATGTTCTGTTATTCCCCTCTAGCTTACAACCTGTACTTGATCTGATGCCTCCCTATGTTCTTTCATGCTTGACCTAACTGACACAATCATACAATTCTCAAAAGGGCCTCTTTCCTGGCTGCCTTGTTACTGACCCAAAGTCTTGGTCGCTAGATTCCAAGCCTGTTGCTGTTTTTATGTTATAGGCTATTATTCAGGCCTGCTGACTCCATGTTACTGACCCTCAGCTTATTACAATGATAAGTCATTCTCCTGCTCTACTTTGCGCTGATTAGGCCTTATTTGGAGTATTGTGTCCAATTCTGGGCACCACATTTCAACAAAGATGTGGAGAAATTGAAGAAAGTCCATAAAAGAACAACAAAAATGATTAAAGGTCTATAAAACATGAGCTATGAGGCAAGGCTGAAGGAACAGGGCTTGTTTAGTCTGGAAAAGAGACGACTGAGAGGGGACATGATAGCTGTTTTCAGGTATTTAAAAGGGTGTCATAGGGAAGTTGGGGGGTTGGAAATTGTTCTCCTTGGCCTCTTATGATAGGACAAGAAGCAATGGGCTTAAACTGCAGCAAGGGAGGTTTAGGTTGGACGTTAGGAAAAACTTCCTAACTGTCAAGGTGGTTAAACACTGGAATAAATTGCCTAGGGGGGTTGTGGAATCTCCATCACTGGAGATATTTAAGAGCAGGTTAGACAGACATTTATTAGACAGACATGATATAGACCATGCTTGGTCCTGCCATGAGGGCAAGGGATTGTACTTGATGATCTCTTGAGGTCCCTTCCAGTTCTAGTATTCTATTATTCTATGATTCAATGAAAATGAAACTTGTACTATCTTGCCTGAAATGTTTGTTAGTAAAGAAAAACCTTCCAGTGCTTAGAATCCAATAAACCCCTAACCACTGTCAGGTCTTCCATAATCATTTGCCCAAGCTCCAGTCCCAAAACAGTTACTTCAAGTGGTTTCAAATTGACTTCCATGTAACTGGGGATAGAATATGATCAACTGAGTCAAGAAAGGATGCAATTTTTTCACAGTTCATTGAACTCAATAGGCTGATTCTCCACTACCTTGCAGTTTTTTGTAGTCATTTTCACTTGAGAAAGAGAGAAGGAAGTGGTTGTAAAGTGCTACCATTCTGATTTGTCATGGTTTTGCTTCCATTTTTCATTTATATTGTAAAAGTCTACACAAGGTAAAGGCAGTTGAAACTCTATCCTGATTGCAGTAAAAGAGATGACATAGCTAGCTAGATTTTATTTTCTTTATAAATAAGCTGTGTCATTTCATCTTTTAACTGACTTTAGGTATGTGATTTGTTAATATGTCTTGACAGCTAATAAATTATTTCCAGGTCTTGAGGAGTTTAGAACTCATATCTACAAACTATAACACATCCTGTGCAGAATAGTACTAGTAATTAGTCAATTCAAAGCTCAAATGACTAAAACAATATTATAAAGAGAATGAGTCTCATGCATTTATTAACTCGGATTACAGGCTTCATAAAAGCATAAATGAATAAAGATATTTCCTGTGAGGGAAAAATTTCATGGAGAGCTGACACAATATGAGTTTTCTAATGGTGGTCAGGATATTTTTTCCCTCTGTACCAGTTCTATTGACACAGAATTCTATTGTTCTCGGTTCTCTGTGACCTCCTTCTGACAACAACAATTACTACACAACATGCAGAGGATGACCAAAGTCTGAACCTGAGTCCTGCCTTCAATTAACACAAGATAGCTTATGGTATACAGAATAGAATACAATGATGAATAAACACTGTATGGCAAACAACAGAAAGCATCATTCATAAGACCAGCTGAGGGTCTATTGAATTCTGAGTAAGTCATGGTGAACACTGAATCTGTTACTTGCTGATGACAACTGGAACAAGTTATATGACTCTTCTTACATCAATGCTGTACATGTATTGTGGCTTTGATGAATAGATCCATTGCACACACAGCTTTTGCGTCATGGAAAAAAATATTCAGAGTAGACTTTCATTGTTTTGTAAGATGCAATTATTCCATTAACCTATGCTCATTACTCAGTCTAATTAGGCTGCTGCCGAACAACCTGATTTTATAAAAAAAACAAAGGTGAATTCTATTCTCAGAATTATTCCGATCATCAGCTAGAGGAAAATAACTTAGATGCTGTGCATCAGTTGTAAGGAATGAAGAAACCGAACATCCGTTTAATTTGTATTTTCAGCCACATATTAAAAAATGTATGCCTGTCGTGTGTAATTCTATCAAAGCAATAACAACCATATATTTTTACAATGGAAATATTTGGATCCAACAACATCAGTTCAGCTACAGTAGCTTTGTGTTTTCTTTCACATTTTGATAGAATTTTATATTGGAATAATTAAAAAAAATTAAAACTTACAACCGAAAATATTAATGTATAGGTGGGTCTGTTTTTACAATTATTCAAAGGTTTAGTCAAGTAACTCCCTTGTTGCTGGACTTGATTTGCTATCTGTTCATATTGTATAACAACATGTAACTTTAAAATCACAATCTAGGATAATGGTCTGGTAGTGAAAGTGTTAATATCTTGTCACCTGAAATCAAGGAAAGACGCCTGAGAAAAGAAACATTACATTGTTGTGTGTATGATAAAACGTAAGGGTAGCTGACAAATAATTTCAGCAAATAGAACCTTTGTTACAGTCACATTTAGCACTAATTGACATGATTTTGGGTGAGCTCAGAGGCACCAAGGACTTAATGGCCAGACCTGATCCCTTCAGTAAAGTATTGAGGTAGACTGGCTATGCAGTGCAGGGAGATTTATTCTGCTATGACACACCTGTTTTTTTGGAAAGAGCCATTCATTATCCTTGACTGACAATCTTTTCATCAGAACTAAAACTATTTAAGCCTGACAATTTTGAAAAAGAATAACAATAAAAGATGCCTCTTGCAACTACATGAATGCCAAAGCAATCAAAGGGGTCTACGGAGACAAAGTTGCAGCATTTTCATTTGAATGCAGAAGACACCTCTCCTTGCACAAGAATGTGACCTTTATTAAACGTGTTAAAAAGTAAATTTTTAAAAAGCATGAAAGTGACTTAGGACTGAAGTCCCATTTTCAAAAGTGACTTACGCACTTGAGAATTTAAATTGCACTAAGTTTCCAAGGGACTTGAGCTTGTAGGTCATTTAGTAGCTTTTGCCAAATTTATTCATTGTCATCTGGATCATGGTGCTGCCATTGGGTGATACTGATCAGCTGCTACATTTTAACTCTTATAAAGAGCAAATTAATAGCTTGAAGCTCCTCATTCAAGTATTTTTTACCCATGTGGCTATTCCCGTTGAAATCAATAATATTACTTGTATGAAAAAAGACTGGCTGTATGAATGACGGTAACAACATCAATCCTCATGTTCTATTTGAGTCAGAGACCATCTTATCCATTAGTACTAGTATTTGAAAGGCTAAATATATTTTTCATTGTCAATGGGACAAATCCTGAAGTGTTCACTCAGGGCTAGTTCATGCATCCCTCTCTCCTGCTGGTGATGACTTATTTCCATTGGCTTCAATGGAACTATTTGAGTAAATGCTTAGCAATGTGAGTAAGGTTTGCATAATCTAGTCACAGATCAACACACCTAAGTCAGTCGGTAAGAGCTTTTCCTAATTAAGAAGTGCGTAAAAACTAAGAAAGGACATGAGAGCTTGGACCTTTGTGAATAAAGATCAGATGGCAACCTCTCCTAAATTCCATGTAGCGTAATTTGTAGGGTTCATTGTATTTATTTTCCACTGATTGTTGCCTCTGTTTTTCTAGCCAACCGTTCGGCGCCATCATGATTTTAATGCAGAACGGGATGCCAAGAAACTACAAAAAGCTTGCAAAGGGATGGGTAAGAATGTCACTGTTTTTAACATATTGGGCTATGTCTACACTACAGGGTTTTTGCAGAAAAATATCCATTTTTGCACAAAAACCCATAGATCATCCACATCTCAAGCGTGTTTTAGCACAAGTAAATTTACAGTAACTCAAAAGAACAGAGGGGTTTTTGTGGTGTTGGTATTCCTCTTTCTATGAGGAATAACTCCTTTTTGCACAAGAGTTCTTGTGCCAAAAGGTTGTGTGGACGAGCAACAGGGGCGTTTTGCGCAAAAAGAGCCAATCAACAAAAGCACAGATTCTCTGGTGGCTGTTCTGTGAATAGCAATCAGAGCTTTCTTTTGAGAAAGTGTCCATGCAGTCTGGACGCTCTCTTGCACAAAAGCGTATCACTTTTGCAGTGCGTTTTTGTAGTGTGGACGCGTTCTTGTGCAAGACGTTTTTGTGGAAGATCTCTTCTGCAAAAAGCTTCTTGCACAAGAAGCCTGCAGTGTAGACATAACCTCGTTTAGCTGCATTGGCACCAATAGGGCACTTCTGCGTTACAGAAGTTATATGTCCAAGTGCACACTTGTGGCAAAACAACTGCTTGATCAGTTTTGAGTTAATCTTTCCTGATGGGGGCATGATTAAATGTTCAGGAGTGGGGGGACTGATGACACCAGGTCCTTTCCCTTCATGGGCTGGCAACCAGCCGCTGCATCCTGTAGGCCAGTGGTTCTCAAACTTTTTGGCCTATGGCCCATCTGGCTCAATGCAAACCTTTCCACAGATCTCCAGTTGCTAATGGAAACTCACCATTAATTAAGCAATTATGCCTGAGCCATTTTGCTAGTGCTGCGGTTCTTGAACTGCAGAAGTGGTCCACAGCCACCTACCATCTGGTCAGCAGCTGGAGCTCAGCTCCCCCTTCCTTCTTCCCTCTCCCCACAGCAGCAGGGAGCCTGTGCTGGCACTCCAACCTCGCAGACCTCCCCGTGTAAAGCTGGAGCACCAGCGCTGGCTTCCCGCTGTGGGAGAGCGGGAAAGAAAGCCCGAACTCTGTCCACCAGATCCAGCTTGCAGGAAGGAAGCAGAGCTAGAAATGGTTTCATGAGCTGCCACCTCCTCTCCCCTCTCCCAGCTGAGGGAATAGCAGAACAGCATATGTGCTGCCTGGAGACTTTCCCTACTGCTCCTATTGGCTGGAAACTGGCCAATGGGAGCAGCAAGAAGCCATGCCTGGGACACGTGCCTGGGAGTGGTGCGGGGTGTGAAAATAACGTAATGTCCCCCCTCACACACAGACCCTGCATCCCTACCCCATTCATGCATCACTCCGCACCGAAACCCTGCACCCCTAACCTGCTCCTGCACCCTGGCCATGGAAGTGGGAAGGGAAGCAGTAGTGTGCAGAACCACTTCTGGCTCCACTTCTTCCCTGCAAGCCGGATCCAGCAAGGAAGGTCGGGGCTTTCTCCACCTCCCCCCGCCCCAGCAGGAAGCCTGAGCTGACACTGCAACCTCATGGGGAGGGGAGTATGAGGCTGGAGTGCCAGCCCAGGCTCCCCACTGCTGTAGGGAGAGGGAGCAGGGAGGGAGACTAAGTTCCAGCCACAGACCATTTGAAAGGCAGACATGGACCACTATTGGACAAACTGGACTGCAATTTGAGAACCACTGTTCTAGGCTCAGATACAGAGTCCTCAGTGTCCATGAACCACTGGATACCAATGGCCACAGTGACTCTGTAGGATGGTATGCAATGGCCTTTCACCTACATCCCCCACAGTGCCAACTAGGGGCTTAGTGAATCACTGGGCCCTTCAGGCAGAGAACTCCATCAGATACAGTCCCTGATGGCATCCTGAGCTACACCTCTCCCGGGACACAGCCCACAGCTACCCCTTCCCTGTACCCTGAGCAACACCCCTCCCAACACAGAGTCCCTGATGAATGCAAATGGTGAGGGTGGTAAACAGCTTACATGAAGGCGCTAAGAGGACAAGTTCATTTAGAGACATTTGGTGGTGGCTTCAAAATAATGAAAGGTATCAAGGTAAGCCATAGCAGAAGAAAGACCAGAACCCATTGATTTAAATATTCATACTTTACTGGTCAGTATTGACCTGATAAAACATGTGGAATAATGAACTTAAAATATTTGCACTGTCTAGGAGAGGGCTGGAATGGGCAGTGCAGACATACTTGTCTGAGGGGCAACTGAGGGGCTGAAAACAGTGGTGTGGGAACATTTTAAAAAGGGAAGCTACTAAGCCCCCTTCCCCAGTCCACACAGCCCCCCCCCCCCCCCCCCCCAGCTGTGGCCAGGAGCAAAGCCCCAGCATGCAGGACCATGCTTTTTTGGTAACCCCTATATTCTTCTTTCCATGAGGAATAAGGGGGCTTCCAAAAGAAGGGGGTTTTCTGACATTTGGTCCAATCTAGACAGGCCAAATGTTGGAAAAACCTCTTCCTACAGAAGAATTGGGGGGGGGGGGGAAGCAGCAGTATAAGGGTTGGGGATAGCAAGTGATGGAGAGGAGGAGAATAGAGAGGGTGGAGTGGGGCTTCAAGGAAGGGGCGGGGCTTCAAGGAAGGGGTGGGGTCTTGGGGGAAGGATGGGTGGTAGATCTTGGCTTGTTCTGTCATTTAAAAAGTGATCTTGGGTGTAAAAAGGTTGGAGACCACTGGTTTAGGTGCATTTCTGTTTCAGTTCAAAGCACTGGTTGCAAACTAAAATTTTTTTTTAAATGGTACATACTAGAAAAGTTAATATTAACACCAAGTGATGTTCTGAAACTAACTTTCTACTAATTAGCCAGGAGAGTGCTTGCTCATCTTTTCCTCTCCTAGAAGAAATGAAATCTGTGGGCAGTTTCTGAACAATTTCCTGGTGTATATTTTTTTTAGGAACAGATGAAACGGCAATTATTGAAATCCTATCAAATCGATCATCAGACCAAAGGCAACAAATAAAACAGAAGTACAAGACCACGTATGGCAAGGTATTCCAAAATAAACAGCCCTTTTGTTTCAAACAGAATGCTTGTTAGAAATGTGTCCCCATGTTTCTCCACTTTTGATAATGCCATGTTTTTGAAAGACATGGGATTAGGAAGTTAGTTTCTGAAAAAAGAACTACAAAGTGAATTAAAATATTGATTATAATAATTGCCTTGGGCCTTACAGCTAGCTTTGTAAATAGAAATTAGTATTGACTGAAATTTGGAATTTCTGGTGCATAGGAAAGTCTGAGCTGTCAAAATATGTTTTTATCCCAATCTGGGATGAAAGGTCAAAATCTGAAAAAATTTCACAAAATGATATATTCCAAAAATATTTTGTTATGATAAGGTTTTGTTTTGATACTCTGTTTCAATGTTTACCACTTCAATTGTATATTATATTATAAATTATAATTTAATAACATTAAAGACAAAATGGTGAACAGAAAACATTTCAGTTTTATCAAAACAATATGTTTCAGTCTCATCTAAACATTGCGATAATTTCCCCAAGAAAGTTTTGATGAAATTAATACATTTCCACAACATTTTTTAATTTCCTCTCAGTATTTTCTGACAAAAAACTGTTTGGGTGGAAAAATTTTTACCAGCTCTAAAAGACTGCATTTTCCAATTAAAATTATTTCTATCTAATTCAGTAGAGCCAGACATTTATGCTCAAATTCCAGAAACTTTTAAAACGGTATCATTTTTGTTTGCCTCCACTGCAGTGAGATTGAATGTCTGAACTGACAATAAAAATAGTAAATGTAGCAATGGAAATTCCCAAAAGTCTAATGCAAATCCAGAAAGACAATTCTGATATCATTTACACAAGTTTTACATTAGTGTACTTTTATTGACTTCAGTGGATTTACTGTTGATTTACACTAGCGTGAAATTAGAATCATACCTACAGATTGCCAATAAAATTCAAAAGGTCAGAAATCTGTTTTGGTACTTGACTTCTGAAGGGAAAGATGCAATCAATGTCTGAGTAATCTTTAATATTTTAAAAAAAAAGCCTCCAAAACACTTATTTTAGACGTAGGTTCAAATCCTGCAGACCTTAAACCTCATTTGTAATTTATTAGAGCTCAGTGTAGATTAGTGTCAGTAAGAGTGGCCGTATTGGGCCCAAAATCCTTCAACAGGCCAAACCCAATACTAAGTTCAATAAGAATTTTACCAAAGTAAGGACTGAAGGAATTATTCCACAATGGCTACGTCTAGACTGGCATGATTTTCCGCAAATGTTTTTAACGGAAAAGTTTTCCGTTAAAAGCATTTGTGGAAAAGAGTGTCTAAATTGGCACGGACGCTTTTCCGCAAAAGCACTTTTTGCGGAAAAGCGTCTGTGCCAATCTAGATGCACTTTGCACAAAAAAGCCCTGATCGCCATTTTCGCAATCGGGGCTTTTTTGCACAAAACAAATCTGAGGTGTCTACACTGGCCCTTTTACCCGAACAGGAGCAGCATAGTATTTCCGCAAGAAGCACTGATTTCTTACATGAGATCGTCAGTGTTCTTGCGGAAATTCAAGCAGCCAGTGTAGACAGCTGGCAAGTTTTTCCGCAAAAGCAGGTGCTTTTGCAGAAAAACTTGCCAGTCTAGACACAGCCAATGAGTAGTATGTGAAGCAGCATATGTTAGAGAACTGAGCCAAGTGGTCTGAAACAACCAATTTCAGACCTAGCCATTACAGTTCTATTGATACGAGAATTTCTGAGGTATTTGCAACCAAAGGATGCAACTTCTGGGTGTGATCACCCTTACCAGCCATCAAGGCCGGCTTGAGCCGTTCCTGCGCCCCAGGCAGCGGGCACGCAATGCATGCGCGGCTCCACTCCCGGGTGCATGCGTGGCCCCGGCTCCAGCGTGCTGCGCCCCTTAGGTTGGCTCCCCAGGCAGCTGCCGGGCTAGCACCCAGCTTAATCCGGCCCTGCCAGCCATGCACAGTAATAATATTTGCCTCTTGCTTACATAGCAAGAGCTTCTTCAGATAGGGTATCAAGTGATCCCAACTCACCTTCTCAAGGCACGGCACTGCCTAGCAGTTTACACTGAGATAAATCTATTGACATCAATAGAGGGACTCCTGATGATCATTGGCATAAGGGAGAGAAGAACTAGGCCCAGGGATTTAAAGTTTTCTCCTTCCTTTCTGCTCTGAATTTTGGAAAGAGTTCCTTTAATACAGGAAATGTTCACAACTAACTTGACAAATAATCACAAACAATAGTAAACATTACCTCTCAATTCTTCTTCATGATTTTTCTGTGTTAAGAATGAACTTTTGGGGCTACTTTCTTAGGATTTGGAAGAGGTATTGAAAGGAGAACTAAGTGGGAATTTTGAAAAGACAGCCTTGGCTCTGTTGGATCGTCCATGTGAATACGATGCCCGAGAGCTTCGGAAAGCAATGAAAGGTGCAGGAACAGATGAATCAGTGCTTATTGAGATTCTTTGCACTAGGGTCAATAAGGTTCGTGGGTGTTTAACTGTTATATATCTTCCCTACTGTACTGTTCTGACTAGAGGGTAACTGCCTTCTTGAAGAAGCTATGTCTGTCCTGCTTCCTCAAGTGAGTGGAGTATGTCTCCCTCTAGAACATGGGTTCCCAAACTGGGGGGCGTGCCCCCCTGGTGGGGGGGCGTGAAGAAATTCCAGGGGGGACACAAGGCGACCCAGCCACACACACACACATCAATCCCACCACAAGTTTTGCTGCTATTTTTTTGGGAGGGGTGTGTGTGAGGGTTTCTCAAAAATCAAAAAGGGGGCGTGATGCCGAAAAGTTTGGAAACCACTGCTCTAGAAGCTGCAGACAAAAAGCTATCATCCCCCTCACACAAGAATCAGGAATATTTGTAAGGAAGAAACCCAAATAGCCAGGCCATTTATTCTGTTATAAACTGGACAGCCCTCTTTTTGGGTAGTTTGTCCCCACTCCAGGGCTGAGATAAAAATGCACATTGTTGTGTCTAATATCGGATGGGGGGGTGACATTTTGAAGAGTGCTCCACCCTGCCCCTGCCAGCATGTCCTTACACACCACACATGCAATGTCACATGGAGAGGAGGAGGGGGAGGTGTCTCACCTGCAGGCATGGGCTCACACCATTCCTAGAAGTACCAGAATAATGTCTGGGATTCTGGGACTGCATGAGTCAGACACTGGATTGCGGGGGAAGGGAAAGGGAGCGTAGAGGGCCATGGCACCATCACTTTTTACCCACTGTAAGGGTGAGCAACAGGGAGAAAGAGGCAGAGAGAAGCAAGCAGCAAGCAGAGTCTTAGGGGGAAGAGGCAACAAGAGAGTAGAGGTTAAGGGTAAGAGGAGGCACAGGAGTGGGACTTCAGGGGAAGGGCTGACACAAGGGCAGGAGCTTGGGGAGACGGGCGAGGTGGGACCACAGTTTGGGCACCAGAACCCCCCTCCCCTTTAGAATACTTCCGCTGTTTGTGGCATGAGTGCCACCTGAGAGCCAAACGCACAAAGAACATCTCACTGAATCACCTCAGAATGTTCCGTCTCAACCCTCCAGCACCCCTCTCCCAAAGGATATGTAGAGGCTTTGAAGAGATGGGACAAGAGAGGGACAGATGTCTGAGGGGTGCATCACAACACATGACACCGCGCTTATGCTGAGGGAATCCTCAACTGCATGTCTGAATGGTGTGAACAGCCCTTCGCATCACTGCAGCAGTTTGAAGGGCATTTAGGCCCTAGTCTCCAAGGTGCCTCAGGTCTGCTTGTGGTTTTTATAGGATAGCAGTTAAGCGTATGGTTTAACATCCATGAGACATGCACATGCATCAATGAGATGAGCACGTGCATGTGCTTAATTGCTCTCTTAAAGAAATATATATTTAAAGATATGCTTAAATGCTTTCCTGAATTGAAATCTTAGAGAAAACTGAGGATCTGGCCTATTACATAGCTCCCAATAAATGTCATCATTCTATCTGGGATCTAATCCCAGGTACGCCACTATGGTATCTGAAGACCACACGGACCTGTCACTGACCTGATCTTTTGTTTGTTTACTTATCCTAGCAAATTGTAGACATAAAGGCAGCATACAAAAGGCGTAAGTGATATTTTATTTAAAACACCTTCATTTAAAGAAAATCTCAGCCTTTAGCAGTGAATAAAAATCTTACAGACTTTTTTCTTAATAGTCTTTGACCGGGATTTAGAGTCGGATGTAGAAAGCGACACAGGTGGCTCCTTGAGGAAGATTCTGCTTTCTGTGCTACAGGTAAGAGTTGGAATATTTCCGTGACAAGCCTACATGATATAGATCTCTTCTTTTTTTCGACACCACCTAATAGTGAAGATTTAATAAGTATCTGTTTTGTGCACACAGGCTTTTTACAGGACACATCTATATATACCGCCTTTTAACCAAATCTAGTGTCATAAGTAGATTCAGTACAATTCAGGTTGGATGTGACCATGAGATGGGCTGGGCCACCACTTCCAACGGCTCTCCTTGGTTGCAAAGAATGAAATGGAGCCAATGGGAGCTGCAAGGCTCCATGGCCGCGGTGCCAGTAAATAAACCGGGGCGGCCAATTAATGTGTTTCTCAAAGTGATTTCGTGGAACACTTTCAGAAACACCAGTCTATAGAACCAGGAAGTAAGTAAAAGTTACTTTAAGAAACACTGCTAGAGAATATCATGGCCCTTGGCTGCTCTCACCATTTGCTCCCCACCTCTTTCTGTCAAGGGCATATTTTACCCATTGATGGTAATTCTCCATAAGAGGGTTTTGCTCAGTATTCCACACGTGCGCAGATTTTTTCTATCCATGTACAGAATACATTTTAGGTGCCCTTTGGCATGTGCAGCTGTGCACCACCAATAGAAACATAAGACCTAGCTGTGGGCGCTGTGCTAAGCAGCTGGATGGCATTTGAATTTCTCCTGAGTGGCTGCACAAGTGCCCAGCTTACAGGAAACATTGGTCCCTGCCCCAAAGATCTTACAATCTAAATAGACAAGACAGAGAAAGGGTGGAAGGGACTTGTTATGCTTTTCCATTCAAACAGAGCAAACATAATATCAGATAGAATTACTTTTATTTTACATTAAGTTAAAACAAGAACAAAAATGAAGTCATGAGGGAGAGAGGCAGAGTATGCACTGACTACAAAACACACAATGACTGTCACTTTCTGCAAGTAGAGATTAAAGAGAAAATGGTAGAGCACACAGGAAGCAAAGGCACCACAGTGGCACAGCTAAATACATAAAAGCCAGGCTCTTAGTGGGAAGCCATGGTAGTTTTATTTGACCCTACTGGGTGTATTTTTAGGGAGACAAAGCAGGGAATATTCATTGATTATCCCCTTAATACATATTACTAGAAATTCTTGTTGAAAATTAAAGCAACACGAAAAAGGCAGCTGTTAATGAATGGTTCTGATTGTTAAATAGGGAGGAAGAGTACAGGGCCACATGATTGCTGTTAAGGAATAGAAATGTGATAAAAAATGGCATCACTTGGGATGCCTCCTCTATACAGCATTGCACGACTGTCTAGATACATTACAATATTTTTTCACCTTCTTCTGAAGTAACAGGTACTGAGTATTTCAGTAGGCAGTATACTAGCCTTGGTGAACTAGCATTTCTCAAGTACTGCAAATACTATGGGCTAAATTCTGCCCTGATTTATACCTTTGAAGTCAACGGGATTGTTGGGATACAAGGTAAGCCAAAATAGACATTAGCTGGGTGTAACTTGTTGATACAATACTAAACAATGGTCAGTAGATGGCATCAAAAAGCAAAAACAGGCTTGAGCCACAAGTCAGAAAAGCCTCCATTCTAGTACAGGAGAACCCCAGAATTGCAAACACCTGGAATAGACGTTGTTTGTAACTCTGAGCAAAATGTTATGGTTATTCTGTCAAAAGTTTACAACTAAACAATGACTTAATACAGCTTTGAAACTTTACTATGCAGAATAAAAATGCTTTTAATCATCTTAATTTAAATGAAGCAAGCACAGACACAGTTTCCATGCTTTATCAAATCTTTTTAAAACTTTCCTTTTACTGTTTTATTAGTTTACATTTAATATATTACTGTACTAGCTTTTGTGTGTGTGTGTCTGCTGCTACCTGATTACATACTTCCAATTCCAAAGGAGATGTGTGGTTGACCGGTCAGTTTTTAACTCAAGTGTTTATAACTCTGAGGCTCTACTGTGCAAGAATAACCAGGATGTGTTCTCTTTTTCTACACAATGTCTGTTTCTGTAGGCTAACCGAGATGAAGGGCTAGAGATCAATGCAGAACTTGCAGAGAAAGATGCCAAAGATCTGTATGAAGTAAGTGAAATAATGGAGGAATCCCCAATTGTCAGTGTTTTTATCTGCTTATGGTATTTCTCAGGCATCTAAATGTTGCACAGCCCCAAAGAAAACAGCATTATACCAATGAGATGGTCGGGTGCAACCAGAATTGGATGCGTTAGATTCACTGCAATGTTTGGTTTTTAAAAATATGAAAAACAACAAATATTTTTTAAACATAAATGTTAACATTCAATCTCTGAGGCAGGGGAAGGCAGCTGGGGAACGGACGAATTGGTTTTCAACGTTGTCTTAGCAAGGAGAAACTACATGCAGCTAAGAGCTACCTTTCAAGCTTATGAAAAGGTAAGTTTTATTTTGGATTTCTTTTTCTTATCTGAAACAGGTATTGTGCAGTTTGGAGCTTGGTGGCAACTGAATGGAATTTCCATCAATTGCTTGATTCATCGATAAGTGGGGTGCGCTCCTGCTGTAGTTCTGCACTTTAAATGGAGTAAGAGCCCACTGGGCTCTGAAATAGCATTGCAGTGTAGACGTAGCCCAAATGGTGTCATGGATATTTGACATCAGTTTGCACCACTTGAGGACCTGCCCCATAATATTCAGCAAAATAAGTCTGATTGCTGTCCTGTCTTTCCTCAACACTATGAATAACAGAGAGGGTCTTTCCCTAGTCTCACTGCAAAGACCCAGCAAAGGGCTAAATCCTATAGCTAATAAGCCCCTGGCCATAAACCTTGAGATTCTCCCTTTCTTGACCTGCTCCTCACCACCACTGAAAAAGAGATCTGATGGGTGGGAATCTACATATCTCAGCATGATCCTCTAGCAAGCCTCAGGTTCAGGAGGAAAGGTCTACCTCTTGCTGTTCTCTCATGCTGAAATGGGCCTCTTTTGACAAGAGGTTTCCATGATTGTGTGGACTTGTGCCCAGGGAGCCTGAAAAAATAATTAAGAAGTATTAAGGACAAAGTAGGAGAACTTCAAATGGGCTCCTGTTTCTGACTAAATGGAAGCTCACCAATATAGCCCTTGCTCTCAAAATGTGTACATTAGAGAGGGGCCTATGCCCAACCCCCAGATGCAAACACCCCAGAACTTTGGGAACATCTGAAGCTCAGCTTTGCAGCTTGGTTCCAGATAAAATATAAACAGCTCTCACTGAGAACATGTGTAACATTACATAGGCACTCAATGAGTAACACCCATCTGTCTCAGCTACTAAAATGAAGAGACAAGAAACAAAGTTTCATTGAGTGCCTATGTAATGTAACAAATGAAATTCAGGTTTGTTTAGACAAAGTTCATAGCTATTTACAAGGAAGAGAGTTAAGATAAAATGCATTAGGTTGAGAATTAGTTTAATATTGAGATGCAGTAGTCCAGAGAATCATCTCCCACAGGCCATGGTAGACACTTAACAGTATTTAAAACTGGATTGGACAAAACACTGCAGAACATACTAGACAGAACTTTCTGGCAGGAGGATGGACAAGATGAAATTTCCCATTAGGGAGGACCATTTTATGATTCTCTGATTTTGTAGATAAGTTCCTAAAAAAAGTCATTGGCTGCATCTAGACAGGTATGATTTTGCTCAAAAATGGCCGCTTTTGCGCAAAATTTTGCGCAACCCATTTTAGCCATCGGGCTTTCTTGCACAAGAAATTAACGTGGCTGTCTACACTGGCCGTGAGTATTTGCACAAGAACACTGACTTTGTAATGTACAAAATCAGTGGTTCTTGCGCAAATACTCCGATGCTCCCACTCAGGGATAAGCCCTCTTGTGCAAGTATTCTTGCGCAAGAGGGCCAGTGTAGACAGCCACGTTAATTTCTTGTGCAAGAAAGCCCGATGGCTAAAATGGCCATCGGAGCTTTCTTGCGCAAGAGAGCATCTACACTGGCACGGATGCTTTTGCGCAAAAGCACATGCCAGTATAGACGCTCTCTTGCGCAAATACTTTTAACGGAAAAACTTTTCCGTTAAAAGTATTTGCGCAAAATCATGCCAGTCTAGACGCAGCCATTGTGTTTTGATGCCTGAAGATGTTTACCTTAAGATGAGAACTTGCATGTATCTAGCTTCCTAAACTTGTTCTGTGTTCAACATATAATTGGAACCATTGAATCTCTTGATGAGGTGAAAAATCTAGTAAGGCATGGTTGGAAATACAGTCACAAATTACTCCAAATCTTGGTTTGTGGCTAGAGAGAAGCCAAAGCCCAAATCATTTACCCACACATGCACACATAAACACTACCCAAACTCTGGCAGTTCAGAGAACCTCAACTCTGAAATACCCTGAGTTTCAAAAGCAAAGGCCAAACATGGGTTGTCCAAATCAAATCCATCTGCATTCTTTCCATTTGGCTGACCAAGACTATAGCCATGTGTCCACACACAAATACGCTACATGTTTTGAAAGGTTTTATTTACAAACCTATATTCAAACCAAGCCTGGATTTTCAGAACTCAAACCCCAAATGTTGCCAGTTTTGCTGATCTCTCATGTGAGCAGATATTCCAGAATGGAAGAATCCTGTCTCACAAGGAAGAGTGGGGGGAAATTATCTAATTTTTACAAATAGAATATGTATTTTTATTCACAAAAATTAAAACAGATTGTAACTTCAAAATATTTTCTCCTTCTACTTCCCCATAGCCTCCTCACTAGAGCATAGCACAAAACCCAGGAAAAGCTCAGACCCTTATAAACCACATCAGGGCTACTCAACTTCGGAAGCTCTGGGGCCAACAATGATAATCTCAGCACATGCAGAGGGCTGCAACTTAAGTGTGGTTGCATATTCATGCAAATATATGCAAATAGAAGCAAATAGTTTCTTCCACACTGACGGGCATGAATACAAAGATTAAGGCAAGACTACACACACACAGGCCCCATTTAAGTCAGTTCTGCTGATATTAATAAAATGCTACATTTACCCGATTTCTACCCACATGACAGCATTGTAATGAGCAATGGCAGTGCAGGAATTTAACTACTAAAATGCATATCAACAGAAGACTTTTATATTGACTCCTTTTTTGTTTTGGCTCCCATCTGCAGTCCACATGTTGAGCCCTGCATAAACCCAAAGTGCACTGTGGGCCGCAAACAAACAGGCCGCAGGCTGCATGTTGAATAGCCCTGTACTACATGGACCCCCCAAAAACATTACAATCCCCCAGAAAATGTACTTTGACTGTCTGGAACGTAAGTAAGTCCTTGGTTGGCCAGAAGAGGCATGAACAGTTTCTCTCAGTTAGAGATGCTACAACACCCATTTTCCACTAGTGCAAATGCTTCAGGAAGCTTTAATGATGAATATATATATATTATATATATATTCACATCAGTATAGTTCTTTCAATGTCAATAGAGTCTTGAAGAATTACACCAGCTAAGGATCTGGTCCTTTGAGACAGAGTGAGACCCGTGACCACTATGGGAACTAAACTAATTAAAACTTACTCCCTAATGTCAAAGAAGGGATTGATACGATCTAAATCAGTCTGGGTATGTCTACACTACAAAGTTAATTCGAACTAACAGACGTTAGTTCGAATTAACTTTGATAGGCGCTACACTAGCGCTCCGCTAGTTCAAACTTAATTCGAACTAGCGGAGCGCTTAATTCGAACTAGATAAACCTCATTCTACGAGGACTAATGCCTAGTTCGAATTAGCTAGTTCGAATTAAGGGGTGTGTAGCCACTTAATTCGAACTAGTGGGAGGCTAACCCTCCCCAGCTTTCCCTGGTGGCCACTCTGGGCACCACCAGGGAAACTCATCTGCCCCCTCCCGGCCCCGGAGCCCTTAAAGGGGCACGGGCTGGCTACGGTGCCCGTGCCAGGTGAAAGCCTGCCAGCACCCAGCCAGCAGACCCTGCACCTGGCACGGCACGAACCAGCCACCCGCTGCCACCCAGCCCTCCGCCTCTTCCTGGGACCAAGCTGGCGGCTCCCGGGAGCCTGCCAGTGTCTGCAAGAGGCGGGTGCCAGCCTGGTCTAGTGCGGAGATCGTGGACCTCATCCACGACCTCTGCACTAGACACAGGAAAGTGACCGTCTAGGGCAGGATAGCTGCCAGCCTGGCCATCCAGGAGCAGGTTTGCATGAAAATCAAGGTGGTCCACTGAGACCCCCAACCCTGAGCCCTGAGCTTAGAATGTCCGTACTGGGTCAGATCAAAGGTCCATCTAGCCCAGTAGCCTGTCTGCCGACAGTGGCCAACACTAGGGACCCTGGAGGGGATGGACCGAACAATGACCAAGCCATTTGTCTCGTGCCATCCATCTCCAGCCTTCCTCAAACAGAGGCCAGGGACACCATTTCTACCCCCTGGCTAATACCACTCCATGGACCCAACCTCCATGACTTTATCTCACTTCTCTTTAAACTCTGTTATAGTTCTATCCTTCACAGCCTCCTGCAGCAAGGAGTTCCACAGGTTGATTATTTGCTTTGTGAAGAACAACTTTCTGTTATTAGTTTGAAGCCTGCTACCCATTCATTTCATTTTGTGTCCTCTAGTCCTTCTATTATGGGAACTAATGAAGAACTTTTCTGTATGCACCCTCTCCACACCACTCATGCTTTTATAGACCTCTATCATATCCCCCCTCAGTCTCCTCTTTTCTAAGCTGAGAAGTCCCAGTCTCTTTAGCCTCTCTTCATATGGGACCTGTTCCAAACCCCTGATCATTTTAGTTGCCCTCCCCTCTTCCACCCTCTCTCTTCCCCTCTCCCACCTCCTTTTCCCAGTTTCCCCGAGTTTTGTTCAATAAAGAGAGTTTCTATTTTTGAACACACGTGTCCTTTATTTTGTACATCAGGAAGGGGGGCTAGGGAGGGGTAAGTGGAAGGAGGTGAGGGAGGAATGGGGTACGAGCCCCCGATGGGGAGGACTGGGGTGGCTCTGTGGGCTTCTCGGGGTGGAAGCTCTCCTGAAGCCCCTTGATTGACCCCCCCTCCGGATGGCAGTGCAGCCGGGCTGATGGCCGAGTGCTGTGATGTGCCGAGTTTGGGCACTCAGGGCACTCCAAGCCAGGACTGCTTTGCAAGTGGGGAACCCCTGAGAACTGTCTGTCCGGGGTGGGGGTCGGGTCCCTTTAAGCACAGCCCTGGGCTATCCTGAGACAGCAGCTCCACGCTCTAAGTACTAATCTGATGCCCTGCCGGCACTGGTTCCATCCATCCTTAACCTCGGTTCAGGGTCCACTCAATGTGGACATGCTAGTTCGAATTAGCAAAATGCTAATTCGAACTAGTTTTTAGGTCTAGATGCACTTATTCGAATTAGCTTAGTTGGAATTAACTAATTCGAATTAAGTTAGTTCGAATTAGTGCTGTAGTGTAGACATACCCTCTTTTTCCATGTTACATGCCAACTGATCAGAAACAGAAATGGCTCAATACTGCTGTTATATTAGAGGGATAGATTAGTGCACAAACATCAACTATAATTCATTTTTTCATTATCTCTTTAGCTGAAAGGAAAAGACATTGAAGATGCCATTAAAAGTGAAACATCTGGAGATTTGGAGAAGGCCTTTCTCACTCTTGGTAAAAGAAAGACCATCAATAGTGTTTCTCTCTAGTTTTCATCCTCGCTTGACTTTAGCACTGGGGATCCTGTTTGTATTAACACAGTGATATTTGCTTTGTTAGAATTAGGTTGAAGCACAGTAAGACCACTGGGTGACAGAAGAACTAGCTATCATTATTGCCATAATCAAACCAACCAATGTTGACTTGGCCTACACGCCTGTGGGGGTGTAAGAACCTCCATTAAACCCTAGCATGGCTACCTACCTCTTGAGTCTCTGAGCACAGAAATAAGCCAATGCCATAACACCCAACAGAAAGTTGGCAGGGAGCAGAAATCCAGAGGGGCCAAAAACAAGTAAAACTATGTCCCCATACCACTTGTTTTCATTCTGGAACATAACTATCCAACTTTTCAGCCCTTCTGAGCCTGCATCAACATTTTAATTCAATTTTAACATTCCCAATGATATAACATGCTGTCTCTGCAGGGTAGTACATTCACTTTTAGGCTCCATCAGCTAGCATGGTGTGGGTTGACCCCCGCATCTCCACAGAGCCAGTTGCAGGATTGAGTCTCTATAACAATACATGTCCAGTTGGGTACAAACATTGGGGATAGCTAGGTTTTCTTTAAGAGGGCTGTTATTCCCCTCCTGCTGAAGCTGCAGTGCAGAGTATGGAATGGATAAGGTCCCTTTTACTGTTCTTCTTTAGTGAGATGTGCCAGAGATTGCCAAGGCTATTTTGCCACCCGTCTGTACGAAGCAATGAAGGGTGCAGGGACAGAGGAGGAGACTTTGATTCGCATCCTCGTGACTCGGGCGGAGGTAAGACATGCTGGGACCTGAGAGGCCCCAAAATCTTCTGGTGGATAAGTGTGAAATTTAAAGGGAATGAATTATTAGGGCCAGATTCTGCTTGGAGTCAATCTGTTTTGCAATTTAAATTCAGCACCACTCCATTGACTTACGTGCTATTGCTATTTTTACTCCCTTGTAACGGAGAACAGACTCTAGCCCTGATAGTGAATCTATTTATTTTTTAAAAGAACAATGCATTAGACACATTAGTAATTACACAATGGAGCCAAACACATCTAGATAAAGTTGGCCACCATTATTCAACTGGGAGATGAGTAATAGGGTCCCAAAGAGGTTTGTTTAAAAAAAAGTCTTAAATGATGAGAAAGCTGCAGTTCCCGAAACATGGTCAGTGGAAAGTTAGGGAGTCACTTGGTACAGGCTCTGTCTGATTCTAGAAGGGAAAACAGGGCAAAGGAGAAGGAGTGAAGAAGTTAAGTGCCAAAGCAGACTGATTAAAGGCTTTGAAAAAGTACGAAACACAGTCAAGACACTTCAGCTCCATAAACAGTGCCATAACATCATTCTTCCATGCAAGTGGTTGTTACCATGGGAATGTTTCATGGCCATGAAGAGGAAGGGAAGATGTATATGTGGCAGTGAGGCAAAGTGATTGTCCAATGATTGGAGTAATGGGACTGGAAATTTGTCTTCAGAACAATCTCCCTGTTAACTTGTGGCCTGACTATGAAATCATTTGAGAACCTCTATAATAAAGATATGATCCATATCATTGATACCATCTTTGATAGAATAACGTATGACATCTGGTTCTCTGTACTTAGCAACCAGAACATTATTTATGACCCACAAACTATTTTTTTTTTAATTTGATTCCTGGAAATATCTCTCCCACTCCTTGCCATCCATGAGTGTCTTCCAGAAGAGACAGTAACTTGAGCCACTGTGTCAGGGTAAGAGTCAAGATATCGATTTGAGCTAAAAGCACACCCAGGTTTTTAACCTAGCTCTTCCTCGTCAAGGCCAAGGATCCAAATCTGATTAAAATCAATGAGAATCTTCCCACTGATTGCTGTGAGCTTTGGATCAGGATCTAGAAGTGTGGGGGATTGTGCAAAGCAGACCCTCTCTTCTAAAAATTCTTTCTATTTCCTATCAGATTGACCTTCAAACAATAAAGGAGACGTTCCAGAAAATGTACGACAAGTCTTTAGCCGAGGCCATCAAATCAGACGTCTCCGGGGACTTTAGAAAGCTGCTTGTGGCACTGCTACACTAAGGCTGCTGTCACAAAGGGAGAAAACTAAGAAGAAGCCACCTTCTTGATCAGCTTTCAAGCAGTATACAAAAAATGTGGTGCTAGCAATGAAAGCTACCCAGTTTATTTTCTTTACAGCAGAGGAACGTGTTGCCAGGTTCACGCCAAGCCTATCACACCAGATTTTTCATGCAATAAAAAGTTTTAAAAAACTAAATCAAAACTGGCCTGTCTTCCCACCTGTAACTTAAAGAGAGTTTTCTAGAATCTTGTCACCATTTCCCCCCAAGGATCCTGGATGCCTACTGAGAATTCTGAAGATGGTCCCTTTCTTCCTCTGTTTCTATCACCTTCATTCTGAGCACTCTATATCATGCCATCATACTTTCTGCCAACATGGACTGAATATTGTTCTCTTCTGACCCTATCATCACAGCTGCTTAGGCTGCCAGTGAGTGGGCAATGAACCCCCCTGGGCTCTCCATCCAAAGCGCAAGCTGGAGTGATTTTCCTGTCTCAGCCCTGTTGTCCCATCAGCATCATCAGCAAAATTATCCCACAAAAGGGCCCAACAATTGCCATCACTGGGCTCAGGAGAGGGCAGGGACTGCGCCCTCTGGGCTATTCCCTGGAACCTAGCACAGCAGGGTGGATGAGGAAGGAGGTAGGTGGGCCTGGTCTTGTCCTACATCTACATTGCACCCCCAACCCTGATTCCTGCACTCCCCACACACACACTCCCTGCCCTGAGCCTCTACTCACTCTCCAACCCTGACTCATGCACCTCCACACACACACACACCCTACCCTGAACCCTTTCTCAACCCCCAACTCTGACTCCTGCACCCTCACACTGCCTGCCCAAGCCCCACTCACTCCTAATCCTGACTCCTGCACCCCCCAACACACACCAATTGCCTGCCATGAGACTTCCTCACTCCACCAACCCTGACTCCTGCACCCCTCACCACAAGCCCCCTTCCCTGAGCCCCTGCATCCTCAAGCCAGCTCCCAGTCCTGAGCCCCTCCCCACCCCCTTGATTTCTGTACCCCCCCACATCCCCATCCCCTGCCCTGAGCTCCCCCACTCTGACAAACAGCCTAACACTCCCCAACCCTCTGCCTTGAGTCTTCCCCCCCACATCCCCCGTACTCCACCCCACACAAATTTATTACAGGTAATGTATCAACAACCCTCCCCAGTCTGGAGAACACCCCTCCCCCCACCAGTGTGGTTGCAATATGACAATACCTATAAGAAATGTAAATTACTTTTATACCTGGACTGAACCAAGATGAGCCAGAAAAACAGGATGAACCTGGAATAGGATTGTTTCTCAATAAACCTTACAGAAATGGAGATAAAACAGAGAAATGTGGCCATGTTCTGTTTTGGCACAGTTAAATCAATGCTTAAGGTTTAAAAACTAGAAAAAAACATTATTGGAAGTCAAATTGTAGCCCTTTTTTGCTAAAACATAGTGAAGGGACAAGAGTTTATAGCAATGAAGAACAAGAATTATACTTCACGGTATTCCCATTTTTAAAAAATTACTAAAAAAACTAAACAGAAAATTTTAACAATCCTTTTTAAAAGAAATCTAAAAGAAAAATTAACTCCATAAAATAACACTGTATTTTTTTAAAATACAGTTATTTAAATAAAGCATGAATATTTTCTTTAAAAAAACACCTTAATTGAGTTAGGGATCCAAGCAACACCAGTTACTTCGGTCAGTTAGACGTAATGTAGCAAGAAGAGTAGGGAAGATAGTCTGGGAAACCAGGCAATAAGAGAGGCTGGTCAGAAACCAAGCTTATGGTGGTTTGTGTATGTATCTTGGTCATTCCCTTTTATAACAATGTACTAACTTCTGAGGAGGTGAATAAAGTCTCACGCTCGCTCTCATTTATATCACACTCCCAACAATGGTATCTGGGCAGCTGGTACAGTACTTAAAACAGGAGCAAGGTCAGTCAAGGAAGGCTAATTAAAAGGAGGGAGGGATTTAAAGGAGCAATGTGAGGCTGCACAGTGCATGGGGCTGGATGGATGCACCAGTCACAGGGATATTTAACAGCTCCAATACTTAGCGAATTTTTTAGAAGAATTAATTTTTTTATTGGAGGCAAGTTCCTAATCTGAAATTAACCCAGGTGGCTGTATCCAGGAGCTCTCAGAATCAAGAAAAAAAAGAGCACAGCAAAGTAGGAGACACGTATCTTATATCTGTGGTTGCCTTAGTTCTGTTGTAAGCCAAGCCCTTAGAAAGACAGTAATAAATAATTACTAAGGTGTCTAGTGTTCCCAGGGATCTTTTATCATTCAGAGGTCACATTGTACATCCAATCCAATAAAATCCATGAAAGCAACACTATTTGGGTGATTCAGTTTGGCAAAAGTATAGCAGGCTTCCAAAACGAGTGTGAAGGAATTGGTGGTGGAGGTTTAAGTACCAATGCTAAAATAAGTTTCAGCAGGATTGGAGAGTGTTCAACACTTCTTAAATCAAGTCACTTTAGGTGCCTACGTATGAATCTCAAATTTTGGTACTCAAATTTGCTGTGACTGGATGTCTTTTCAATTCAGACTAATCGTTTTTCATAGGAAACAAGAAAACACAGGATAAAATGTCTGTTAGCCTCTTGCCTTCTGATAGAGACTGGCCTGAACCAAACCACAGGGGCCAAACTCCAGATGCAATTTTTGGGCCAAATTCTTCAGTTACACAAGTGCAAGGGCAGCAGTGAAGCCTATGAAGTTATCTGGGTTCACATGGATGTAAGAGAGCAAAATTTGGCTTCAGGTCTCTATCATGGGTCAATGGCTGGGCTTCAAACTCTTACATTTAGGAGCTCAAAATTCAGATCCAAAACTAAATGTTCCAGATTTCAGAGGTGTTCAGATTTGGCCCATTATGCAGCCTGCACACTCAGAACCAATCTAAGATCCAGATATGGGGTTTAGATTCACTCTCATCTCTGCTTTTAAGGAGTGAAAAGAGGTTCTGGGCTGTACATGAATACAATCAGTAGCAGTATAGTTACAATGCTGTAAAGACTCATTCTTGATGATCAGCTATATAGAAAATGAGTAACGCAGTAGTAACATAGGGCATAAGAGAGGTGAGAGGGATGGTGTTTCAATGCTCAGCAGAATCGGTCCATGCGGCTATCTGGACCAGCAAAACAGGAGGAATGCAAGATAGCTGGAAACAGGAAGAGAGCAATTGGGTGTAGCAAGACTTGGGTTTGAGGACAAAGGGCAGTAGGTTCAGAACAATTTGACAAAAGACTAAAGGGGGATTCTTTTGGAAAGGCTAAAAGTGTGTGCGCCCAATGCCGTGTCTTTGAGACAGCTTTGGTATTGCACTGTCCCATCTGACCCAGAATGAAGAGCTTCATCCAACTCTTACATGTCACTGTCCTCTGCCTCCCATGTAGTAGTGCTGAGTTCTACCTACCTGTGACATTCTTCCAGTGACTCAAGCCCCTCCCACTTGTCTGTGCAGCTCCATCATTTCTGGTCACCATGATACAGTAAAAGTTTTGTTACCCAGCAAGTTGAGGGGTTGTGGTTAGTCAAATATTCTGGTTGACAAAGAGTTCAGAATGTGGGATGGGGTTCAGGGCTGAAGCAGAAGGATATGGTCTGAGAGGGGGCTCTGTACTGGGGAGGGGGTTCTGGGATGTGGCCAGAAATGAGGTGTTTAGGGTGGGGTGAGGGGAGATCTGACCTGAGGCAGTGGGTTGGGTGTGGGGCTCCAGTTGGGGGTGCAGGCGGGTGGGGCCAGGGATGATGGATTTGGAATGCAGGAGGGGGCTCCATGCTGGGGCTAAGGGGCTCAGAGGACAGGAGGAGGTGCAGGGCACAGGCTCTGGGAGGGAGTTTGGGTGTGGGAGGGGATTCAAGTTACATTTCTCCCAGATCAATACTAGAGATGTTAAAAAAGACTGAAAATGGGGCTAACACTTCTGATCTCTCACCCTTTGTCTGGTCCAGATTCTAAGCTCTCTAGAGAACAGGCTGCCTGTCACCTCATACCTGTTCAGTCCCTAGCACAGTAGAGCTGCGGACTCATCTGGGGACTTGCAACCACGGCCACAGTGCTAATAACAACAAATTAACCCACTAGACCAAACTGCTCGACATACAGATTCACTTTCTTTTCTCACAATTTGTTCTTATCACTTGCTTTGAAACATTACCTGGTATCACAGGTGTGCTTTGTGCAGCTCTCTGCTAACATGCTGTTTTGCATCTTATTTCAATCACACTCCTTGGTGAATGATAACAGATATCACTGCCTCTCTTTCCAGAGCTGGGTAACATAATAGCATGACTCTTCCTCTGGCACTAAGGGAGGGATTACACAGATACCTGTATGTCCTGCACACAACATCCAGACATATAAACAAGAGGCTTCAGAGGCTTTTGTTACAATGGTCCAGTAGTTCAGGCACTGACCTTCATGTGACAAGGCCTTGGTTCAATTCCATGTTATGCCACAGGGTTTCTATGTGACCTTGATCAAGTCACTTAGTTGTTCTGTGTCTCAGGATACATCTACAGAGAGGTGATATTTTGGGATACCTCAGTATCCCAAAATGCTGTAGCTACCTTGCATCTTAGAAACATGCCTGTTATTTTGAAATAGTTTTTGAAATAACACGGATGCTATTTCACCATCCTTGTAAACCTCGTTGCACAAGGGTTAAGGGATGGCTCGAAATAGCGCGTTATTTCAAAATTTGATGCTGTGTAGACAGTGCCAAATTTCAAAACAGCCTGTTTCGAAATAGACTCAAAATAAGCTCCACAATTTGCATAGTGCAAATTGTGTAGCTTATTTTGAGCTTAGGGTGCTGTGTAGATGCACCCTAGTTTCCCTGTGAGATACACTGCTACTTCACAGAGGTTTTGTGATATATTGTAGGGTGCTGAGGTACCTGGGCCAATCTAAGCATTAAAGAGAGAGACCTGGTTATTTCTAATATGCTGCATGAAAACATATTTTAACTAACAGGAAAACCCATCCCAAACATTTGCTGCTAGTTCAGTTGCAGGCTCTGCTCTGTGTCAAGCTGAAACAGTTATGACTATGACATCATTCAAGCAAACTCATTGACAATGATCCAGCTGAGGCACATAGCTCTCTAAGGTGCGCCACTGTTGGGAGAATCATCTCTGAAACTGTTAGCCCTTCCTCCCCCCTTCATGCAAAGGGAAGAGGTAATCAAAGACGGGCAGCAATACCTTCACTTCCCCAGAGGCATGGCCGGAATTAGCAGAAACCCTTTGTGAAGTCTTAGCATCAATTCCCAGTCAAACAGGAATTGTTTATTTAAACTATATGGGCCAGGGTCTGAAGTCAGAAGGATGTTGCATAAGTAAAGACCTCAAGATTTGATGTTATAAATGTTTTTCAAACATACACCAGCATCCAGAACAAGAGGAACAGCAAAAATCCCACCCATCTAACCCCAGTTCCCGACACCATAAAATGTCAATATAAGTGAAGCGTATCCAGGATTGAAGGACTGTGATAGTTTCTTTAAGGGTTAAAAAATAAATCCTTGGCTATTGCCAGAAAAGCTAAACAAACAAACCCTAAAGGAGCTAGTGCTAGTGCAGAGAGACACCATGCCAAAGCACTCAGCATAAGAACCACCATATAACGCAGACATGCCTGGCTGCTTTTTGACTTATCTGCTCGGGTTTCAGCATCATTAATTTTCCCTGAATGTGGAGCAGAACCTTTAATTTTGGTTTTTGAATTGTACTGTAAATATTTAGGACATAATGATGACCAGCTCTTTAGGCAGCGGTATGGAAGGCAGCAATGCACCTTCCCCCAGCCCACCTTGCATGGCCCACATTGCTGCGACAATGCTCCTGGGAGTGCAAGGGCTACTAATTATGCTGCTCGGGACCACGTCCCCTGAAAGTGGGAGAAGGAGAGAGAGAGAGAGAGAGAGAGAGAGAGGAGTAGGCAGGGCTATGGAGTTCTACCTACTCCCCCATCTGCACTGGCCGATAGATTTGGCTGGCTGGCTGCACAGGATGGGGTTATTTAATGGGGGGGTGTCAGACTATGCTCCTCTCTGTGTAACCAGAGAGGCTCCAAGATGCTTCCCAGTGCTCCCCCTGCTTCTGTCCCCAGCTCCGCCCTGCCCCAGCACAGGGCGGTATCTTGACAGCACTGTCTAGCCCTCAGTTATGTTAACATGGTTTTATGTAACATGGTTTTATGTAAATACATATTTGGAAACTGCCACATGGGGCCCAGGTTGTAGTATGAAGCAGCCTCTGTTTCTATACTATAGGAACAGATGACACCACAGCGCTGTGATCCGCTGGGGTGAAGATAACGGTGCAAGAGCAGGACTAGCGATGTGCTCCCCATAGCAGAGCAGAGGCACCAAAGGACTTTGTCTGGTTTTTACCTGGGTGTAACTGCATGCAGACGTCAGGAATTTCTGACCATTCAAGTGATCACCACCAGAGACAGGGAGATAGGACTCCTGGGTTCCATTGCAGCTTCTGACACTGATCTGCTGTGTGAAATGATAAGCACCAGGCACTTAAGAGTACTTAGGACCCAATCTATCAGCTTCATTTAGCATGGACACTCTAAGGGTATGTCTACACTACCGCGCTAATTCGAACTAACTTAGTTAATTCGAACTAAGCTAATTCGAACTAACGGATCCAGACTAAAAAACTAGTTCGAATTAGCGTTTTGCTAATTCGAACTAGCATGTCCACATTAAGTGGACCCTGAACCGGGGTTAAGGATGGCCAGAAGCAGTGCCGGCAGGGAATCAGATGAGGACGTAGAGCGTGGAGATGCTGTCTCAGGCTAGCCGAGGGCTGTGCTTAAAGGGTCCCGACCCCCACCACGGACAGACAGTTCTCAAGGGTTCCCCGCTTGCAAAGCAGTCCTGGCTTGGAGTGCCCTGAGTGCCCACACTCGGCACATCACAGCACTCGGCCATCAGACCGGCTGCACTTGCCGCAGGCTGCCATCTGGGGAAAGGGGGCAATTGGGGGGCTGTAGGAGAGCTTCCACCCCCAGAAGCCCGCAGAGCCAGCCCAGTCCTCCCCATCGGGGGCTCGTACACCATTCCTCCCTCACCTCCTTCCACTTACCCTTCCCTAGCCCCCCTTCCTGATGTACAAAATAAAGAAAACGTGTGGTCAAAA
Organism: Pelodiscus sinensis; assembly: GCF_049634645.1. Taxonomy (NCBI): domain Eukaryota; kingdom Metazoa; phylum Chordata; order Testudines; family Trionychidae; genus Pelodiscus; species Pelodiscus sinensis. The sequence goes on from NC_134712.1 coordinate 19,650,164, forward strand.
ATAGAATCCCTCTTTATTGAACAAAACTCGGGGAGACTGGGAAAAGGAGGTGGGAGAGGGGAAGAGAGAGGGTGGGAGAGGGGAGGGCAACTAAAATGATCAGAGGTTTGGAACAGGTCCCATATGAAGAGAGGCTAAAGAGACTGGGACTTTTCAGTTTAGAAAAGAGGAGACTGAGGGGGGATAGGATAGAGGTCTATAAAAGCATGAGTGGGGTGGAGAGGGTGCATACAGAAAAGTTCTTCATTAGTTCCCATAATAGAAGGACTAGAGGACAACAAAGGAGAGGAATGGGTAGCAGGCTTCAAACTAGTAACAGAAAGTTGTTCTTCACAAAGCAAAGAGTCAACCTGTGGAACTCCTTGCTGCAGGAGGCTGTGAAGGATAGAACTATAACAGAGTTTAAAGAGAAGTGAGATAAAGTCATGGAGGTTGGGTCCATGGAGTGGTATTAGCCAGGGGGTAGGAGTGGTGTCCCTGCCCAAAGTTTACCTAATTCAAACTAAGCGCTCCGCTAGTTCGAATTAAGTTCGAACTAGCGAAGCGCTAGTGCAGCACCTATCAAAGTTCATTTGAACTAATGTCCGTTAGTTTGAATTAACTTTGTAGTGTAGACATACCCTAACTGACAATAGTTTTTCCCATTTTTTTCCTTCTCTTTCCCTCCTCATCCCCTCTCTTTCTCTGCTATTTATTGGAAACCTGGACCCCTTAACTCCATTCATCTGAAGAAGTAGGTTTTGCTCATGAAAGCTCATGATACCATCTGCATTTTTTGTTTGTCTCTAAAAAGTGCTGCAGGATTATTCATTGTTTTTTAAGTTTTTTCAGTTGCAGACTAACTTGGCTATCCCTCTGAAACTTTTGAACATGCCCAGTGGTAGGCACTTAAGACTGTTTACAGGCTTCTAGAATTCCCAGGCACTTCAGGACAGGGCCTTCCGGCTGTTTCGAAATGGACAGCCAGGACTTTTATAAGTGTACCTTGGTTTCAGAGTCTATTTGTTATATGTAAACACATGCCAAAAAAACACCCCTTGGGCATGCTCAGTAATGTCTAGCTCTTTGCAAAAGGCATGGGGAAAGTCACATGTGATAACAGTGAGAAGTCCATATGTGACTATTCTTAGCCCTGGAATGTACACAATGCCTCATTGCCTGGTGGTTCTTTCACAAAGCTCCTGAAAGCAGGGAAAGTGCCTTCAGAATAAACAAATTCAGAAAAGGCCCTCTATGAATCACTTACCAACAGAAAGGAACGTCTTGGGGGTATATAGTTTTTATTCATGTACTAGCTATGGAAAATCTCAGCAAAGAATAAACGGCACAAAGTGAGTGAAGTGCAGTCAAGGACAACATAAGGTAAACATTTCTAAGCTGTAATTTCACTGCATATTGAGCAGTCAGATAGCCATGAAGATAGATAGCCATATTATCATTCTGCCTGGCACATTGTTTAGTTGTATGTCTAATTAATATAAAACAACAGCTAAGCAGAGTTAATAGCCATTTTAATGCAGATTCCAAGTCTCTGAAGTTTGTCCTACTGCAGAGTTTAGCTCTGCCAGATTTACATTCTTTGGGAATGACTAACTTTAAGGGAAGGAGTCATAAGTTACTCCGTTGTGAATACTTTTAAACTAGCAAAGAACAGGCTAAGTACATTTATTAGACATGTTTAAAATGAACATACAATTTGCTTAGGGCTTTTCACATTAAATCCAAGTCAGCAACAGAACTGTAGTGCTTATGTTTTGTGTCGTGCTAATAAAAGAGTCAGACCTCACATCTGATACCTTTAAAAAACAAACAGATGCTGAGTGACCACTTGGTTTGTGTACTGCCTTCCCACTCCACTCAACCAGTGTTCCTATTTCTATGCACAAACAGAGAGTAACCATCAAAGATCTGTTCCCTGGCCACTTTGGGACAGGGCATTGAAATAAAAGCTGCTAAGAATTTGTTTTCTCTGCCAAGCCCAATATTCTTCTCTCCCACGTTTCGCTATGGAGGAAGAATCTGCAAAGGACTTTCTCTTCACAGACCAGGACTTCTCCTCTGAACTGCTGAGGCAGCTCAACATTTTAAGGCAAAAGGGGATGTTGACTGATGTTACTCTCTGCACTAGTGAGTTTGAAATCCCTTGCCACAGGAATGTGCTGGCTGCAAGCAGTCCTTACTTCAAGGCAATGTTCTGTAACAACTTTAAAGAGAGTTGCCAAGCAAAAGTCGACTTGAAAGGCATTGACTTCAATATTTTGTATCAGATTGTCCTTTATGTTTACACAGGAGAGATTCTTATAACACCCGAGAACGTCTTGTACCTCATGGAGGCCACTTCTATGTTACAATACATAAAATTGTTTCAGGCCTGCTCCTTGTACCTCCAGGGACAGCTGACTCCTGATAATTGCCTGAGCATGATAAGGTTCTCTGAAATCTTGAACTGCCAGAATCTCAATAAGAAAGCCAAGGAGATGGCTCTGAAGTGCTTTCCTGCAGTAGCATCTTCTGAAGACCTGAAGGAGCTTTGTGCCCTGGAACTTATTGATTACCTGGGGGATGATGAGCTCTGTGCTGAGGAGGAACAAGTGTTTGAGACACTGATGGTCTGGATCCGGCATGACCTCCAAACACGACAGGGCTACATCCAAGATTTGTTCAAGAAGGTCCGGCTCCAGTATGTCCACCCAACCTTCCTTTTCCACTTCATCGCCAATGACTCCCTCATTCAGTCTTCACCCGCTTGTAGAAGCATCCTGGAATCAGCCCGGAGACAGATGTTCTCATTGTATAGCACCAGCACTCCTGACATCAAACCCATGTGGCACGTTCCTCGCCGATATTCATACCAAGAGTTTCTCATAATCATTGGTGGCAGGAAGGACAACCAGACGACAACCAGGGACGTCCTGCTGTATGATGAGAAAACCAACCAGTGGCTGAGCCTCGCCAAGCATCCTGTGCGCCTTTACAAAGCTTCCACAGTGAGCCTGCATAGCAATATCTATGTATTAGGAGGGATGCCCGTTAGCAATGAGAAAAGTCCAGTCAGTGATCATGTTTATATTTTCTCCCTCAAGCTAAATCAATGGAGGTTAGTTGAACCCATGCTGGTTCCACGTTATTCCCACAGAAGCATAGCCTATAAGAACTACATTTTCTCAATTGGAGGAATTGGAGAGAACCAGGAAATACTGAATTCCATGGAGAGATACGATAGCATTTATAACATCTGGGAGAATATGGCAAGCATGCCCGTGGCTGTACTTCATCCTGCTGTTGCAGCTAAAGACCAAAGAATTTATCTCTTTGGAGGGGAAGATATTATGCAGAACCCTGTCCGTCTAATACAGGTAACTGTTGCTCCTGGTCAATATACGTGCATTTCGTCTAGGGTGTTCAGTGATTGATACCAAACCTAGTGGGTGAAATCAAAGCCCAAGATAGAACTGAATTTGCATTGAGTCTCATGCGGTAGAAGGCAAGAAACACGTGCCTAAGTTGGAAATGCTCCAGTATGTAGAAAATTATGTTTAAATGTTTTTATATTTCCACAAGTAGCCTTTATTATTAAGGCCCAAAGCCTGAGGCCCTTCTGAGGTTTTACTCAGTCCTTTCTCAGGCAGACTCCCATTGATTTCAATGAGATTTTCCTCATTGAGTAAAACTGAGTACAAGATCTCAGGGTAGAGTCTCTATGATTTTGGTGCATGTGAAAGGTGTCATATTGAAAGTCTTACAAAGTTATGCCTACTCAGGCCCTACCTCTAAGAACTTAACCACATGGCTAATTGTATATGTGAGTATTCCTGGTGAAGTCAATGCTCACTATTAGGTGGGTGATTAAGTGTCTGCTTGACTGAGGGTCTCAGTCCTTCATCCTCAGACAGTATCAGCAGAGACACCAAATTGTGATGGCAATTACAGGCAGTCCCCGGGTTACGTACAAGATAGGGACTGTAGGTTTGTTCTTAAGTTGAATCTGTATGTAAGTCGGAACTGGCATCCAGATTCAGCCGCTGCTGAAACTGATCAGTTTCAACAGCGGCTGAATCTGGATGCCAGTTCTGACTTACATACAGATTCAACTTAAGAACCCCAGGCATCCCCAAGTCAGCTGCTGCTGAAACTGATCAGCAGCTGATTCCAGGAAGCCGGGGGCAGAGCAACTCTGCCTCGGGCTTACTGTAGTCAGCCGCTGGTCAGTTTCAGCAGCGGCTGAATCAGGACGCCTGGGGCAGAGCAGCTGGGGTGCTACCGGGTTGGTCCAGTAGCGCCAAGGAGCGGCGCTGCGGGACCAACCCAGCAGCGCCCCAGCTGCTCTACCCCAGATGTCGTGGGCAGAAAAGCCTGGTCTGCTTGGGGGGAGGGGGCACTAGCTGCGCCTCCTCCCCCCCAGCAGACCAGGGAGACGGGGAGCAAAGCCTCGGAGGACGCCCGCAGCGGGACAGCCACGGCGCGCCTGAGCTGTCCCGCTGCGGGCGTCCTCCGCGGCTTTGCTCCGCATCTCCCTGGTCTGACCAGCAGACCAGGGAGACGGGGAGCAGCTTTTCTCGCCCCGGAGAACGCGTAACTCAGGGACTGCCTGTACTGCGATATGGATTCCTATTCACTAGCACCAGGACTGGAACAGCCATTTCATCCCGTACAAGCCAGTGGTTCCCAATGGCCCATGCATTCTCAGTGATCCCTGCTGGGGGGCTGCAGGGTTCCAGACGGCTCTCCACCTGGCTGCCAGCTGTAAAACTGTTTTAAAAGAAGGCAAAATACATTCAATACTTCAGCATTTAACGTGTCAGTCATGCTTTAATATTGCTTTTCCAGGCAAGTGAAACCGATTGGTCAGTGTGGTTTTTGTGTCTCCCAGTGTGCCCAGTCCACAGAGGATATGAGTCTGTTACAGGACTCATAGGCTACATCGACGCTGCACAATTATTTCAGAATGAGCTATTCCGGAAGAAACACTCAGAAATAGCTTATTTTGAAACAGCGCATCTACACTACAGGGAAGCCTGGAAATTAGTCTAAGGCAGGCTCCCCTAATGTGGATGTGCTACCTCAGTTTAGAGCCCCAGGAAGCACTGGGGAGTAATTACTCTGAATGGCTGGGGGGAAGCAATTTCAAAATAGCAGCAGTGGAGCATCCACACTACTGCTATTCCGAAATAGCTATTTTGGAAGAGACGTAATTCCTCATGGGATGAGGTTTACAAATGCCAAAATAAGTCACCCGTTATTTCAAAATTATTTTGAAATAATGGGCTAGCTGTGTAGACACTCACATAGTTATTTCAGAATAATGAATGTTATTCCAAAATAATGCTGCAGTGTAGACGTACCCAAAGACAGCCTAGTTGTTTACCTCAAGCTGTGAAGACTTATGCTTTTAATTCTGCAGGTCCCTGGTTCAACTCATAATGTCAGCCAAGATGGTAAAGATTGCCATCCTATGTGCTCCTCTTACATCTGCTGTGGATCAGGCAGAGTGTGTGCTACAGTGCTTAGCTGCTGATCCAGGTTGTTTCACACGGGAGGTCCCTGGTTCAGTCCCTGTTGATCAAAATGGCAGCATCACGTAATCAGCTCTATATTTATCACAGGGATGTAATTCAATTATCAGTGGAAGTTAGGTGGAGAGAATCACTTAGAACAGGGGTGGTGAGCTGTTTTGGGTTGGAGGTCGCTGACCCATAGAAAAATCAGCTGGGGGGACCGCATAAAAGTGAGAAACAAAAACCAAAAAAAAACCCCAAACCACCTCACTGACATGGCTCCTGAGAATCAGAAAGGCACTCCCTGCTTTCACCTTGCACAGCAGAGCCAAAAAGGCCCAGACTAGTAGACTTTCAGCGGGGGAGAGGGATGGACCTCCAGGCAGTACTTTACTGTGCCAGTCAAGGGAAGGAGGAGCGACAGTGTATGAAGCCGCTTTCCACCTCCAGCAGGCAAAGTCCATGGATTGGATCTGGCTCGCCTGACCCCAGCCCGCGAAGCTCAAAGCTCTTTCCCCCACAGCAGGGAGCCAGCGCTGATGCTCCAGCCCAGCGGAAGGAGCTGCCAGGGGTGGGGGCATGGAGCTGGAGCACCAGTGTGAGCTCCCCAGTTCTGGGGGGAGTCCCAAGCCTTGGGGCTGTATCCAGGCAAGCTGGGAGCTGGATCTGACCCCCAGGCCTTAGATTTCCCACCCCTGACTTAGAAGATGTGGTTGACATGTTTGACACTCCAAATGTAGGCCTCTGAACAGAACAGTGTCCAGCAACAGCTCTCAGTCACTAACAAATGGAGCCACATTTAACTGGTGACAGAGATGAACAGGTCATGTTGGATGAAAGGTCACTTACTGAGCAGATGGGTCTAATAAGTATTAAGGCAAAACTGAGTGAATAGTGATTAATTACTCACAAGTGGGAAGCTTATCAGAATGATCTCATCACAGTCGCCTCCAAAACTGGACGATACATCTTCAACTTCCCGTTGTTATAAAATGTATTTATAACTTTTTGTTATATTTGCTTATATGTATGAATTAGTTTCTCATTTGCATGTTAACTCTCTTCCCCCATTAGTATAGTGTTAGTTCAAACCAGTTTGTTTTAGGGTTTTAGTTACTTTAGTTTTCCTTACTTTTACAAACATAATTACGCCGCAGTTTCTGACACATACACAGTTCTACTTATGCTTATGTTCTTATGTGTTATCAGAACAAACCCTTAAAATCCACAACAGATTTCTGTCAGTCCTAAATATACCTCCACTCCCAACAGGTCAAGGTTCCATTCCATTATCAATTCTCTGTGCTAGCCTGGCCCACACCACTCAGCAATGTGAAGACAACGGTTGGGTAACTGGAGAGCTATGTAAAATTAGAACTGAATTTTTTTCAGAGGAAACAGATTAGCACTTAATTTTGGGGAACATTTTCTCCATTTTTCAGCAATTCAACTCCCGACATGAATGTTAATGAATCAACAAACAAACAGTTGCCATTTCTGTAAGTGTGACTGTCTGCTGAAATGCTGTGTTCTTTATAGTGTGTGTATCTTTGTGTACTTGCCAGGTTTACCACGTATCCAGGAACATGTGGTTTAGAATGGAGACCAGAATGGTGAAAAATGTTTGTGCGCCAGCAGTGGTGATTGGAGACCGGATTATCATTGTTGGAGGTAACAGTTATACTAGGTCATTCATGTTTAGTTTGGAAAAAAGAAGATTAAGAGGGGACATGAGAGCGGTTTTCAAATATCTAAAAGGGTGTCACAAGGAGGAAGGAGAAACTTTGTTCCTCTTGGTTTCTGAGGACAAGACAAGGAGTAATGGGCTTAAAGTGCAGCAGGGGAGGTTTAGATTGGACATTAGGAAAAAATTCCTAACTGTCAGGGTGGTCAAATATTGGAATAAATTGCCAAGGGAGTTGGTGGAATCTCCCTTGCTGGAGATATTTAAGAACAGGTTAGATAGACATCTGTCAGGGATGGTGTAGACGGAGTTTGGTCCTGCCTTGAGGGCGGGGGGCTGGACTCGATGACCTCTCGAGGTCCCTTCCAGTCCTATGATTCTATGATTCTATGTCAGCTGCATAAGATTAGCTCTGATGGAATTTGATATACTTACAATGGATTCTTTACATCTTTAGTACATTGTAAGGTAACCAACTTGCTGAGGCAATTTCCTTCATTTGAAGGGATAGTGAAATGAGGCAACATTGTCACTTACCTTTGCAGCTCACATGGGATGAAGGGGGACAACCAGCATGCCCTACTTCCCATGTGCAACACCATTAAACACCTGCATGAACATCCTCATTCAGAATTAAAGTGGCCTCAATTCAGTTTAGCTTAATTCACTGTAAACTAAGACAAATTAAGGTCTCTAATTCTGAATGAGGATGTTCATGCAGGGTTTTAATGATGTTTAACTAAACCACTTTACATTCACGCATTAGTTGCATCAGATTAACATGCCAGAATATCTCCTGTATGCAACGACTTTACCAGCAGAGGAATACCAGTATACTAGCTTCTCCCGCTATGGCAAAGTTGCAGCCTGTACCAGCAGAGTAAAACCTCCCACCAGGAGTGAAAAAAAACTATATCTATCAAAACGTAGTTTTGCCAGTATAACCGCATCTCTTCTAGGAGCTTCTGTCAGCTCAGCTATACCAGTCGCTAACCACTCACAGAGAAGACTGAGGGGTGATTTTATGGCACATTATAAGTATCTGCCAGGGGAACAAATATTTGATAATGGGCTCTTCAATTTGGCAGAAAAGATGTAACCCAATCCAATGAATGAAAGTTGAAGCTTGACCAATTCAGACTCAGAATAAGGTGCTCTATTTTAACAGTGATAGTAATTAACCATTGGAACAATTTACCAAGGATGGATTCTCCATCTCTGACAATTTTTTAAAAAGTCTGTTCCAGGAATTATTTTGGGGAAGTTCTATGGCCAGTGTTATACACTCAGGGCAAATGATCGCCCTAGTACTTTCGGAACTTGCAATCTATGAATAGCTACGCCTGCAGAAGTGTTAGGGTAAGCATGGCCTCTCTGACTTGCCCAAGATCAAACAGGAAGCCAAGCATAGAGCAGAGATTTAAACCAAGGACTCCCAAGTCCCACACTGACACCCTAACCACTAGAGCAGCATTTTTCTAACTTGGGTTGTGGGGCCACCAGTATAAGCCATTGGCAGGCCACACCGCTTTGTTTACTTAATGTATCCATAGCCATGGAGCCTTGCAGCTCCCATTGGCTGGAAATGGCAAACCATAGTCAATGGGAGCTGTGAGGCTCCATGGCTATGAATATGTTTAGTAAACAAAGCAGTGAGGGACCACCAGCGGCTTACCCTGGCGGCTCCCCAACCCAAGTTTGAAAAATGCTGCACTAGAGTATCCTTCCCTTCCTGGAAACCATCGGGACTGTTCGCAGAGAAAGCTGCTACTCAAAGAAGAGAAAGACTCCAGGGCCTAAGTAAACTTTTCAGGAATAGGCCCCAAGCATAGCTGGGGAAGCAAAGCATTCTCACAACAGACTACTGTGAAGAAACAGGTGAAAAGGATTTTCATCTCTTCCCTGAAAATGTGTTTATCTGTTGCGCTTATGTTGACCCAAGCACTCTGCTAATGAGATTAAGGCTTAAACTGTGTTTAAAAATCATTAAACAAACCTTCAAAAATCCAAGCTAACATTAAACATTCTCCTTTAAAGCAGGCAGATTTCCTGCAGATAAGTTGTCAATTACCAGCAATTATGCCAAACCATTGCCTAATTATGCTGGTTTTGCAATAATTGAAATTATAAAACAAAATAATGCATTTTAAAATAACAACCCAGCATTCACCACATTTCAAGGTTTCCTTGCAAAAAGCTCAGAATGAACAAAAAGAGAACATGGTGGCTGAACACTAGGAGTCTTGGGGCTTGTCTACATGGCATTTTAAACCTCACTATTGGGATGAACATTTTAGTGCACACTAGTGTGTTGTGCACTAATTGGCCTGCATGGACCTTGCTAGCATATACTAAAAGTCTCCTACTGCATATTAGTGTAGTGCTGTTTGAAGTGGTATTTTATTAACAGGCACTAGAGGACTTTTAATATGTGCCAATGGGGGCCATGTGGGCCAGGTAGTGTGCAACAAACAAGGGCACACTAGAATTTATACCTCTCTAGCATAAACTAGTGCACCACATAGACAAGCTCCCTTTTTAGTTTGAAGCCTTCATTTTCTCCCTTGCCTACCACTTTTAACTTCTATTTGCAGTGAATACTTAGTGAGATCTTGATCAGACTTTGAGATAGAATTAGGGTTAGGCATCAGATTCTGATCTGATAGGGCCTAAAGCTCACAAGACCAGCTCCGGATATCTGGAAACTTGTGAGATGAGCTACCCTCAGAAAATCTGGGCCACCCCAAGCTGGAACTGGAAAACAGAATTCTTGCAGCTATAGGTGTGCTCAGCTCTAGGGATTTGCATCAGAATACATTCCCTACACCTCAAAATTCCAGTGGGCCCATATCTGAGCTGCTGGTTATGCCCTATCCCTAAATTTTGTGCAACAAGGAAAGCAATTAGATAAAGCTGTCTGATGCAGATTTTAGGACTTTTCATCACTTCAGGAGAGAAACAATAAGGAGTCTATATGAACATGCACTTTTGGAGCCAAATTCTACTCCTTAATGTGCAGACATTGGTGGCTTGCACTGACTGAAATTAATAGGATCCCTTTTACACATGAAACAGAGACTACAACTAGGACTTCACAATACCTGACTCAATGGCCAGTCCTTGACTCAGCCATGAGGAAGCTTGAAATGATGAGGCTCAAATGCCAGTAGAGAATTATAAGTAGTGGTCACAATGGATAAGCAAACGGAGAAAACTGGGAAGAAGAATAAAACTGGCTGCTCTGTCATGTGATGCTGCTCATGCAGTCACTGAGGGTATGTCTACACTACTCCGCTAGTTCGAACTAGGGGGGTAATGTATGCATACCGAACTTGCTAATGAAGCCCGGGATTTGAATTTCCCGGGCTTCATTAGCATAAAGCCGGCGCCGCCATTTTTAAAAGCCGGCTAGTGCGAACCCCGTGCCGCATGTAGCCACGCGGCATGGACTAGATAGTTCGGATTAGGCTTCCTAATCCGAAGATAGTTCCAAACTATCTAGTCCGTGCCGCGTGTAGCCGCGCGGCACGGGGTTCGCACTAGCCGGCTTTTAAAAATGGCGGCGCCGGCTTTATGCTAATGAAGCCCGGGAAATTCAAATCCCAGGCTTCATTAGCAAGTTCGGTATGCATACATTACCCCCCTAGTTCGAACTAGGGGGGTAGTGTAGACATACCCTGAGATTCTTTCCTAGTTCAGGCCAAGGATTTTTTCTTTCCAAAGCCAGCTGTCCATGAAAAGAAAAGAAAACTCATCTCTCTGTTTCAAAGTCACTGGGAAGCTGTTGGCCCTTTCAGAACTGATCTATCCACTTTCTGTAAACCATATTGACAAGGAGTTCCAGAAATATTGACCAGCAAGGGGGTCTCCCACCATAACAAGGGAATTGTATCACCAGGAATGTGGACACAGGGGAGGAAAAGGGGCATTTCAGGCAGAAGACATGCCTGGGTTCCCACAGATCCCCTGAGATCCAGACAGGCTCAAGAGATCCACAGATTAGGGAGCTGGACTGCTTGTTCTGCGTATTTTGGGAAGGCAAACATCTCTCCCTTGAGGGAATGATTGGTGGGAAGTGCACAAGTGAAAAGTTATGGTGTTTCTGCTCCTGTGTGAATGGATAGGCACAGTATGGCTCTCAGAACGGGGACACATGGCCTTATTCTGCCACTGATGCCAATGGGAGTTGTCTGCATATTTCTGAGACTAGCACTGGGGCCAAAGTTCATGGCTAGCAGACATACACTGGGGTTTGAAAAACATAGGCTGAAAAACTGGAAGCACAAACTGTGATTGATAGAAGCTACAGTCTGATCTAGTACAGCTAATCCTACATTCCAGCTTTATATCAGGGTTTTATAGAATTCACAAGTGCTCAGATACTATGGCAAAAAAAGAGCTTGGATAGCTAGACATATATCTCAACTGACATGCTAGCACATCCCAGGTACATTAGATGTGCGTAGGGAGTCCCCTAGTCCTGCAAAATTAACATAACATATCATTACAAGATTGACAAGGGTTGTGAAAACTAGCAGGAAATATGTCATGATCCCTTCTGTTGGATTTTGACTTAAAGTACCATTCATATCTCCCATTCCCTGGTTTGTGTATAGGGTACACCCGGAGAATAATTGCCTACGATACAAAGGCCAACAAGTTTATTAAGTGTGCGGACATGAAGGACAGGCGGATGCATCATGGAGCTGCTGTGATCAAAAACAAGCTGTATGTTACTGGAGGGCGCTGCCTCACTACAGACAATACGATCCAAGACTCTGATTCATTGGACTGCTATGATCCTGAGACGGACACATGGACTTCGAAGGGGAAACTCCCACACAAACTCTTTGACCATGGATGCCTTGCTCTTCAGTGTGTCCCCTGTTCCAACCTTTTGTAAAGGAACCTTGTGTTGCTCTAGCCCCAGGGCCATCCTTAGGATTTACAAGGCCCTGCGCAATACTATTAAATTGGTGCCCCTATGACCAGTGGCAGCAGCACTGGAGGGGAGTGGCAGAGGAGGAGGATTTTTTTTAGAGCTGTGAATTTATAATCTTCAGCAACATGCTAATGAAATATTTTTAAAATAAATTTTAAACTCTGGTCCTGCAAACTTAACACAGTACATTTAGAAATAGACAGAATATATCTGGGGTTGACAAATGCCTGTTAAATGGCTTCATTACCACTCGAATGGCTCTTTCACGGGTTCAACGTTCTGCTAGTAGGTATGTCAGGTGTTTCCTCTTTTAAGTTAACTAGATCCTTTCTGGAGGAAGCAGGGACACAGAACAGAGATAGGAAGAAGCAGGTGAGTAGACATTAAGACTCAGTGGTGCCCCAAATGTTTGGGTGCCCTACACAACTGCATATTCCGCATATGGGTAAGGACAATTCTGTCTGGCCCAAAGGGCCCAGATTGCTGAGTACAGTGAATATGGAAAGTACTAATCGCCACCCCAACCACCTGCTAGCGAAGCAAGCAAAGGAGGCAGTCATCTCCAGGGTCCTGTGTGCAAAAGGTCATTAATTCTTAGATCTGTGCATATGAACTGCAGCAAAATGGGGTGTAATTTGCGGTAAGTACATTCTGTATTTCCCAACAGCCCCATTCTGAGGTCCTTACTCAGATTTCACTCAAGGAATTGGAGTGAAATATGGGCAAGAGCCTTAAGATTTCACAAAGTACACAGTGTTTTAGACGATACATAGAAATGCTGAAATCTCAGGAGAAACATGTCATAACAAAGATGCAAATGTATTTACAGTCACCACTCCCCTCTACTTGACAGAAACAGAACTCAATTGTATGTCATAGTCCAGATACTAAGAGAAATCTCTCCTTTAGATCAGGTGGCATGGGCTTTAGGAATAGCAGGATCTGAGTTATTCCCCCACCACCACCACCAACCTGACTCACCATGAAGTTCTGAGCATCCAAGTGGTCCTACATAGTCATGGATTTGCTACAATACTAATCAGGGAAAACCTTTCTGCCATCAGTTAATGCTGTAGGAAGGGCTTTGGAAAATGAACAGATTATACAGGAAGGTAGGGAAGAAATGACTGTACATCACAAAGTACAGAGGAACAACTCCCCCTGTCCTTGTTTCTGAACCCTTTTAAATGTTTGTGAGATGGATATTTGAATCCTCAGAGCTGACCATTGTCCTGGTGACTGGAGGAAAGTAGATCAAGGTCTCTTTAAGAATTTTCTCTTCTATCTCCCTTAGGGCAAGTCTACACTAGGAAAATATTTCAAAATAACTGATTTTGAAATAATATCTCCCAACATAACTATTTCTAAATAGTGTGTCCGCGCTACAGAGAAGCCTCAAAATTAGTCCAAGGCAGGCTCCCTTAATGTGGACATGTAACCTTGACTTAGAGCCCCAGGAAGCACTGGGGAGTAATTACTTTGAATGACTCTGGGGAGTAGTTATTTTGAAATACCAGCAGTGGAGCGTCCACATTACTGCGATTTGGAAATAATTATTTTGAAATAAGCATTATGCCTCATGGAAAGCAGGAGTTATTATTTTGAAATAACCAGCTCCTTATTTTGAAATAACAGACTTGGTAGTATGGACTCTTGGCTTGTTATTTCGAAATAACTCCCTAGTGTAGCCTAGGGTTCAAGAAACAGGAAAAGGGAGGAAGGAAATGAAAAGAGGAGCACAGGAAGCCCAAATGTCTTCTATTTGTTTCTTCTTTGGGGGAGAAGAAGAGCAAGTTTCCAGTCTTCTCTCCGGGGATTACAATAAAGTCTGACAGGAGTTTGGCTTAGAAGCTGTTTAACCATGGGAACACCTATAAAAACAGGGAAAACATGCAGGACAGTGGATCCAGAAAAGATATATTTGCAGGGCACAAGGAATAAACCACTACTCTCCTCCCCTTGCAAAAACAAAAAACAAAGCAAACCAACCCTGCTGAGAAACAGATGGCAGAAAGCCAATGTTAGGAAAGAAAACTTTTCAAAAGGAGCAAACTTTCACTCCATCATTTGGTTAAAACAGTTCAAGTTCTGATGACACTTTGTGGGGATTTACTAGTGAGCTTACATTTTTGAAGGGACAGAATTACCATCTGATAGTGAAGATGGCTTAAACTCCCAGATCAGCCTGTTGAGACAATGAGAGGTTTTCATGATGGCAGTTGATGATCAGCGTCTAGGGAAAGGCTGTCTGAAATATAATGTTCTCACTGTAACAGAGTCTTTACAGGAATGCAGACAAGTATGAGGAACTGATGGGCTTGCTAATGGAAAGCAGCTGAATCAGAAGGGGGAATACATTTCAAGTGTCTTATTTTAATGCTACAACAGGGAATTGTTCCCTATAAAGCTACTTGTGATGTGATTTTGCTTACATGTGGCTTTTGTCAGCTCTTTCCTTCTGGGAATCTGAACATATCTGCAAAAGAGGAAATGGGCATGAATACAGGCTCCACCCTTCAGCTCCAGAGGCCTGCCAAGTCCACAGTTTTCCCATGGAATTGGGCTACTTGCGAATGCCAGTTGAGGTATTTTTTGAGCAGTCACAGGCTGTGGAATTTCCCAAAATACCGCAACCCACAACAGCTCAAAAATACTCCAACTGGCATTCGCAACATGTAGCCCTTGAACCCCCTACGAACATGTCCCATGCGAGGCAGAGGCAGACCCAGCCCTCCCTTCTTGTTCCAGAGCTCACTCCACTGCCTTGATGAGTCCCTCCCTCTGCATCTGCAGCTGGTGGATCCCATCTGCCCTGGCCTGGCCTGCCAGCTAAGCAGAGCTGCCAAGCGCCTTTCAGCCAGAACACCTGCCCCTTTCAGGACCTCAGAACATGGCCAGGAGGGGTGACAAGGCCAGGCCCTGGCTCCCTGCTCTGGGGAAAGAGAGAAGCTCACCAGAAGGTGCTGACTAATGGGCTGGCACTGTCTCCTGGGCATGTACCACCTGCCCTGCCATCGTGACATAGTCTAATATTGTCCCCACCCTTGAGTGTGGGACCAAGAATCTCTCCAATGTTGCCAAATACCACCTCCATCACCCCCCAAATACCCCTCGCAGTACACCCGTACCCCTACATCACCCCCCAAATACCCCTCCCAGTACACCTGTACCCCTCCATCGCCCCCAAATACCCCTCCCAGTACACCTGTACCCCTCCAGCACTCCCCAAATACTCCTCCCAGTACACCTGTACCCCTCCAGCACTCCCCAAATACCCCTCCCAACATACTTGCACACCTCCAGCTCCCCCAGATACCCCTCCCAGTATACATGTAGCCATCTAGCACTCCCTTAAATACCTCTCAGTGCACACGCACCCCTCCAGCACCCCCCAGATACTCCTCCCAATACACACACTCCCCTCCAGCACTCCCTCAAATACCCCTCTCAGTACACGTGTACTCTTCCAGAACCCCGCAAATGCCCCTCTCAGTACACACGCTCTCCTCTAACACCCCCAAATTTCCCTCCCAGTACACACACATACCTCCCAATACACCTGCATCCCTTCAGCATGGCCCAAATACCCCCGCAGTAAACATGCACCCTTCCAGTACCCCTCCAATAAAGTTATATCCTTCTAGCACCCCCAAATGCCCTGGCCAGTATATGCACTCCCCTCCGGCATCCCCCAATATTCCCTCCAGCACTCCCCAAATGCGCTCTCCCGCTACACACACCTCTCCAGCACCTGCCAGTTTGGGGGGGCTGGTCTGGAATTTGATTGTCATCTCATAGCTTTATTGCTGAGGTGGACAAGCCCCTGCTGGGACTTGTAGCTTTTTTTTTTTAATCAAATCCATACTTAGAATCTAACAAAAGCTTCATTTATTATTTGATGTATAGGCCAATGTGTCAATAAAAATGTTTTGATAAATATATTGGGCTACTTTGAGGCTAGTTTTTAAGTGATTTGGGTCTATTAATGCAGTACAAATCTGGTAACCCTTTTCTCTGCTGTCTTACAACATGTGCCGTCACCAACCCCTGAACATGTGCAGACACCAACCCCTGTGCAAAGTAGGGGCCAAATCAGATCAGATCAGAGATCCAACTAGTTCAGTATCCAGTCTCCTACAAACACCAGCAGCAGATATGTTGAAGGCAAAAGAACCTCTGTACTGAACAATTATGAAATAATCCTCCTAGCCCTTGAAGAGTTGGTTTATGCTTTGAAGTGTGAGGATTTTTTTGAAGCTAGATAAAGTCGCTGTCGATGATCTAATAATCCATAAGGGTCCACTGAACCTGACCCATATGAAAACGGCAGAGTCAGAGCACATCAGGCTTAGCCAATGAGTGCAATGAGGCACTCCGTGGATTTCAGGGCCTGCTTTCTCCAGGATGCTCCGGATTTCTCCCTTCTACTGCCAAGTGGTGACTATGACAATCTAGCCCTTCCTGACTGTGGGCCTGCCCTGTTTTCCTTCTGTTCATACTCTCAGAATCAGCTACCTAGGGTTGCCAGCTTCCCAACTGGATGTCATTTGCGGAAATGGCATTCTGTCCAGGAGAGTTGGCAATCCTGCTGCCAAGGAATGCAGGATTGGGCCCTCCATAAGTGGAAAAACAGACATGCAATGTTTCAATTTGGGCAATATCCCATATTCTCTATCCAACTGGGTCCTACAGAGGGTGTGCTCTCCCTCTAACTTGGCATTAAATTCCTCCTGTATCTCACAGTATAGCCCAGCAAACGAGTGGTGATCGAGCATGAGAGATTTTAAATCAAAGCATTCAAAGCATACAAACTTCCCCCCAAAATGCCTGAAACGGGACTTACAGAACCCAAACTCAAGCAGAGCAACCATTCTCCTAACAGGGGCCTGACTGCACAATCCTTACTCCTGGGTTGCCTGCATTTCTAGTGCTCATCACTGTAGTCTTGGGACACTCAGACTAATACTCCTCACTTCCATCCGAAGATTTCAAGGTGCTTTTCAAATTCAAATGAAGCCGCACAGCAAACTGTGGAGGTATTTAATGCTATCATTGTGTAATAGCTGTGGAAGCTGAGATTCAGAGGTTGACACCCACATTTTCAAAAGCATCCATTAATTTTGAGCTTAATTTTCTTCTGCTCCCACTAAAGTCACTTGGAGTTGTGTGTGATCCATATTTCCCATGCTTCATTTTCAGGTGTCCCAAGTTGGGCACCAAATATGTAGGCACTCAGCATTAACAGGCATTCTTACCAATTTAGGTCTCCATAACTAGCCCAGGGTCACAGGGGAAGTCTATGGCAGATCCAGAAACAGAGCTCAGATCTCCCCATCCTTTTTAATCAAATGGCTATCCTTCCTCCCCTTGTACCAAGGACCTGAGCCAAAGACCACTGGAGTCAATAATAATCTCCCTAGAGTCTTTAACAATGAGCTTTGTTTAGCATTTGAGTCATTTATGGTAAAGAAAAACTTCTGACAACCCCCTGCCAAAAACTTTGTGTCCCTGTTTCCAATGAGAAAGGAGATAAAGTTTGTTCTAAACTTTCTTCTGTTTTACTCACTGCAAATTTAAAGCTATGTATCACTGCACAGACATATTGTTAAGATCAAAGGCAAATCTCTTAATAACACAAAGGGACTTGTAGGTTAAACTTCTATTTTTTTATTGTAGCCATTAATCACACATTATCATCAGTTCCAAGAACAATGTTTTTCTTGTGTAGTAGTGTGTTTATTATAATAATGCTTTTCCTGCTCCTTTTTGATTAAATACACCTGACAAATCAGGAAAACTATCAATGCATAAACTCTAAGTTTATCTTTTTGTCATCTGCTTTTTTCAAACTGCAATGAGTTCAGTGGAAGGTGAATCTTTTATTTAAGGACTACATAACTTTTTAGAATAAATATGAATGGCACAGAGTGCACTCTAACTTATCTAAAGCATTGTTCCTTATCACCTCCCTACGGTCATTAACAGGAGAAGCAAAACAGACCCTTTTCTGCACCAAAAACCTCAGAGCTCTTAAGCACAAGTTACATAGATTTAGCCTCAGTTGATATAAATCAGCATCATTTCATTGACTTCAAGAGAGGTATGCCAAGTTGTGTCCACTCTGATACAACCTGGTTAGTGGAATGTTTATAATGTATTCATCAGCTATTTTTCATTAGCAAATCAAGGGTACAATTTAAGTTCAATTAATAATGAGGAACTGAAGTTAACAGAAAGAATTCAGAAGAACTCAGAATTTATATCAAATAATTAAGAGTAGAACTGGTCCTTTTGTTTACTGAAGCTTCCAAAATTGAAGCAAAGTGATAGCAAAGAGAAGACTGTTGCAAAAAAAGCAAATATCATTCTGGGATTCATTAACAGGAATGCTGTAAACACGACATGGGAAGCAATTTTTTTGCTCTATTCTGTGCTGATTAGGCCTCAGTTGGAGTATCGTGTCCAGTTCTGGGCACCACTTTTCAGGAAAGATGTGGAGAAATTAAAGAAGGTCCAGAGAAGAGCAACAAAAATGATTAAAGGTCTAGAAAGCATGAGCTATGAGGAAAGACTAAAAGAATTTGGGTTTGTTTCGTTTGGAAAAAAGAAGACTGAGAAAGGACATCATAGCTTTCAAGTACCTAAAAGGTGTTATTGCAAAGAGGGGGGAGAAAAATTATTCTCCTTAACCTCTGATGATAGGACAAGAAGCAATAGGCTTAAATTGCAGCAAGGGAAGTTTAGCTTGGCGATTAGGAAAAACTTCCTAACTGTCAGGGTGGTTAAGCACTAGAATAAATGGCCTAGGGAGGATGTGGAATTTCCATCCTTGGAGATATTTAAAAGCAGGACTGATAAACATGTGTCAGGGATAATCTACATGGTGCGTGGTTCTGCTGTGAGTGAAGTGGACTGGACTTGATGATCTCTCAAGGTCCCTTCGGGTACGTCTAGACTACAGACTTCTGTCAACAAAGAGCATCTAGACTACATTGAGTTCTGTCGACAAAGCAAGCTGCTTTGACGACATGGTAGTGTGGACGCAAAGGACAGTTTACATGCAATAACACCTTCTGTCGACAGAAACTCTGTCGACAGAAGGCGTTATGCCTCGTAAAATGAGGTTTACCAGCATCGACAAAACTGCAGAACTCAGCGGTAGTGTGGTATAGTTTTGTCGACAAAAATCCACTTTTGTCGACAAAACCCTGTAGTCTAGACACACCCTTCCAGTTTTCATGTTCTACGAACTGCTGTATCACTCTCTCAAAGTTACACACACACTTCAGCTGTCACTTGTCACTTTCCTTCATGCGGCTCTTTTCTGTTCATGCTCCTTTTTCCACCAGTGCAAGAAGAATTTCTTAGAAGAGCAAGTGCCTGATGTCTCAAGGGATCAGTAATAGGTTATTAGTAATTAGCTGGTCATCAATTCAAATCCAGAGCAACTCAGCAGAGGCTGGAAACCATTACCATTAGGCTCTGAAATCAGTGTGGATAATCACAGAGTACGGTGCTTGGGATGAGGAGTAAGGGGTAGCAGAATCTGGTCCATGGTAAATTTTGTTTATTTAAAAGTAAGACAGTCAAGCCTAATGCAATAGTTTGTGCTGCATTTCAGGCCTCCCCAGCCTGGTTCTCCATCAGGCTATGTCCCTCTGTGATTTGACAAAGTTCTTGTCCCATGCTCTTAACACAAGCACACCCAGGAGCAGCATCAAAAACACACACCCTGCCTGGGTTTTGCCTAAACTGACAACGCAATAAGGTTCAGAATAAAACTTTCTCTTGAACTTGGTTTGTTCCCAGAGTTTCTTCCTGTAAGGCCTCTTTGATCCTACCCATTGGTCCCTTTCTTCGCACCGTAAGCTGTCACTTACGCATGTGCCCCATGGAAGTGTAAGGCTGCCAGTGGGAGGCCTCCACAAAGTGCAAGGCTGTAGCTAGACAGTCAGCTGCTCAAACCCTAATTAAATTGCTAGGTTGGAGCTGGTAGAACTCTCCTAGCCTGGGGAGTCAGCAGAAATAGTTCATCACCTTCCCTGTTCCAGGAGATGGGGCTGGGAGTGCCCAGGGGAAAGCCATGAGGAGCAGAATATGCCATGCAGCCGATATATTACACCAAGGTGAGACGCAGCAAGAAGCTGACAGGTACAATGCCTCCTCACACAGCAGTTTCAGCATTAACCTCAATGCTCAATATCGATGCCTAATCACTACCAATACACACAGAGCTCTGGAGAAAAAGTCCCGGGCCCAGAAAGTTTATAGCCTAAATGAAATGGCTAACACAGTGGGTGCGTCTAGACTGGCAAGATTTTGCACAAAAGCAGCCGCTTTTGCGCAAAAACTTGCCAGCTGTCTACACTGGCCACTTGAATTTGTGCAAGAGCACTGACGTTCTAATGTAAGAATTCAGTGCTTCTTGCACAATACTTTGACGCTCCCGCTCAGGGATAAGCTCTCTTGCGTAAGAATACGTGTGCAAGACGGCCAGTGTAGACAGGCACCTTAATTTTTTGCGCAAGAAAGCCCGATGGCTAAAATGGCCATCGGAGCTTTCTTGAGCAAAAGTGCGTCTATACTGGGCACGGCTGCTTTTGCGCAAAAGCACTTTTTGCGCAAAAGCATCCGTGCCAATCTAGACGCTCTTTTGCAGAAATACTTTTAATGGAAAAACTTTTCCGTTAAAAGTATTTCCGCAAAATCATGCCAGTCTAGTCGCAGCCAGCAAGAAGTAAGGTGAGGGAAGGTGCTGGAAGACAATGGGTGACAAGGGATGGGGCATTTGATGATTCCCTGTTCTGTTCATTCCCTCTGAAGCATCTGGCATTGGCCACTATCAGAAACAGGAAACAGGGCTGAACAGGCCATTAGTGTGACCCAGTGTGGCCATTCTTACGTTCTTAAGAGCTGGAAAAGAAAGGGATAAGGAAGGTGGCTCTGGGGAGAGCTGCATTACCATGAACTCATAGGAATAAGGGATACCACTGAATTAAATAGACCCAGGCACTGGCCAGAATAAAAGCTGAGGAAATATGCCTGCTTCGTGTTATTATGACATATATATATTTTCCCCAAAACAACATTAAAGAGTACCACCGGCCGATATGCTGCTCTGTTTATGTGTTCCTCTAATAGGGCTCTCAATCATGTGGCAGTGTAAGCACCATGGAATGTGGTCCTTGTCAAGAAAATTCTGCCTTTATGGAGAGAAGAGCTGAGTAAACAAGACCCAGGAAACGGGCCCATATGATCAGTGGATAAGTAACTACTGACCTGCAGCTGCAGTGTAGGCGAAGTCCTGTGCACTCCTCTATGATAATATAGGGCTCCTGTGCAGAGGTGCACTGTGCGAGGGGGTGTGACGGACGTGGAGAAGTCACACACAGCATGGTGAATACATTCTGCATGCACCACCCAGCAGTATAAAGTGCCTCAGGTGGGCTACTGCAGTTCCATGTCCCTTGGGCCAGGTAATAACATGACTGAACTCCATTTTAATAAAAACTAAATTGGCTCCTCATTGAGAGAACTATTTTCAGAGGCGCTGCAACTGCAGCTAACCTTCCTGCCAGATGCACAGCCAACTTTCCCCTCCTCCAAACTCCTCCCTGGTGGAGTTTGTGCTTCTTTCTCCATGTGACACGCAACTATGACCCCTCAGCTACAGTTGCTTCTGTCCAGTGGACCCAAAACTGCTTTGCTTGGGAGAAAAGATTCCTCCCTCTGCTTACTGCACATACTTCTTTTGTGTTCCTTCTTTGGGAAAGCCATGCAGAAGGCAAGCCCTGGTTCAGAGCCTATTGGTCAATGAAAGCCTTTCTATATAGGGTTGCCAGATGGTTTCAACAAAAATACTGGACACACTTGACATTACATCAAATCTACATTACATCCTATTAGAGAATACCAAACATTTATATTTTCTCAATTTGTTTCCCAAACAGAAAGCTCAAATACTGGACTGTCCAGTTCAAAACCGGACACCTGGCAACCCTAATTAAGACTCAATAGAGATTAAACCAATGGGTCTCTCTTAAAATCCTGTAACACTTGATAGAAATAATATCTTTTAAAAGGAAAAAAAAAGAGGCCAGTTGATCCTGGAATCTCCAGGTTCTCGGTTAAGAGGCCATGTGTAGAGCCTACAATCGGTACATTTTTATATATTAAAATTTGGGATAAATTAAGTAAAGGGCATTTTTTGGTCCCCTAAAAGTTCTGGAGGTTCTCTCAGATGAAATATAGTGGTGTCTGGTGAAATATGTGGCGGTACTGCAAACAACACTTTTTCAGGAATAAAAAAAAGGGGATACATTTTGGGGATGTGCTGGGATGGGAGGGGATGGGAGGCACTGGACAGTGAGGGAATTTTGGGGTGCTGAGCAGTAGAGGTTCTGTGTGGGGTTCAGGACAATTATGGTGTGGGGTTGAGAGCGGGGATGCGAGCTACGGGTGGTGGTGTTCAAGGCACTGTGCGTTTGTGGGGGGTGCTGGGCATAGTGGCTCCAGAGGATGCTGGGTGGGGAGGGGGCTGCATGGCATGGCATGATCCCAACCTCACAGGGAATGGTCACACTGGCAGCACAGGGCTGCCAATTTGTTAACAGTGCTCTTACATCGGGTAGAGTGGAGGTTGTCCCTGCTGTGCCATGCCCCATTGCTCCCAGTCAGCCCCTCGCTCCAAGGACCAGCCTCCTGTGTCATGTTCCATAGCCCCCACAGGGGCCCACAAATATGTTTGGAGCCAGTCCCACAAAAACATAATCCAGACCTGGCAGCTCCCCCAACAGGTGACTCCAAGTGTGGAGGTTTAGCATGGCTGATCCGCCTGAGCAGCAGCCTGGGGACAGGGGCTGGGTGAGTGTCATGCTGGGGGGAATGAGAGGAGGACCCCACCTCAGAGTTTGCTGCTGCCAGTGGGGAAGGGGCTGGGGGAGTCCTCCTTTCTGGCCAACACCCCAGTCCTGGGGAAGCCTTCCTGCTGCATCCCAAAGTCCACATCCCTTGCCCAGCCCCTCAACCCTCTGCTCCAGCCCGGAGCCTGCACCCCAAACTCACTCCCATACCTCCCAGAGCCTGCACCCTTCCTGAACCTCAAACCTCTGCCCCATCCCCATGTCTGCACCCCCTCCCACACCCAAACACACTCAGAGCCAATACTCCTCCCACACCCAAACTCCCTCCCAGAGCTTTAGGCAGTTGTGGGGCAGGAACAAGGACCCGTTCTGGGCACAACCAGAAATTATAAAAGCATGCCACCCTTGTATACATGAGTTGTAACACTGATGACATCATGAAACTGATTTTTTTTTAATTAAAACTCATTATGTCCATCTAGAACTCCATGCATTCATTTTATTTGTATGTCAGCAACTTCAGCTCCTACTAAAACAGCGCCCAGCATTTACATAAAACACATCAACACATATAAAAGCTGCAGGATTTGGCCTATAGTTTGTTCATCACAGGTCAAAAAGCAAGCACGTTTTTTCTGTTTGTTCCGTATTTTTGTGCCAGCTTTTCTGAGAACTCCTTCTCTCACCCGCTTCTTGGCAGCTGGTTTATTTTAAAAGGACAAAAATGCATCGGTGTTTTTCTTGTTGCTACCAAGGTTCTCCTCTTACATTACTTATGGGAATCAATTCAATTCTTCCTTTTCTTGGTAGCTTGGGTTTCATATAGAATGTGGTAACTGCAGAGTTCTTGTAGGGCAGGTTTTTTTTGTTTTGTTTTTAATTTATTTTGTCTGTATTATGATGAAAACTGCTTATGAGCTGAGGATTGCAAAGATGTTTGGATAACTGCCATCATTCCCTAATGTTAAATGATTCTTGGAACTGGCAGTACTTTACTACTCCATTCCAAAGCACTTGTATGTTGCAGAACTTCTTTAATCTTGTCTTCTAAGCCATTGCTTGGATCTTAGAGATTCTACTTGCATGTTCTCTTTTCTTAATCAGCTCTACTCATCTGAAAGCCCATAGTTTAATGCATGTTAATATCGCCATTGGCCAGCCGCTAAATTGCCCTCTGGAGTTTGTTATAAGTGGCACAGAACATTCATTATGTGAATCCTGAGGTCCTTACACCAAACTGTGATCAATTTTTTAAATAATAATTAGTGATTTCAGGTGCCCGAGATTATGCCACCTTATGGGGACCTGACTGCAAGTTTCACCTTAATGTGTTTCTAGTAGAATATCCTAAAACAGATGCACCCCAACTCATCTAATTGCTTTTGAAAATCTTGGCTCGTGGCAATGGATTCTAAACTTTTTTTTCTGAAAAAACTGTTGATGCCTGAGACCCAGCAGAGCTAGGGATAAGGGCTTTGGGGGTGCAGGAACGGGTTTAGGGGCTCGGTCTGAGGGGTTCATGGTGTAGGAGGGTCAGGGCTGGGGTAGTGAGTTTGGGTGCAGGACAGGGTCAAGGCTGGTAATGCAGGCTAGGAGATGGTGCCATGGATGAGGGATTTAGAGTACAGGAGACTCTGTGTTTGGGGGGGTTCAGGGGAGGGGGTTGGGGCGGACACAAGATTGGGGCACGGGCTTACCTCCCATGGCTTCTCGTCAACAGGGATGTGAAGGCAGGCTTCCTGCCTGTCTTGGCACATGGACCATGCCGTGCCCCAGCAGCGGCCAGCAGCAGCTTTAGCTCCTAGGTGGAGGCGTGCACGCAGCTGCACATAGCTCTTACCTGCAGGCTCTTACCAGCTCCCATTGGCTGGTTTCTGGACAATGGGAGTGTGGAGCTGGTGCTCAGGGCAGGGGCAGCATGGGGAGCCCTGTGGCCTTGCTGCCTAGGAGCCAGATCTGCTGCTGGCCTCTTCCGGGGCGCAGCATGGAGTCAGAACAAGTAGGGATTGGCCAAGAGTTTTTCTAAGTGTGGGCTGTGACCCAAGCTTAGCTGGCCACCAAGGTCCCTGGGTGGTGAGCAAGGCAACTCAGTGCCTTACATTTCTGCGATCCAGTTCTGGTTCCTGACCCACACTTTGAAAACCACTGGCTTATGGCAGTTATCAAGTGCAGATCTCCACTGGCATTAGAGAGTACCTCTAATTAAATACCTAAGGCCCTTGGTTTTATTCCATTTGCCTTCAGGCAAACTCTCCTGGTCCTTAACATGGGCCACTGATTTTGGATGCAAGAGAAACTTTGACCTCTGAATTTCAAATATAATATATTCTCCAGGTAATTTTTTTCAGTCTCAGCTAAATAACATTCATTGTTATTTTAATCTAATGCTTCTCGTCACAATTCTGTATGTTGTTCACATTGAACATTTCTGTAGGGCTTTACAGTCTCCTTTACATTTATGTAAGATAGGCAGACTGGTTAGCTGCTGCTGTTAAACTGAAGTGAACTGTGCTAGATTCAGGCTAGGTAAAAGGTTGCCAGAGTCAATAACAATTAAGGGTAACCATGTAATCCATACTTTTTGGAAATAAACTGATCTGTCTATATTTATAGGGTCTAGAGCAATACAGGCCATGCCACATGCCCACCATGTGACTGTACACGTTTCTACAGAGCAGAAAACAAGAAGTCACACAGATGTACTTACAGAAATTCAAAGAGAGTGCAGAGGGCTGGAAGAGATTATGAAATCCAGCCAGATTTACAGCAACAGGTGGCTGAGCACTCAATCACACCCACAGAGGAATAACAAAAGTTAGGACTAACAGGGATACTGCCACTGAAAACATATTGCTGCAAGGAACCTGGCAAATCAATAGTGGTACATTGGTGGGTTTCTGAAGGCACCTTGGAGTGTAGGTTTGAGAGTCAGCACTGGGGCCTTACGTATCACCTATGATGACCCTTCAGTAAACTTTAAGGAAGGATGGTTGAAGGGTTAGGACTCAGGAGACCTGAGTGCAGTTCCCTGCTCTGCCACAGGTTCTCTGTGTGACCTTGGGCAAGTCACTTAGTCTTGCTGTACCTAAGTTCCCACCCGCTGTAAAATGGAGTAATAGTGCTGTTGTCAGATAGGTGTAAGGAGCTGAGCCTGAAGAGCCAGGAGTACCATCTTCACTGGGGAGCCATGCAGTGGAAAAGAGGCATCCCTCGGAAGTACCACCCAAGAGATCTAGAATAACAGCATCCCTCTGATTGGCCAAGTGACCATACTTAACCCCAGGAGTTATCCCAGCAAGTTGTCTGGGGAACCACACAGACCCTGGCATACAGCAGTGCCAGATTTTGCCTTGTCTCCTGATCTCAAGTCTCTGACTCCAGCCTGACTTTGACCCTGAATTCTGCCTCTTGAGGGCTCTAGTCTGGTACTGCCTCTTATTTCCAGTCTCCGACTCTGGCCTGACTCTTGTTTTTGGGACCTGGCCTTGAAACTCTTGCCCAGCAACTCCCATTGCTGGTGGGCAGTCTTCAGTCCAGGTGTGATCAGAAGGCCAGGCCACCTACACCCCAGTCCCTTACCATTTAAATACATTAAAGATTGTGAGGGGCCAGACTACAAACAGCGATGGGGCCATATAAGTGCAGTAGACAGGGAGCTGGGTACCCTTACCTCCTGGTGTTAATTGGAGGTGACAGTGCTCACCTCCTCCAAGCAAGCATTCAGCATTTTGTAGGCACAGACCCATCAAATCAACAATGGATAAGCCATTGTCAATGTTTCCATGTGGTCAGAAAAGTGTGTAAAGCTGCCAACGAGGAGGACAACACATGGTGAGGCTTCAAGTACAAATTACAAGGATCTTCCATACACATTCCCTAGCTGCCTGGTATAAATGTAAGAGACTGTGTGCAGACAAGACGAACAAGGCTAGATTTTTAGGACAAGCAAAAGAAACCCGGCCAAAATAGTCTTGAGCTAACCAATGACCCCAAGTTAGCCATGCTCAGCTTTGAGAGAGCTCCAGGGAGCCCTTTACAAAAAGAGCTACCATCTATTCTGTGTGCAGCAACCGCCACAGTCCCAGATGCTCCAGCTCCTGGCACAGGGAACCACACCACAACTGAATTTGTGAAGATGGCTCCAGAAGTGGTGCGGGAGCTGAAAGCCATTGAGCCATTTACCCAGCCTGGTGATGATATGAGACACTTCCTGCTAGCGGCAGCAGCTCTCGCCCATCTGACTGCCACAAGGAGCTGATTGCATTATCAGCTGGGTGGAAAGTGTGCGGCACTGTCCAGTTAGGATTTCTACTATGCAGTCAGTGATGGGGAGGTATCCTGGACAGTGGCAAGTGTGGCATTTACTGTGTCTAGATGCTCAGTTAATTGACTGCATTCAAATACCACAAAAAGGAGGTGAAAGACTATTGGCTAGGATGGATAACCATACAAGTTTGGTTGGCTTGAATCTGACTGCAATAAATCTCATGGTATAATTAAGTTGTGCAGCTACTAGACCAGTGGGGGCAGGGTTTAGCCAAATCGGGACTCAGTATCACCAGTTACATGGCAGAGAACCCTGTGAACTACTGAGATGGACCCTACCAGGTTGTTCAGGAGGCAGTTTCTGCTCTTGATCTTTTAAGCTACATTAGTGAGATGGAATTTATACGTGAGAGTATCATCTAGAGCAGGGCTACTCAACTTTGGAAGCCCCGAGGGCCACAATGATACTCACAGCACATGCCGAAGGCTGCAGCTTAAGTGTGGTTGCATGTACATGCAAATATACATGCAAATATATGGAAATAGCTTCTTTCACACAATGCCCTGGCATGCCTGGTATCTTCTGCCTGGGGGCTAGAAATGCCGACACCCTGTACCCATCTGCTCCAGCCAGCCCGTCCGCTTGTGTCTTTCGGTGCTCACCCTGCCTGGGAGACGCTTCGCTGTTGTGGAGCCTGTTCCCAGTGAAGGCCATGTTCAAAGGATCCCATCCGTGAGCCATGTGTTGAGCTCCATGTAAATCCAAACCACACTGCGGGCTGCAAACAAACGGGCCATGGGCCGCGTGTTGAGTAGCCCTGATCTAGGGCAAAGGTGGGCAAATACCAGCCCATGGGCTGGATCGGGTCTGCCAGGGTTAGCCTGTGGTGAGCCCCCACACCACTGTATTTGCCTGCGCAGGTATGGGGGATCACAGCTCCCATTGGCCGCAGATCGCCCATACCTGCAGAGGCAGAGGTAAATAGAGCAGCAGCAGCCCACTGAGGGCTAACCCTGGTGAACCACTTTCATTTTATTGCCTTCCCCTGACCTCGAGTTACACTGGCTTTAGATCCCGTATGCCAACGATTGAGCAAGATGCTTTTGAACTCACATTGGCTCTCAGTATGGTGTAAGTGGAAGCATGGTGACAGTCTTGCACTAGAATGGGGCAATGCTGGCTGTGGAGGAAATTTTCAAGGGCCTAACTGGTGGCTGGTAGAAGGGAATCTCCAGCAGATGTGATCCATCTGACGCCAGAGGAGTAGCCCTAGTTCCCAGAGACTGAGATAAGTTGATTACTTAGTGTCGATAAAAGGTGCAGTTAGTTCATTGAGAGGTCCAGTTCACAGGGCCTATCCCACTTAGATCGCAGCTCTCATTGGCTGCAGACTGCTGTCTGTGGCCAATGGGAGTAGCGAGAAGATATTAAAGACTCTGACATAGATGGAGGGACAGTGGTGTGATGGTGCAGAAGGAGCAGTACATAACTGATTAGGACGCTTATAGGCATTCTAACTAACACCTTTATGATGTAATCTGATGCAATCAGCTGTCTACCTTTGCTAAATTCGATCTTACACAAATGGCTCAGTCACATTTTTCATGAAAGCGATAGTTTATGAGAAATGATGAACTGACTGGCAATAAAGGAATTAACATGGGTTTCCTAAAGGAAGATAACATTGATATTTATCAGGAGGCAATGTTTTCAGAAACAGAGAATTTTGCAGCTGATAGGCCTTCCGCATTCAGCTGCAGCACCTTGAGTGAATGGCCAACATTCATAGTATTCATTCATAGCATTTTCTGTGCCTGGGAACAGAGATCCAACAGGGTTGATTCTTTAGTTGCAGCTTTAGTTTCCCTGAAGGGTAATCAAAGGGTACACAACAAGAATGTAAGTCTAGAATGGGAGTCACAGCCAAAAGGGATGATTCACATGGAATGGACACCACGTAGGTACATGTCTTCAGGGCGTGTCTACACTACACTCCCCCCATCCCTGGTCAATCTAAGCTACTCAACTTCAGCTACATGATACATAGCTGAAGTCATCGTACTTAACCACAGTATCTTTTGTGCACTAAGGTTCTTCCGGGGCTGCTCTCCTATCGACTCCAGTTACTCTTCTTGTCCTGGTGGGGTACCGAAGTCAATGGGAGAGCGCTCAGAGGTTGATTTATCGTGTCTAAGCAGAAATGATAAAACGAACACTACTGAATCAATCACTGCAGCATCAATTCACCATGTAGTGAAGACAAGCCCTGAGCTTGATTCTCCACCACCGTTAACCAGGTGTAGTCATTGAGATGGAAAGTAGTATAAGCATTGCCACTCTGAGTGAGGAACATATTACACAGGCTCTGTACCCTCAAGAAGAAATGACTTCACAAGACCATGTAGAACTGGGCCCCACTATGCCTTTACATATTCAAGTTAGAGAATGGCATTGAGCTATATTTATGTCTGGGTATTTTACAATTTAAATATTGCATGTAGTCAGATCTCCACACTCTGCCCCCCAATAGCTTTTTCCTCATTAGTAACTAACATAGTAACTATGGGTGTAGTTCAAACAAGTGCACAGTGGCAGTTCTTTGGCAGAGACTTAGTCCATCTTTCAATGCTACATTTAATAGTTATAGATGGCTCTTATCAGAATAGATTTTCCAACAAGTGGCATGCCAGCATCTTGACAAAATAAGGACTTATGTCTGATGTCAATCACTTATTCTTTGACAATCCAAATGCAATGTCCTTCTAGAAAGGGCAAACGAAAGAAGCCTATTGAAACACTTTAAGTTAATCTCTCACAGTGAAGGCATGTTTATAGACCCTTGATCTAAATGGGAGGAGCTATTCAGTAAATAGTCTTCAACTCTGCCCATCCTATCTTCGGTTCATTGGAACCTGGATTCACATGCTTAGAGTATGTTGCAAGGGTGCAGACAGCTGTTTTCTCAGCCTCCCCTGGAAGCAGAATATTGATTAGGCTTTCTCGTGAGTTACAAGCAGGAAGGTCCATTTGGAGATTCCTTTTTGGCTACTGATTCTTTGTGACTATTTATGTACACAAAATAGTACATAGGACTGTAAAATCCTTAGAGTTCCAGATAAACTGCATTAGAGGTAAAGTTGGGTAGTTATACCTATTGTTAAGGTTCCCTAACACTTTCCATTTTAAGACCCTGTTTTCAACTCCTTATAACTATGCTAAACTCTAAGGCTATGTCTATACTTCCCCCTCTTGTGCAAAAATATATGCAAATGAGGCAAAACATGGAATATCGCCATGCCTAATTTGCATAATTAATTAGTCTCCATTTTTGTGCAAAATCTGAAAAAAGGAAGAATGGCTCTTGTGCAAGAGGGGTTTTTTGCACAAAAGCCTCTTGCACAAAAATGGAGCCTAATTAATTATGCAAATGAAGTGTGGCAATATTCCATGCTTCACCTCATTTGCATATTTTTTGCACAAGAGAGGGCAGTGTAGACAAAGCCTAATTGTTCAGGCTGAATTTTTTCATGCCAAGGGTTTGACTTATGCTAACACAGTCCAGACATTCCAAAAATAAGGTTAGAAGAAAAAATACTGTTTTTTAACTTGAGAAAAGCATTCTTGTGACCTTTTAATTGAGAAGTTAATTTGATAAGGGAGTCTCCACAGTGTCAGGGACAAGCCTTTTGCTGTCCCCATGAAAATTCATCCACATTTTACCAGCTGTAAACCTCTGGGGGGAAAAAAAAATCTCAGTTCACACATGCTCACTAGAGGTTTGTTACAGTTTGGCAACTAAATTCTCTGAAGATTCCATCATGACTGAGCATGCTCCATCTCTGCACAACTCTTACATGTGACTGGTTTCTCTGTGTGTGAGTGCTTATTTGTGAAATTCCTACAGAAGAACTGAGAATACTCCAGCCTAGAGTTGCAAAGAATGAGCACGACTCTACCTGCAATAGTGGTTGGTGCTGCTATAGTGTCAGGCTCTGTAACTTAGATCAGAGATACCTCTCCCTTATTTCTCAGTGCCCACCTCCCTTGCTCAGGTGGTGAGGAGAAGAGAAAAGTAGCTTTGAGTAGGATGTAGAGTAGCAATGGGCAACTGAGGCTAGCGAGTGGGCCGCATGAGTGACCCTCCTTCACCTCAGTGGGCAATAAGACAGTTGTAACCAGACAGTCTCCCAGGACAGAGTAGTTTTGCTGACTGTGCTTGCAT
Organism: Pelodiscus sinensis; assembly: GCF_049634645.1. NCBI lineage: Eukaryota > Metazoa > Chordata > Testudines > Trionychidae > Pelodiscus > Pelodiscus sinensis. The sequence goes on from NC_134712.1 coordinate 19,681,636, forward strand.
ACCTAGAATTTGAGGGGTGTGCCGATTGAAAGGTAGCAGCACTTTGAATGCAGAGGAAGCACATGGTTCTCACAGTCCATTCTGTGTGCAATAAACATGCACCTCACTTCACCTGCCCTTGCTTTATGTGCATGCCACTTTAGTAACACTGGTAAAAAAATTATGCTGACAGAAACCAGTGGAATCTACCAACCCTATGCATGGGTCAGGGTAAACAAAATGTCTCATGGGCCACACATAGAACCCCAATGGGCCGCATACCATGAATTACAGGTTGCCCACCACTGATGCAGAGGGATGAGGAAAGGACGTGGGGGACAGACACAGGAGCAAGCAGTGGTCTAGGAGGAGGAGAGATAGGAGGAGATGGAAGGGAAACCAGAGGCAGAAGCTGGGAGAATGGGGGAATATGAGGGCAGGAGTTGGGCAAGTGTAGGAGGGCCCAGGAGTCTTGAGTCTCCTACTTAACTTTAGTTTACCCTCACTATATGTCAGCATTATGACATTTTTTCCCCCATGGGACACCTGCCTCATTCAGTGACCAGGATGAGCTGTGCCTGGTAGTAATCAGGGCTCTGTCATGAAAAGGGCTGTTCTCTCGCTCCCTACCTCACTAGCTGCAGAAGTTGGAAGGCTTGCAGTGAACGGCTGGTTTCATGGCTAAGGCAGTAGAATCCCCCTGTGGGGAACGGGATTCCATCCCTGCCTCAGCCCCAAAGTTCCTGTATGATGCCGGACACAGCACCTAAAGGAACCTTTCACAAGAGGCAATAAGCTCATCTTTTGGGTGAGGGCTAGGGCCAGATTCACAGAAGGACTCATGTAATGGGGCTCACTTCCTGAAAGAGTGTCACCTCCTGGGCAGACTTCCTTCCTGTAGGGAGCCCCCTGCCTATGGTAACCCTGTCACTATGGCAATGTCTGTTCCTGTAATTCAGAGTGCTCCCTCTATGTGACTCAGCCCTCCAATGAGGTCACTATATAATCTCCCCTCCTGGAGAATCAAAGTTTGTCCAGATCCGCTGTCCAGATTATCCCTCTGACAGTTCTGCACCACTTCCCAGTGGGTGGTGGGGGAACAAGGCTCTCCCTCTACACGGATTTCCACTCCAGTAATCTTATCTCCAGCAGCCAAGGTCTACACCGGGGTGACCAAACTATGACTCATGAACCACATGCAGCATTTTTGCCATTATAGTGCGGGTTGCAAGCCCCCCTCCCCAGGCCTCCCCCTTTCTCCACCTATCAGACTGGGGGTGCACCTGAGGACCCCTGCCTTGCAATGATGTGGTGAGATTGGAGAATCTCTCCAGAAGGGATGCGATTCTTGGGGCTTCAGCCATGTGGGGCACAACTGCCAGGGCTCAGGGATTGAGCAGGAATGGAACTGAAGCTCCAAGTACCAGCTCCTAGTAGGTGCACTCCAGCTTTCAAATTTCTGAAGACTGTCATGTGTAGCTGCAGGGGTCAGTAAGTTTGCCCACCCCTGGTCTACACTGTCTCCTTCCTTGATGCTGTGTTCCTGGGTTTCTTCCTACCCTACCTTCTCAGGCTTTCCTTTTCCACAGCTCCTTGGATGCTGACTCTTCTTGCAGGACGAGGATCTCAAAGTATATTTTTCCCTAGGATTCTTCCTTCCCACCTCTCTGTTTCCAAAGAGACTGAAGACAATCCCCTGTTGCTACAAACTTCCTCTCTTTAAGTTCCTTAGCTAGCTTCTCCAGGTGGGTTTCATCAGCAATTAGTTATAAATCCCTAGACCTCCCTTCAAGTGCTAATTGTCTCTTTAGGGTCAACTTAACCCTTCAGGACTGGTGTGGGTTGACACCCCCATGGTGGCTGACCACTCACAATTGCCACTAACATCAATCGGAACTGTGCTTTGAACATATAAAATAGTATAAATTGATAAGCACTGGAAAATTAGTGCCTCGTGTCCAAAGCTAAACATCTAAAATTAGTGGACAATTTGATAATTTTGGCCTTATTATCAGTCTGCCTCAGCTCCCTTCATATAAAATCAGGGTAATATCACTTAATCTCATAAGGGTGTTGAAAGTTAAATTCATTTATGTTTGTGAATCACTCAAATACAATGGTGAGGACGCTGTAGAAAGATCCATTAGAAAATTTATGACTCTGAATCCAGTGCAGGTTTTGGATGACGTGGTAAATGTGTGTTGTGGCAATATAATGAACAATGACTGTGAAAAGAAATATTGAATAATTAGCCTTTCCATGAATACTACTCGTGTTTGGGGTTTGATCCTCTGTGTCCATTGGTAAGCACAGTCTACCCCTGAGCTCGTGGCTGGTAGGATCAAGTACATTTTTAATCATCACTTTTTCGTGAGGAATCTTTTATGTGGGATGCTTTTACAGATCTTGATCCAAAGGATGGTCCTTCTTTGCAAAACTCTCCGAAAAGGGCTGGCTACTCATGGTAGGACAAATTCACTGCCAGCAGAGACTAGCCAAGATGAGTCAATGAGAGGGGTACTGGAAATCCAAAATGAGATCCAGAATCAGAATTTGCAGGCATCTACTTGTCTTTGTAATGGACGGAACCAAAGACCTGGACTCCATGTCCAAATTTTGTGTTGCTTGCAATCCAGATCCTTAGTTTATAGCTTGGGACCATCTTTGCAAATGATGCGAGAATGCACTTCATTCTACTTCATATGTAAGAATACATTTTCACATTTTTTGGTCCCTTTTAATAGTTTAGTCATTCTCTGCGTGGGTTAGTCTCATTTGCACCAGGCACAGAATGCTGTAAAGTTACAAGTTCTGTAGGGTCGATACTATTTATGGACAGTCAGTTTTCTTTACATTGCCTTTTATTTTTGAATACAGCTGCAGAACAAAGAAACTTGGTATCATTGTTATGAAAGGCTTGCTCATCCTCTGTGGTTTCTGGGTTAGTGCTGTGCAGACACCAGATTCCCTGTGAGTGGGTGAGTATTGGTCACAGGACTTAAAACAGCAAAGAAGAAGAGGTGTGAATGATCCTTAAGACTATGAGTCAGTGCAGTGGAAAAACATAAAGGTCAAGACTTACTAAAGCTTGTGATGGGTTCTCCATTCCTGGCAATTTTAAAATCAAGATTAGATGCTTTTTCTACAAAATATGCTTCTCAGCATTTGAAGGGTTAAAATCAAAACCCTTGTGGATGTTTTATTTACAATGTAAAAGTGCAGGTTCCTATTGTTAAATATGGATTTTCAGACCATTTCTCAGAGCTGAACATTTCCCTTAAAAAATCATGCATGCCGAAGGACCACATCCTAACCTCAGATGTATGAGTGTCCTTCCTATTGACAACAGAAGATGTATGTGCACAGCTGAGGGCACAATTAAGCCTGATGAAGATCAGATACACAGAAAACACTTAGGTCAGGCTCAGGATGACAGCATCAGAGGAGGCATCTGGATGAAAGCCACTGTTGGAGGTTTTCTGCTCTTCGCTCCTTGTTGAAACTTTCAAGAGAGACACAAAACAAGTTTGTGATTTCTCATTCTATTTTGAGAAATCACCTCTGCCACGATTACAGAGATTTACAGCACAGAGAGCCAAACTCTACCATTAGATCTGTAGGGCTGATCTCAGATAAGCACTTTAGCTGAATTATATTTTGGCTGAAACATGTAACTGGGGATCCATGGGAGTCTTGCATCCTCCAAACATTGTTTTCCACTGGATCAATGTCAATTGTGTATTTGGGATACTCACTGAGGTTTGGCCAAAAGGGGGCAGTTTCAGCACAGTGCACTACTAAGGCAGACTCTGCGACTGCACAATTTAGCTCTTAGTCTGACAAATACGATGTCTGATAGCTCAAGAATGAACTAATGTTACAGAGTCAATCATATTTTTATCAGTCACGGTCATCCTTTGCAAAAACAACAAGAAGCCCTGTGGCACCTTAACGACTAACAGATTTATCTGGGCATAAGCTTTCATGGGCATGAAAGCTTATGCCCAAATAAATCTGTTAGCCTTTAAGGTGCCACCAGATGCCTCATTGTTTTTGCAGATGCAGACTAACAGGGCTATGCCTCGGATAATAGTTGTCATTTGCAAGGTGTCCAGCACTGCATAAAGCATAAGACATAGTGATGGCCTTAAGGAGATTACAGTCTAAATAGGACCCCTCTCATTCCCCTCCCCTCCACCTGCCCAGAAGAACATCCCTATCACCTGTCCAGTAAAAGTAATCGCCTTCTATTATTTCACAATGAAGTAATAGCTCACCTGCTCCAGCATTCTGCCTGTAAGGAAAATTAAACTGTAGTTAGAGATGGGCCAAAGTCATACTCTAGAGTCAAACACCCATGAACTTTGAGGAAGTTCAGTTCCAAATCTGGGCCCAGTTCCTGTTTTATTGAACTACCCCCAGTTTTCCACCATGAGACTGTAGTGGTCTTTGCCCACTGGAGTGTTGCCTACAGTGGTGTAGGATCTTTAACCTGCACGGGGAAGAGGAGGAGTTAGTAGGGGAGCCCCAGGCCCTCCCACTCCACCAGGCTCTAGCCCAGGGTCCTGTGAGGACAACAAAAGGGTCGACATCCAAGAGCACCTCAAGACTGCCCTGCCTGGGCTGTTTCCTAGACCCTTGCTATTTCCAAAGTTAGCCATCTGTAACAGGAGTGTGAGACAGGGATGACAGCTAGGCATGGCATGGTAACTCTCTCTCCTGGGGCAGCAGCTGCCTCTTTCATACCTTGGCCCTCCAACCAGGTCAGTTTCCAATCCCTCCCATTCAGGGGTAGTCCATAAACAAAGCCAAGGAAATCAATACAAATAAACTAGGTTAACATGTGAGGGAGGAATACCCCGCTCCCAGGATCTATCAGTAGGGTTGCCAACTTTTACTCGCACAAAACCAAACACCCTTTCTGCACCCATGTCCTGCCTCCTCTCCAAGGCTCTGCTTGTGCTTTCTCTGCCCCTTCTCTGAGGCCCCATCCTTACTCACTCCATGTCCCCTCACTTTCTGTTCCCTGCCATCACTCACTCATTTTTAAAGGGTTGGGGTAGCGGGTTGGGGTACAGAGGTTGTTAGGGCTCTGGCTAGGTTGTGGGCTCCAGGGTGGGGCCAGAAATGAAGGGTTCAGTGTGTAGGATGGGGCTTCAGGCTGAGGCAGGATCTGGGGTACAGTTAGGGACAAGAGGCTTGGGGTACAGGAGAGGGTTCCAGGCTGGATGTGTAGCTGAGGGGTTTGGCGTGTGGGAGGAGCCTTTTAGCTGAGGCAGGGGTTTGGAGGGAATATGGATTATGGGCCTGGGGTATGAGTTCTGGTGAGGGGCCAGAAATGAAGGGTTCAGGGTATGAGAGGAGGCTCCAGACTGGGTCAAGGGGATTGAGAGGAGATGCGGGGTGCCAGGCACTAGGGGGAAGTTTGAGTCTGGAAGGGGGCTCAGAGCTGGGGCAGGCAGTTCAGGTGTGGGAGGGGGAAGAGCTCTGGACAGAGTTAGGAGTGGGAGGAAACTCCAGGCTATGGCAGGAGGTGTGGGGTACAGGCTCCAGGCAGCACTTACCTCAGGTGGCTTCTCATAAGCGGTGACATACCCCTCAATTCCTAGTCTTAGGGATGGTCAGGAAACACTTCCTAGTGCATGCTGCCTCCTTGCACAGGCACCACCTCTGATGTTCTCATTGGCTGCGGTTCCCAGCCAGCCGGAGCTGTGGGGCCTGCCAGCTCCACCAAATGGACTTTTAATATCCTGGTCAGCAATGCTGACTAGAACCACCAGGCTCCCTTTCGACCCAAGTGTTCCAGATGAAAACTGAATGCCTGTCAACCCTATCTATCAGAAACAGATCTCTCCCCCTTTTCCTCAGAAAGGGGCCTTCAGGCACTTGTTAATGGACAAGATCCTGCCTCCCTTCAGTCCTTTCTTCAGGAGCTTGCAAGATCCTTTCTCTTCCCTGGCCTGCCTTCACGTGAGTGGCTCTGTTCCCTTTTATTTCCTTCCCCAGTCTTTTCATCTCTAGCTGGTGTGGCAGAGCAGACTGACTGAGCCCAGTACAGCTCCTTGTCCCCTAATTGCCCAGTGTGGGGTTGGTATTCCCCTATCACAGAGATATGAACTGATGCCTTTAAGGAGACTGTAACTGACAGTTCTTGTACTTTTATCAGGAACACCACAGGAAATTGGACTAAAAGAACAGCAATTGCTATCTAGCAGCTGTAGACTGACACACCCCGATCTCTTTTCATTGTTACCTATGTGGACCGCATGAAGAAAAGCTTGAGCATGGATATTCTGAGAACCAAGAGTTTATTAAAGAATCTTTCACCTACCAGTGAGTACTCTTACCCTTTTCATGTTGTCCAGCAACTAACTAGTCTGGTCCAACCATAGCTTATCTAAAGATGGTATGTTGTATTAATATAGTTAAACTGGTGCAACATTGTATGGGAACACTTTTCTGTAGGTTTATATATAACCTTTCTGTAGGTTTATATATAACACTTTTCTGTAGTTATATTGATTTTTTGCTGATCTTATCCCCTGATCTCATCTGTACTCTGACTAATTCACTGATTTGTTGTGCCCAGCGCAAATACATAGATAACAATACGGTGGGGAGAGTCCACTGAAATGTTTGACTTTTTAGCAAAAAATAAAAAACTGGAACATTTTGATTTGGAAATGCTGCCACCATGCCTCATGGGAGCAGTAGCTCAGACATCTCATGCTCATATTCCCTGTCTAAGTCCACCTCTCCAGTAGACTGCATGTCCTGTGAAGCACTGTCTTGTTTTCCCTCTTGGTGAGAGCGCAGCAGTGCATCCTGGGTATCTCTAGCTGTGGTGCATCATGGGAAATGTAGTCTGTGGGGTGGGGGGCGGGCACCTAGCCCGGAGTGGAAAATGGGACATGCTGCATTCACATTGTGAGGCACTGTGGCCCTAAGTCAAAATATTTCATCTTTTGGGCAAAAACTGAAAACTCCAGTTTTTCAATTAAAATAAAAAATTCCACAGAAAACAGACACTTTTCATGAAAACATTTATTTAGTCAAAAATCCATTCTGCCACTGGAAAAAATCATTTCCAATGGAAATTTTTGAACCAGCCCTATTAGACCAATATAGTCTTTTTAAAACAGTTTTTAAGGACACTCAAAACAATCCCTGATTACAGCTGGCAGAAGCTGTGCTATAACTAGCTGTGCCTCACTGTCCTCCCCTGCTCTTTTCCTGCCTAGGAAACAGGGGGATATTTTGGGAGTATTATTTTAAATAGTTTGGGCTATCCAGTTTCATTTCATCTGGTGATTCTGATGTTCAGTGTGAACTGAGCTGGCAAAGACTGTTATGTGGGCTACTGTGTGACAAGGAGCAAAGCAGGAGGCCGTGCCAGGAAGACAATGCCTTTACTTCTCAGACTCAGGCTGAGCCTGACCAATTTGTGTTTCACCATCAAGACTGTACTGTTGTCATGCATTTCCTTTGGCCTTCTTCTGAAGGCCATTTGGACACTACAGCTGGCCTGCACACTATCCTACCTGCACTAGCCTATTTTTTTAAACATGAGTGAGAGGGGAGATTTGTTCTCCTTGTTTAAGGGAACTGTTATCCTTCCAAATGTATGTAGCAAAGCCCAGATTCTCCAGGCATAGGTGCCTTTGTCTCTGTAGTGTAGACATGACCTATCTCATCATAAGACAGCACTATAGCATAGCTGTAGATGCAGACTCCAGAAACAGAAGGGGTTTATCCATCGCTGTAGGAATATCAATGGTAACTATAATGGTGGAAACATTCTTCTGTCACCCTACCTGCATCCACATAAGAAGTTAAGTCAGAATAGCTACGGTGCTGAAAGGGTTGGATTTGTCATATCCCAGAGCATAAAATCTAGAACAACCTATATTTTAAGAGTGGGCCAAATCCTGAAGACCTCATTCAAGGCTAGTCATCTTGACTGTGAGATCCACACATTTTTGGCAAATCTCTCATCCACACATAAAGGACTCAGACTGCTTTTCAGCAGCAGTCACCACATCCCCCAGCAGACTCCGACTCCCTGTGCTCTTTTTGGAAAGGAGGAAAAATGAGGAGGGGGCAGTCTTCTGGGCAGTGATGTGAAGGGAATATGGGTGAAGATGGTGGATAGTGGCTGGACCAGGAGAGGGGAACATGTACCACACCCCCCACACAAGTTCATGGAAACTCTGTAGAAAATTCAATGAGAAGTATAATCTAGTCTCTATTACGTTCCTCCCCCTGCTATTTCCCCACACTTGACAAATCTTGCAATATTTTCATTCTAATTCCGGCTGATACAAGTGCTGATTTTCACACCATTTGATTTCATGATGACCAGAGCTAGAAATGGAGTGAGAATTCAATGTTTACATCCAGATAAGGTTTGCTCTGGGGTCAGCTCTGAGGCCAACTCAGGGAAGAAGGTACAAGGATGCTGAAATTGTGTTGGCTGGTCTTAGGAAACTGGTCCAAAATGTCAAAAATGTGATTTTGCTTGACTTCCAGCATTGAGGTGTGTCTGTGGGGACTGGCTATTCTTACAGCCATTCTTGTGAGAGTTCAGCTGGCTGAAAACAAGGCTTCTTAAGGCTTTGGATGGTACCAAAGGTTTAGGGCTGTGTTTGGATCTCTGGATTTCAATCAAACATACCTTCTCTCTGATCCTCAGCCCAACAATCTATATTCAAAGAGGTTTCTAGTTTTTCCCCTTTTCTCTGAGACTAAAGATACTATCTGTACATTCAAAAGAGGATAACCCTAACTCCTTCCAGAAATTTACAAAATTAGTTTTGGGGAGAAAGTGTTAGCTTCTATTAACATAACTGTGGGGTTTAAGGGATGCATGCTATTAACATTTATTACAGTAGTCTAATGCATTAGGAATAGAAGCTCTACCGTTCATATACCTGAGTTAAAATGTGATTTTAAAAGCTGTTTCAGCATAGCCTATATAACTATAGTGGTTACACAAGCTAAGTTACAGTGCACAGAACCAGGAGAAAATGTCTGAGTAGAATTGCAGTGTAAGCCAGTTCAGATCATGCTAGTGTTTATGATGTCTCTTTGCTGTTACTAAGGGGTTGGGGGCTTAATAATTCAGCTGTTCAATCAGCTGTGATCTATTCATGGTTTCATAATTCTCATATGTTACAAACAGTAACTTAGGCAAGAGTTATTTTCCACAAACACATGTGATAGAACTTCAGTTAGGTCTCCTGTGTCTGACGCTGTCACCCACTCCAAAGCTCAGTGATGACCTTGTCAGAATGGACTCTTTTATTTTCCAGTTACACTAATTCTGAGCTCTGTTTTTCCAGCATTCATCTTCCTTGGTTACCAATCACTGAGTCTACAAACTGCACTGATTCTGACATCATATTCATTTACACTAGCTAGCTAGGGTCACGCTGCAGGGCAATAGTAGATCACCAAGTTGGAATTGGAAAGTCTGTCCTTCCCTATTTTTCAAATTGCATATTTAGTGGTCACCAGTGTTCCCCGTAAGCAGTGCACTTGTGTAGCCGTTCAGGAGAGATCAAATGCTGCCCAGCTGATTAGCAGAGTGCCTACCGCTATGTTTGTTTCTTTCTACTGGTGGTGCACATTCAAACATCCTTCAATATAATAAAAATGTATTCTGCACATGGATGGAAAAAATCCACAAATGGATGAAAAAGATTAGAGGGATTATTGTCACCATTTAAGAATCAGCATGTCCTACACAAATCTAGTTGAAACACCATTTCCTTTCCAGGAATTAAAATAGGAAATAACTGTGGTATCTGTTAATAAATACTGCTTTTTAGATAGCCACCACATCTGCCCACAGATACTGCAGGGCTGGCCAATCACCGCCTCCACCAAGACCCCGCATCCCCAGCCTGCTCACTCACCACCCTGCCAAGACTCTGCACCCCCCAGTCGATTCACTCACCACCTCCACTGAGATTCCGTCCCTAACCCGCTCACTCACTGCCTCTGCCAAGATCCACATCCTCAGCCTGCTCATTCACAGTGCTGTGATTTAATTTTTATACTTTTGTAAGACTGTTCATATAAATAAATTCACAATCAGAAACAAAAATGCTGTCTCAGATCAGGTGTCCTGATTTTTGGTGAGGAAAATATGTATGATTCAGCCCCATCACACTCTGGACTTCAGCAATAACCCCCATTGCTATGGTGCTTCAACAAGAACATCCTTAGTATTCAATGAAACTGGTGCCCCTATGCCCACTAGCAGACTGATTGGGAGGGAATGATGATTTTTTAGAGATGTGATTTTACAATTTTCAGCAACACACTAGTGAAATATTTTTAAAGTAAATTTTAAACTCTGGTCCTGTATTGACTACAGGAATGTCTACATTGCATTCCTCCTTCAAGAGAAGAATGCAAATGCAGACAAACGAAATTGCAAATGAAGTGCGAATTTGAATTTCTCGCGCTTAATTTACATAATCATGTTATGGCGCTCTTTCAAAAAAGCGCTATTTTGAAAGTGAAACCACGGTCTAGACACGGTTATTTCGAAAACAGCAGGCTTTTTCGAAACAGGAAAACGGGGAGTAAAATTGTTCTCCTTGGCCTCTGAGGATAGGACAAGAAGCAATGGGCTTAAATTGCAGCAAGGGAGGTTTAGGTTGGACATCAGAAAAAACTTCCTTACTGTCAAGATGGTAAAACACTAGGGCTACGTCTACATTGCGCATTCTTGCGCAAGAAGATATGCAAATGAGCCGCCATTTTGCGCAAAAAAACCCTCCTGTGCAAGAGCTGTTCTGCCTAAAAATAAGTGGCAGAACGGCTCTTGCGCAAGAGGGGGATTTTGCGCAAGAAGGAGCAGTGTAGTCTGCTCCTTCTTGCGTAAAAGTCCCTTGCACAAAATGGCGGCTCGTTAGGTATGCAAATGAAGCGATGAATATCGCCACACTTCATTTGCATATCTTCTTGCGCAAGAATGCACAATGTAGATATAGCCTAGAATAAATTGCCTAGAGAGGTTGTGGAATCTCTATCACTGTTGATATTTAAGAGGTTCTTCCAGTTCTAGTATTCTATGATTCTAATAGGCCTGGCAGGCTTTTTCTCTTTTAAATTAAGCAGAGCCACAGAACAGGGATAGGAGAAGGCAGGTGGGTGGACAATAAGACCAGTAGTGCTCCAAATTTTTGGCCACCCTACACAACTGCATAGTTTGCATATGGATAAGGATAGCCCTGTGCTTCACACCATGCTGTCCCCTCTGATCATACATTGCAAACTAAGGAACCAAACCAGCTCCCACTGAAGTCAATGGGAAATTTGCCATGGACAGCAATTGAGACAGCCATGATCCTTTCCATAGTATGTGTAGGTCTCCACTCAAGCCAGCCACCCGATGCCCCCCAGCCTTCCCGCTCTTCCCGGGACCAGGCTGGCGGCTCCCGGGAGCTTGCCCAGGACCGCAAGAGGCGGGCACGCACCTGGCCAGTGCAGACATCGTGGACCTTGTCCACGACCTCCGCACTAGGCACAGGAAAGCGGCCATCTAGGGCAGGAGAGCTGCCAGTCTGGCCACCCAGGAGCAGGTGTGCATGAAAATCAAGGTGGTCCACTGAGACCCCCGACCCTGAGCCCTGAGCTTAGAATGGCCGTACTGGTTCAGACCAAAGGTCCATCTAGCCCAGTAGCCTGTCTGCCGACAGCGGCCAACCCTAGGGACCCTGGATGGGATGGACCAAAGACAGTGACCAAGCCATTTGTCTCTTGCCATCCCTCTCCAGCCTTCAACAAACTTCGGGCAGGGACACCACTCCTACCCCCTGGCTAATACCACTCCATGGACCCAACCTCCATGATTTTATCTAAGTTCTCTTTAAACTCTGTTCTAGTTCTAGCCTTCACAGCCTCCTGCAGCAAGGAGTCTCACAGGTTGACTCTTTGCTTTGTGAAGAACTTTCTGTTATTAGTTTGAAGCCTGCTACCCATTCCTTTCCTTTTGTGTCCTCTAGTCCTTCTATTATGGGAACTAATGAAGAACTTTTCTGTATGCACCCTCTCCACCCCACGCATGCTTTTATCATATCCCCCCTCCATCTCCTCTTTTCTAAGCTGAAAAGTCCCAGTCTCTTTAGCCTCTCTTCATATGGGACCTGTTCCAAACCCCTGATCATTTTAGTTGCCCTCCCCTCTCCCACCCTCTCTCTTCCCCTCTCCCACCTCCTTTTCCCAGTCTCCCCCAGTTTTGTTCAAAAAAGAGAGATTCTATTTTTGAACACAATTGTCCTTTATTTTGTACATCAGGAAGGGGGGCTAGGGAGGGGTAAGTGGAAGGAGGTGAGGGAGGCATGGGGTACGCGCCCCCGATGGGGAAGCCTGGGCTGGCTCTGCGGGCTTCTGGGGGTGGAAGCTCTCCTGCAGCCCCCCATTGCGCCCTCTCCCCAGATGGCAGCCTGCGGCAAGTGCAGCCGGTCTGATGGCCGAGTGCTGTGATGTGCCCAGTGTGGGTAGTCCGGGCAATCCAAGCCAGGACTGCTTTGCAAGCGGGGCACCCCTGAGAACTGTCTGTCTGGGGTGGGAGTCGGGACCCTTTAAGCGCAGCCCTCGGCTAGCCTGAGACAGCAGCTCCACACTCTAAGTCCTCCTCTGATGCCCTGCCGGCACTGCTTCCGGCCATCCTTAACCCCGGTTCAGGGTCCACTCAGTGTGGACATGCTAGTTCGAATTAGCAAAACGCTAATTCAAACTAGTTTTTAGTCTGGATGCGTTAGTTCGAATTAGCTTAGTTCAAATTAACTAATTCGAACTAAGTTAGTTCGAATTAGCGCTGTAGTGTAGACATACCCTGAGTGAATGCAGGGGCGGCCCTAGACTAGCTGCCAGCAACTAGCGCCCTAGGCGAACCATTCAATTGGCGCCCCCCCCCCCAACCCCAAGGGCAGATATCAACTGAGGGTTTTGGTTCTGTGCTGGGTAGAGGGAGGCTGGGGATGGAGTTCTATTGGGTGGGGGCCAAGGGGCTGGGGATGGAGTTTGGGGGCTGGGGGCTGGGGAAAGGGAACAGGGTGCCAGTCGGGGGAGAGAGTCCCCTGCACCCACCTCCTCCCAAGATCCCAACCCCCCAGAGAGAAACCGGCATGTGCCTCTCCCGGGCCGACTCCTCCCCCCTCCTGCGGGGCAGGGGAAACCCCTCTGCATTCCTCCTCCCCCGGGGTCAACCCCCCCTCCCGCAGGGCAACCGCCCCCGTGTTCCTCCTCCCCTGGGGCCGACCCCCCTCACGAGACAACCCGCCCCCTGGGGCTGACCCTCCCCCTCCCACAGGGCAGAGGAAACCCCCACATTCCTCCTCCCCCGAGGCCAACCCCCTCTCTCCCGCGGCACAGGGGAACCCCCCCCATGAGACAATCCCCCCCCTGGGGCTGACCCTCTCCCTCCCACAGGGCAGAGGAAACCCCCACATTCCTCCTCCCCCGAGGCCAACCCCCTCTCTCCCGCGGCACAAGGGAACCCCCCCCCCCGCGTTCCTCGTCCACTGGGGCCAACCCTCCCGCCCCCCGTGGCACAGGGGAAACCCCCCCGCTCACTGCCTCTCCCAGGACTTCCCCCCCTCCTGGCCGCAGGGAAGCCGTGCTTCAGGTAAGGCATGGGAAATGGAAGAGGCAGGGTTTGGAATTTGGTGCCCCATGCAACTTGGTGCCCTAGGCGGCTACCTAGTTTGCCTATAGGCACGGGCCACCCCTGAGTGAATGGCAGTATTTTCTCCTGAAATGGGTTTGCACTTCAAATAAAGGAGAGCACCCATCACCCCTCACACTCCACAGCAGGGCAGGTAGATTTCTTTTCTTTTCTTTTCTTTTCTTTTCTTTTCTTTTCTTAATTTAAAGGAATGATTCATGGCAGCTGGCAATAGAGCATCTGGCAGTCGTTCAGAGAGATGGAAGGCTGTTAAAACTGAACCACTATCTCCAAAAGACAATCTGTTCTAGCCATGCAGGTGGCCTGCTTTTTGTTTAATCTGAATTATGATTCCACAGGGCTGGCTGGATTACTCTGAACTCTCCATCCTGAAATCTCAGCTACACTAAAGCAGGGATAAATTACATCTCCACCCACCCAAAGGCCCTTTTCCACTTCCAGTGAAGTGTAAAGGGGCCTTAATGTAACTGAAAATTTGGGCCTTTATGCCTCAATTTCTGGGAAAGGAACTTTCAACGCTGCCCCAAAAAATGTTTGAGGCCCAGCCAAACTGTGGGATGAACACTAAGTCCTGTGCTGTGTAATTGCAAAAGCAGCCCACACTGAGAGATAGCAGCGGTGTTCACCCAAAACAAAAAAACACCAAGTTTTTCTTAACAGCTTTAAACACCTTTTTAAAAATATACTTAAGCCTTTGTTAGTAAATATAGCTCACTCGGATAGTACCTTTCTAGTATACATAGGGCGGATTACACCCTTGTGTGGTAAAATCCCAGTGTGAGGAAACGATGGCTGTGTCTAGACTGCATCCCTTTTCTGTAAAAGGGATGCAAATTAGACACATCGCAATTGCAAATGAGCGGGGATTTAAATCCCCCCTGCTTCATTTGCATAAAAATGGCTGCCACTTTTTTCCGGCTCGGAGCTTTGCCGGAAAAAAGCGCCAGTCTAGACGCGGATCTTTCGGAAAATAAAGCCTTTTCCGAAAGATCCCTTATTCCTTATTTTAAGAGGAATAAGGGATCTTTCGGAAAAGGCTTTATTTTCCGAAAGATCCGCGTCTAGACTGGCACTTTTTTCCGGCAAAGCTCCGAGCCGGAAAAAAGCAGCAGCCATGTTTATGCAAATGAAGCAGGGGGGATTTAAATCCCCGCTTCATTTGCAATTGCGATGTGTCTAATTTGCATCCCTTTTACGGAAAAGGGATGCAGTCTAGACACAGCCTATATGTAAGCAGGCGCTGATGGAATACTTCCCTGATAGCTAACTGGAAGTGGGGAGAAAGCTGTGATGGGGTGAACTAAGCCCTGACGCCACCTACAGGAGGCCAGAGGCTTTGCCACACCCCATCCCCGCAAGAGGAGCAGAAAAGAGGTCCTCCAGGCAGGATAGAATCATAGAATAATAGGACTGGAAGGGACCTCAAGAGGTCATCGAGTCCAGCCCCCCGCCCTCAAGGCAGGACCAAGCTCCACCTACACCATCCCTGACAGATGTCTATCTAACCTGTTCTTAAATATCTCCAGAGAGGGAGATTCCACCACCTCCCTTGGCAATTTATTCCAATATTTGATCACCCTGACAGTTAGGAATTTTTTCCTAATGTCCAATCTAAACCTCCCCTGCTGCACTTTAAGCCCATTACTCCTTGACCTGTCCTCAGAAACCAAGAGGAACAAATTTTCTCCTTCCTCCTTGTGACACCCTTTTAGATATTTGAAAACCGCTATCATGTCCCCTCTTAATCTTCTTTTTTCCAAACTAAACAAGCCCAGTTCATGAAGCCTGGCTTCATAGGTCATGTTCTCTAAACCTTTAATCATTCTTGTCGCTCTTCTCTGTACCCTTTCCAATTTCTCCACATCTTTCTTGAAATGTGGCGCCCAGAACTGGACACAGTACTCCAGCTGAGGCCTAACTAGTGCGGAGTAGAGCGGCAGAATGACTTCACGAGTTTTGCTTACAACACACCTGTTGATACAATCTAGAATCATATTTGCTTTTTTTGCAACAGCATCACACTGTTGACTCATATTCAACTTGTGGTCCACTATGACCCCTAGATCCCTTTCCGCCATGCTCCTTCCTAGACAGTCGCTTCCCATCTTGTATGTATGGAACTGATTGTTCCTTCCTAAGTGGAGCACTTTGCATTTCTCTTTATTAAACCTCATCCTGTTTACCTCTGACCATTTCTCTAACTTGCTAAGGTCATTTTGAATTATGTCTCTATCCTCCAAAGAAGTCGCAACCCCACCCAGTTTGGTATCATCTGCAAACAGGATAGAGTGTCTATCTCTGTGGCAGCCAATTAGGACCCAGCAGACCGGTATAAAAGAAGCTGCTGGACTAGGGCCTGGCAATTCCTCACAGGAGCTTGACTTAGGAAGATCTATATACTGACTGGGAGACCAGCAGCATTATGGACAGCTCTGAGTGCAAGCTGAATTTAGACCTGGGTAAGACCCAGGTCCAGTAGCCAAAGACTGGCCACAAGCCTAATACAAAAACTGATAGCACTGTGGACTAGGCTAGTCAGATCCTAGTCTCAGAACCTTGAAGACAACCAGACAGGGCAGCATACAGGAGAAGTGACCCCGGGAGAAAGCAAAGTACCAGACGATCAGGCAAAAAATTTATGCAGCACCCCTTTGCCACAGAAGGACGCTCACAAGTGGGTGGACCCCATTACAATGGGTTACTGTAAATATAGTTTGATACCGCTTTGCTTAGATTTGTTAGATATTCAGCAGATGGAGTGGCATTTTGCTCCTTATAATCAGCTTAATTTGTGACCCAACACCAGATATGATGTATTAAATGCAGAGAAAGCTGAAATATGGTTATCAATGTTTGTAATTATTGTGGGAATACAGAAAAGCAGGACTGTGCTTAATCGGTTCCAAGGGGAAAGGTCTCCTCATTGTCTCCTCCTACCTAGGATGGGAGGTGAACTCTGCAAATGCACCTTTGAACTGTGGGCTTGCCCTAACCAAGGGCAGCAATTATGAGTGGAGTGCAGAGAAGGGTTGAGTATGTGAAGGGGACATTTAGAGTGTGTCTAGACTACATGGCTCCGTCGACGGAGCCACGTAGATGAGTTTACTAGACATAGCAAAATGGCCGCCGCGCTGTGCTGATCAGCTGACTGTCTGCACAGCGCAGTAGTCTAGACAGGGATTGGCTGACCCCAGATGCCTTTGTCGTCAGATCCTGTAAGCCTAATTTCAGCTGATCGGCACAGCGTGGCGGCCATTTTTATGTAAATGAAGCGGCGATTATTTAAATCACCGCTTTATTTTGCTATGTCTAGTAAACTCATCTACATGGCTCCGTTGACGAAGCCATGTAGTCTAGACACACCCTTAGATTGCTGGACTTAAGAACCTGAGAGGAAAAGGACACTCAGTCTTGTCTTTCTGACTGTCCTGTAATGATTATCATAATGTGTGCAATGCTCAATGCTACAGAGAAAAATCAAAGCAGGTCTTGTTTGTAGCAGGAACTGCCAGAGTCAGTGATGACTGACTTCTGCATGTCACAGGTCTGGGTGTGTTACCTTTTGTGGCTCTGACCAATGTTCCCACTAATCTTTTCCATTCATGTGTGGAATAAATTTTTATGTGCACTCTGGCAAGTGTACCACCAGTAGAAACAAAAACATACTGTGGGCACTCTGCTAATCATCAGGGCAGCATTTGAATCTTTCCTGAGGGGCCAAACAGGCAGCCAGCTTACATGGAACACTGGCCTTGACTCAAGAGAGGCATGTGGTGTCAAGGAATAAAGATCAATATCTTCTCAGCTCTCCCATGTGTTGTACTGTCGTTACATGGTGTAAGTAATGAATTAATTATTGCACAAGCATGGAGCAAATGAAGCCTCCTGAATCAATCATTCTGGGTGAAAACAAGACTGTGGTTTCAGGCCTGTTCACAGGAGGGGTGAAAAGGGTGCGAACACTCCCCCACCGTGGTCCTACAGGTAAACGTGAGGCTGGGATGGTGTGTTGCCCCAGCCTCCCTCCCCTGTGCTCTGGCCGGCTGGGGGAAGGCAGAAACGGTGCGTTGCCCCAGCCTCCCTCCCGACTGAAGGTCAGGGCTGATTTCCCCTCTCTCCCCAGGATCAAGGTCAGGGGTGGGGCTGGGTCGTGTGGGCGGGGAAGCCACCAGCCCCCCCCCCCCCACACACACACTTAAACCCAGGCCCATGCACAGGAATTTAAGTGCTTCTGAGTTTCCCTGGAAGTAAGTGGATTTTTAGAGAAATTGGAAAGAGTTGACTGTGGTGTCACATGTATTGCAGGGCCCAGGTTGGAAGCATGTAGTTTAAGCCTCCCCAGAAGCCTTGCAGAGGTTACCATTGAAGGGCCTAAAGCCCTATTGTCTTCTGGTCTCCTTCATGCTGGGGAATCCCACTCTTAAAGGGAATGCTTCCCCACTCACAAACACAGAGTCTGAGTGTTTACATGAAGTGGAAAGGAGAGCTGGCAGTATTTTAAAGAAGCCTTGTTAAAGGCACAGGAAGAAACCATCCCAATGCACAGCAAGAAAAGCAAATATGGTAGGCGACCAGATTGGCTTACCGGGGACACCCATGGTGAGCTTAAACACAAAAAGGAGGCTTACAAGAAGTGGAAACTTGGACAGATGACTAGGGAGGAGTATAAATATATTGTTCAAGAATGCAGGGGAGTTATCAGCAAGGCGAAAGCGTAATTGGAATTGCATCTGGCAAGGGACATGAAGAGTAGCAAGAAAGGTTTCTACAGGAATGTTAGCAATAATAGGGTGATCAGAGAGGGTGTGGGGCCCCTACTGGATGAAGGAGGTAACCTAGTGAAAGATGATGTGGGAAAAGCTGAAGTTCTCAATGCTTTCTTTGCCTCTGTCTTCACAGATAAGGTCAGCTCCCAGACAAATGCACTGGGCAACGCAGTATGGGAAGGAGGTGGACAGCCCTTGGTGGGTAAAGAACAGGTTAGGAACTATTTAGAAAAGCTAAACATGCACAAATCCATGGGCCCCAATGTAATGCATCCAAGGGTACTAAAGGAGTTGGCAAATGTCATTGCAGAGCCTTTGACCATTATCTTTGACAATTCGTGGAGATCAGGAGAGATCCCAAATGATTGGAAAAAGGCAAATGTAGTGGCCATCTTTAAAAAAGGGAAGAAGGACAATCCAGGGAACTACAGACCTGTCAGCCTTACCTCAGTCCCCAGAAAAATCATGGAGCGGATCCTCAAGGAATCCATTTTGAAGCACTTGAAAGAGGGGAAAGTGATCAGGAATAGTCAACATGGATTCACAAAGTAGATTCAAATAGTAGATTTGTGCTAAAAATCATTATTATAACTTTAGGGCTATGTCTAGACTGCAAGCCTCTTTCGAAAAAGTTTCTTTCGAAAAAGAGCATCTAGACTGCAACCTGTTCTTTCGAAAAAGTGAGCCACTTTTTCAAAAGAGAGCACTCAAGCAGTCTGAATGCTTTCTTTCGAAAAAGCCCTGCGTGCATTCAAAAATGCCTTTTTTCGAAAGAGCACTTTCGAAAAAAGGCGTTCTTCCTCGTGAAATGAGGAGTACCGCGGTCGAAAGAAAAGCCACATTCTTTCGATTTAATTTCGAAAGAACGTGGCTGTAGTCTAGACGCAGGTGAAGTTCTTTCGAAAAAAGGCTACTTTTTTCGAAAAAACCCTGCAGTCTAGACACAGCCTAGTAGAGTTGACAACACTCATTCCCACAAAGCATTCTCTGTGGCTACAAGCAAACAGCTGAATCTTAATTTTGCAGCTTCAGAGATGGAACCCATTGTCTCTTGCTACATGACAGCAGGCCTCTTCCATATTAATACAAGAAGAATGTCCTGTTAGCATTATTAGAGCTCATGTCCTCAGTGAGCCAGCCATTAGAGTGTGAAATAGACAAACAATTTAGCAGGTTTTATATTGCATCCCGTAGAGGGCAGTGACACATGCACAGTCTATCTATATGCAGTAATTGCCAGTACATTAAACCATGCAGAAAATAAAACTGAAAGACTAATATTTGATATAAGAGATCATGAATAAATGATAGTTGCACAATAGCCCAGAGACTTGACCTGTAACAATGCTAATAGGCTTTGCTTCTTTCGTGAAATGAGCCCAGACTCTCAGGCCAAATAGCCACCTCTGCTCAATTAAAGATGCTTTGAGGGTTATATTCCATTTGAAGCCACAGTACTGTTTCTGGCCAAACTCGGGTGAGCAATGCAAGCAAAGTATGTATGCTTTAGGAATGCAATTAGGCTGAAAAGCATGTAGGAAAAGTTGAGTGTCCTACCAACAGCGGGAATCAGAATACTTTAATAATAATAATCCCACACTAATGGTATATTTTACATCCAGCATAGTCCCAAAATCACTTATAATAATCTGATTTACTTACTATATGAAATGCTGTGCACCAGCAAAATGCAGCCACCTAGGGAATACAATGTCTGAATAATACAGAGCAACCCTGTGTAACCCTTCCAGACAGGAAGTGAGGATTACTGTATCCAACTGAATGTACAGAGATAATTTTTAGGTAAGCCAAATGCAATGACCAATGTTGGAAATTGCTTGAGATGCCAAAGTTAACATCATTGCTCTTGTGAATGTACCCTGGAAGTTAGCTTTTATGCATGATCTGAAAAACACCAGTTCCGGTAGGACACTGGATAAGAATAAGCTCTAATATAAAAAGGAGGAAATGAGTTGTCTATAAATATCTAATATACACAGTGGAATATCTAAGGAAATGTGTTGTGAACAAATCTAATCAGTAAGTAATTTCTAAACCTGCTTCTTTGTGATATGTTTACAGCATTACTTTGAATTACCTTTGATTGATATGTGTGAGACATTATTGTTCCCTTTGGAGACCGTGAAACAGCTGGTGGGTGTGGCACCTGATTACTGGTGAGCAAAGAGTTAGCTTTAATTCATCTTCTGCCCCCCTACCAGCACAGGTGTTCAGAGGAAGACATGTTTTTTGGAAGACAGGAGGATAATGTCTTTGGGAATATTAAGCATGCAAATGCCATAACCCTAAAGGCACCTTCTGTGATTCCACTGGGTATTACAATCCAGAGTTTGGGAGACTTTTCTACAAAGTAACAGTTTTTCACTGAATAGCCTGATTCACACAACTGCTTTCTTTCAGTGGGTGGGGAAACATGAAGGTAGAAATTTCACACTCTGCTGCTGGAGTCTGTATTTTTCATTCCCCACAGGGAAAATGAATTGTAGTTGAATGAATACCATATTGTACTTATTCAATAATGAGTACCTACTTACTGTATGGTTCCTTTCTTCCATGGACTTCAAAATGCAAACCAAACATTAAACATCAACCCCCACTATGAGAAGAAAGCACATATTATGCCCATTTTAGAGAGAGGAAAATTAAGGCACAGGGCAGTTAAGGGCAAGTCCAGCACTTTCCAATGTGGGAGCCCAAAGTCTGGCACCGACCTACAGACATACTTCAGGAGCCAAATGAGAAACCTGATCTTCAAAGGTGCTAAGGATCCACAGCTCCCATTGAATTCTGTGCATTGGGAGGGAGGAGGTTAGGCTCCAGGGGCAATGACTTCCTCTGCAGACCCCTGGGCAAGGTGGGGAGGCCCAACTCTGCATTCCTGGATGGGGCGGGGTGGAGGCAGCCAGCCCTCTCCACTACCCACAGTGCACCGCACTGCCCCCCCTGCCGAGTCCTCAGAGCTGCTCAGAGTGTGTGATGCGGCTCTCTGGAGGCAGTTTAAAGGGCCCACGGCTTCAGTCACCACGGGTGCCCCAGTAGTAGTGGTGGCGGCTGGGAGCCTTGGGCCTATTTGAATCACCGCCAGAGAACCAGCCATACCTCACACTCTGGGCAGCTCTGAGTGACCCATCTGCAATGAAGGATGGGAACTTAATATAAACTGGATTTTCTTCTCATTCCTTCTACAATATGCACCAGACACTCAGTCTGCATCTCTCCCCCTATTGACAATGGAGTCATATTACATTTGTTCCTAGCCTACTTTCTCCTCTAAAGCTGCCTGTATCACACACAAGAGGGGCACATGAACCTGTCAGCTGCAAACAGCATATGCTGAATTGGGGCTAGAGAAAAGGATCTTCTCCAACAGTGTATATACACAATGGGCTGGCAATTTAACAGGGGTGTAACTTTTTTTCTCTGATGCTCAACCTGTCAGTTTTTTTATTTCAACCTGGTGGTTTGTGTTGGGAGGTATGGTCTGGGGATAAATACTTGGTTCATTTTTTTAAAAAATTGATTTCATTTTAACCTTTACATCCACACCGGTTTGAAAGTTTACCCAGAAATATTTAATTTTCTACATCAGTGTTTTTTGATACCGAGACTAGCTTGTCACCTTCCTAAACTGAGTCTGAGAGCTCTCAGGATTAGGGATGTTAGCGTGTAATTGAATAGTCGTGTAACTGCATCAAATTCAATAGCCCCTGGGAGCTGGGGTCAGGCCCGGGCCCAGCAGTCAGTGTGCTCTGATTCCATTCCCAGGGAGCCCCCTGTGACCCCACGCTGCTGCCTCTCTATCAGGCATGCGGCAACTGGTCTGCAAGGGAAGCCAGTTTAAAAACTGGCTTCCCATGCAGACTGGTTCCCACCTGCCGCCCTGTGCTGCTGCATCTGATACAGCAGCGCAGGGTGGCAGCAGCCCCTGTCTACGGGGGGTCCGAGCTTATCCGTGGGGGGTCTGGAGTAGCCTCTATGTAAAGAGACCTCCTGTGGACAGGGGATGCTTTGCCGCAGCTTCCGCTGACACCCCCTCCCTCCCCGCACACACACACACACACACACACATTGCTGAGACATTTACGAACTTAGGTGTGAGTTTCAAAGGAGACAGTTAAGTGCCCAAATCCTATTGAAATTCCCTGGGAGCTAGGGTTCAGATCATCCAACCAATGAAAGGTGCTTAAATACCTTTGTGGGTCTGGGTTTCGGTGCCTAACTCCCTTACACTCCTTTGAAAATACCATCCTTAACTAATTTACTAATTGAAGGCCTTGAATTTGAGAGATTGAGAGCAAGCTGACAGAGATGCGCCTTGCACCGCATTCCAGCAACACCATCGGCCCATATTTTAAAAAGTGACGAATAGCGGTTCCATTCTGCCTGCCTGATAGCACAAATCTTCTTGGAATGATTGCAGTCACTAAGCTGACTGTGACCCTATGTTGCATGGGGATTCTGACCACTCATTTGATGACTCCATGGGGGCACAGGACAGGCAGCCAGAATTTAATCCCAGCTCTGACACTGACTCACCCTTTGAGAGCCCTTGGATTAATCATTTAATCTTTCTATCCAAAGAATGAGGATAATGATTCTTAGCACCTGTCCACAGTAGGGATTCATTAATATTTGTGAATGCACTGAAGATGAAAAGTATTAAATGAAGTGCCAAGTGTATTATTGTTCCCTGGTATAAAAGACCCATACTATGAACGTTTTATTAATAGGCATTTGCAATAAAATAACTCAGAAGTCTATGATCAGAGATACTGTCTAGCAACATGTATGTAGCTCCTTTCATGATGTAAGACCCCTAAGAGATGTACTGGTTTTGTATGTAGAGACCATGACATCCATCAATAAAATGTAGTCACTGATGAGGTAGAAAGCAGCAGCCATTATGGGTCAATGTTAGCAATGCTGAGCTAGTGAGGAAGGAGTCACTGAAGTGCATGGGTGCTGACAGCCCCTGGGAGAAGTGGAGTGGGGCTGCAAGCAGCCAGCCCACAGCACTGCCCAAAGTGCAGCACGCTCTTCCCTCCCAGATCTGTTCCCTTCCACCACCCAGCACTCCAGCAGTGATTTAAAAGGCCCAGGGCTCCCAGCCACTGCCACAGATCCTGGGGCAACGGCCCTTTTTAGCACCCCTGTCAGCGGGCCAGCTGGAATGGGGTTTTTTTTGAGGGGGGCGGGGCTAGAGAACATCTAATAAGGACATATTTCAAGTTGGGTGAATGTAATTGCCCACATGCTTAGGCCTTGTCTGTCTGAGAAAGTTTTGCCACTTATTTTGATATAGTTATTCAGGTGTATTTATACCAACGTAACAATCTGTCTGGACATTCTTATTCTGGTATAAGCATAGGTATGGCTTTGGGGTTGTGTGTGTATGTATTTGCTTTAGCTTAAATCTTTTCCCAAGCAACAAAAACTAAACCGTTTTAAAAAAAGGGGGTGGCATATCTTGTAGGCCCTTTCTACATTAGAAAGGGTTTGCCAGTGTAACTACACTGGCAAACTCTCTGAGCAGGGACACAGCTTACACTGCCAAAAGAATGTTTTTGCCCACACAGCTGAAATCAGGTGCCCACATGAAATCAGATATACCAGCAAAAATACTTTTCGGCCAGCGTGACTGCATTTACCCTGGGGCTCTCGCTGGCACAGCTCTGTCTGTTAGGGGACTGATATTTGTTAACACTCTTAACTGACATAGCTATGATGGTAAAGCTTTCTAGACAAACCAGGTCCAAAATAAGGGGGGTTCAGTTTAAAATTCTCAGGAGGGGTTTGGCTCAGAGTGGCTGCTGAGATGTAGATGACACAGCGGGGTTGGTTCTGCTGTTCAAGTGTCAGCCATAACAGCTGCAAGAACCACTAACAACCTCTCCTGCTGCGGGAGGGACAGGCCAAGAGGTGGCAGGAGTTTCCTCCTCCCTAAGGGAGTGGAGGTCAGCAGGACATGGCTGATGCTTCAGGAGAGATGATAGACTCCAGAACACAGGGGGAAACTAGCCAGCAACCATCATAAATTGCATTTACCTAGCACCAGGCCTCCTCAAAATGCTCTGCAGACATTAACTCATAAATGAGCACAACTCCCCAGGAGGCGAATAAATAGGGTTGCCTTCATATTCACAGATAAGAAAACAAAAGTACCGTGAAGTGAAGTTAAGTAACTGGGCCCAGGCCCACAGTAACAGAGCCCATACCAGAACTAAGGACAAGAACTTCTGGCTCCCAACCCCCATGCTCCTTCACCAGATAGAATCCCTTCTTCTCACACTTCACATGATCCTGTATGGGTGGTGAAAGGATGGATTTCCCCATATGCCTATGTACTGTCGTCATAAACTGGCTCAGCAGCTGCAGTATGGATGACTGGGCATGGATGTTCCCTCAGTCTTGTCCTTCTGGGAAGATCTCTCTCATGTGAGAAGTGATTCATTTGCGGGCAAGGCAGGGTGTGTTCACATCTAAGGTTCAAGTTAGTGGCACAGCAGATCACACAGACCCACAAATGTGGTGCAGGCACTCCCAATTCCTCGTATGCCAATGATGGAACAGGGCTGGAATAGCCCAAACTTCTGACATGGACAAGAGTTTCACAAAATTAACAACTGCCCTCACTTGAGAGGCATCCATAAATCCAACACAATAGCTCGAAGGTTAAGGAACCTACCTTTTTTCCCCTGTTGAGTCACCTTTCAGATTTATAGTTGCGGGAGAGCTTCTTGCAAAGAGCTCCCTCACACCTTTTGATATGAAAGAATCAAGATGCACTTGGCATGATTCGCATATCAGAAATGCATCTTTGACTACACAATTATTATTGGTTAGCTAATCCACTGATGTAACTCACATTCTTCACGTTACCTCACCAATGATTTTTACTGTTACGGATTTCAGATTTTCACTGTCAGGCAGAAAATATGGATGTTGTAGCCTAAAACGATGTGGAGGCCTCACAGAGAGAGGATGAAGCCAACACATCACTAGCATACATAGTCCTAAACAGTCATGGTTGCAGAAATATTGTAGTACTACCAAAAGAAGAACAGTCTGTGGTCACTTAACACTTCATGACTGTCACAATGTTGCATTCCACAGCTACTCAGTAATTAATGGCAACAGGGGAATAGAACTCTGAGCCACCAGTTCCAAAAGCCTGGGCGCTGGCCACAGGAGCCAGAACAGATGTGCCCTCAGGTGTCTGGTTCTCATTCCTTCTGGTTGTAAGCAATGGGACAGCCCCACACTGGCCATTTCACATGCCCACTAGTTAAATATAGCTCATTCCTGAGTGCTAGGGATTCATGGAATTCCAGCTTCCTGGTTGTCATCACAAACATCTGGAACTTGATGGTAATAGCAGGGCTAAATCCTCTTTCTCCAGAAATATAGTACAGGATGAGTTAAGAAGGAATCAGCTTTGGAAGTTAGCTGTGTAGAGGCTATGACACTCAGTTAAGTAGTCCTGAGCCTATCCAGAAGAGGACAATATACACTACCCTATTCATTACAATAGAGAGAGATGGAGTCACATACCAGTCACATGAAGTGTGAATATAGGTCCCTCTAATCTCCTCGATTCTAATAATAAGGTCACAAAATTTACACTCCATTTGAAATCTCAGACACATACAGCATAACTGTCAGCTTCCACAGGCCCCTGGATGGGGTGGGGGGCAGCTCCACACTCCCAAATGGGGTGGGGCCAATGTTGGGAGGGATAGGGCTGTAGGCAGCAAGCCCTTAGTGCTGCTTGGAATATGGTGTGCACCTACCTCCCCTTAGCGCTGCCCAGAAAACACGGCACAGCGCTCCGGCAGTGATTTATTTTATTTTGACTTATTTAAAATGCACCCACCAAAACATTAGTCCATGTGTGACACATTGGCTTAGTCTTCTTCTAACAGATGACCCCAACAAAAATAACCATCTACTATGCAAAGCCAGCAAAGGCATTTGATCATTCAGTTAAAGCAGTAGGACCTTCTTTTGATGTTGAAGGTCACAGATTCAACCCTCATTGACAACAGAGGGGTCTGTATGCATTACACCTCTATAAACGGTCACCAGAACAAAATACTGCTGTATAGCTCATTTTTCTCCTTTGCACATCAACATCAAAACAGAGAAGAAGAGCCCTGCAACTTCAATAGCTACTGTACCTGAAGGCCCAAGAGTGACACAGTGTTTAATAAAAGAACGTGCACATTTAGGCACCAAATCCTTTAAAAAAAAACCCCCACCTACTCACACTCTCTCTCTTTTCACCAAATTCAGCCAGACTAGCATCAAACTGGCTAGCATGGGTCTCTACCAGGGGTGGGCAATAATTTTTTACCGGGGACCACCTCACAAATTTTTTAAGTAGCCCCAGGCTGCCCCCAAAGCAGAAGAGGTGGGGCCAGGACATTTCTGTGCTTCCCTGCTCACAGACCCTGATTGGTTTGGGTGTGGAGGAGTGCATGTAGTCTTTGCCCCCTGAACAGATGGCAGCTCCTTTTAGGCACCTGTGCCCCTGGCAACAGGAGGAAACTTCGCACACTCTAGTGTGGTGTAAGATCATCCCTGTATTACCCTCAAGCCAATGGGGAAATCAAAAGGTTTAACAGAAGCTTGAAAGAGAGTTTGCAAACGGCTAAACTGGAAGGGCGATCATGGATAACCTTCACTACTGATTTCTTGCAAGCATACAGGACTACATGCCATGCCACAATGCAAAGATCACCCGCAGAGTTACTGCATGGAAAACAGATGAAAACTAAACTGAACATTGCTGGATTGTTAAAGACAAGACCTGATGCACCAAATGAGGATACTGTGAGAAAAACAGTTGAACAGAAGCAAGCAAAGTACAGTAAAACTCCAATAGTCCGGCATCCAATAGTCTGGCACTCAGTCATCAAAATGGCAAGAGCCTAGTGAGTGAGCTTTGGCAAAAAATGAGTCACAAGGTAACAGCGGCAGCAGCTGAACTGAGCGAAAAGGGTAAAAAGGGGTTAAAAAAACTAAAACATTACAGTATACTGTATATAGTATGTACAATAAAAAAGGTTAAGAACACTTTATATACAATATACAGGCAGTCCCCGAATTACACGGATCTGACTTATGTCGGCTCCGCAATTACAAATGGGGTTTTTCTCGCCCCGGAGCACGGGAGTGGCGGGACGCCCAGATGTGCCGCGGTCCCGCCGCTCACGTCCTCCGGGGCGAGAAAAGCTGCTCCGCGTCTCCCTGGTCTGCTGGCGGGGGAGCCCCCCCAGCAGACCAGGGAGACGGGGAGCAAAGCCGCGGAGCACGCGGGCAGCGGGACAGCCCAGACGCGCCGCGGCTGTCTCGCTGCTGGCGTCCTCCGAGGCTTTGCTCCCTGTCTCCCTGGTCTGCTGGAGACCAGCAGACCAGGGAGACGCGGAGCAAAGCCGCAGAGGACCCAGGCGGCGGGACCGCGGTGCGTCTCGGTCCACCGCCCGCGTCTCCCTGGTCTGCTGGGGGGGGGGATGCAGCTAGTTCTCCCCCCCAGCAGACCAGGCTTTTCTCCAGACGCCTGTGGTAGAGCAGCTGGGGCACTGCCGGTTGGTCCCGTAGCGCCGCTCTGGGCGCTACTGGACCAACCCGGCAGCACCCCAGCTGCTCTGCCCCAGGCGTCCTGATTCAGACGCTGCTGGTCAGTTTCAGAATCAGGACGCCTGGGGCAGAGCAGCTTGGGTGCTGCTGGGTTGGTCCAGTAGCACGGAGGAGCAGCGCTACTGGAGCAACCCAGCAGCACCCCAGCTGCTCCGCCCCAGGCGTCCCCAAGTCAGCCGCTGCTGAAACTGACCAGCGCTGACTACAGGAAGCCCAAGGCAGAGTTGCTCTGCCCCGGGCTTCCTGGAATCAGCCGCTGATCAGTTTCAGCAGCAGCTGACTTGGGGACGCCTGGGGTTCTTAAGTTGAATCTGTATGTAAGAACTGGCGTCCAGATTCAGCCTGTTGAAACTGATCAGCGGCTGATTCCAGGAAGCCTGGGGAAGAGCAACTCTGCCTCGGGCTTCCTGTAGTCAGCCCCTGGTCAGTTTCAGCAGCGGCTGAATCTGGATGCCAGTTCCGACTTACATACAGATTCAACTTAAGAACAAACCTACAGTCCCTATCTTGTATGTAACCCGGGGACTGCCTGTATACTATATACAGTATATACATAACCATCTTATAGTACCTTCTGATACTCCGGCATATCTGATAATCCGGCACCGCCTAGGTCCCATAGGTTCCGGATTATCGGAAGTCTCCTGTATAAGGCTTTCACAGACAAATGGCGGGGTGCTAAGGAACCTAAGTTTGAGTGTGGTTCCTTCATTAGAGTAAGAAAACCTGGAATTCTGCACAAAAGGGACCCTAAATTCACATCTCCTCTTAAAATTATTGAGAAGAGAGGACCTTGCACCTATTGACTTTCTGATGGGCGTGTATGGAATGCTTCTTATCTTGCACCTGCCTATCCACCAAGAAGAGATGAGGCCAACACCCAGCCGGTGTTGGATGACTTCACTATAGTACCAACACAACAAGACATTGCACTAAAAACGGGGTTTGAGAGACAATCTGTCAGACCCAGACAACCACCTGTCTGTACTAGAGACTATGTTATGTATTATTTACAGTGTAATATTTCTGCCAACAGTATAATGGCTTGTTCCATATTTGTTGCTGTGGTTAGAACAACAATGTTTATTTTATAATTGAGAGCGCTTCTTAAGAGAGGAGGGAATGTGGTGTTTTAGATGCTGCTTGTAATTATTAGAACTGGGAGCATTGGCTGTTGGGAGTCTGGAAGAACAAGAAACAGGAAGGAGTGGGGAGAAGATTGGCAGGGGCTGAGTGAGAGCTACTGAGGGATGCAGCAGCTTTGTAAAGCGGCTCCACTTTTGATAAATAAAGTCCTGTTGAAGTTTGTTAGTACCTTGCTTGCAAGATACTACATCTAGGTCAGTCAGGGCCTGTGGGAGCATGTGAAGTCTGCCCCTACCCTGCAAGGGAGCACCGTGCTTAGAGTCACCCGCCAGCTGAGCAGCAGCTGGTGGTTGATGCCAAGTGTGGAGCCTGTTGCAGGGTGGGAGGAGACATCATGTGTTCCCCCTTCCCCAAAGCCAGTAAGGGCTTTGGGGCATGGGGAGCGTGCATAGTCTCCTTTTGCCCTGTGCCCGTCCTGCAAGGAGCGCACGGACCTTCTAAGGAAGTCTCTTGCTCCCTGCCCTCTGGGAAGGTTGACTCTAAAGGCCACATGCTCCCCTATCCCTAGGCCCTGAGTGGCTTGGGGGCAGGGCAGCGGCAGGACTTCTGCAGGCCGGATCAACCCACCTGGCAGGCCAGATCTGGCCTACAGGGGCCATTTTGCCCAGCCCTGTTCTATACCACTGTCCTCACTTGAATGGAATCAGAGTTTCTCAGCTGTGACTAGTTCTATTTTGACTTCATTGAAAGGGGATCATGCTTTTGGATTAGCTGGCTCTGACTTCTATCCATATTGTTGCCTCACTGATGTCTGAATGGGTCTGGTGTGTACTGTGGAGCAAGCACACGGCCTGAAGGTTTGGTTTTATACTTTTTTTTAATCAAAACAATATAGTAATAACATTATTTTTAAGATCTTAGTAACTGTCCTTGGGGACAGGAAGGCTGTGATGTGATTAACTTGTACAGCAGTTCTCCTGACATGCCACATCCAGAGTTCAGAAACATTTGGCACACCACCTTTCCCATTTTAATCACTGAAGTTATGAAGTGTTCTTATGCTGATGCCATTCCTTAAATCAGCCAGCATATGATCTGATCACAGCTCATGCATGCACCACTGTTTGAAAACCTGCAGAACCATTACCTAGCAATCCTTTGTTGTTTCTTTTTAATCAAAATGTCTTTGTATTCAGCTATTACTATCCCTGAATATTACATATTTTCAAAGAATAATTTAAAAATACATTACAGATGAGTCTGCGCCTCAAAATCTGAACTAAATGCAAAATAATTGACATGAAAATGGAATGTATTTTGTAGTATGGATTGTTAGATTCTGTTGCTATCCCAGTCTACAGCACAGATCAGACTTGCATGGAAGAGTTGCCAAATGATCCTCATTAAGAGGATGAACATATTTTCAGTGACATATGTCTGACCGACTTAACTTACTTGGCTGGGCACTGCAGTCAGTGACACCAAAATAACATACAGCTGGCAGTCTTTGTTCAAATACACCTAAATTAAGTTTAATGCCATTAGAAGATGGCCTCACCCCTGGAGTGGGTTTAAGGTCATCTGCAAATCACTGTGGTGTTAATCACCCCCCTTGGCCCTTACAAGAATTGTGTTCATTGTTATATATGTAGTTCCTCATTCTTTAAAGGTAAGTAATTTAAAACACACCAACTGGCAATTCTCAGGGTTGATTTCTGTAGCACTAGATTTATATGTAACTTAGAATGGCTGATAAACATTTTATGATTAAAAAATGTAATTAAGCATAAGAGGGGGCTCAGAGCATCACGTCTCATATATTATCCAGCACACACACAATCCACACAACAGAGATCCATAGAACAGGAAGGGACCTTAATCCAGTTCCCTGCACTGATAGCAGGGCTAATTACGAGACTAGCCCTGACAGGTGTTTGTCTAACCTGCTCTTAAAAATCACCAACGATGGAGATTTCCCAGCCTTCCTAGGCAATTTATTCCAATGCTTTTAACTACCTTGATAGTAAGGAAGTTTTTTTCTCATGTCCAACCTAAACTGCCCAAGATGCAATTTAAACCCATTGCTTCTTGTCTTATCCTCAGAGGTTAAGGAGTTTTTCTCTCTCCTCCTTATAACAACCTTTTATGTAGTTGAAAACTGTTATCATGTCCCCCCTCAGTCTTCTTTTCTCCAGACCAATCAAACCCACTTTTTTCATTCTTCCCTCATTGGTCATATTTTCTAGACCTTTAATCATTTGTGCTGCTTTTCTCAACATGTTCTCTAACTTGTCCATTCCTGAAATATGGCACCCAGAATGGGACACAACATTCTGTCTCCATGCCCAGGCTGGATACTTTCCCACCATTGGTGAGAACTAAAAAGGGAGAACTACCAAATGATCGCTTTCTCTCCTTTCTGTATCACCTGCTAAAATTCTGGAATCAGTTTGCTCTCTCCACACCCCTGCAGGTCTAGGTGCTGCCTGCCACCTCTTTGAGGTGTTGGAACAAGCACATACCTGTTTCTGGGACACCATGTTGTAATGACTATTACAGTACTGCCCTTGCAAAAACACACAGCAAAGAAGTCCCTGCCTTGGGGAACTTCCAGTAGAACAGACTGACAAAGGAAGAACAATTATCTCCTTTTTCCAGACAGGACAGAGAGATTACGTGAATCATTCAAGGTCACACAGGAAGTCAATGACAGAGCCAGCAATTCATTCTCTCTCTCCCCCTCCCCCGGCAAGGCCCCAGGTCTGGATCTTGGAAGCAAAACTAGAGCCAGGGCTGACAAGAGTGGGAAAAGGGAGGGCAATTGTATGAGGGCCCTAAGCTAAGGGTCTGTAAGGGTCTTTCAGGTCTGTGTAAATACAGTGGACTAGAAGGAAGAAGAGTCCCACATTTTTATCAGTGGACTTCTGTTCAAAACAGACTTACAGTTGGTGTTTGGAGTTTTAATGGAGCTGCTCAAACTAGCTCGTATTCAAGGTTTGATTTTTTTCTTGATTTTTTTCAACAGTCCAGCTTCCTCATTTGCAAATATTTCTTGGGCATCCTTCCTTCCAAATTCCCTCACTTTTAAGTGTTTGCTTTATTTAGGCCAGTAGTGTCTTAATGACGCATTACATGAGTAGACTCTATTTACAACCTTAGCTGTGGCATTGATGCATGCAAATGTGTGTGTGTAAGAGTGAGAGAACACATAACACCTTCTCCAGCAAGTGTCAGTTGTTGTTGCAACCCCACAAGTCAGCAGATAGCTCAGCCCCCTCAGGAAAGGTTGACAATGTGACTTGGATTGTGACAGATAACCCACTGGATGGGGGAGGGGAGTGTTTATCTCTCTTGAACACCCTTATACAAGCAGCCTCGCTCCTTTATTTATTTATTTACCACAAAACACTGAAGTGCAATTAAATCATTCAACTGCAAATCAGAACACTTTCCTGTTGGGTACAGTTAAACATACACCAGCAGCTGTTCCCAACCTAGAGAGAAACATGGAATACCTGACAAATAAGAATGTAAGGACAGTTATTCACAATGTTTCTTCAGATTCTTTTACTGGCTTTTGAAGGAAAACAAACAGCAAAACATTATTTCAAATCCACTGTTATCTAATTACATTGGTTCACTAATGTATTTATTTTCACTGATTTCAAGGATTCATTCTCTCTTTGAGGTACTTTCAAAAAACAACAATAACGAGTAGTCCTGTGGCACCTTAAAGACTAACAGATTATTTGGGCATAAGCTTTCCTGGGTCAAAACCACTTTATCAGATGTATGGAGTGGAAATCACACTACCGGTCTGAGATTAAGAGGTTATACACATGAAAATAATTATCTCTATATAATAAACTCTCCTTGCAGGACTTAATTTAAAAAAAAGTTCAAATTCTGGTTATGCTCATAGACGTCAAGTTCTTGCGAAACAACCAGGTCAACCACCTAAGGAAAAGTTCAGAAATATAGATGACATACAAGTCTGAAAATCCACTGGAGCATGGGAAAATGTATCCTCAATTATTATGCCTCATCTCCACCTTCTAATATTTTATCTAGCCCCCAAATCAATCCAATCTGTCCGTCTCTGTAGCTTTCCCTATCTAATCCCCATCTCTACCTAACCAGTCAATCTACTTAGCTACCTGTAGCTTTGCATCTTAAGCAGCGTAGCCATCAGTTTATCTACCGATCTCTCTACCGCCGTAGGCAATAAAGACAGCCAAGCCCGGCAGGCGAAGAAGGGAGAAAGGGCGGAATTAGAGGAGCCGTGTGTTGACAGCCATTATTATGCACACGCGCTCTCGGTAGATCCCGGGACACTTGGCAGCCCCGCGAGCACAGAAGCCTGGTCTGCAGTTTACACCGGGCTGGATTGTGCAACGAGCAGGAGGAGTCGCCGAAGACATTAGCAAGCCATAAACAAAGGCACGTGTCTCCCCCCTGATCTAGGGGCCGGGCTAGCGCTGCTCTTCCGGCAACAAAGCGCCTTGGGATAAATACAGCCGCGGCCGCTGCGGGGACACGGATCCTGATCGGAGCCACGGTGGTACAACTCCCTCCCCCCCTTCCCGCTCCCAGCCGTGCAGCTCGGCACCCTCCCCGGCGCACCCCTTCCAGACTCCCTTGGGGACCGGAGAGGTTCCCTGGCAGAGCGCTCAGCCTCCCCGCGCCCCCCGGCGTAGAGCGATGCCTTTTCTGGGGCAGGACTGGAGGTCCCCGGGGCAGAACTGGGTGAAGACGGCGGATGGCTGGACCCGGTTCCTGGACGAGAAAAACAGCAGCTACGTGAGCGATAGACACAGGTGAGCGGCACCCGATGCTGCCCTGGGAGTGAGGGGAGGAGGATGTAGGAGTCGCTGCTGTTGGGGATGCTTAGTGCAGGACGGGTATAAGGGGCGGTCATCATAGCAAATACTGCGATGTCCCCACGCTGCAGCAATTGTTCCAAAGCCCGTCTTGCCCTATTTTGCTGTGTGCGTGCAGCGCCTCTGTTGATGGGGAGGTAGTTCTCGTGCGTCATCCTGAGAAGGAGGATCATCGCCCGGACTAAAGCTCTGCAGTAATGAAAAGGAGGGAAGTAGAAGGGGGAAGGAAACAGCTGGGCTGCAGGACAGGGAATGGCCCGCTGGGTCAGCAAGCTTCCTAGCTCCAGATGTGGCTTGCACACCCACATCCTTTGTGTTCTGTGAGTTCTGCTTTTGAAAATGGGCTAACGTGTGTGAGACAAAACCTCAATGAATTCCCAGACGGAAATTCATCCTTTAGCTTTTTAAAAAATGTTAGCTTCGTTTTATTTCCTGTTAACTGTAATTTCAGTAAAACTTAACTGTGTCTGAACAAGCAATGTGGTTTTTGGGAAGCTGCTGATGTCTGTAATACCTTGTGGGACCTCTGAGTTCACTGAAGCCTTCCCAGTGAGAGCTGGAGAGTTTTGAAAGACCAGACTGCAGACACTTGGTTTGTTTTGGTTGTGGATTTAGGCTAGCATCTTTTTTGGCCAACAGAGGGAGCTCTTTGGAGGGGGATCTATATTACCCCATATCTGGCTGAGGTGCAAGAACTGGGTTTGGCAAAAGCCTGTCTTCATTATGTCTGGTTAAAGCTGGCAATGAGCTATTGGATGGTCTAAGATGGCTTCAGTGTGCAAACCAATCTTCCATTTACTAGAACCTTTGAAATGTTTTTGGACGAGTGCCCTATATTAGTTTACAAGGAAAACTAACAGAAAGAGTTGTTGTTTTTGAAGGCTTTAACCTCTGGAGCCCTCATCTGCTTATTGTTGGTTTGCAATAGTTCACCCATTTATCTCTGCTTTAAAAAAAAAAGAGAGTGGCTAATTATCTAATCTGAGGATTAGTTATACAATCTTTTATTCTGTAACTGTAGGCACTGTGGCAACTATGAATGCCAAAGTCAAAGTGGGAGCAGTTGTACCACAGCAACTGAGTTACGAGCAATCTATATGAATTTGAGCAGTTTCTGTAATTTCAGAGCATATCATGTTTAAAAACTGAAATTAAATAAAATGTGCAGGTTCTATTTTTAAACACTAGGGGCCTTTGTTTTCTTGCAAGTGTGACTGACACAGACTTGTTATGGCAGGCTCTCCTAGTTTATTGCTTTGACATATCCTTGAACATGAGCCATTAAACAGAGATCTGCTTTTTGTTCATTAGAGGCTCCAATGCATGAAGATGTCTAGTCACTTTTAACTCTAAAAGTAAAGAAACAAAATTTGATTTTATTTTATAGCCATAAATGTAAAGCTATAGAAGGGTTAGAATCTCTATTCCTTCTTAATGATCTGTTTAATGGCGATTTTTCTTCTAAATAGAGGGGGAAACTGGGCTTCCCACTTTCATTCTCCATGATCTTCCTAGCCTCTGATGTTTGCAGCCTTTGGCACTAGTGAACACTGCACTGTCTGAGCCGGAAGTTAATCTCTGTTACCACAGATAACATACATCAAAAGCATTTAAGGAATAGTGAAGCACTGAGGCATCTGGAGTTTATTTACCCTGGAAGAGTTGGCTTATAGCATCTCACTGTTTGTGAGGTCCTCTTTTAGCTAAATGATCAAATTTAAATGTCATTTACAGGCTCATGTGGTCAGTCAGTGGCTCATGCCAGTCTGGAACCCAGGACTTGGGTCTTGGGCCTTTCCTTTAGCCATCAAATCATTCAAAGGAAAGGTTGATAATCTACAGCCAGATTCACTATTCAAGTGATGCCCATTGTACCTGTTCTTGTCAGGGCTAAAATTGGATCCAGGATACTTACTTGACCGAAAATTTTATCCCAGGGCTTTAAAGCCCTTTACAGCCCAGACCCCAGCCTGAAATCTTAAGACCTCCACTGTAACCAATTCTGGATCATGTGGTGCCATGTTATGGAGCACCAGTGAGTCATCTGGTCTGCTGACGTTTCTGTGTTCCAGTAAAATGAGCATGTAAACAAAGATACAATTTCTGTTGAAGAGAGGGATTAGTGACTCTAGCTCTGGGTAAACACAGTGGACCTAATTTTCCAGCTGCTATGTGTATGCACTTCCCCGCTAGGAGATGCTTGTATTCACTAGATGCAGGATTTGGCTCAGTATATATCTGGGCACCAGAGAGCTACTCCACTTCTTGCTAGCCACTCAAATGTGCATGGCTTTGCCTTCCTGTGAGAGAACTTATATCTGAGTGTGGTGTTGATCACCACAGTGATGTGCTATAACTTTAGAAATATATATGGCAGCATCAACAAGTAAGCCCTGATCTTGGTTCATGGACAGTTATGTCAAATCTACCGTTGACTTCAATAGTACAGGATCGTGCCCTTAACAAATGTCATCGAAAATCTTCTGAAGCCCTGCCAGACTTCCCCTGGAGAACATCCAGGGAATGACTCCCCTCTGCCCCCATTTCCAGAAGCAAACACTTCCTAAGGATTCCCAGTTCCTAAGTTTAGGAAATATGATGCCTCTGAAGCCTTCACAGATCATAAATAATCCTCGTGTGCGGCTTGATTGCGCTGCATGAAAAGAAAACATCGGAAGGCAGGCAGTTAAGCTGTTTACAGCGATGTATAGGCAGGAAAAATGCTACTCTTCTTGTGAGGCCTTCTTGTTTTTAAGGCTCATCCAGCGAGGATTGAAGATGAAACAATAATCTGCATTTGCTCACACTATGGTGATGGCAGTGACTAACAATGCCTTGCAACAATCACGATCTTGCTGTGAATTGCAAAGGGAACCTGATCTCTTTGCAGTGGTGGTTTTCATTGCACTTTTTTAAAAACAAGCTTCTAAAGAGAACATTTTATAACCCAAAGTATCTGATATATACCTAAAAAGGATGCATGTACTGATAGACATAACTGTTGTTAACTGCAAAATAATTAATCGGAGCTGTTCTTAAATTTGCATTGAAAGAAAAGTATGTCCCAAAATTAACCAAAGTTCCTAATCTAAGATCCAGTAGCTTGTCTCTGACAGTGGCCAAACCAGATGCTTGCCAGGAAGGTGCAATAACATTTGAGTAAGTAGATAGAGGGATAATCTACCCCACGCACTAAAGGTACATCTACACTGCACGCTTATTTCAAAATAAACTATTCTGGAATACTTATTCCAAAATAGCTTGTTTCGAAATAGCACATCTGCACTGCAGGGAAGCCTAACTTGGACTAATTTTTGAGGCTTTAATAAATCGACATGCTATCTCAATTCAGAGCCCCAGGAGGCACTGGGGAGGAATAACTTAGAATGGCCCTGGTGAGGGGCTATTTCGAAATAGTAGCAGTGGGGCGTCTACACACGCCTATTTTCAGAATAGGTGTTATTCTTCATAGAATGAGGTTTACACATTTCAGAATAAGATGTCTGTTATTTCAAAATTATTTCTAAATAACGGAATAGCTGTGTAGATGCTCGCATTGTTATTTCAAAATAACGCTAGTTATCTCGAAATAACGGTGCAGTGTAGACACACCCTAAGTCTCATCCACTAGTGATATAATAAAGATTTCAGATAAATCATCAGTAGCAAGTTCACACTCAGGATTGGTGAGATTTAAGTCTTAAATCAGAACTGAGATCCCTCTCTTTCACACTTCAATTATTTGAATTGAACAACTGTGCCAGATTCAGAAATTAATCATAGGACAATTACATGTTCTGTGGAATTTAAGTAAAGTTTTGACTTTTGTTCAGGAATTGTCTTACAATGCTCCCTTCTTAATATTTTATTCTTTTTCTCACTTTTAGTCTCTCTAGTTAAACAGCCACAGTTACCACAAAACACATACGTCACAAACACCTGTCCCCGTCTCTGACAGACCACTTTTAATCTTTTAAAACCAACTGCTTGGAGAAATATTTCCCTTGAGCTGCACTAGTAATACTGAGCGGAACTGAAAGTTCCGTCAGCTGTTTCCCTTTTCCGATGCTGCCAGCCTGACTCAGTAGTTCCACACCTCACAAAAGTAGGAAGCCACAGAAGCAAGCGAGACAGCGGGTGTCACAGAGCTGAGCTTGGAGGCTACACTTACACTGCTGTTGTTGTTGTTGTTTTCAGAAGAAGATATGCAAATCACGTTCGCGTTTGCATATCTTCTTCCGATTCTTTTTGCAGAAGAGGTTTTGCCACTATTTGGCCCCGTGTAGATGGGGCAAATGTCGGAAAAAAACCCTCTTTCGCTAGACCCCTTATTCCTTATAAATTGAGGCTTACAGGGTCTTGTGAAAGAGGTTTTTTTCCCCCAACATTTGGCCCCGTCTACATGGGGCCAAATAGCGGCAAAACCTCTTCCGCAAAAAGAATCGGAAGAACATATGCAAATGCAAGTGCAATTTGCATATCTTCTTCCAAAGGCAGTATAGCCATAGCCCGTGAGAGGTGCAGCTGTAGGGGCGGGTATGGTTAAAAGTGAGTATGGAATGCATGTAGAGTGAACAGGAGGGTGGGGAAGAAAGTGAAGATGTGAGGGGAGCCACCTTATGCCCCTTAATATTTCCATGCCCCAAAATCTGAGAGAGGTCTTCATTGTCTCCAGTTCTAGTCCAGTGTCATAGACGCACTTATGTTAATCAGACTAGACCCCTGCTCCTGTGGTTCACTAGCAGAAGAAACTGCATCAGGAGCAAAGTCATTAGCTTTGCACTGGATTAGTCAGATAACTAAGAACTGGGCTCCAGAATGTCAGAGCAACGATTTGTCATGTGATTTCTCTGCACAGCCTCACACCTTGGTACCACTGCAGAAAAACTGATAACTGACCTTCCATACATTACTGTGAAATGCTGCCTTCTGTTAATTCTATATTCTTTGTGTACACATGCAAAACAAAGTGACTTCAAGAAACCAGCTTTCTCAAAAGCAACACTGAGAGATGGGGGAAAAGACAAAAATCTGTTTTGATGGGGCTTTTTCTTTTTATTTATCTACTGCCAAATAGTTTTAAAATGTTCTTTAAAATCTGGACCAAATGAACAGCACACAAATGCCCAGCTAAGGTTAAAGGTGAGTTTGGTAGGAAGACAAACAGCGTAGCTATGTCTGCGTATGTGTACACATCTCAGACAGCAGGGCCCTAGAGTAGTGTTGAAAGCAGTGGAACACAGCATTTGGCTGAGCCCCAGGAGTGTAACAAGAGGGGTCCAACTTTGAAAGAGGAAAGCAAGAAACAGGTACAGGCCCAAATGGCTGTAACTGAAAACAAGTGATGATAAAACAGAGGAACAAGCTTTCTAAGCAGGCCACTCCAATACAGATCTCCTTCTCTTTTCTTCCCCCAGGCTCCTAGAAAGGAGAGGGTCTTTTTTCACTTCTGTTTCCTCCCCCAGAGCTCCTGAATGTGATGCATCTCTAGCTATCCTCTAGGCATCTAATTCCTCCCATGGGATGTGTCTCTCTGCTACTCTCCCCACCACCCTCAGTCCTCCAATTATGTAAATGGCTCCCGTGCGGTGCTGCTGCTGCTCACAGCTCTCCCTACCAGCAGGTGCATCTGCTGCCTTTCCCTGCTCTCAAAGGTTTCCAAACAGCAGCAGTGAAACTGACCCAAGTCATCTTAGTTTCACTCAGCTGCTTGGTAGTACTTACCTAGAATTATGCATACATCATTAGCTTTGGATCAAGCCCTTACAGTTAATGTGTCTTTTTCCACTGATTTCAGTGACTTTGGGATTACATTTTTTAAAAGGAAAAAGTGCTCTAGATACCTTTGCCATATATTATAAATTCAAACAGAAAGAAATGCACAGCCTCTCCTAATGCAGGAAAGGGAAACATACAGCCTGACTACAGATCACAGCCCTCCCTACATACCACCCATTTGTCTGCAGACTCAGGAAGACAGTTACCGAAACATGAATCAGGCTTGTGTTATCACTGTAATCATCAATGCTAAAAGTTATGTGGGTTTTTTTTAAAATGAAAGCTTAGTTTTCTCCC
Organism: Pelodiscus sinensis; assembly: GCF_049634645.1. Taxonomy (NCBI): domain Eukaryota; kingdom Metazoa; phylum Chordata; order Testudines; family Trionychidae; genus Pelodiscus; species Pelodiscus sinensis. The sequence goes on from NC_134712.1 coordinate 19,721,784, forward strand.
CAGACCTTCCACTAATTGGCAGGAAAAGCTTTTTAGTTACAACTTGATAGTGAATTCTTCAAACACTGGTTATACATCATCATAGGTGTGTGTTGTGCTTTATAAAAGCTAGCATTTCCTGTCAGAAGGAGCCTCAATCTAAGTAATCTCAGACAAGCAGGCAGAGGTAAAAGGGAGGACAAGGGTGTTATTCTGCAAGGTCATGAAGCTGATTGGGTTGCATACTTTGGATGTGTTCCTGTCATAATTATGTATATAATTAGGACCAGAATGGGGTGAGTGAGGTATGGACAAGAATGGAGTGAGTGAGGTATGGAATGATTTATGAGAAAATGTCTTTATGATTGGACTCAAACTGCATCTCATTTTTTACAGAACAGCACTAGAATGAGCTGTTTAACTAAAAACACACACAGGGGTACCTGGAACCTGATAAGTGCAAACAGTAAAATATAGTCCTCATCTGGCCACAGAATAAACAGACCCTCTGCTTTGTGTCATTCACAGCTATTGCAAAAAGGAGGATTACAACAAGGAGAATCTCTTCAACAGCGTGAACTATGATGTTGCTGCCAAGAAGAGAAAGAAAGACCTGCTGAATAACAAGACAAAGATTCAGTGTAAGGCAACACATGGGGGAACTTTTAAAGCCAAAGTTGCTGGATGATTATAAAACACACTCTCTGTGTGTCTGTCAGAAAGAGTATGAGACACTTGAGTGTGCTGCAGTACTTCCAGAAGTCTCTTGAGAGTCTCTGCACCCATGTTTGACCTACGTAGAGAACTTGGATACATTTTAATGTGAAGATTTATGCCTGTGTTATTAGTCCCTTCTCCAAGTGTTTGTGCTTGTTTTGTTCAAATTTTTGTCATTTGTATTTGGCAGAGGAAGAGTAACTTTTTCCTATGGTACATTCAAGTGAGCCAGTTCTGATTTTTTTTTTCTCTTTCCTCGTGTACATTAACTCCTCACTTAACCTTGTGCCTGTTAATTATTGTTTCATTGTTGCATTGCTTATCTATTACAGCACATGCTCATTTAAAGTTGTGCAATGCTCCTTTATAATGTTTAGCTGCCTGCTTTGTCCACTACTTGCAGGATTTCTGGAAAAGCAGCCTGTCCTTGTGGGGGGTTGGAACCAGGGTGGGCTGACAGCCTCCATCAGCTCTCCTAAGTTCCCTGGAAGGAAACTTAGGCTGGGCAGCTGCAGCTCACACTAGAGAGAAGAGGAAAGGTGATTTTAACTCTTATTCAGAGGCCTGAAAGGGAAGCTTTAGGGGAGGGACCCATAGAATGTTTCAGACATACAATGAAATGTTTCAGACCCAAAGGAGACTTTTGTTCTTTTGTTCTTCTGTCTTAGACAGTATCATATAAGTGATGAAAGTCGTTACTAATGGAGGTCCCTGTGTAATCCTAACTCTACCACTCACTGTTATAAACTCTAGTGACTGTTAGTCTAATGTCTTATGACACCTTAATCTAAACTCTGTAGCTGAGGTAATGAGTAATTAATTAAATCAGAAGCAACGAACTCTGGCTGTGACCCAGGCTTACTGTCAGAAAGCAGAGAAAACAAGGGGCTGCAGTGTATCCACAGCATATTGATTAAATATCTAGTCTTGGACTGTCACTGAAACACAAACCTTTTCTAGGTCCTGGCTACATGAAAGAATATGGAAACCAAGATGGTTTGATTCTCATCTGTGTTACACTGTTATAAATCAGAAGTAACTCCACACGAGTCAGTGGAATAATGCCTGTTTAGAACTGGTGTATGGGTAGAACTGGGCTTCTTCTTTATGCAAAGTTAAGTTTTAATTATATATAATTAAGTGGAAAAAAATCTGTCTTTGTCTGAACAGATTTCCATCAAGAGAAATGGATTTATGTCCACAAGGGAAGCACAAAGGAAGTAAGTATCCATTGTTTTATTTCCTCCATGCCAGAGATGGGCAATAATTTTTGGTGGGGGGCCATTCAGATTTTTATAAGTGGTCAACAGCCGCACTTTCCTGTGGAGGGGGGGTGCAGAGTCTTGGTTGGAGTCTGAGTGCAGAAGGGCACATGGGGTAAGGGACTGGAGTGCAGGAGATGGTGTGGGGTCTGCAAGGGTGTTTGGTTGAAGGAGGGGGTTGTGACCTGGGTTAGGGGATTGGGGTATAGGATCAGGGAGGGAGTTGAGATGCAGGAGGGGTTGGGGTGCCAGAGGCAGGCACTGGCTGGGAGGAGTTGACCTAAGTGTCTCCTGGCCAGCAGGCTGTAGCACCCCTCAGGCAAGCTGGGCTCCCTCCCTGCTGCAGCCCCAGCCCACTTGAAAATGCAGGCTGCTCCCTCCACATGGCTCTCTACTCCAGGTGGGGGAAGAGGCTTGCACTGCCCCAGTCTCTCAGGCCAATCTCTCAACTCAAATTGGTAAACTGTTTCCAGCCAGTGGGAGCTGTGAGATTGGCTGAGGTCAGTTCTTATTGGATGGTTGTTTCTGGCCAATAGGAGCGGAGGATTGGGCTGGGGATTGGGTGATTGCACAAAGCCTCCCCCTCTCTGCAGAGCAGAGAGCCACAGAGATTGTGTTTTAAACTGTGGCAGCTACATTCCTGAGGGTCTGTGGGCCAGATCCAGTGGCTTGACCAGCCGGATCTAGCCTCTGGGCCGTATTTTGCCCAGCCCTGCCCCATGCCATTTGTCCAAACAGCATTATTTATTGGGCCAAATCCTCAGGTTGTTCAAATCAGCATAGCTCCATTGAAATAAAGGGAGCCATGCTGATTTACACCACCTGAAGATCTGGCCTATGGTTATTTGCAGAAGCTAGGATGGGAAACCCAAGGCAGTCTCCATTGTGCTAGGCTCTGCGTATATTTAAAACAAAGAGATAACATTGTCCACTTGCCTCTGCCAAAACTGCGTGGTAAACTAAGCAGTGACACAATTGCAGGCTTTCCCACAGTGAAGTTCTAGCAAGAAAACACTGCCGGGGGGAGGGGGGGGAGCAGCTGTAAGAAACCTCATTGCATATAGGCCCTTCATGTTGAGTCCTAGGAATGTATTGCTTACCCTGCCTTGGGAGATTATTGAAAGAGATCAAATAGTGTTTCTTAGAAGAGAACCGGACCCTATTCACGACCTCCAAATAGCTGTCATAACTCCCATTGAGCTGCATTCACAGGGGGACATAAATAGGCACAATTCCACAGAAGTCATTGGAGACATGCCTACTTACACCATCAAAGAGTTTGGCCTGTAGCATGCCCCCACAAGTATGTTAACATGCTATGTTGGCTTGGACCACATATACACATGGCTCTCTCTTCAGACTACTGTACAACAAAACCTGACCCAGCTTTGTTCTCTTTCACTCTCAGCGTCATGGTTACTGCACCTTGGGAGAAGCTTTTAACAGACTTGACTTCTCGAATGCTATCCTAGATTCCAGAAGGTTCAATTATGTTGTAAGGGTGAGTAAAGGTATCATTTATTTAGCAGTAACTTCTAGCACAGACACCAGTTGCTTAACTTAGCTGAGCAGAGAACAGGTTCTGCACTGGAAAAGATCTGCCAGAGTATGCTGTGGCCTCGTTGAGTGCAAGAGGAAGTTTCAAGGGCTAGTTAATGAAGTAGTGTCTGATGCATGGAAGGGAGGGTCCATCTGTTAGAAATTGCTGGATGGGAAAGAAAGATCACATGTAGCCTTCCTTCAGATCCAGTGAAAATGAGGGCTAGTATGGGGGCATGGAACAAGGTCTACACTTCTTCCAGGTTTCTTTATCAAACTGGGTTTATCATGAAACTTCTGAGGTGTTAAGGCTGTATGTGATTGGGTGGAGGTAGTGTTTGTTGATTTTTAAAAGTGAAGTTATTGCCATCTGTTCAGTGACCTGTCTGAAATGAGTTGGCCATCGCTGTTCTGTTCCTCATGAACAGGCCTCCCATGTGACAAGCTGATAAATGGGGTAGCAGTTGTCTTGGCAGTCTCAGCAGAGTGTCCAGATGTGTCTTAGTCGCAGGAACTGACTGCGTACTTGCTTCTGGGGGCAGTCCATTCAGCTCATGGTTGCAGCACTTTGACAGAGAATCATGGAGGAACTTTGCAATGTTGATGCTCCTGCTGTATCTGCTCTTGGAGAGCTTCACCAGGGTTGCTGATCCACCCTCTTACTGAAAGCTAAATTCCAGTTCTGGTTGTTGTAACTCCCCCTTTGGGGCAGTCTACACAGTAGAGATGAAATCCTGCACACCACAGGGCCGGTGGTTCCCTTGCACTGCACATTTGAGATGCAATTGAAGATTACAGTTCCCTGAATGCCATGGACACTAACTCTGTGGTGACACACTGTGGGAAGGGAGAAATTTGTGAGTGGGGTGTATAGGATCCTGGCTAACTTCAAGGAATCTCTGGTTACAGACTTGGTGAGGAAGCAGAGTTGCTATTATAGCCCCATATGTTGTGGCAGCTTGAACTGACCAGCTGTTCTGTTGCCCTTGCATAGCCTTTTATTTGGTCAAATGATTTCTTAGCCCCAAGCTTCTGTGTAGGTTCCCCGTGCAAGCCCTCTTACTCTGGCTTTTTCAGAAGACCAAGAGTTCATCTTACATTCACAGTGTTCAAAGGGTGTTCTTTTTATTCCATGATTCTGTGTCCATAACCTGTTTATGTACATATTATCCACCAGTGGATATATTTCAGAATACACTCATTGAAATGAAGAATCTTGTCAGTTTCTGGTGGCAAAGAAGCTGCTAAGAAATCTGTTACAAATACAAGGTTGTCTATTATTGGCTCCTTTTCACATTCCATCAGCAGTTAATCACGGGGGGAGCACCAGCTGTTTAGGTTTTAGATTTTGGTGCTGAGTTTTTGCTGGCATGTTGCTCTTCCCCAGTGAGTCAAATGTTATAAAAGAGACTGTCAAAAAGATGATACCCATTAGGCTAGCCTTGGATCTTTCACCTGTTGTCTCATCAGATGTGGGTCAGGCATTCTAAATGTCCAATCAATACCCTGCAGTCTAGAGTAGAGAGATCTTTGTTACTCATATTACCATGTAGTTAACCTCTTGCTGCTGACTTTTTTTTATCCTCTTAAACTCATTTTATGATGAGCCCCTCTGTGCTACCCTTGTGTAGGATGCTGCCCATCACCCACCTACATAATGATGGGTATAAGTGGCATTTCTTTTTCAACATCAGCTATGGAAGTAGATATGATAATGTGCAGGCTACCATGAATCGGGTCAAATACAATTTCTAGACTCATGGTAGACTTTTATGAGAGTTTCCTCTAAGCTAATCACAACCCTTCATTGCCTGGATGTTGGGCATAATACTCTTCCTTTTTTTAAAAGCTTATTCAGATAGCTTCTTAAATTTAGATTGGAATAGGGATGGAAGGTTGACCTGATGCCTTTTTCCTCACCACCCTCTTTAACTTATATTGATAACTAATGATGGGCAGGGGAGTAAGGGAATTACTTACTCATTACTTACTCATCATTTCCCTAGCTAGGCAGTTATGATTCACCACTGAAAATTCAGATATTGTCTTCTAAAGTTTCTGTGCAAATGGAAAAACTGGTCCAGTGAGGATTCTGGAAGGTGTGTAATGCTGCATATCTAACATCACAGGCAGCCTTGGGCCCTTGGATTAAGAGAAGGAGACCTAAACATTTTTAGTTTAGGGGAAAATGTGAATTTTAAAAATATTTAAAACTGATATGTTAAGCTCCAGAGGCAATGGTAGAAAGAAGATCTACTGCTGAGCCATTCACTAAGCACCCTCAACGTGAGGGTTATTTTTTTTCCAGAAAGGCTGAGCACCTGCTGCACATGCTGACTTTAGTTGCCAGCTTGGGTGTTCAGCAGGCCTACAAATCAAGTCCCATATGTGGGACACAGAATTCCTAAAAATATGGTTGTTACTCCTCTCTTGAAATGTTTCAAGCCCTTCAAAGAATGCTCTACGTGGTCTGAGATGCCACTTGGTAAAAAGAAAAGGTCCTGACTTTTATTTACAGGCCTCTTCATACTACAAGAGTGGCATAAGGGAAGCAGGGGTGGCTTTATGTGTGTGACTAGGAGTCAGGACTAAATCAATGAAAAAGCATCTTTCTGACATGAGGCTAAGTTCATTAATGGAGTTACACCCAAAATCAGCTTGGCCAATGAAGTTTAAATCTTGTTAATTTAATTGGCAGGGGTCTGCTGTGTGACAGCTTTAAAGCTTTGAATAGGACAGAAGTAAAATGATTTGTGGCATTTTTAGATTCTTTCATCACTTACAGTGGATTTAACAGCATTCAAGACTAAAATCAGTACGTGTTCTCCTTTTTCCGATTGACCTCCCACCCAAACTTTATTTTTTTTCTAGTAGTTTTTGTAAGTGTGATACTTTGTAATTTAAGATGCCTGGGATTTTTTTCATTTGTTTTCAGTCTGTGAAACCACCAGTGTTAAATGTTCAAATGTAAAATTGCTCAAGAAAGGCCCTGTTTAGAGATGAAGTTCCTCATTGGATCCCCTGTATGGTCTGTTGCAAGACTGAATGAGTACTTCTAGAGCACACAGATGAGCCGTACACAATACAAAACATGCCTTGACGAGTAGCAAACTAACTTCCTCTCCCATCCCTTTCTCCAGATGTCCATGGAACTACAGTAGTGGTCCCACAGGAGTCTGATTAATTCCATGGCAGCATGGCAAAGTGCTTCCCAAGTAGTACTATTTATGTACTGCTGCTGGGAAAAAGAGGGGAGAAAAGTCACAGATGGCCTTGGAGAAGGAGTAGGGGAGGCAAACAATGATAGGCCTAAAACATTTTTACTGTTGTACTAGGGTTGCCAAATGTTTTAAACAAAAACACCGGACACACTTGACATTACATCACAATCTACATTACATCTTAGTTAGAAAATACATTTATATTTTCTCAATTTGTTTCCCGAACAGAAAGCTCAAATACTGGCCTGTCCAGTTCAAAACTGGACACCTGGCAACCCTATGTACCCCTAACTTTTAATTACAAAAATTGTGGCGTACCTAAAATATATCAAGTTTAGATAGCATGAAAACTACGGAGCTAACAGTCCAGCTTGCTCATGTAGTGCCTCTAGTATAGCTGCTGTGCATTAATTTTATGCAAAAGAGCATCAAAACATGTACAGGTTTAAGAATTCTTACTTTCATCTGCTGAATCTCATTAGATAAGTAGATTACAGAAGAAGAATCCTGTTGATTGAGGAGACTCTGAGACTAAAAAGCCTAACAGTGCCGTGATTTGCTAAGTTTTAAGGTTTTAGAGGATTATTAATGACTTGTCAGAGGGAGGTGGAGGTGGTTTGGAAATATTGCTGTTTGCTATGAGCTGCTAGAAGTTTGGCAAGCAAAATTTAAGAGAAACATATCTTCCATGGTCAAGCAGTTTCTTGTTTTTCTGTGGGAAAGGACATTTCTTTAGCAATATTTGCCTTGTTTAGATACACTTGTTATGATATTTTACCAACAGTGTGTCAGGTATTCCTATGAATGCTTGAGACAAATTCTTGCTAGTGTTAAGTTAAAATGACCCATGTCTAGCTACACATTATTTAGGCACAGAGTAAGCCCTTCACATTTTCAGCTTGTTATATCTACGTAGTAACAAGAACAATTCAGGCCAAGTACTTTAATCTTGGGCTACGTCTACACTGGCCCCTTTTCCGGAAGGGGCATGTAAATTTCAGGAGTCGTAGTAGGGAAATGCGCGGGGGATTTAAATATCCCCCGCGGCATTTAAATAAAAATGTCCGCCGCTTTTTTCCGGCTTTTAAAAAAGCTGGAAAAGAGCGTCTACACTGGCCCCGATCCTCCGGAAAAAGCGCCCTTTTCCGGAGGCTCTTATTCCTACTTCGAAGGAGGAATAAGAGCCTCCGGAAAAGGGCGCTTTTTCCGGAGGATCGGGGCCAGTGTAGACGCTCTTTTCCGGCTTTTTTAAAAGCCGGAAAAAAGCGGCGGACATTTTTATTTAAATGCCGCGGGGGATATTTAAATCCCCCGCGCATTTCCCTACTACGACTCCTGAAATTTACATGCCCCTTCCGGAAAAGGGGCCAGTGTAGACGTAGCCTTGATGTGCTCATGGTTACAGTGCTATTAAAAATGCAGACTGCACAAAAGTTCATGCCATGTAAATAAGTAAAATGAGACGAGACCTTTAAACACCATAGCAGCCTCCAGAGCGGTTTATCGTTTTCTGAAATGTTCACTTATCAGATGACAGTGAAATTTTGAAGACTTTCCTTGCATCAAAAGGATTTACCATGTGATGGTTTCATAGCTGTATTTTGCAAGAGATGACAAGCTGTCACTGTGACACTATTTCCAGCACAGAATAGCTGACTTGATCTTGACTCAGGTGTGTGGATACAGATCTGTACAACAATATGATCTGGACAGCTCATAGTTAGCCTAATACATAAATTTAACAATATGCATCTTGAAATTCCTTTTAGACTTAGTATTGATAGTCCTGGAGTTATGCTACATGGTAGCAGCATCTGTTAGTTACATTATTATAATTCATGGTACAAACACTAATATATCCACTATCACATTCAGTTCAAACTAAAACTTGGCAAATGGAGCAAATAGAAGTGCTGGGAGAGAGGGAGATTTGTTGTAGGTTGGGTGTTAAACACCAAATCCTCAGCTAAAGAGAAATCAGTGTAGTTTCAGTGTCAATCAGTGGAACTACTCTGATTTTCACCTGGCTGAGGAACTGGCCCTAGCTGTTTCATTCTGCACTCTGACTTTTCTAGTTTGACATTTTTTTTCATGGATCTCAGCAGTTACACAGTTACCTTATTAACTTTACACAGTTACCTTTCAACATCCGTAGTTTAGAGCCCAGTGCTACAGGAAACGGCTCCAAAAGTAGCTGTTTTGCTCTAGTGTGTGAAGGGCTGATGCTGTAACCTGTACACTCAGGCACATACGGTAATAGGAGCCTCAAGTAAGGTTTGGCTAGTGCTGGGCAGTTCCCCCCCCCTTTTTTGTGTGTGTGTGCTGAAACCAAAAGTTGCCCAAATTCACCTTTTTGGAGCACCTTTTGTTCCTTGTCTAAACCCACACGTCTCTTCACTTGCTGCCCCCTCACGCATTCAGCCCTCACTGCTGTTTGTGGAGGAAGCCCTAGTAGACTTTCCACTCTAATCTTCAGAAGGCAGCAAGCTGACCTGTTCTATTCTAAACACTCCAGTCTGGGACTTTCTGGTTGGGTTGTTGTATTGGAATAACTTATTCCCTTCCCCAACATGCACAAATAGCCTAGAAATACTGAAATATCATCTTGTGCTACTACAGGCAGTCCCCGGGTTACGTACAAGATAGGGACTGTAGGTTTGTTCTTAAGTTGAATCTGTATGTAAGTCGGAACTGGCGTCCAGATTCAGCCGCTGCTGAAACTGATCAGCGGCTGATTCCAGGAAGCCCGGGGCAGGGGCTTCCTGTAGTCAGCCACTGGTCAGTTTCAGCAGCGGCTGACTTGGGGACGCCTGGGGCAGAGCAGCTGGGGTGCTGCTGGGTTAGTCCAGTAGCGCCGCCGCTCCTCGGCGCTACTGGACCAACCCAGCAGCACCCAAGCTGCTCTGCCCCAGGCGTCCTGATTCAGCCGCTGCTGAATCTGACCAGCAGTGGCTGAATCAGGACGCCTGGGGCAGAACAGCTGGGGTGCTGCCCGGTTGGTCCAGTAGCGCCCAGAGCGGCGCTATGGGACCAACTGGCAGCGCCCCAGCTGCTGTACCACAGGTGTCCGGAGCAAAGCCACGGAGCACGGGGGCAGCGGGACAGCCCAGACGCGCCGTGGCTGTCCTGCTGCCTCGGGCTCCGTGGCTTTGCTCTGCTTTGCTCCCCGTCCCCCTGATCTGCAGACCAGGGAGACGGGGAGCAAAGCGGCAGAACACGCGGGCAGCGGACAGCCCAGACCAGGGGGATGGGGGGGGGGGGCAAAGCAGAGCCAAGCCGCGGAGGACGCGTCTAGGCTGTCAGCTGACCGCGCGCTCCGCGGCTTGGCTCTGCTTTGCTCTGCTTTGCCCCCCCGTCCCCCTGGTCTGCAGACCAGGGGGAGGGGGGGACAAAGCAGAGCCAAGCCGCGGAGCACGCTGCCAGCTGCCAGCCTAGACGCGTCTGGGCTGTCAGCTGACCGCGCGCTCCGCTGCTTGGCTCTGCTTTGCTCTGCTTTGCCCCCCGTCCCCCTGGTCTGCAGACCGGGGGGGGGGGGCAAAGCAGAGCCAAGCCGCGGAGCACGCTGACAGCTGACAGCCCAGACGCGTCTGGGCTGTCAGCTGGCCGGGCGCTCCGCGGCTTGGCTCTGCTTTGCCCCCTCCCCCGTCCCCCTGGTCTGCAGACCAGGGGGGGGGGCAAAGCAGAGCCAAGCCGCGGAGCGTGTGGGCAGCCGACAGCCCTGTCCGCTGCCCACGTGTTCCGCCGCTTTGCTTCCTCTCCCTGGTCTGCTGGAGACCAGGGAGAGGAACGGCCCCGTTCGTAACTGCAGATCCGACATAAGTCGGATCCGCGTAACTCGGGGACTGCCTGTACAGGATAGTTTCCTTCATACCAGTTACTCAGAAAATTCTAGATCAGGGAAACCTGGAAGTATGAAGCTGCCTGCAGCTTCTCATTTCCCCCTCTCATCTAGGGTTGCCAGGTGTCCCGTTTTGAACCGGACAGTCCAGTGTTTGAGCTTTCTGTTCAGGAAACAAATTAAGAAAATATAAATGTCCAGTATATTCTAAATAAGATGTAATATAGATTGTGGTGTAATGTCAAGTGGGTCCGGTATTTTTGTTGAAACCATCTGGCAACCTTACTCTTATCCTCCACAATCCCTTGAAGTAAAAAGGATCCGAATAGGGCAAAGAGGCCCAGCGAGCTCTCCCTGGAGATTTTGGATGGGGAGGGATGAGTATTAGAGTCACCAATTCTCTCTTTTCCCCTCCCCCATCACTAGGGCTGTGTCTACACTGCACCCCTTTTCCGGAAAAGGGATGCAGATTAGACACTTTGGAATAGCAAAATCCGCGGGGGATTTAAATATCCCCCGCGGTATTTGCATTAACATGGCTGCCGCTTTTTTCCGGCTTGGGGATAAGCCGGAGAAAAGCTCCAGTCTAGACGTGACTCTCCGGAAAATAAACCCTTTTCCGGAGGATCATTTGTTCCTACTTTCCTTTGCTGTGCTCACAAAAGCTCACAATACATGTTTCCAGACCAGACCATTTGTTGTTTTTCTCTTTTCCCCTGCTTTCCCTCCTACAATCTGTCTTTAAACGATGTTACTGGAGCATGGTCTGGAACTAACACAGCCACATATGCAGTTACAAAATGCTAGCAAAGTATAAAATCTCCTTTTTCTGCAAGACATTATTCAAAACGCTCTGGTCTTTTTGTTTGGTTTTCAGTTTGCCCAGTCCATCACTCAGACACATTCTAGGTGGGTTTTTGTTTGTCCAATCTGGAATGACACTGTTGGCTTTGAAGGAATTACACCAGGGTGTTTCTGAAGTAACTCTGAGCAAACCTTCTAAATGCACCTTTATTAATGCCCTGGTATGCATGTTGTTATAGTGGACAAGAAAATTACTTGTGTTCATACATCTGGGATTTGTTTTTGTTTGGGTCTTTAAGTATGTGCCCAGGTCATTCCTGGCATAACAGTTTGCTATGTAATGCAATACCCAGGAGGTAGTCACGACATAGTATTCATATGGAATTTCATCTTTTATTTATTGCTGCTGAAAAGGTGATACACGATAGCTGTTCTAATTTACTATTTAAATGTAATTGAGCCTTAATAAACACGGCGAAAGGAATGGCCTCTAATTCATCTTGATTGCCTAATTTTATTATTTAATTTCCTGTAAACCAAAGCACAAAATGTGGGTTCCACAAAGAATGTAATCTTTTTTTAACTTGAAATATTAGTCATTATTTCATTCTTTTGTTGTGTTATTGCACCACTTGGTACTTTTCACCTATGCAAAGACAACTGGTTTTGTACCTATTTTTGAACATCAGCACAGTTCTGCTTACATGTAATCTTAAGGAAACTGTCCTGTATTGGAGTTCTAGAATATGACAAACCGGGGACATAATTTGAGTGTGTGTCTCACAAGGTTAAACAATTCAGTATTAGTATATTATTATGAAGGCTATTTGGAAGAATGACATGTTCTAGTTTGTGTACCCACTGTTCTAAGAAACTTTGGTAAATTTTAAAAAGAACATTTCCAACATATGGTTAGTTAATTTATGCTTCTGAGTATAAAATACACTAGACACTCCTGTTTAGGTGACAACCACCATGAAATTTTGTTATAATACGTGTCCTAACTATTACCTCACCTTTTTGCATATTTTCTTCCACCCTCTCCCCTTCTTAAGTGATAGGTCATGGTGAAGGCAGACTGCCCTCCATAAAAAATGTGAGACTGTGTCAGGCTTTTTTTTTTTCTTTCCTCTTGCTTTATACCAGTCATGTGAGGTTTAAGATATTAATAGAAAGAGAACTCAGAAAGCCATCTGTTGCTGTTTAAAGTTAACCTGGAAGATAAATGGAAGAGGAGTCCAGTCACTAGGGGCACTTTGCGGTTCCTAAGTGACAGTCACATGCTGGTAACAGAGCTGAACAAAATGGGAAAATGGTTGTAATAAAACCCCTATGAGCTCATAGCATAAGGCAAGATGCCAACAAATTTTATGGCTCCATTCCTGTTATTCTTATGGCTGGCGAACAGTTCAACTCAAGACTTACTAACTCTCAGCAGTAACCATCTTAGCTATTTGACACAAGGAATTGGAACTTATTTGCACTCATCCTTTTGCCAGCAATGAGATAGCATAACCACTAATGATAAAAAATGAATAGGCTAGCTGTGGTGACAGGTTTCAGAGGTAGCCGTGTTAGTCTGTTTCAGTAAAAACAACAAGGAGTCAGGTGGCACCTTAAAGACTAACAAAAAATGTATGCCATAATAAAATTCTCAGAGGGGTAACCTTGTTAGGCTGTAACTTTAAAAACAATGACTAATCTTGTGGCACCTTAGAGACTCTGTGTGTGTGTGTGTGTGTGTGTGTGTGTGTGTGTGTGTGTGTGTGTGTGTATACACACATACATATTTACATCCAACGCAATTTACATCCATAAAATCCAATTCACTCACACACATATATAAAAATGAGATTTTGTGGGCAAAACCCACTTCAGTCAAATGAGCTGGAGGGGAATATATAAGGGTATGTGTACACTGCAGTGTTATTTCAAAATACCTTATTTTGAAATAGTTATTTCCAAATAGCTTATTTCAAAATAATGCGTCTACACAAAAAATGCATTTCGAAGTAGCATTTTTCTATTTCGAAATAGTGTGTCCACACTGAGTGGACTCTGAATCGCATTTAAGTTAAGGCTGGCCGGAACCAGTTCCAGCAGGGCACTAGGTCAGGACTTACTGTGTGGGGCTGCTGCCTGAGGCTATCTGAGGTCTGTGCTAAAAGGGACCCCCTCCTCTCCCCAGACAGCCAGTTCTCAGGTTTCCCTGCTTGCTTGTCTACCTCAATGAGGGACAGCAAAGCATTTTGTCTCTGCGTACTCTGGTTGCCCTCATTTGGGACACCACAGCACTCGGCACCATGGAGCCAGAGCTACCCCTGGGCACTCTGGTGCTTCTCTTGGACGCATTGCTGTGAGCCTGGCTGCACTTTCTGCAGGCTGCCATCCGGGAGGTCCATCGGGGGGCTGTCAGTATCCAGGAGGCCCTGTGGGAGAGCTTCCACCCTGAGGAGCACTATGAGCCTCCTTGGTCTGCCCCACTGGGGGCTTGTGCTTCATTCCTCCCTCACTTCCTTCCACTTACCCCTCCCTAACCCCCCTTCCTGATGTCAAATAAAATATACATATTTTCATGAACACAAACTCTCTTTATTTAACAAAACTGGGGGGGAGGGAATGAAACTCTGGTGAGACTAGGGAAAGGAGGTGGGAGAAGTGGGGGGGGGGGGAACCTGGGAGGAGGGAGCTGGAAGGGGGAAGCAAGGGGAAGAAGAGGGAGGGGAAGCTCAGGGCTCAGGGTCTCACCTGACCAACTTGATTGTCATGCAAACCTACTCCTGGCCTTTGGTGGCCAGGCTGGCAGCTATCCTGCCATAGACGGCCGCGTTCCTCCATCTAGTGTGGAGATCATGGACGTTGGGGGCATCCCCTCCAAACCTGAATAAGGTCCATGATCTCCACCCGGGATCAGGAAGGCGCCCGCCTTCTCTGGGTCCTGGCAGGCTCCTAGGAGCTGGCAGACTGCTCCTGGGGAGCAGCAGAGGGCTGATTGCCAGTGGCTTGCTGGCTCATGTTTTGAGGCCACTGGGTCAGGGGCAGTGACTGCTGGCTCTGGGCTGGCAGGCTTGGAGCTGGCACAGGCACTGTGGCCAGAGTCAACCCCTTTAAGGGCTCCAGGGATGGGGGGAGGGAGAGAAGTGTTCTTGGTTGAAGCTGGAGTGGCCACCAGGTCACCTGGAAAGGCTGGAGGGCCCCCTATTTTGAAATAAGTGTCTACACAGCACTTATTTCGAAATAGCTATTTTGAACTTGGCATTATTCCTTGTAGAATGAGGTTTAGCAAACGGTTTGGCCAACAGTTTTGCAGAACCTAAAAAAGCTTCCTGTTTTTATTTTAATTCCAGTAGAAAAATAATTTTAAAGGACAGGAAAATGTTTCAGTAATTGCAACCCAAACACTGCAACACTGAACAAGCATGTGAGAACCAAAGTCACACTTATTAGCAGTGCCCCTTAATCAAAAGGGAACGTGAGTCAGTGTCCATTGGCCATTTACAAAGTAAACCAAACAGCATGAATAAGGGAAAGTGAATTAAATTGTTTATATTTTTCAGGTCTAATAATAATAAAGATGAGGGAACTTTTGGTTTTTGTCTTTCTTTTTAGAGCATGACTCTTAAATCTTCCCTCTTACTGAAAACTCTAATATAAAACACACATCACAAAAGAGTGAATTGGATTCTTATATGTAAGTTGTAGGAGTAGGCATTATAAATAAGATTCTCTCAAGCTTGCTTCTTGTTCTCTTATCACGCTGTTTGTTTATGTACCCGTGAAAGACACTGACATATACCATTCATTGTTTGTCCAGTATGAATAGTCCTTGTCAATCTGAACAATAGTTTGTGGCTTCCCTACACCTTTGAACCATGAAGTGACGTTTCAGTTTAGAAAGAACAGTTTAAATAACGACCTGTCTTCCTCCACTGTGTGTTTAATTGTTTGGCTCTTTTCTCCCCTTGCATCTGTCTTCATAATGGTTCTGCCTGCCCTCTGTTATTCCAGCAATAAACAAGTATCTGAACTGTTTTGCTGTGTCATGTGACTAGAAGTCAAGATTAGAAAAATATCTCTGTACTCTAGCTGGCAACTTCTATTTTTATCCACAGCTGTTGGAGCTGATAGCAAAGTCTCAGCTAACATCTCTGAGTGGAATCGCCCAGAAAAACTTCATGAACATTTTGGAAAAAGTGGTGCAGAAAGGTAAAAGAAATGTAACAATTATGACTTGTGTCCACCACATCCAGTGTTGATCAGTGTGCAGGACTCTTGCAGGCAGTGTGAGAGCATGAAGAAAAAACTGGTTAATCTTCCTTTGTCCACTTTTACTGAGATGGCTGAGCCCCAGTTTCTACATGCAGGGCAATAACCATGCATGAAAGGATTGGGACGTGTGCTAGTGTAAAGGGACGAGGTGGTCAGTGTTCCTGGAGTGGGAGTTAGAAGCCCTGCAGAAAGGCCAAACATCTTTCCTCATCCCAGTCTCTGGTACAATTATTAGGGGACATCTCCAACAAATATTTCCTATCAGATACCTGTCATATCTAGACAGAGCAGTCCTGCTCTCCCCCGGCATTCCCCCACAGTTCCAGATTTGATACCTTTAGGCCTAAGATCATAGGGTATGTCTACACTACCACCCTAGTTCGAACTAGTACGAGGAGTAACGGTAGTTCGTATTAGAGAGCCTAATCCGAACTACCTACTCCGTGCCGCGTGTAGCCGTGGGCACGGAGTCCGAACTACCGGGGCTTTAAAAATGGCGGCGCCCGGCAAGATGCAAATGAAGCCCGGGATATTTAAATCCAGGGCTTCATTTGCAACTTCGGTTGCCTACATTAACCACCCTAGTTTGAACTAGGGTGGTAGTGTAGACATACCCTTAGAGAGTAAATCTTACCAAGCCTCCAGAAGAGTAGATACTGAAAATGTATCTAAAAGTTATAATTCCTTTTTAAAAATGTTTTTCCCCTCTTCTCTTTGCCTCCAAAGTCCTTGAAGATCAGCAGAACATCAGGCTAATAAGGGAATTGCTGCAGACTCTCTACACGTCACTATGCACCCTGGTGCAAAGTGTTGGCAAGTCTGTTCTGGTTGGAAATATCAACATGTGGGTACACAGAATGGAGACTATTCTTCACTGGCAACAGCAACTGAACAGCATCCAAATCACAAGAGTAAGCAAGAATCCAGGCCCTCACTTAGAGGCAAATGATACATTGGCTCTTTCATGCAACCTTATCATGCAGCCGCAGTGCCTGCCTGCATAATTGGATCATAATGAGCATTCCTAGACTTCACACAGAGCCTGCTGGTGGGGAGAATTTGGATTGTTAACATTTGAATTCAGTTGAATTGGACAGGGGGATGCATTTTTTAATTATTATTTTTATTCTGACTTTCAAGTGGAAAATTAAACCAAGATGCAAAATGCTTTGCCAGGTGTTAGGTTTTCAACCAGAATGTCTGGTCAGAAAAGGGACCCTGGCGGATCCAGTCAGTATTGCTGATTTGGCCCGTTAAAGTTTGCTTGTTGCAGGATTGGCAGGCTCCCTGTATGGTTCCATGCAGCTCCGCAGAAGTGGCAACATGTCCTTCGGCTCTTAGGCAGAAGGATGGCCACAGGGGCTTTGTGGACCTCCACCCTGGGCCCCAGTTCTGCAGCTTCTGCTGGCCAGGAGCTGCAGCCAATGGGAGCAGCAGGAGTGGCGTCTGTGGGCAGAGACAGCATGCAGAGCCTCTGCACCTCTGCCTAGGAGCTGAAAGACATGTTGTTGCTTGCAGGGAGTCCCCTGAGATGAGCGCCTACCAGAACCTGCCCCCCAAAAAACTCTTCCCAACTCCTTGCCCCAGCCCTGAGTTCCCTTCCAAACCCAAACTCCGTTCTGGAACCTGCATCCCACTTCCCCATCTGCATCCCAACCTCCTACTGCAGCTCAGAACCCCTGCCCAGACTCTGAACCTTCTCCCATGTCCCAACCCCCAGCCTGAAGCTGCCTGCCCCACCCACATTTCATCATGGAACCTGCGCCCCAACTTTTTACCCCAGCAGAGAACCCCCTCCTGCACTCCAAATTCATTGGCCCCAGACTGGCGCCCCTTCCTGTACCCCAAACCCCAGCCCGCTCCAGAGTCTGTACTTCCAGACAGAGCCCTTATCCCCTGCAACCCAATCCCATGCAGCAGCCTAGATTTCCCCCACACACACGCACACCCCCTGAGCCCCTCATTTCTGGCCCAGTAGTGATCCTAAATTATCACCCATAGAGTTCAGAGTCAGCAGCCCACTGAGATGAATGGGATTGTTTCTTCCTGTTAGAGTTATTGTTTCAAGCTCCTTGCAGATGCTATTATCTGTTTATGGTGTTCTTTGTGATCAGAAGAACTATACAATTAACTACTTAATGTAAGATTAGCGCAGTTTTGCTGCAGAGGATGAGCTGTGCAGAATAGGCTGCTTCTGTGGAGTTGCTCTGTTATAGACCAGTAACTATGTAGCTCCCTGAAGGGTTGAAAAGTTGAATTGCCTGACACCATCCAGATATTGGAGAAAGGGTCATATGGTAAAAAGAGTCCCACACAATTTCCCTCAGCTGATCCGCAGTTTGTATTTTGTTTTAAACAGTTAACTGCACTGCCCGTTGCCAGTAGGGTAAAACAGACATCTCAATGCAAGGCAACTGAAGACTTGGCTCCGTTTTTAAAGACTCTGAATATTGTTCCAGTGTTGGAGTCCCAAGCCTGCAAACCTTTACTCACATGATTAAGGGTTGGCCACTAGTGTAGCAACTGGAGCCCACTTCCTCGTTCTTAGGTCTTGAGGGTTCTGGGGATTTTCTGTGAATTGAACAGTCTACATGTATCCCTGTATCCGTGTAGCTGCACAGGTGTGAAGCCCTAGTGAGACAGACAGAGCCACTGTCTGGAGCCCTCTGTGAGGGCCACTTGCACAGATGGTACCTTTCACTGTCTAGACCAGGGGTTTGCATTGGTGTAGCTAAACTTATTACTAGGCAGTGAAGACTAATTTATGCAAATCCATAATGTAGACAGAATCCTAGTAGTATCCCCTATAGGAAACTATTTTTTTTTTTTTTTTGTAATGCACTCAAATATTTTCTGGGTAGCATTGCCAGCAATGTTGTAAGAAACAATTCTAGGGAAATCTTGATGGGATCCATTACTAGTGAACATCTCTACTTGTTTAATACATGATTTTGTGACCTTATAAAGTAAAATATAGTTGTCTTAGCAGAACATGACATTTCCAAGGGATTTCAACTGATAGACTGGAGGTTTAACCTGGTAGGGAACAGTCTTGTCCCTCTAGTTATCTGAATGACCCACAGAAACAATAACGCACTGGTCCACTAGAGTAGACCTTTGGCACCATAAATCTCCCCTCCAGTGGTGAGGAGAGTAAACTGTGCGGTTAACTGTTGACAACCACAATTGTTGCTCTGCCACAGTGAATTCAGATACTCTTCTTGCTGGAAATAAGGGGTCAATAGCACCACAACCCATCATAGGATCTCCTAGGGAAACTTACTCGGCCCCTGGATGAGAAATTAGCCAGTGTCACTGCATCTTGTGTATATAAAATATTTAGCAAACAGCACATTGCTCCAGTTTAGAATTGCCTGATTTTCTCCTTATACTGAGTGTTTGCATTCTTTTTTTCAGCCTGCCTTTAAAGGAATGACCTTTACAGACCTGCCATTGTGTCTACAATTAAACATCATGCAGCGGCTAACTGATGGGAGAGATCTTGTCAGCCTTGGGCAAGTGGCCCCTGAACTGCATGTGCTCAGTGAGGACCGGCTGCTGTGGAAAAAGCTCTGCCAGTACCATTTCACGGACCGACAGGTAATGGGATGAAAGTTAAACCTCAGCCAATCTCCTGTTGCAGCCCACTGATGTTTGAACATGGAGAGATCTTCCTCATTTGACTGCTTCGTTGTTCTGAGTTTTATGCTATGAGTTTCTGTATGGCCTGACCTGAAAATGGCAATAAACATTGTCCCTGAGGGGAAGTTCTGATAGTGTACGAATGTCACAATACTGGTGCCTGAATAGGAAGCTGCAGTATCAATAATATGTCTACATGGCTGCTACCCCACATGGCCTAAGATGGCTACTTCTGTTTTTACCATATGAGCAGGGAGCTCTGTGTCTGTGCAGTTCCCAACAGTAACTGCTCACGCACAGAACCCATCACCGCAACTGACCCCATTGCTGATTCTCTCCATCAAGAGGTCAAGGACTAACTAGACCATTAGTGTGAAAATCCCTCCAATCTGAATTGTTTTACCATTGGTGAGAAGTTAACCCTGCTGCTATATTGCACGTTTTGAGGGTAAAGGTTTTCAGTCGCTAGGGCTGCCAGTCAGCTCCATTCATAAGCACTAAATACACACACATACCCAGCACCAAATCTTCAGCTGGTGTGAATTAGCATTGCTCCAGTGACTTCAACAGACCCACACAGCTTTACATCTGTGGAAGATCTGGTCCTGGATTCTGGGAAGATTTTTTTCCCCCGCCTCCTATTGACTATATTTTCCATGTTGTCATATATCCAGATTTGATCTCCACAACAAATAATGTCCTAAAAGTGAATGTCTCCCAAACTGGTATGGCAACTCCAGCTTTAAAGATATCTGTAGAAAAGAAATGCAATTTAATTCCTAAAATCACAACCTGGGATAAATTTTGTTATCCCAATAATCATTTTTAGAGTTTCTGAATCATGGTGATATGTGGTAGCATGAATCTGTTGGAGCCATTGCACAGCAATGTGCAGCAAGAAGGAATCTGTGTAAGAGATAAGAGGGGTCTCTAGTACCGCGATTGTGTAGCATGGTTAGAATAAGGAGATTGCTAATGTGGAGAAACTCAGAATAGATTCTCTTGCCGTTACAGGGCAATGTCTACACTACCAGGTTATTTCGAAATAATTCCCGAAATAACTATTTCAAAATAAGTTTATTCTTCTTCACAGGCAGGAGTTATTATTTAGAAATAACAAGCCTGTCATTTTGAAATCACAGGCTTGGTAGTGTGGATGCTCGCCTTGTTATTTTGAAAATATTTTCAAAATAACGCCCCGGGTAGACATGCCCCAGATGTGGAGATCAGCAAGAATGACTGCTAGCTACTGTGAGCAAAGGCAAGGTCTTGAGAAGTGACATTGCAAACAAAACTTAGCCCTTGTGTTCACTGAGTCCACTCTAACTCTGATTTTTTAGATTCGTAAACGGGTAATCTTATCTGAGAAGGGGTTGCTGGACTGGAAGAAGATGTACTTTAAACTTGTAAGATGTTATCCAAGGAAAGAGCAGTATGGAGACACACTGCAACTCTGCAGACATTGCCACATCCTCTCCTGGAAGGTACGGGTATCGCGTTGGTAAAATTGATTTAGGGCCTGATTTCTCAGAAGTGCTGAATGTCCACAGCTCTAATTTAAGTTAGAGAGAGCTGCAAGCAGGGTTCCCTCTAAGCTGCACACTTGTGCAGGCATGCAAAAAGATGTCCAATCTGCCTGCCTCCTACACAGAGCCGCATGGCGGGCGGCAGGTGGTTGCTCCAGTGGCTGGGACCAGAGGAGCCACGAGCTGCGTGGCAGGCAGCTGCTCCGGTGGCTGGGGCAGCAATGAGCCACGTGGCTGCTCCAGTGGTCAGGGCCAGAGGAGCCATGAGCCATATGGCTGGTGGCTGCTCTGGCAGCCAGAGCCACCATGTGGGAGCCCTGGCAGGAAAGCAGCAGGGCAGGTACTGGGGTCTGTACCAGTAGGAAGGCAGTGAGGTCAAGGGCAGCAGGGGCCTGGCACAGAAGGCAAAGGCACCAGCCATATGTGGTGACGGGAGGTATTGGGCGCAGGTAAATTCCAGGGTGGGTGGGGAGAGGGCGAGGTGCAGGGTTGGATACAGGTCTTTGGGCGATTTGAAGCATTTATTGAAACCTGAGGACAAATTCTGATGTACACTACACTGGTGTAAATTTGAAATAACTCCCTTGAACTCAGAGTTACTGTGGTCTGACACAAGTTTAGCCGAGGGCAAAATCAGCTCTCTGTCGCATAGAGATGATTGGGAGAATGAATCTGGATCCTTGTTACTCATCTCTCTTCAATTAATAATGCCCTAAAATCTAAAGCTCGGCCTTGACCTGTTTGTTGCCAAAGGAGAGTAGAATATTTATTAGAGATTCATAGAAGAGCAGGACTGGAAGGGATATGAAGAGCTCATTTAGTCCATCTCCCTGTGCTGAGGCAGGACAAAGTAAACCTAGACCATCCCTGACAGATGTTTGTCTGTCCTGGTCTTTAAAATCTCCAGTGACGGGGATTCCGCAGCTTCACTTCATAACGTATTCCAGAGCTTAGCTCTCCTTGTAGTTAGAAACCTTTTTTCTTCATATCTAACCTAAATCTCCATTGCTGTATATTAAGGGGATTACTTTTTGTCCTACCTTCAGTGGACATGGAGAACTGATCACAATCCTTAACATTTAAAGTCTGTCATCAGCCCTCTCCCACTCCCCCATCATCTTTTCTCAAGACTAAGCATGGCCATCATTTGGGGTTTTGCTTAACTTTTCTTCATAGGTTAGATTTCTCTTTCCAAACCTATTAGTAATTTTGTTGTTCTCATCTGGACTCTCTCCAGTTTGTCCACATCTTTCTTAATGTGTGGCCCCCAGAAGTGGACACAGTACTGCCACCAGAACCAAATGGAACAATGACCTCCCATATCTTAAATCAGTGGTTTTCAAAGTTGGGTTGCAGGCCAACACGGGTAAGCCACCAGCAGGCCTGTGATGCTTTGTTTATCTAAGTGTTTAATAGGGATGTGTCGGGGGGCTCGCCCCTGTCTTGGGGTTGCCACCCCCATCTGGGGCCCAGATCGGCCCGTCTGGGCCTAGCCCTCGAAGTATAATGCCCCTCTCTTAGGGGGAATACGGCCCCCTGGCCTAGTTCCACAGTACAGTGCCCCTCTCGTAGGGGAAATATGGCCTGCTGGCCTGGTCCCCAAAGTACACTGTCCCCCTCGTAGGGGAAATACGGCCCAATGGCCTAGTTCACAGTTCGGTGCCCCCGTGCTAGGGGAAATACGGCCTCCCGGCCTAGTCCACAGTTTGCAGGCCCAGAGGCCTAGTCCACAGTTCAGTGTCTGTTACTCCAGTCCCCACTTGCCAGGGTCTCGGGCAGCAGGGGTAGGGGGGCCCGGGCCCTCCCTCTCCACCGGGCCCCGACCCAGGGCCCTAATAGTGCCGGGGGGGTTCCCACCACTGGCTCGGCGGGGGCTCCTCCCCGCAACGCCCCGAGCCCCCAGGGGCTTCTACAGCTCCCTGCCCTGGGTCGCTTCCTACCCCCGGCTCGCAGCCGGCCGCGGTCCCACCTGTCGGCGTCGGTCGGCTGGCTGTTGGGGCCGAGCCCGGCTGGGGCCCGACAGCAGCACGCTCAGCTCCCTTGGCGACTCCCTCTCTGGCCAGTGGTTGCTAGCTCCAGCTCGGGTCGCAGTCTGCCCCTTCTGAGCAGGCCAGCAGCCTTTTATATCTTGGCTCCCCTCGGAGCATGCCCAGTAGGGCTGTGTGGGTGGGGCCCTCTCCGCCCCTGGCTCCAGGTGGTTTCCCTGGGCTTGAGTGCGGGGCGGGGCCGCCCCGTCACAGGATGCAAGCAACTAGTTGACTAGTCCCTCAACTAGTCACTTCCGCACTCCCTTGCTGCCTCTATCAGATGTATTAAGAGCCTGCTGGCTCCCAGGGCCACAAGTGAACCCCGCTGCTTCCCTGCTTATTGATTAATCAACTAGTCGAAGGAAAATCCATCAACTTGTCAATTAGTTGATTAAACTAAATGTAACATCCCTACTATCTAGAGCTTCGTGGCTTCCATTGGCTGTGGTTTGCCATTTCCAGCCAAGGGGAGTTTCGTGAAGTGGTGTGGCCTGGGACCATGTGAAAGCTTAACCAGTTAAGGTTAACCATTGGTGCGGCTGGAGCAGGCCCTGCATGCGGGGTTCTCTTGCACGCCACAGGCATCCCAGCCAAAACAGCCTCTGTCTGCAGCGGGCCCAGGTGCCCTGCAGGCAGGGGCTGCTCTGACCAGGCCAGTGCAGTTCCACCTGTGGTGGGGAACAGCTCCAGTCCAGCCATGGGCAGGGGGGCTGTGCCAACTGTGTTTAACCAGGTAAATGAGATTTATATCCCTACCCATGACCCAACTTTGTAAACCAACATCTTAGATCACTCTGGTTAAAATACCCCAGAATATTAGCCGTTCTTGTGTCCACATCACATTGATGGCTCATATTCAATTTGTGATCCACCATCCCCTCCAGCAGAGGCAACACATGGGGGGAGAGCATGTGGAGTTAAGAGCCCCTCCCCCCATGGGCTTAACAGGGGGAGGCACTGAGGGGCTCAGTCTTTCTGCTGCACCTGCCGCCCAGCATGCTCAGCCCCATCCCTGGCAGTCGGGGTTGGGTGGGGAGTACTGGGGATGGAACCAGCTGCTTCCCATGCCAACCATTCTGGGTCACTGCTCCGTGAAGTGCATCAGCTGTTTGAGAGAGCCCGGCTGAGGAAGCGGGCCACCTCACACCCTGGCCTGGCTACTAGGGACAGCGGCTGAGTGAGCCAGAACCTTCTCTCCTCCCCCCTCCCAGCATATTTCTGGCTTATTCAGCCCCTTTGTCCAGCAGCCAGGCACGGGGAAGGAGGGACTCGCTGCTACCTCCCTCATCAGGCTCTCTTAGGCAGCTGTGTTGCACAGAGCAGGGATCCAAAGTGGCCAGCTTGACCGCATGAGAAGTGGCTCCCTCCTGTTCCCCCCTGGGCCTGGCTGCCAGGGAGAGTGGCCAGATGTGCCCGGGGGAGGGTGGTGCAGTGGAAGTAGGATAGAGCGCCCTCCCCAAATAACATGGGCACACCTCCAGATCTTTTTCAGCAGTGCTACTGCCCTGACAGTTATTCCCCATTTTGTATTTGTGCCTGTGAGGTTTTTTTCTTCCTAACCATAGTACCCTATACTTGTAATTAGTGAATTTCATCGTGTTGATGTCAGACCAGTTCTCCAATTTATCAAGATGATTTTCAGTTTTACTCCAGTTCTTCAAAATGCTTGTTATTCCTCTCAGCATGCACCTCACCCGCAAATTTTATAAGTATACTCTTTCTGCTCATTATCCAAGTCATTACTGAAAATATTGAATAGTAGACCCAGAACAGACTCCTGTGGGACTCCACAAGATACATCCTCCCAGTCTGACACTGAATCATTGATAACTACCCTCTGAGTACAGATTTGCATCCATTTGTGCACCCACTTAATAGTACTCTCAGCTATGCACTCTAATCTCTCTGTTTGCAAATTGGATGTGCAGCATGTGGCTCATGGGGCATCATAAACCAATTGAAGCTGTGACACTTGTTCTGTGACCTCTCTTGAACTTGATGATTTTTTTTTAGGGTACTGATCATCCTTGCACAGCTAACAATCCAGAGAGCTGCTCCACTTCTCTTTCACCCCAAGACTTTATCAACTTGTTCAGATTCTGAACCCTGGCTCTTCACAGCATTTCATTCTTACAAGACATTTTATAGCACTCAGCTTGGACACTGGACTTGTAAATAGTGTAAATGTGATGTATGTTTGAAACTCCTGAGTCAAGCGAACAAGAGGATCTTAGAGACAAAAGGTGAAGTTGCTCGCTGACGTTTGATGTTTAAGAAATACATGGACTTCTAACAAGATTGGTGTGTACAGGCAATGTTGTAAAAAGTCACCTTTTTATTATAAGAGTACAAGATACAAGACAGACATTTATTTCTGTTTAGAAGTTAAAATGGAATTTGCCCCATGCCCATTTCAAAACTTTATATATATTTTCAATTTCTAATAAATGAAAAGAAAGCAGTTTCCAAATAGGACTGAAACTGCTCCATCTGGTTTTATTTACAATAGATATTTATAAATATGATGTTTCAGTGATAATATTTGTGGAAAAAAATCCCTGCAAGGAGTTTTAGTAACACTTGTATGTAGAAAGAATTGGGTGCATTCAGAAATATGCGTAACATCTAGGATTTGATCCTACTTAAAATGAAAATAACACACCATGCCATTTTCTACCTCGAACAAGTAGAGTACCTTTGAAACAATAATCCATTATGCAATGTGAACTATTATACTTTGTACAACAATTTAAAGGGAAATGATTATGACCGTAAGCCAACTTTTTATGTTAATGCTTACTTTTTAAATTTGTTTTCTTGCTGTACTCAGTGCTTGAATGCCCAGATGATGAGTACATTAGAAATACCTAAGATTTTACTCTATTCTCTTTTAATTTTGTGGTCTTATTAAAGGAAGCAAAAAAAGGATTTGCATTTAAGGAGGATTCATGATGTTGGAATCATAAGGTGCTAGATCTAACCTCTCAGTGTGAATTCATAATTCCACTGATTTCAGTGGAATTACTCTGAGTTTATACCTATCTGAGATCAGATCTGGTTCACTGGGTTTGACTCCTCTGTCCCATTGTAACTCCACTGAAATAAAGTCAAAACGGATGTAATTGAGAGGAGACTCAGTCCCATAGGACCAGGTTCCTGATAAATCTAAATAGGTAAAGCTCCACTGACATCAGTGGAGCTGTGCTAGTCTACATTCACTGAGGATCCAGCTCATAGTATTTATCTTACATACTATTTATTTGTAACTGCTGTAAGAAACAGGAAAAGTAGTGAGGAAAGCTAGAGACCTAGTGTAGTAAGGGTACACTCGGTCCTAAGGGTAAACAGGATTTCTAATCACTTATCACCTGACATCCCTGATCATTTCTATGTATCATAACACATCTCTCTGCTCATGCCAGATTAATTCTCACTGTACCTCTGTTAGCACTTACAAATCTTGGTCCCACTGAAATTAATGGCCAGACTTCTGTTGATTTCAGCATGACCTAGATCTGGCTCTCAATCTCCTTTTATTATGCATAACTCATGTATTTGGCAAACTTGATCTGGCTGATTCCAGTCCATGTGTAAAAGTTTGGAAAGACCACATAGGAAAAATCCTATAGCAGAGTTCAAATACAGCACTTTTCCAACACTGTACGCAGACTGCGTAAGCAAGGTGCCTAAGAAAGAAGCATTAGAAGGTTGTATGGTATGTACAAGAGTGTGAGGAAGAGAAATACTCAGGACAAATTAGGAAGAACTACTTGAGTTTAATTATTAAATATTCTGTTCCTTTTTTTTACAGTTTTTATAACTGATTAATAATTTTCTGCAACTGTTTATATATATATTTGCTACAGTATTGCATGTTTGCAAACTAAATCTTTTCCATGTTCTTGGAGTAATTGTTTGGGGGGGGTGGGGAAGTGAGAGAATCAGTGTTTGGGGCTGGAGATTGCAGCTCTGGTGACGAGACATCCAGGAGAATGTTTTGACGGTAACTGCCTTTTGTTGCTTTCCAAAGGCAGAAAGTTTGGTTCTTCCAGAAATCTCTTTCAGAGTCAGGGCAAGAGTCAGTCCCAGGAGAAATTGTTTTGCATCACGTGGAGAAGGGGATAGAATGGTTGTCTCCTGCCATCCACTCTCACCTAAAACACTGGTGAAAACAGTGAATTTTTATCTCGGGGTGTGGGAGAGGAAGGGATGTTCATGTGAGTGGAAGGTGACTCAGAGCTCCTTAACCTGGAGAAATGAAATTGTAGTTGTGGGTGTTAGTGTCATTAAGTAAGTGAGGCCAGTTTCTATTCTCATTCACACCCATGCAGCCTTGTTGATGTCAGTGAGGTTGTGTGGGACTGAAATTCTCTTGGCAAAAAAAGTGTGTTAAGGGCAGTAATCTGAAAGTGACTGAAGTGGTGATGTTGTTTGTGGAGATCCATATTATTCCTTTCTCCAGCAGTTAAAAGTACCCTTATAACTTGTGTCTTCTGGAGGTTGATTTTTTTTCACCTTCCTCCTTCAGTTGCCCCATCTACTTCCAGTGAACTACCCAAAATAGAAGTGATTTGGAAGGCCAAATTCAACATACTAGCAATTGATGTTTCAACCTGTAAAACACTTATTTTAGATTGTATTTATCGAAACAAGTTCCTCCTTGGTGTAACCAACATCAAGTGAATTTAAACTCCAGGACTGATTCTGGCCCACCATGTTTATCATTCCATACATAATAGACTGATGCAGTCTGAGCACAGGATTCTTGAGTTAGGAATTCAAGATTTCTAGTCCTGGCTGTGCAATCATTTCTTTTTGTGGTTTTGGGCAAAACTCTCTGCCTCCACTTCCAGTCTATAAGATGGGGATAATAACTTATTGAGGTGCCCCGCTATAAGGATCATTTAGCTATCGTTCTGATAAAGCAGTTGAAGTTAAAGAGCAGGTTCTGATCTGAAAGCACTACATGAGCCTTATGTGAAACTTTTGTCTACATGTTGATGCTTTCGGATTGTGTTGTTTGGGAGAAAATATTGTGTGGTTACCTCATGTTGTAGGCTCTCTGCAGCAGAGATCTACAGCATGAAATCAAATGTAATGCAAGCTATTAAGGAACATAACTTAAGTGAGTCTCCTAGAGAAATAAATAGAACTTGTCTCATAGTTACAGTGACGATATTTTCCGAACCAAAAATTGGGACACATGATCTAACAAACTATTTTTTTTTCTAATTTATTAATTTATTTATATGAAAAGTCTTACAAAAGTATAAAAATTAAATCACAGTACTGTGAGTGAGCAGACTAGGAGTGAGGGGTCTTAGTGGATGCGCTGAGAGAGTGGGCTGGGCGTGCAGGATCTTGGAACGACGGTGAGTGGACTGAGGGTATGGGGTGTTGACAGGAAGTGAGTGAACAGGCTGGGGGTGCGGGGTCTGGGCATGATGAGAAGGAGGGCCACTTACTTGCTTTTGTGTGGCTCCCAACACCATGTCCCAGGCATCGCCTCCCGCTGGTCCTATTGACCGGATTCTGAAGCAGTGGAAAAAATCTCTAGGAAGTTCGTCTCTGTGCGGCTATTCCCCCAGCCACTTCTTGTGGCACTTCTTCTCCACAAGCCAGATCTGGCAGGCAATCTTGGGGCTCTCTCAGACACACACACACACATGCACCACTGAAATATTTGCCAAAATGTTGGAATTTCTGGAACATTTTGATGGTTTATGGGGACAACAGGACTGAATATTTGAAATTGGGACTGGCTCGGAAAATCTGGGACTTATGGTCGGCTTACTCATAGTGTAATCTTACTGCTGTAGTGTTTCTGATATCCATCTCCCCATGAGTCTTTCCTAGGGTTTGTTTCCACTGCCGGGTGGATCGATGTTGTGGCAATCCATTCACCAGGGGTCAATTTAGCAAAGACCTGTTAAATCAACCATCAAACATACTCCACCGGAACAAGATGCACAAGCCAATGAGAGTTGTTGTGTTACTCACATAGTTTGAGCTGCCTAATCTGGTTGGCATTAGCCCAAAGTGTAGACCTTCTGCTAGTCCCAAAATGGTTGGTTACCATCAAATACTGTAGTGAGTCAAATAATACCTTTTTAAAAACCACTGTTTGCACCCAGATATCTTAGCCTGACCACTTACAAAGGCACCAGTCTTATTCAAGTAGCTTATTTGCAGTGCCCGTACGTCTGCATGACTTGGGCTGGTAGGATAATGAGTAAGAATGAGTCTGAGGCAGGAAGGTGCAAAGCAACTCAGGCATAAAAGGCACCTCTTTAACTTTGCCAGAATTACCCTGAAAATATTGTAGAGTTGAAAACAGGCTTTCTGTGTTTGGACATTTATATCATTGATGATCTTTCTAAACAGCATTTCATCTTGGTGAGTTAGAGGTAGGGTTCCCATTAGGAATTCAACACTATGAAATTGTGCTCTGCCTTTGTCATCGTAAAAGCAGAGTAATCCCATTGACACCCGTGGAATTGCTCTGAATTTACCAGTGCAGCAGAGCTGAATTCAGCTCAATACATATACAGGTTGGACCTTCCTGGTCCGGAACCCTTGGGCCCTGACTGGTGCCAGATGAGGAATTTTGCCAGACCAGGGGAGGTCATTTCTGACCCCCCAAATGTGGCCTAGCTCGAGCCTGCCACTGGCCCCACTGGGCTTCTCGGCCCCACTGGACAGCCCATCTGTGGCATACCAGACTTCCCAGCCCTGCAGAGTAGCTCGCTGCTTGCAGTCCATTGCTCTGCTGGCCTCAGGGTTCTCAGCTGCCAGTCTTCCACAAGGACTTTCTGGTCACGGAACATCCATCCCAGAGCCAGGAGTCCCAGTTTAGAGATGGTTCAAACTGTGTTTTAACACCACTTCTTAGAGGGGTGAGGGCATGGGAAGGAAGAGAGGAGAATTTTGCACTTCAGTTTCCTGGAGAGGTTAGTAGTTGAGTTTATTTTAATGGGGCAGTCACTTCAAGAGGCTAAACTTCTGTTGTATATAAGCTGAGCAATTTATGCTAACAATGGTTTGGTATTTTAATGTTTGATTATAAAATGTGTGCCCCTCATCTTATCTTGTTTTTTTTTTAATTGTGTTACAACTTGTGTTTTGTAAAATCACTAGGAAAACTTGCTATCAGATATGCTTCATATGTAAATGTTTAATTGCACCATACCACGTTCTGTCACAGGGAATATTGCTATCCTCCTTTTGAACTCCTTTGGTGACTATTGTTTGTGTTCCCATTTCTGTTTTGGCATTAATTACCCTTGCACAACCAACTCCTAGAACATATGCAGGTAGTAAATTAGCTTTTTCTGCCCAGCCAATTCTTTGGCCCTTAATAGCTACAACTGAAATAAACCAGTAACATTTTAAATACTGTAGAGTACCTAATAACTCTTGAATGACGAGTCATGCTTAAACCTTCTGATTGCTACAATAAACTGTCATGGACTTTTGAGAGCAAGGGGGCTCTTAGTAACCTGTTGCACAGCTTCTTTTCACAGAGCAGCACCTTGCTAAAAAATAGCTTTAAATTAAAATGCTAGTCTTTTTTGCTGGCAAACACATACACCCTATGCATATGATAGGTAATCCATGTGTAATGGCTCTTATAAAGACCCCTTCTTCTGAGCTGACTGGTCCTCTCATTCCTTTGGGAAGCTCCTAAAAGAAACCTAATTTGAAATGTACTCAGTGCCTCTTGAGGACTCCCCACTCCCATTGACTTGGTTGGTAGTGG
The DNA here is from genome assembly GCF_049634645.1 of Pelodiscus sinensis. Taxonomy (NCBI): domain Eukaryota; kingdom Metazoa; phylum Chordata; order Testudines; family Trionychidae; genus Pelodiscus; species Pelodiscus sinensis. Next base: position 19,752,367 of record NC_134712.1, read on the forward strand.
ATGATGTTGTGGATCATTCAGCTCTCTGACGGTCTGGTCCGCAGGATAGTAAATCTTTTCTCTTCTGACAGTCTTTATTAATAGCTAAAAGTAACAGCGGTTCTAGCACACCATGTAGCAGCCACTGCACTTTCACCTGTGTGAACCCATCAATTTCTCTGAAGATAAAGTGTGGCTCTTTTTGGCCATCACTTGCTGCCTATAGTGCTGCTCCAGAGTTAACATTGTAATTAGAATTTGCAAATGTACTAATGTTTTAGAGGGCTAATCTACAGTAATAATGAATACTGGCTTATAGGTGGAAAGGAAGCTTGTTTTTCCTTTTTTAAACAAAGTGGTAATTAGATAAGGTATGAAGTGAAAAGCATACCTTGTGTATTAAGACTCATATTTAATACTCTTGTGTGATTAAAATCTTTCCATATAAATTATTTGCACACATTTTTTTCTTTGCATGTTCAACTCTGATTTTTACAGCGGTTTGGTACAAACAGTGATGTATTTTTGTAAAATGTCTTTGACACTGAATTGCAATAAATGTTCAGACAATGTGAACCTTGGTATTTAGTTGTTTGTTGCTTTCAAGAGTGTAGGCGTCTCACAAATGGAAATGGAAAGACTCACCTGCAAGTCTATCCAGAATTCGGATGCCGTGGCAACGGGTGCCGTAATAATACCCAAAATAGATAAATCCGCTATTTTGTTATAAATCAAAGGAAAGGTTAATGTGATTGTCTTCAGTAAGGGCCAACAAAAGGCCAGTGGTTAAATTGGATTTAAGCAATGCTTAAGTCTTGCAAAGGAGCATATTTCACTTTACATGAGTTATGAATCATATGTATCCAGCAGCTTCCAAGTTACGTAGTTTCCACATCAGTGTTCCAAGTTGGGGGATTACATAAGCAATCTTCTGGCCCTGGAAACCTGAAGTCTTTTTATCAGACAGAACTCCAATTGAAATCCAAAGGACTTTAGCTGAAGTTGGGACTGCATAATCAGAACAAAGGAGTCTGATCAGATGATGGGGAATATACACAGGAATACTTTGGCCTGGCATGTTCAGTCTTCAGAAAGATGAGTAACTAAATGACCAGTGGGATCAGCATCAAGGTCATTAGGACAGGAATATTATAGAGAAGAGGATGCTTGGCTGGGCTTCATAAAGTAAGAAAACTGACACGTGTGGAGGAGCACATTATTTGGACAGAGACATCCTTTAGGGGAGGAGCTATTAATGGAGATTCTCTATGTCATAGTAAATAGGTGATGATGGAAGATGATAAATAAAATATGGGTAAAATATAATGAGAAACAGTCAAATGAAAAAGAATCCCATTAAATTACATCATGTATGGCAGGTAGCGAAAAAGTGAAATTTTTAAAGTGCTTATATAGCAATGCTAGAGGTCTAAATAACATGAGTGCTTTATATTAAATTAGGATATTGATATAATAAGCACCACAGAAACTTGGAGGAATGAGGATAATCAATGGGGGTACGTCTACACTACAGCGCTAGTTCGAACTAACTTAGTTCGAATTAGTTAATTCGAACTAAGCTAGTTCGAACTAACGCATCTAGAACTAAAAACTAGTTCGAACTAGCGTTTTGCTAGTTCGAACTAGCAAGTCCACATTGAGTGGACTCTGAACAGGGCTTAAGGATGGCTGGAAGCAGTGCCGGCAGGGCATAAGAGGAGGACTTAGAGCATGGAGATGCTGTCTCAGGCTAGCCGAGGGCTGCGCTTAAAGGGTCCCGACCCCCACCCCGGACACACAGTTCTAAGGGGTTCCCCGCTTGCAAAGAAGTTCTGGCTTGGAGTGCCCTGAGTGCCCACACTGGGCACATCACACCACTCGGCCATCAGCCCGGCTGCACTTGCCGCAGGCTGCCATCTGGGGAGAGGGAGTAATTGGGGGGCTGCAGGAGAGCTTCCACCCCCAGAAGCCCGCAGAGCCAGCCCAGTCCTCCCCATCGGGGGCTCGTACCCCATTCCTCCCTCACCTCCTTCCACTTACCCTTCCCTAGCCCCCCTTCTTATTGATGTACAAAATAAAGATAACGTTTCTTCCAACATTGACTCTGTCTTTATTGAAAAAAACTGGGGGAGACTGGGAAAAGGAGGTGGGAGAGGGGAAGAGAAAGGCTGGGAGAGGGGAGGGCAACTAACATGATCAGGGGTTGGGAACAGGTCCCAGATGAAGAAAGGCTACAGAGACTGGGACTGTTCAGCTTAGAAAAGAGGAGACGGAGGGGGGACAGGATAGAGGTCTCTAAAAGCAGGGGTTGGGTGGAGAGGTGCATTCCGAAAAGTTCTTCCTGAGTTCCCATAAAGAAGGACTAGAGGACACCAAAGGAAAGGAATGGGTAGCAGGCTTGAAACTAGTAAGAGAAAGTTGTTCTTGACAAAGCAAATAGTTAACCTGTGGAACTCCTTGCTGCAGGAGGCTGTGAAGGCTACAACTAGAACAGAGTTTAAAGGGAAGTGAGATCAAGTCATGGAGGTTGGGTCCATGGAGTCCTATTAGCCAGAGGGTAGGAGTGGTGTCCCTGCCCAAAGTTTGTGGAAGGCTGGAGAGGGATGGCACGAGACAAATGGCTTGGTCACTGTCTTCGGTCCATCCCCTCCAGGGTCCCTAGGGTTGGCCGCTGTCGGCAGACAGGCTACTGGGCTAGATGGACCTTTGGTCTGACCCAGGACGGCCATTGTAAGCTCAGGGCTCAGTGTCGGGGGTCTCAGTGGACCCCCTTGATTTTCATGCACACCTGGTCCTGGGTGGCCAGGCTGGCAGCTCTCCTGCCCTAGACGGCCACTTTCCTGTGCCTAGTGCGGAGATCGTGGACGAGGTCCACGATGTCCGCACTAGCCCAGGAAGGTGCCCGCCTCTTGCGGTCCAGGGCAAGCTCCCGGGAGCCGCCAGCCTGGTCCCGGCAAGAGGGGGTGGGCTGGGGGGCATCGGGTGGGTGGCTCTGTGCCGTGCCAGGTGCAGGGTCTGCTAGCTGGGTGCTGGCAGGCTTGCACCTGGCACAGGCACCGTAGCCAGCCCGTGCCCCTTTAAGCGGTCCGGGGCCGGGAGGGGGGCATAGAGTTTCCCTGGTGTTGGCCAGAGTGGCCACCAGGGAAACCTGGGGAGGGCTAGCCTCCCACTAGTTCGAACTAAAGGGCTACACAGCCCTTAGTTCGAACTAGCTAGTTCGAACTAGGCGTTAGTCCTCGTAAAATGAGGTTTACCTAGTTCGAACTAAGCGCTCCGCTAGTTCGATTCAAATTCGAACTAGCGGAGCGCTAGTGTAGCACCTATTAAAGTTAGTTCGAACTAACATCCGTTAGTTCGAACTAACTTTGTAGTGTAGACATACCCTGGGACACAGTAATACCAGGGTACAAAATACATCAAAAGTACAGAACAGGTTGTGCTGATGGGGGAGTAACATATGTGAAAGTAAGCATGGAATCAAATGAAGCAAAAATCTTAAATGAACCAAACTGTCCCATAGAATCTAGCTGGATAGAAATTCCATGCTCTAATAATAAGAAAATAGCAGTAGGAATATATTATCAACCAGCTGACCAGAATAGTGATAGCGACTGTGAAATGCTCAGGGAGATTAGAGGCTATAAAGAATAAAAAGCTTATTAATAGTAAGGGATTTCAACTATCCCCATAGTGACCGAGTACACATCATGTCAGGATGGGAGGCAGATAAAAGTTTCCTGCAGGCCTGGCCAAATGGTTTGCAGGGCCCAATGCAGGATGCTGGGAGCAGGACCCCGCAGCAGCATGGGGCCCCAGCTCCAGCAGTGTTTTCTTTGTTAGCGAGGTGAAGTTTGCAGGTGGAGTGCACCTGGAGACTGGCAGGGGAAGTAGCCCCAGAGAAAGGGAACTACAGGGCGGGGGCTTGTTCTGCAGCCTTGTGAAGGGGGCAGCAGCATGGGAAGCTTTCCAGGTGGAAGTGCCAGATCAGAGCCATAGGGTGAGGTTGTGCCCTCCCCGCCGGCGGGCTGTGCCGCTTCCCAGCAGCTGGTAGGACTTAAACTACAGTAATTCCCTGCTGGACAAACACGGGTCCTACAGGCTGCTCTGCTCCCGCCAAGCTTCGCTGGCAGCTGGTCAGACCCCTCTAAAGTGACTTATGTGTGCAGCCAGCTCTGGGCTGGGGAATTCACCGTGACATCCTGCGAAGTGCATGGCCCTTGTTAGCGGCCCAGCCCTGTGTGCAGCGCAGGGCCCTGAAGACATGGGGCCCAAGGCAACTGCCTTGCTCGCCTTGCCCTAAGGCCAGGTCTAGTTTCCTGACACTATTTATGGCTGCTTCTTGGAGTGGCCAGTCCTGAAACCCACAAGAGAAAGGGCAATTTTTTATTTAGTCCTAAGTGGAGCACAGGATCTGCTCCCAAGAGGTGAATATAGCTGGACTGCTAGGTAACAGTCACCATAATAAAATTAAATTTAATATCCTTGTAGTGGGGAAAACACCACAGCAGCCTAACACTGAAGCATTTAATTTCAGAAAGGGGGACTACTCAAAAAATGAGGAAGTTTAGTTAATCAGAAATTAAAAGGTACAGTACAAAAAGAGAAATCCCTGCAAGCTGCATGGACACTTTTTAAAGACATCATAATAAAGGCTCAACTGAAGTACATACCCCCAAATTAAAAAAAACATAGCAAGAGAATCACAACAGGGTCACTGTAGCTAAATGACGAAGTCAAAGAAGCATCCTTTAAAAAGTGGAATGACTGCCAGATGAGGAGAGATTAATACAAATGAGGCCTTTCAGCTTGGAAAAGATGGGTAATATGGGAGGTCTATACAATCATGATAGGTGTGGAGAAGGTAAATAAGGAAATGTTATTTATTCCTTCTCATAACACAAGACCTAGGAAGGTCACCAAATGAAATTTTAAAAAATGTTTTAAAAAACAAAAGGAACTATTTTTCACATAATGCACAGTCAATCTGTGGAACTCCTTGCCAGAGGATGTTGTAAAGGCCTAGACTATAACAGGATTCTAAAAAGAACTAGCTACATAATTTGCTAAAGTTCTTTGAGGGGGTCAACAAATATGTGGACAAGGGGATCCAATGGATATGGGGTACTTAGATTTCCAGAAAGCCTTTGACAAGGTCCCTCACCAAAGACTCTTAAGTAAAGTAAGTTGTCATGGGATAAGAGGGAAGGTCCTTTCATGGATTGATAACTGGTTAAAAGACAGGAAACAAAGGGTAGTAATAAATGGTACAGTTTCCTAATGGAGAGAGGTAACTAGTGGGGTCCTCCAAGGGACTGTCCTGGGACCCATCCTATTCAATTTATTTATAAATGATCTTGAGAAAGGGATAAACAGTGAGGTGGCAAAATTTGCAGATGATACCAAACTGCTCAAGATAGTTAAGATCACAGCAGACAGTGAAGAGTTTCAAAAAGATCTCACCAGACTAAGTGATTGGTCAACAAAATGACAAATGAAATTTAATGTTGATAAATGTAGAGTAATGCATGTTGGAAAAAATAATCCCAACTCTATTCAATATGATGGAGACTAATTTGGCTACAACAACTCAAAAGAGAGATCTTGGAGTCATTGTGGATAGTTCTCTAAAAACATCCACTCAGTGTGTAGCGACAGTCAAAAAAGCAAATACAATGTTAGGAGTCATTAAAAAAGGGATAGAGAACAAGACAGAAAATCTCTTATTGCCTCTATATAAAACCATGGTATGCCTACATCTTGAATACTGTGTACAGATGTGGTCACCTCATCTCAAAAAATATATATTGGCATTGGAAAAGGTACAGAAAAGGGCATAAAAAATGATTAGGGGTTTGGAACAGGTCCCATATGAAGAAAAATTAAAAAGATTTGGACTTTTCAGTTTAGAAAAGTGGAGACTAAGGGGGGATATTATAGAGGTCTATAAAATCATGACTGGTATGAAAAAAGTGAATAAGGAAAAGTTATTTATTTATTCCCACAATATAAGAACTAGGGGTCACCAAATGAAATTAATAGGCAGCAGGTTTAAAACAAACAAAAGGAAGTTTTTCTTCACTCAGCATACAGTCAACCTGTGGAACTCCTTGCCAGAGGATGTGGTGAAGGCTAGAACTTTAACAGGGTTCAAAAAAGAGCTAGATATATTCATGGAGGTTAGATCCATCAATGACTATTATCCAGGACAGTTAGGAATGGTATCCTTAGCCTCTGTTTCTTTGGAGGTGGGTGACAGGAGAGAGATCACACAAGGATTACCTGCTGTGATCCTTCCCTCTGGGGCATCTGGTATTGGCCACTGCCAGCAGATGCTCAGGATTCCCAAGTTTAAAGATCTTGGGTAGCAGACAGAATATTCCTGTTCAGGGCTCTTGATGATGTATTTGTGCAGATTTGGTTCCAAGCTGTAGAATAGCTTTGTGAGAGACATCAGCATGGAGCACATGTGGTCCCACAGTTTCAGACTCAAATAAAAATTATTTTAAGCTTCTGGCATCTTTCTTGGGACTTTTATTCTAAATAAATAAATAGAGTTAGTAGACAACTTTCTGAATCGTTTTTCCATGGAAAATTGAGTTTTCAACTAAATTAAAATAGGGCTGTCAAGCAATTAAAAAAATTAATCGTGATTAATCATGCGATTAATCGCACTGTTAAACAATAATAAGACACCATTGACCCTGGGCTCTGCGTTGTACTGCCCCTTTGAAACGCCACTGCAGCATTTCAAAGGGGCAGCTCCAGGATCCTGGGATCAGCTGGAGTTCCCAACTGACCCCGGGCTCCATGCAGCACTGCCCCTTTGAAACGCCCCACAGCATTTCAAAGGGACAGCGCAGAGCACAGCCAGGGATCAGCTGTGCAGCGTTGCCCTTTTGCTCGGATTGCATATCTTATTTCAAGTTTAGAGTGCAGTGTAGACATAGCCTGGGTGTTTAAAATCCTTCTCTAACAGGAAAGTCAGAATTGCATCCATTTTGTTTTTTATAGTATGCTATGCTGTACTTGTAAAATAAATCTAATGTCTTGTTAATATGTTTTATTTGGATCATTTAAGTTGTGGTCCGAGGTAAGCTTGAACTGATGGCAGAATCGGAAGGAGGAAGGAAGTGGGAGGAAAGCAGGAATTCTGAAAATGAAATGGAATGTCCATTCCTCCATATTCTTAGATACTAACTGCTCTTTAGGCCTTCATCATACTGTCTGCTTGACTGATTTCTATCTTTGCTATTCTTTGTGGGCATTGGAACCCACGCACTTAGCCTGAGCAGCTCTGTCTAGACTGCTATTTTTAGACCCATAGTGTGATCCTGAGTCAGTTGACCCGGGCTTTGAGACTCACTGCCACAGGGTTTTGTTTTGGTTTTGGTTTTTTTGCAGTGTATATATACCCTTTGCTTTCTAAGAAAAAACTAAAATGGAAAATGTACCAACTAATATGAAATTTAAATCTGGATAAATACATTATACATCATACTACTTAGTGACAGATGATTATGTATTGAAATGTTAGCAGACTATACAAAAACCTCAGGGGGTAGCCATGTTAGTCTGTAACTTTAAAAACAACATGCAGTCCTACGGCACTTTAGAAACTAACAAATATATTATATCATGAGCTTTCATGGGTAAAAACTACTTCATCAGATGAGTTGGAGTGGAATTCCAGAGTATATATAATAGCAAAAGCAGTTACCTGTCAATTGTAGGACCAGTGTTAATGAGGCTACTTGAGTCAGGCTGGATGTGTCCCATTCATAGCTTTGATGTGTAAAGGTGAATATCAAAGGTGGGAAAATTGCCTTTGCAGTGCATTAATCAGTTAATATCTTTATTCAAGCACAAGTTGATAGAGTCAATTGGTGTAACTCGACTGAATTTTCTCTATTTGGAAAGCATGGTGTGAGTTTAATCCAGCCTTCTAAACATTTTTGTCTTTATTTTAATCAGATACCATATAGTTAATAAAGTATATGAGTATTCCCACTGGCTTCAGTGGGATATTCACTTCTTTAAAGTTAAGCCTGTGTTCAAATACCTTCCTAAATCAGAACCCTAGATCACCAAGGTTCTGTCCTCTTTGGCCTTACAGTGGAAATGCTCTTCAGCAATTCTCTGGAAGTGATCCTGCAGTGCAGTGCACCTCCTTGTGTGTTTGAGTGTGCTATGGAAAAGAGGAGAAGCAAACATCTAGTCTGCTTTCCCAAGGCTGAGGCTGGGAGCTTTTTTTAATTTATTTATTTAATGAGTGGCCATGTGCAATGCCTCTCAGAATTTGATGATAACTCCCCCCACCCCCTTTCCTTCCTATGTTACTCAGGAGGAGGCAACTCTTACCTGTTGCCTAATCATTAAGGATAATGGAGATCCTGGGAGGTTCCTGCTGAGATGGGGAATTAGGTAGTAACCCCATAGTTACCCCTCTGCAGTTTACTCTGATAAATATTTATAATTGGTGGTGTCTTCACTTGGACAGACGCTGTATACATCTGTTGGTATACCTTGGTTTCCTCCAGAAACAAAAATGTAATTAATGGATCTTATGCAGGCAATAAACACCCAAAATAAAACCAACACAAATTTAAATTGTCCTAACAAGATTCAAGAGAAAGGTTAATATAGATTGCTATTATGTCTATATCCAATCAGTAGATGGCACTGCAATAGCTCAGCTAATGGCTGCAACTTTCAACAGCAAGTTGCAACATAAAATTAACCAAGTGGTTCACCACCAGGGGTATATGTATCTTGGGGGTACACAGTGGACTTCCAGGGCGTACATCAACCCACATAGATATTTGCTCGGTTTTGCAAGAGTCTACAATTATAAAAAGAACTAGTGGTGTCAGTACAAACTAAAATTTCATATCATGACCTGTTTAGACTGCTCTCCATACTATACACTGAAATGTAAGTACATTATTTATATTCCAATGGATTTATTTTATAATTATATAAAATTAGAAAGTAATTGAACCTACAGTAATAGTGTTCTGTGACGTATGTATTTTTATGTCTGATTTTGTAAGCAAGTAGTTTTTAAGTGAGGTGAAACTTGGGGATAGGCCAGATAAATCAGACTTCTGAAAGGGTACAGTAGTCTAGAAAGGTAGAAAGCCTATGACATCTGTGGCATTATAAACAGATCCATACCAGCCCTGTGTAAACACTCTCCCTTAAGCTCATAGTCTTGGACCTTGTCTTGCATTGATGTGCTGGGTAAGCAGGAGTTCAAGCCAGCATTCTGTAAGTATGGCAAAAGCAAACCAGGCAATCCAGAGAAATAAGGGGTGAGGCAATTTTGTACTGTGACCAGCTTAGGTTGCACAGTACAACTGTCAGTTTCAGTTATTACATTAGACAGTTACAGCTGTAACCTACCCTTTCCTCAACTGTCTGTAAACCAAAGTCAGACCTGTTGCACAACCAACAGTCCAGTGTTTGCTCTCACTAGCTAGCTGTGGAGAAGGCATCTATGAGCTAAGAATCAGCACTAACAAATCATCAGATTTAGTACAGTCTTAACCCGGCTCAGGTGTTTTTAACCTCAAGAAGTCAACATCAGAGTTACAGCATCTTCCCCAGACCCAAAGGGAAGCAGCAGCTCTCTGTTCCAGTCACAGCCCACAAAATGAAGGCCACCAACTCCCTGAAGCGGTCTCTGACCCCAGAAGCTCAATCCAGTCCCAGAGGGCACCGCAACTACATTGCAGTCCTTCAAAGCCAGCATACAATACACAGATATCTAATTACTTAGCATACCTCTGAAATATGGTGCCTGGCCACTCTCATGTTCTCAGAATACCCGATACTCAGGTGCATTTGGGAACAGCATGGACCTGCCCCTGTCTGCATAACCTGGCTGCCACATGTGAGGGTACACTGTACAAGGGACGCCATTTTAAGAAGAGCATTCCTCTACCCCCTCCTGCCTGACCTTCCACCCAGTGTCCTCATAAGTTCATGTCAATGGGGGTGGAACAGAGAAGTATGCTATTCAAAATGAACAGAGACGTACGCTGTTCAATGTTCCTGTCTGATCCTAGACAAAACCACATCCAGTTCTGGCCCAGTACTAGATGGGAGACAGAGTAGTCAAAAAGAGAGAAAATCGAGCAAGTGGTGTCTCTACTCTGAAAGGATTCAGGGACTTTTCAAACATGTGTGTCTACATGACCCATGTCTTTCAATGGTTACATCTCAAATTATCTTCTTCCAGTCTTTTCACAGATCTTGCTCCAAAACAGTAATTATTTATTTATTTTGGGTCATATCTTGAGGTTTAAATCCAGATAAATATGACTACTCCAAAGCGACTGGACTTTCCATGCAATGGCTCATCAGTGTGTTTTATTATTTTATATTCGCGGTGAGGAGTCCTGTGGCACCTTATAGACTAACTGAAGTGTTAGAGCATAAGCTTTCGTGGGCAAAGACCCACTTTGTCAGATGCATGTCTGACCAAGTGGGTCTTTGCCCATGAAAGCTTATGTTCCAACACTTCAGTTAGTCCATAAGGTGCCACAGGACTCCTCGCCACTTTTGCAGATTCAGACTAACACGGCTACCCCTCTGATTATTTTATATTGTTGCCATGTTGTTAAAACTTCTGATGCTGATATAACAGTTTTATTTGGTTCTTTTTCTAAAATAACTGGTTTGTGGATCTAGGTGGAAACCTATAATCTCTCTTTCACCACACACTTTTTATAAATATACCCTCCATTTTAACCCAGCGGTGAGATTCAGGGTTAAGGCATGTTAGAGCTGTCTTAGTTGTGGAAAAACAGAAAAGGAATTACTTTATAGTATGAAAGGACATTTTAACCTTTTCTCTTCCAGATATAGCATGTGAGCATTTGGAAAAAAATTGGTTTACAGCAGAGAATTATTGAAAGTTGAGGAAACAGAAAACAATAAGAAGGAAGCTTTTCCATGGGGAATTATTTCACAGAAAATACTGAGACAAATTTTGTCTTTAATTGCACCCCTACAGTCCCTGTGAGCAAGCTGCATTTTTATCATTCTCTGTTTCCATATACTTTCAAAAATGATCAAGTAACACATTTTTTCCATTCCAACATATGCAGGGGTGCTGACAGCCTCTATGAACTCCTGGATAAGGGGGAGGAGAGTGGCTCTGCGCTCCCAGAAGGGACAGGACCTCGGGCAGAAGGGGTAGGGCTGGAGCAGCCAACCCTACGTGCCACCTGGAGCTTGGTGCATCTCTCTCCCAAGCCCTCCTGGTGGTGATTTTCTGCCAATGCCACAGTAGCAACAGCCACAGCTGGGATTTCCGGGCCCCTTTCAATAGCCAGACCCGGGGCAACTGTCCCCCGCCTCCTGTTGGCAGGCCTGGACATCTGCTGAAGCTGCAAGAGAAAGGATTCTGTTTCCTTGTCTATTCTATAGTCATTCACACCATTGCAAAGTGGTTTTAAAACAGCATTATTCCAGTTTGATGATACTTTACTCCCTCGGCTCTGGTGTAAATACCTAAATATGGTGCCGAATAATAGGCAGTCATGCCCTCTGCATCTAGTCCTAGCAAATTAGTGAGTGTTAGTTGAAATCTCAGCAGCTAATCTCAACTACTGGGATGCAGTCTCTCTAGGTAAGTCCCTGCTGTGTCATAAAACAACAGTACATTAACTTTTCATCTGAGGATTTCAAAGTGTTTTAAGTACCCATGTAGTAGGTGGTTTCTGGAGAATATCTTTATTGGACAAATGCAGTGGTTAAACTACAGCTTCTTAGATAACTGGTTTACATGCATAATTATTGGTTATTTTGCTGCTTTGCCTCAGTTTTACTCAGTTCACAAACTGAGGATAGCTCCACGTCTTAATTTCCTTGTTTATGATTAAATTTTATTTCTAGAATCTTTATGAGGCAGAATCTGAACTCGTAATTCTTCAAAACTGATTATTAACCTGCCAGCCTAAAAATGGAATATTGGAATGTAATTTACTGATGTACAGGAGCTCAGCAGTCTACACTGTGGGCCAAAATTCATTTGTGTTCTGTTGGAATTATATATGCTTATTTATAGCAAACGTGAATTTTATCCTTCCAATGGAAGGATTTTTTCTAGTCAACCAAATCTCTAAAATTTAGAAAACTGCTTAACTGGCTGAGTGGGCTCAGAGCTATTGGCCTTTAAGATTATGTCTACACTGCAATTAAAAACCCCATGGGTGGCCCAGTCCTGGTGACTTGGGCTTGGTGAGGAGGGGGGACATATCAGACTGTGGGGCTGATTAATTGCAGTATAAATGCCCTAGCTCAGGCTGGCACCTGGGCTCTAGGATTCTACGAAGTGGAAAGGTCCCAGATTTTTGGCTACATCCCGGAAGTCTACACTGCAATTAAACAGCCCCACAGCCTGAACCTCTGGAGTCTGAGTCAGCTGGCATGAGCCAGCCACAGGTTTTTAATTGCAGTGTAGACATACATACCCTAATTTACGTTGACACTCACGAATTCCTGGTAAACTACAGAGAACAATGTAGCATTTCCATGAGGCCTAAAGTGAGGAAATCAGTTTACAAACCCTTTGCTTACATCAGAATACACCATAACAATAGTCTCACCCTGGAATACGGTGAGAGCCAAAAAGCTACCAGAAGGGATGCAAAGGATGGTTCTAATAATTTTAATGAAATCCTCTGACAGGGTGTACCAGCCCCACACTGGGAAAGCTCAGCCTAATCAGGCTCACCTGGCTGAAGAAGCGCTGCCCCCTCAGCCCTGCTGGGTAGGCTCAGGCTGCAGCCCACGTATAAAATCCTGGGAAAAGGCTCAGGCTGGGCTGGCTTTGGAAGAGGAAGAAGAAAGTACTAGCACACCTGCAGGTGCACAGCTGGAGAGATTGGACCTGGAAGCCAGCTGGTGAGACACCTACACTACTGAAGGAGATTGGGAGGAAGGAGGCCCTGCCAGAGTATGGTAGGCAGTAGCCCAGTGCAGGAGATTGTTTCCTGAGGTGAGATTCCCTGCTGAGTGAGCAGAGGCCTGTGCCACTGCTACCTGGACTGGGACCTGGTGGAGTTGGGATGGCTTCTTCTCGTTCCCCCCTGCCTCAGTCCCCCAACCTGTGGGGCCTGCACCTGCCATCTACTGATTCTGGCTACTAGGCTGCATGGCTGCAGTGGGATGAGTGTTGGCCTAACTCCAGAAGTTAGTGCTCTTATGGCCACAACAAGAGGGCTAGGGGTTTAGGCCCACGAGAGAAATCCCTGAACACACAGGATTGGGGTGTAACTTAAAAAGCCCTTAGGACTTGATTACCCTGGTAGGGGGGAGGGAATGGATGACTATGTGACACCCAATTCAAACAGGTAGTTTTTTACATAGTTATAGTCATGGATAATTGGGGGAGGAGAGGATGGGGTGCAGGAGAGGGAAGAGAAGAAAAGTATGGAGTTAGTGGGCCTGAATGCAAAAGGTACTTTGTAACAATATGGCTTTTCTGTAGCCATATTGGAAGGCCTGTGGTAGGCCTGAACCAAAGCTGCCTTCTGCAGCCAGACTGAAGAGCAGCTGCCAGTAGCTGTAAGGCCTGTAGTTACATACTCACATCCATCTAAACTGTATTTAAAAAAGTGTCTCACCATGCTGTGAGGAGGGGACTTTGTTCTGATAGCTTCCCCCACTGTCACCAGATAAAGAAACAGATCTCAAGATGGGTAAATTGAAGTAACATCATTCTGTCTGGCAAGAAACTGCTTATCAATAGAGAATGTTGTGGAAACCTCATCCTATAATCCTTGTCATTACTTTCCTGTTGTTCGACTGTGTGATCTGTCTGGTTTGTAACTTTCTGTCTGCTGTATAATTAATTTTTGCTAGGTATAAATCAATTAAGGTGGTGGGGTATGATTGGTTAGGTAATGTTGTTAGTAAAATCATACTAAAATTGGTTAAGGTATAGCTAAGCAAGACTCAGGTTTCATTATATTAACTGTGGTCTGAGGAAGAAGATAGGAAGAAGCAAAAGGCTGGAAGACCAGGAAGAAGACCTGGAAAATAAGAACTTACCTCCGAGACTCAGCCTAAGACCAGAGAGACTGATATTGTCTGGTCAACAGGGGAAGTCTGCCTGTACCAGGATTGGTGAGCATGACACTGTGTGCTTTGCATGTGTATTCTGCTTGTTTGGGAATTGTCAATAAATAGAGGATAAGGATATTACTGTGTGAGGCTCTTTTAGTGGCTAAAGATCCTGCTAAACCTATAGGAAAATGCGCCCTGAGCCCTAGGAATTGGGTGAGGGTGGGTGTTTAACAAGGTTGTACCTTCAGCCCTAGGAACTGGGTAAAAGTGTGTATCCCTACAATGTGGAAGGGATAGAGAAATTTGTGCGGGTAACAACTTGGGTATCTAATCTCCAAAATTAGGCTCTAAATACCATTTTTTTTGGTACTACTAAGAGCCAAAAAAACTCACTCAGCTGCCACCAAACCCTGTGGATGCCTAAAATTCATTTTGCTCAGTTTTTCAGTAAAAGCTCCATAGGCACCTAAGTTTCTGCTTCTGGATTGGGTGCACAATCAGAATTTTCATAAGGAGGGTGGCTCTGCCAAGTACCAGCTGTTTTCAGATTTCTTCATCAACTGGATCCCCACTTTATGCACATGTTGCATTCCAAGAGGCATCTGCATTGGATTCTCCCCTTCACATTGCTGCAAGACACATGCACACTCTTGCCAAGCTACCATCTCTCTTTCCAGGGTGGCCCTGGAAGTGGAAGTAGTATACGAATATGGCCATCCAGGGCTTTGCGAGACAGGGTGCTGGCTTCAGTGGGTATTGTAGGGGCTGGAGTGTTAGCAGGAGCTGCCACCCCTTAGTCCAGACTATGTTGGTCACTGACAGCTTCAGTTGCCAGTTTTTCTTCACTTCAAAGGACTAGCGCCAAAAGAAAAAGATCAATATCGCTCTTCTCCTTCCCTTCCTCCCTCCACTGAAGAGAAAGGATCTCTCCTTGGCTGTGCACCCACCTGGCAGAGTAGGTTTGTCTCTCTTCTGCTCCCACCTGAGAGGTCTGGAGAAACTGAGACCTCTCAGGACCAATCCCAAACTCCTCCTCACAGAAACACCAGCCAGGTGAGACCTGAAGACTTCTTGGTGCCAAATGGCAGAGGACATGGGCTGTACAGAGGGTGTTGGCTGAACAGAAAGTTTTACAGGGATCCTCTGGACTAATTAGATGCATAATAGTTTCCTAAAGAGTGGCATGTGAGGAAGCTACTGAGAACCAATCACATCCTGAAATGCATGTAAGGAAAACCTTAAGGAGTTATGGATTGTGATGGGGAGCGGGGACAGGAGGAAGAGACTAAGCCCTGAGGCCACATACTGTGTCCCTTTGTCCCTGCCCCAGAAAAGGTCAGTAGAGAGGTCTTCCAAACTGCCTAGAGTGGCTGTGTAAGACACAACCAACCAGGATCCAGCAAGCAAGTATAAGAAGAGTTGCAGGGCCAGAATGATCTCCATTCTTTACTATAGCTGGAGAAGAGTGACTGTTCTCTGCATCCCAGCAGCCAGCCCAGACTGGACGAGGCCCTGAGGTAAGGATGAAGAATGTGCTGGAGCCAGGGAACCTGTAGCAGCAACACAGTTTATTTATAGGTAACAGCTGACCACGTGTCCCTTTAGGGTCCCTGGGCTGAGACCCACGTCTTCCTTCCCACCTCCCTTCCTTTTTCCCCCCGTCCTCAGCCCATTGGAAAAGTGCCTTGGCTTTTGATACATGCCAGAAGGGGAACTACACTCTTTCAGTAGCCCAAAAAGGCCCTGAGAGGGTGAGCACATTGTCCAGGGATGGAGTCTTGGACACTGCTCCATACTCGGACAAGGAAAACTTGAGAGGCATTACAGAGAGAGGGCCCTGTTAGATTTGTGCCCTGGAAGGGGTTTGCTTTGTTTTATTTCACATACTGACTGTGTGACTTGGCCAGGGGATAGTCAGCAAAGACTTGCCATAAACAGAGTGCAGGAGGTGCTTGCAAAGGGGGAGTGTACCCTGATTCATGTACCTGCACTGGTGGAAATAATGTCCTCAAGGCAGGTATTGACAAGTGATATATCAGGCATAGGTTCCTTTAAGGCAGGGTAACAGAGGCTAAACTCCCATTTGTGTCACTGTATATTGTGTGTGTCTCCATGGAGACTTTTTGCATACTGAGCCAAATACTGATTGAGTGTTTTTCTGAGTACCACTTTCTTGTGACTTTTTGCAGATAGTAGAGGGGCATCCTGTTATGAATAAGGACAATGGATTGCTCTGAGGTCTGGGGGTGCAAACAAGTGCTCAGGATCTTCCTTTGAGGACATAAGAGTGAACAGCCTGACTTGTCTCGCATCCTAGCTAAGCCTGTCTGTAAAACACTGCAAGAGCTTTGGGTGAACATTGCTCCCAAGACAGGGACACTCCTTCCACCACATGGGAAGGAAGCAGGTTGTGCTACTGCTGAGGCAGGAAGCCATCTGGATCTGGCTCTAGGAAGGTCCAGTTCTGACCAGCTGAAGAACTTGGCCTCTGGAGGGAGTAACCTCCCTAGAAAGACAGATTGAACATGGCTCATCTGCTGCAGACTTTCAAAACATAGGGGTGTTGTCTTAGGACCATTCTAGGAGCCCATACTCATTCCCACTAACATCTGTGTAACTAATTAATTTGGTAGAGACGAGCTGGTCAAATGAAACGTTCTTTAGGAAGCAATAGCCCTTGTGCTATTAAGCAGCATCACAGAAGTCCCTGTTTATCTTTTCATCAAACTCCTCTTGTTGGAACTTTCACTGGAGCTAAATATTTAGTCTCTTGTACACAGTGTGTGCTTGGCAACAAAGGTAATATTGCTATGGTAGAGCAACACTGCCTTCAAAGTGATCTTCACAATGAAGCAGCGATCCTGCCTTTGTTGCCTAGCCCACTGGCTCCAGTATCTGATTTGAATGTGGAAGGCCAGGATTATGGCCTCAATATGCACATTCATTTATTTCATGTTTATGTTCTAAGAAATATGCGTTTGTTATGTACAACATGTTGGAATAGTACTATAGCTCACTGATCAGTGCCTTTACAGCCATCAAAGTAAAAAACACAAACCAAAGTCTTAAATCTTCACTGTATTTTGAACATATTTTGACTGGTTTGTACTACCTATTGTAGTCTTTGACTTTTTTAAACACTTAAAAATATTCTTAATCAGTTTTAGTTTTGTCCAGGGTTCTACTATCACCCAGATCACTCTCTGTAAAACAGGGTTAATATTAGTCTTAGCTGTCCTGACATGCACAACCCATTGATATCACAGTACGTTAACAGGTGTTTGAAACTGATGGATGAAAAGTGTCATGCAGGTGCAAATTAGTTTTCATAAATAAAGCAGTGATGTAGGCCAGATCCAGTCCACAGGTTGTAGGTTCAAGGGACAATTTGGTCTGGCCCATGGCAAGGGAGGTCCCAGCAGCCGCACAGCACCAGCTTTACATGCAACACCGAGCTGGACACTTCTGGCCCCTCATCCTACATGCACAGGTTAGGTGGCTGGAAGGGGCAGCCAGGTGACAGTGCGTCAAGCACCAGAGCCCCTTCCTCACCTGGGGTGGCTGCAGGAGGGAGTCACTCTGGGTAGCAGCTTCCTGAGGCTGGATGCCATTAGCAACTCATTAAATCAGGTAAGGATACATGCAGGAGTGGGAGGAAAGGGGAGCCCTTTGCAGGAATGGGCACCTGCAGAGTCCCTTCCCTTTTGGGGGTGCCAGGAAAAAGGTGGAAGGGGTGTCAGCCTCTGCTCTGGCTAGGGCAGCTGCAACAGGCTTTTTAACATTTTGTAATATTTTTAGCACATGCTGGCTTTCCTTATTGCAGATGTTAGTGGTGCAGGTGGCTTCTTGAAGATAAAGATTCCAACCTTTTTCAAATTGAAAATGGCTTTGTCAAGCAAAAAATAAAGTAGACAGTGTCGTGCATTTAATGAAAAATGGACAACTGGCGACTTTTTTTGTGAAGGTGAAATGCAAGCCTGTTTGCCTGACTTGCGGAGAAAGCAATCGGTCTGGGGGGACAATCACTTAAGACACTACAACACAAAGCATATCAAATATGGACAGCTGCAGATGGACAAAATTAAAGGACTTTAAAAGAATCTGTATGAGGGATGTTAAATTTAGATTAATGGGCTAATTGAATAGTTGATGCCATTTGCATTGACTATTCAATTAGTTAAGAGTGCCACCACCTTTAGCAAAATGCAGGACAATGTAGCACTTTAAAGACTAACAAGATGGTTTATTAGATGATGAGCTTTCGTGGGCCAGACCCACTTCCTCAGATCAAATAGTGGAAGAAAGTAGTCACAACCATATATACCAAAGGATACAATTAAAAAAAATGAACAAATATGAAAAGGACAAATCACATTGCAGAACAGAAAGGGGATGCGGGGGGGGGGGGGGTGGGAAGGGGGAGGAAGGAAGGTAAGTGTCTGTGAATTGCTGATATTAAAGGTAGGGAGAGTGGGATGTTTGTGAGTTAATGGTATTACAGGTGATAATTGGGGAAACTGTCTTGGTAATGGGTGAGAAAGTTCAAAGTCTTGTTAAGTCCTTGTTGGCAAGTGTCGAATTTTAACATGAATGACAGTTCAGAGGATTCCCTTTCAAGTGCAGATGTAAAAGGTCTTTGTAGCAGAATGCAGGTGGCTAAGTCATTTAGAGAGTGTCCTTTCTGGTTAAAGTGGCAAGAAACTGTTTTCTCTTTGTGATCTTGTCTGATATCTGTTTTGTGGGCATTAATCCTTTGGCAAAGTGTCTGAGATGTTTGTCCAATGTACATAGCAGACGGACACTTTCGGCACATGATAGCGTAGATTATATTTCTGGATGCGCAGGAATGTGTTCTTGATCTTATAACTCACTTGGTTAGGTCCAATAATGGTATCAGCAGAATGAATATGTGGACAAAGCTGGCAACGGGGTTTGTTGCAAGGGAAGGTACCAGGGTTGGTATTAGTGTGGTATGTCCTGTGGTGGTTGGTAAGAATCATCTTGAGGTTAGGTGGTTGTCTATAGGAGACTATGGGTCTGTCTCCCAGAGCCTCTTTGAGTATGGTATCCTGTTCCAATATAGGCTGTAGTTTATTGATAATGTGTTGGACAGGTTTAAGTTGGGGGTTGTAGGTGATGACAAGTGGTGTTCTATTGTTGGTTTTCTTGGGTCTGTCTTGAAGTAGATGGTTTCTAGGTATTCGTCTGGCTCTTTCAATTTGCTTTTTTATTTCTCTGGGTGGATAGTTGAGATTTATAAATGCTTGGTAGAGATCCTGAAGCTTCTGGTCTCTGTCAGTGGGGTTAGAGCAGATGCGGTTGTATCGAAGGGCTTGGCTATAGACGATGGATCGTGTGGTGTGTTCTGGATGGGAGCTGGATGCATGTAGGTAACTGTATGAGTCGGTGGGTTTTCTGTAGAGAGTGGTGTCTAATTTTCCATTGTTGATTTGTACGGTGGTGTCCAGGAAGTGGATCTCTCGTGTAGAATGGTCCAGGCTGAGGTTGATGGTGGGGTGTAGGTTGTTGAAATCTCTGTGGAATATCTCCAGTGTTTCTTGGCCATGTGTCCAGATCATAAAGATGTCATCGATGTACCGTAGGTAGAGGAGGGGTGAAAGGGGACGGGAGTTGAGGAAACGTTGTTCTAGGTCAGCCATAAAGATGTTAGCATACTGTGGGGCCATGCGTGTACCCATGGCTGTGCCGCTGATCTGGAGGTATAAGTTGTTCTCAAACTGGAAATAATTGTGGGTGAGAACAAAGTTACATAGGTCTGCTATCAGGTTGGCAGTAGTGTCCTCTGGGATAGTGTTTCTAATTGCCTTCCTCCCCCTTCCCACCCCCCCGCATCCCCCTTCTGTTCTGCAATGTGATTTGTCCTTTTCATATTTGTTCATTTTTTTTAATTGTATCCTTTGGTATATATGGTTGTGACTACTTTCTTCCACTATTTGATCTGAGGAAGTGGGTCTGGCCCACGAAAGCTCATCATCTAATAAACCATCTTGTTAGTCTTTAAAGTGCTACATTGTCCTGCATTTTGCTTCAACTACCCCAGACTAACACGGCTACATTTCTATCACCACCTTTAGCAGTTGCTACACTTCAAAGGCAAAAGGTTTGAGCCCAGGGCCCACTAGGCTTGATGTGGCGCTGCTGCTTTGAAACGCCACTGGGAGCTGATCCTGGGCTCTACACAGCGTTTCAAAGTGGCAAACCCTGGGCTCCATGCGGGGTGGTGACTCCCCACTGACCCAAGGCTGCACATAGCGATTCAAAGTGGCAGTGCCTGCTTGAAAGCTTCTCTTCCCCCCCCCACCCCCCCCCCCCGCCTCTTTCAGATAGAAGCAGCAAGGGGGAGAGAAGCTAGTCAACTATCTGATAAGCATTTGCTTATCGGAGTCAACTAATCATTCACATCCCTAATGTGATTATGTAGCAAAACAGTTTTTACAGACCATCAAGGAGATGGATGGTGTTCTGCAAGTAAGTTGTGTTGAGTGAACTAATTGCAAAAATTCAGCTTCATTCTGAAGGAGATTTTGTAAAGAAATGCATCATCAGTTGGCACTACATTGTGCTATCAGTAGTTCTTTACTAAGCTTTCTCTTGCAAAGAACCACCTGCATGCCAAATTAACAGACATGAACCTAGAAAGCTGGTTATGAATAGCAACTTCCGTTCCAGCAGACATAATAAGGCTCAGCAAGGAAAAGCAACTTATCACACTAAAATACTAAATAAAAAACATAACCCTAAAAAGAATTTTTTTTGTGAAACTTTTTGTTTGTGCACTTATGTTTCGGAGGGGTAGTAGTGGTGTGTGTGTTGTGTGGTTTTTTTTTTTTGGGCCCGTGACTTTTCCTGTGGGTTAAAGGCCCCTGACCCAAAAATTCCACAACCCTGCTATACAACCTCCAGGATCAGTGGTCAGAAATGACAGCCATGCAAGCAAGCCAAATATACTCTATTTGCTTGAGTAAAAAAGTCAGTAATTTCCCTTCTCCCTATTGACTAATTCTGTCATGTACCTGGTATATGTCTCCTTCAACCTCCTCATCCATATCTTGTATCATGTTACAAAAGGAATGATACCACCTAGCATCTTGCATCCTGGTTAATACTTAATCAGCTTTTGTTCTTATTTTCCTATGTTAACA
The DNA here is from genome assembly GCF_049634645.1 of Pelodiscus sinensis. NCBI lineage: Eukaryota > Metazoa > Chordata > Testudines > Trionychidae > Pelodiscus > Pelodiscus sinensis. Next base: position 19,773,585 of record NC_134712.1, read on the forward strand.
ATGGGAGTGGCTTGTCTGGGTGAGGTAGCAAAGCAGCAGATGGAAAGCTTGAAAGGTTCAGCTTTATTAAAGTACATCAGTATTGATGGCTATACTGTTTCCCCTTTATGAATCACACTTCACATTTTGTTAACCAAATGGGGTCTGTCCTGTCACCTGGCAAGGCTTTAGCACTCCAGGATTGTTCCATACCCAGTTCTTTGCTTACAGGCTGTAGCAATTTTTGCAGGTATCTCCCTGGTCTAGCATGCTCAGGACCTGACTGGTTCTGAAGCAGGGAAACCTACTGTCCGAGGGGAGATCAATGCTGGCCCTTCTGCTGCCACTGGTTGTGGGGCCTGCTATAACAGCAGCAGAGGAGGCAGCATTGACCAAACAGAAGACTGGGGGAAGAGGCAGGGTGGCTGTGGAACCCAGTAGGTAGGGGCCAGGAGCACAGACCTGCAGGACTCCACAACCTCCTTCTCTTCTCCCCCCCCCCCACAAGACCCCCATCCCTATTTTGCTCCTCCCCCTCAATCCCTGAGCTGGATTGCCACGAATGAGCTATTTGTAATACTCCAGAAGCTCTGGGAGGGCAGGGAAGAAGCTGCTGAGCATAGGGGCTTGGTTTTTCCCTGTGGTGGTCCTGGGCTGGAGAACTCATGGGGATGCTGGATCACAGATACTGGACCATATAGAGGTCAACTTGTGTTACAATTTGTGCAAGTACCTAGAAGCCCTAGCCATGGACTAGGATCCCCATTGCTCTAGCTACTGTACAAACACAGAACTGGGTTTGAAGGTAAAGGGTATTGATAAACACATTTCTTTCTCTTCTTCCCACTCCCCAGTGCTGAATGTAAGCCGAGCCACAGTAGAGATTCTAGAGCTAATTTGGATCTTAGATTTGTGCTGTGGATCCTAAGACTATAGTTGGCTACAGAGCAAGGTACGCTACTGGTGATAGCTGTGATTTTTTTTTTTTAACTGGTTAAATCCGTATGTTTGCATTGCTATGTCCCAGCTTGTAGGGGGTGGATAATTTCCCCTCCTGGCTCTGAAGAGGCATCCAAAGCCTAGTACTTGGGCTAGGTCCCTGGATTGGGACCTCCGATGGCAGCAATTCAGCAATAGCATTTTCCCTAGAACAGAGTTGGTATGTGTGAGATTTTCAGAAGTAGTGATTTTTAATGAGAAGGAGGATAGCTGAGCTATATTGCAATACACACCTCTGAACATCAAACTTTGTTTTATTTTTAAATAAAATAAATGAAAATTATTAGGAAAAACACCAGTGCTAAACAACAGTGCTAATAAATAAAACACTGTAAATCCCCAATGGAAAAAACTAAGGATCCTTTTTCTCAACCTTTTAGTTCAGGACAGGTATAGGGAAAAACTAATACTGTACTTTCTGAAAGAATTGTAACCTGCAAAGCAAGGGGTAGATTCATTCTAATAAGTAATTCCTAGCTCTAGCTACTGTGGAGCAGCTGTAAAATTTCATACTATTGGAGATCCACTGAGTTTGCAGCAGCTACATGAAACACTATCTTTGAAGGCAAACTGACTGGACTTGGATTTCTTAAAAAATTAAGCAGGATGGTGACAGGGTGGAATAGGCCTCAAAGCTCCCTGCTGGAGGCTTGTGGTTTTGTCACACCCTGTCCCAGGAAAAGACCAGTAGAGAAGTCCTCCAAGCTTTCTGGAGTGGCTGTGAGAGGCAGCCAGTCAGGGCCCAGCAAGCGAGAAGAGAAAGAGCTGCTGGGCCAGAACTAGATGGTTGGTTTTGATGCTTGAGGAGTGAAGGCTGACTGGGAGACCAGTAGTACTAGGGAGAGTGTATTGCAGACAGGACTGAGAGCTAGCGTCTACTGCTGAAGACCAGGACTTGGCTGGTGGGAAGAGCAGCAGACTCTGTACAGGGTACTGCTGGGACTTCATTGAGACAAAGCCCTGAGGCATAAGGGTAAGGACAGTATGAGACCATAGGGAAGTTGCCAGAGAATGAGAATAGCAGTAGTGTTAAGGAATGGACACCGTAAGCAACTGCTATTTATAGGATCCCTGCACTGGCACTCAGAGTAGTGGGTGGGCTGGGTCCCCACTGCAATTCTCCAGCAGCTTTTGGGGGAAAGGGACGGGCAGAAAGGAAGCTTGGTCCTAAAACAAACCCAGAGGAGAGCGCTCTGGGACTGGAAGAAATTCAAGAATGTGCAGGCACAGGTCCTTTCCTGAGAGGAGAGTGAACCCATTACAAGTACTCTTAGGCTATGTCTACACTACACTTTTTTTTTTTGGCAGATAATATGCTAATAAGGGACTCATTAGCACGATAATATGCTAATAAGGGACTTGTGGCGGGGTACCACCCACCTCCATCCCCTTTCTCCTGGGAACAAAGCGTGAACCACCAGCCCGGAGGCCTAGTCCAGCACTCGCAGCAGGCCCCGAGGCCTAGTCCAGCACTCGCGGGGTGGGGTAGGGAGGTCCGGGCCCTCCCTCTCCACCGGACCCCAACCCAGGGCCCTAATGGTGGTGGGTGGTTCCCACCACCGGCTCAGCGGGGGGGCCTCCCCCAAAACATGCTAAGCCCACTGGGGGGGTTTCCCGGCCCCTTGCCCTGGGTTGCTTCCTACCCCCAATCTGGTGGCCGACGGAGGTCCCACCTGGCGATGCTGGGTTGCCGGCAGCGGCCTCGTCCGCTGGTCTTGTCCCTGGGGCAGCAGCACAGGGGCGTCTTCTGCAGCGGGGCGGGCGGCCACCGGGCGGCGGTGTTGGGGGCGGGCTCGCCCCGGGGCTGGTGGTAGCAGCAGCAGCAGCAGCAGCACCTCCTCCGGCTCTGGATCTGGATCTGGAGGCACGTCCGGCAGCGGGCCTGCAGCTTGGGCCGGAGCTCCTGCCTCCCCAGCGGTCTGCCCCAACTGAGCAGCCCAGCAGTCTTTTATAGCGAGGCTGCACTTCGAGCATGCCCAGTAGGGCTGTGGGGGAGGGGCGTGTTCTGCCCAATAAATGGGCTCCCCTTCCTCCTGCTCAGTGCGGGGCAGGTTAGCCCCGTCACACACCTCCCCCCTTAAAAGGTTTCTTTCCGGTGGCTCCTCCTTAGGAGCTATGCGCGAAAGAAAATCTGCATTGCCGTGCGCTTTCCCTGGTCTGTGTGCCACTTGAAACGAATATGGCTGCAAGGCTAGGTACCAGCGCATGATACGCGCATTGGTGTCTTTCATCGTTTGCAACCACCTTAAAGGGGCGTGATCCGTCACTACCAAAAAAGTACTCCCCAGCAAATAATACCTTAGTGCGTCCACAGCCCATTTCACGGCCAGTGCCTCCCTCTCTATGGTGGAGTACCGGGTTTCCCCTCGGGTACAACTTGCAGCTTAAGTACAGTAGCGGGTGTTCTACTCCCTCTACCTCCTGGGATAGCACGGCCCCGAGGCCTACCTCAGAAGCATCCGTCTGTAGGATGAAGGGCCTGGCAAAATCCGGCTGGGCTAATACCGGTCCCTGGGTAAGGTGGTCCCTTAAGGTTTGAAACGCCCTCTCGCACGCTGCTGACCACTCTACCCGCCGCGGGTGTTGGTTTTTGGTCAGGTCCGTCAGGGGGGCTGCTATGGTGGAAAAGTTAGGGACAAAGCGCCGGTAATACCCCACCAACCCCAGGAACTGCCTCACCTGTCGTTTCGTGGTGGGAGTGGGGTATTCTCGGAGGGCCTGAATTTTGTCTATTACGGGTTTCACCTGTCCCTTCCCCACCGTATACCCCAAGTAGGTTACCTCTTCTTTCCCTAGGTGACACTTGGCCGGGTTTGCTGTTAACCTGGCTTCCCCTAGGGCCCTCAATACCTCCTCTAAGTGGGTTAGATGTTCCTCCCATCCTTCGCTGTACACAATAATATCATCGATGTACGCCGCTGCATACGCATTGTGGGGTGCCAAGACTTGATCCATCAGCCGCTGACATGTGACAGCGGCTCCATGTAGTCCGAAAGGCATCATCGTGAATTGGTAGAGCCCAAAAGGGGTTGGGAATGCTGTTTTGGCTTTCGTCCTCGGTGTCAACGGGATCTGCCAATATCCTTTAGTGAGATCCAGGGTCGAAATATATCTGGCCCTCCCCAGGCGTTCTAGTAGTACATCTACCCGGGGCATGGGGTAGGCATCGAACTGGGAGATGGCGTTCACCTTGCGGAAGTCAATGCAAAACCTCACTGAGCCATTGGGCTTGGGGACCAGCACTATGGGGCTCCTCCACTCGCTTCGGGATTCTTCCACCACCCCTAGGGCCAACATTTCTTTTAGTTCTTGGCGCACGGTGTCCCACATCTTCCTGGGCAGGGGACGGTGATTATCCCATACTTTCTGCCCCAGTTTTGTGGCAATGTGGTGACTAATTAACGGGGTCCTTCCTGGTTTAGCGGACAACACATGTGGGAATCGCGCTATGAGTTCTTGTAGCTGTTGCTGTTGTCCCTCCTTTAGGTCTTGCCCGACATCTACCTGGGGGCTCTTCATCGAGGCTCCCACTTGTGGTCCCAACTCGTCCTCTGGGGGGAAGGGGGTGATCATCATTGCTTCCCTCTCCTTCCAGGCCTTCAGGAGGTTTACATGGTACACTCGTAAATCTTTCCGCCGCCCTGGTAGCCTCACCTCGTAGTCGACTGGCCCGATCTTCCGCACGACTTCGAAGGGTCCTTGCCACTTTGCTAATAGCTTGGACTCCGAGGAGGGCAATAAGAGTAACACCCGATCCCCGGGTTGAAAGATCTGCATCTTCGCCTTCTGGTTGTAGTGGCGTGCTTGCGTTTCCTGCGCCGTCCGCAGGTTCTCCTGAGCTAGCCGGCCCAATTCTTCTAGCCGCTCCCGTAGTTGTAACACATAGTGGATGGTCCCCTGGGCGCGTCTCTCTTGTCCCTCCCAAGTCTCTCTCAGTAAGTCCAGAATTCCCCGCGGTCGTCGGCCATACAATAATTCGAATGGGGAAAATCCCGTGGAGGCTTGGGGGACCTCCCTTACAGCGAAGAGAAGAGCTGGCAACCACCTGTCCCACTGTCGCGGGTCGTCGTCGACGAATTTCCACAGCATTGACTTCAGCGTCCTGTTGAACCGTTCCATCAGCCCATCCGTCTGGGGGTGGTACACGGAGGTTCTCAGGGAATGAATGTTCAGTAGGTGGCACAACTCCGTTATCAGCTTGGATGTTACGTTAGTTCCCTGGTCTGTTAGGATTGTCGTCGGGAGACCCACCCGGGCGAACACCTTTAAAAGTTCATCAGCAATGGCGCGAGCTGTCGTGACCCGGAGGGGAATCGCCTCTGGGTATCGGGTGGCGTAGTCCACAATGACCAGAATGTATTTGTTCTTATTAGCGCTTCGCTCCAGCAGCCCGACCAAGTCCAACCCTATGCGTTCAAAGGGCGTCCCTACCACGGGTAGAGGGACCAACGGGGCTCGGGGGACCCCTCCGGGGTTAGCCCGCTGGCATTCGGGGCATGATGCACAATAGTCCCTCACTGCATGATGTATTCCCGGCCAGAAGAACCGCTGGGCTAGTCTGCACAACGTCTTTTCCCGGCCAAGGTGGCCTGCCCAGGGCACATCGTGGGCCAATCGCAACACCGTTGTCCAAAGCCGCTGGGGTACCAGCAGCTGGCAGATCTCGGCGTGGGTCTGTGGGTCTTGGGTCAGGCGGTACAACAGGTCACCCCGTATCTCGAACCTCAGGCCTTGGGGCCCCCCTGAGGGGGCCCGGTCCGTCGACTCGGGTCTTCCCGCCTGCTCCCAGGCCCGGCTGAGGGTCGGGTCGTTCCTTTGTTCCTCTAGGAAATCTCCATCCAGGGCGAAGGCTGTTTCTTGGGGATCTATGGGGGGGGGGCGTCAGTTCGAGAGGGTTGTGGGGCTCCCCTCCTGGCCCCTCTTGAGGTCCCTTCCCCGGGGTCTTCTTCCATTGGCAGTTCTGTTAACGCTGCCTGTGGCTGTTCTGGGCCTCCCCCCTCGGGGTCCCCTCGCCTGTAGCCCTGTAGTAGGGTCCAAAAGTGGGGCCAATCCCGCCCTACCACCACGGGGTAAGCCAGTCGGGGGACTACCCCTACCCTGCACATCTCTTCGTGCGCCCCGATCGCTAGCTTCACCTTAGCAGTGGGGTACGTCCTTACCTCCCCGTGAATACACTGCATTCTCACCGGGGGCCCCCATTGCTCTGGGTCGCCAACTAGGTCTTCTTCTATCAGCGTCCGTCCACAACCCGTATCCACCAAGGCTGTGGCCTCCTCCCCTTGCACCTTAACTGGGATGAGTATCTTTGTCCCACCTTCTTTCTGTGGTTGCACCCCAGCTACTAGTACTTGCCCATAGCTACAGGCCCTGGGGGTGCCCCTCTCTTTCCCGGGGTCTCCCTGGCGGCTCCCTGGGCGGCCTGTCACCCTCAGGGCTCCCCCGCCAACCCAGTGCCCTTTCAATAGGGCTACCGCCTGCCCCAACGTCTTGGGCCCCTGTCACCGGATCCACTCCCGGTCCTCCTTGGGCAAACTCTTCAGGAGCTGCCCCACAGCCTCTCTATTACCTTTCTGGGGGCCCATCTTCCCCCAGGTCCCCTCGAGCACCCGCCCGACTAAATCCTGCTCCCCTTTTTTTTTCCCTCTAAGCACCCGAAAAAAAAAAGAAACCCCTCTCTGCGCCCCCTTTTACTCAAGGGAGGGGATTGATACCCACATTCTCCACCAGTTGTGGTGGGGTACCACCCGCCTCCGTCCCCTTTCTCCTGGGAACAAAGCGTGAACCACCAGCCCGGAGGCCTAGTCCAGCACTCGCAGCAGGCCCCGAGGCCTAGTCCAGCACTCGCGGGGTGGGGTAGGGGGGTCCAGGCCCTCCCTCTCCACCAGACCCCAACCCAGGGCCCTAATGGTGGTGGGTGGTTCCCACCACCGGCTCAGCGGGGGGTCCTCCCCCAAAACATGCCAAGCCCACTGGGGGGGGTTTTCCCGGCCCCTTGCCCTGGGTTGCTTCCTACCCCCAATCTGGTGGCCGACGGAGGTCCCACCTGGCGATGCTGGGTTGCCGGCAGCGGCCTCGTCCGCTGGTCTTGTCCCTGGGGCAGCAGCACAGGGGCGTCTTCTGCAGCGGGGCGGGCGGCCACCGGGCGGCGGTGTTGGGGGCGGGCTCGCCCCGGGGCTGGTGGTAGCAGCAGCGGCGCTTCCTCCAGCTCTGGATCTGGTGGCAGGTCCGGCAGCGGGCCTGCAGCTTGGGCCGGAGCTCCTGCCTCCCCAGCGGTCTGCCCCAACTGAGCAGCCCAGCAGTCTTTTATAGCGAGGCTGCACTTCGAGCATGCCCAGTAGGGCTGTGGGGGAGGGGCGTGTTCTGCCCAATAAATGGGCTCCCCTTCCTCCTGCTCAGTGTGGGGCAGGTTAGCCCCGTCACAGGACTCATAAGTTGCAACATCATTAGCATATTTTCTGCTGTTTCTTTTTGCACTGGGGTTTTTGTGCAAAAAGAAGCAGTGTGGATGTTTCCTTTTTGCGCAAAAGCCCCATTTTGTGCAAGATCCTTATGCCTGTCCCCTCGTAATGTAGACGTAGCCTTAGACTCTCTGTACACAGTTTAAATTCTGTTTTCAATTACTCTGGATTTACAGAATATCTCTATTGACTCCACTGGAGTTCCTCTGGAGTCACACACTGCATCTTAGTTAGATCAAAGCAACTACATTTGCTGTGCGCAGGCAATATGGGGCCAAAAAACCCTGGTACAAGCAGATGTGGCTCTAAGATCAGTTAAGTTGTATCTATTTATATCTGGGTAGAACTTGTCCTGTGACGTGTGAATTGTTGAAGAAATAGACAGTCAACTAATAAACAGGTTTTTTTCCTCAGGTTTATCTCATTCTGTAGTACCTACTTCATTATTACTCTTGTGTGAGTGTGGGTATAAATATTAATGTGTATGCTGCATATAGAGACATGCTCTGTGATGAGTCCAATATAAATAGCTACATAGATTAGATATAAACATGTGCTGGAAAGTCCTTGTTTTTCTCCGCACAAGTTAGAAGTACTAACAGCATCTAGAGCTGTAGAAGCAATAGTTAAAAGCTGTTACTGCACCAGAACGTTTTCTTTGGATGGCTCCACGCATACACTGGTGTGCTGCCAATTGAACAACAGAGCGGAGATGATGGGAAGAGTGCCACCAAAATTACATCTTAAAAAGAAGTGAAGGCTGAGAACTATAATATTCTTACTGTGTAGGCCATTTAAAAAAACACAAAACTCCTGCCTTATTGCAATGTTAACATTCCAGATATAGACTCTTCTGGGAAGATTGGTATTATATAGGACCAACCCTTATGAGGATTTCCTGCATTTAAGTAATACAATTACAGGAGCCCAGCTCAATGAAGACACCCTGCTCTTCTCATTCCCTGGTTAGCACAAATGTCAAACATTGTGTGTGCATTTACAGCACAGTCTTGCAAACCCTTCCTGAGATGAGCAGTTCCGCTCAGAGGCCCTGATATTCACTTTCCTGGGTGGATACGCCCCACCACACACACACTCTGTGTGAGGTCCCACCCGTACTTTGTCTCTTTCCACCCTTTTTCCCACACCTCCCTCCTACTGAGCATCACTCTATCTTTTTTCCATGTGCCCTGGAGTCGGCACTTATGATTCTCCTAGGACTTTACATATGAACAAGCCCTTACATTGAACGCTCTTATCTCTATAAAATGAATGCCCCATTGCTGGAACTATCAGATCACAATGGTAGTTCTTAGATACTTGACAGTTGCCTTGGATAACTAACTAAAATGTGCATTTAGCTATTCTCAACGTTCAAGGTATCTCCTACAAGGAAACAATGAAGATTCTGATATAACTGTATTTACCTTGTCAAAATGAAAAGTGTGTTTGGTTTTTTTTTTTTTTTTTTTTTTTTTAACTGATATCACCACTGCTGCTTCACCTAACTTTGCAAAAGTCTACACTTATCTGCAGGATTTCTTTACTGACTTCCATGACAGTTGAAAACAATATCTTCAGTCTCTGCTAAACTCCAAACATGGAGACACATCCAGCTGCCAAGTACTATGAATTCAAGGGAAGTTGCACCTGTGTGTTCAGAAATTCCTGAATATGCTTTATGGAATTAGATCAATACTTTGGCTCAGGTCACCCCTGCTCATGGAAAAACTGGGGCCAGAGGAGAACAAAACTCTACAAGCTTGCAGAATTTCTTGTACAGAATCCCCTCAAAAGGCAAGGAATTGGGAAAGGGATACGTATTTGGGAGGAGATATGGTCTTTCAACCCCATAATTCCTGGGGCCTTTGGAAGGACAACCTTCGCAGTTGCTGAGGCAGACGAGCTGTATGGAGGGTGATAAATGAGCTGATGCTGGTCCCGTGTGCTGGCAGCATAACTCTCTGAGGTCACTGGCTGAGTCATGGCAGCTAAGCAACAGTGGCAGAAGGTACTTAATAGGAGTTAACAGAAAACTGACTATAACAATGGCATTCTAGAATTTCACATCTGTCTTTCAGTGACTCCCAGATCAAGTTTTCTCAGCTTGCTATTTACAGTAGATAGCAGTTGGAATTTGAAGGACAGGAAGAAAAAACATGTAAAGTGAGAAAATTCAGTATGAAATTATTAGAAGGGGAAGGGTGGAACCCCACAATGTCATTTTTACAGTCAGTACTCAGAGCAAAGCGGCACTTCAAAATGATTGTGTGGTTTTGGCTAGATTGGAAATGGATAAAAGAGAGAGGCCAAAATTATCAAACTTGGTTTCTGATCCTGGAATTTGATCATAATGGTGTGGACTTCTCTGCACATGGAACTGTGTAGATCAGATTACAGGATAGGGCTCTCAATGTGGAGTTCAGTGCCAAAATATAGTAAATGGCCTGATTTTTTTTCGCCAAAGATGCTGAGCACTAATTTTTAATAGGAGCGATGAGAGCTTAACACCTCTGAAAATCAGGTCACTTATTAGGTGCCAAGCTATGGAGCTTGAAAATATTGGTCTTACCATCTTAGAGTTCTTTCTGGAGATCATTTATTGACAATGAATAGTCCTGTGGCACCTTAGAGACTAACAAAAATATATAGGATCTTTAAGATGCCACAGGATAACTTGTGGTTTCAGTTACAGACTAACAAGACAACCCCTTAGTGATAAAGAATGATCTTGCAAGATGCAGCTCACATCAGTACTGGAGCCAGAACTTAAATCCTTTTAACTGTACTGGAACAAATTGGGGGAGTGGGGGAACTCTCCCTAGCTAAGTGTCTGAACATTCATGTGTAATGAATGATAGCTGCTCCTCCTGCTGGTCAGCTGAAAAAGTATTACAAATCAAAATGTTGTTAATAAAATCACAAAAATAATGATAGGGCAAATGTATTCCAGGAAACCAGCTTCTTCTCTTTGGCCCTGAACAGTTAGGCTGTGTCTAGACTGGCAAGTTTTTCCGCAAAAGCAGTCGCTTTTGTGCAAAAACTTGCCAGCTGTCTACACTGGCTGCTTGATTTTGCGCAAAAGCACTGACGTTCTACTGTCCAAAGTCAGTGCTTCGGGCAAAAGCCCTTTTCCGGAAATGTTTTTGTGTAAGAGGGCCAGTGTAGACAGCTAAAAACTGTTTTGCACAAAAAAGCCCCAATGGCAAAAATGGCGATCGAGGCTTTCTTGTGCAAAAGTGCTTTTGTGGAAAAGCATCTGTGCCAATCTAGACGCTCTTTTCTGCAAATGCTTTTAACGGAAAAACTTTTCCATTAAAAGCATTTGCGGAAAATCATGCCAGTCTAGATGTAGCCTTAGAGTAATAGGAATTATATAAGTATTCAATAAATACCATATGTTACCAGTGATTGAGAGGAAGCAAAGAAGAGTAAGTAGGAAAGACATTTGCTTATTTATATACATAAGGCACATTTTGGATGCGCTTGCTCACATCATTTTGTGCCTTACCTCACAAATAGTTCCAATTAAGCCAATGAAACTTGTGACCAAATAGTCAGCCGTTAAGGGTTGTAGAGCCTAGTGGTCAGCCCATTGCATGGCCTGGCCCTTTAAGGATCTGAAAGGTGTAATAGGTCCTTAGATATAGTCATATCTATGGGGGATGTGAAAGTGGTCCTAGCAATGAATGCTACATAAGAGGCAATCCTGTCAGTGTATTTCTAAGGCCCTGGGGCTATGTCTGGACTTCAGGCTTCTTTTGGAGGAACCTTTTTTCAGAAGAAATCTTCTGAAAAACCTTCTTCTAAAAGAGAGCATCCACACACACAAACGCATCAAAAAAGCGATGCGCTTTTCCGAAAGAGAGCATTCAGACTGATTGGATGCCCTCCCACCTAAAAGGCCACCTGAAACTACTTCAGGCAGGGCTTTAGGTCACCAGTTGCTTCCGAGTGCTGGTGCCGGAGCCTTGCAGAGACACATGGAGAGGCGATCCCATCCCTCCTCGAGCTGCGGGGTCCTGCCCCTGAGCGTGAGGTGCACTCTCTGGCCCGGACATATCCCTGGCAGGGCTCTTTCACCTTACTCTGGACCTGTTCCAAGGTCCGGGGTGGGTGTCCATGCTCCGCCAGGGACTTGGTCATGCGCTTGAATATCTCGGCATTGCAGCACTTGGAGCAGAGATCCTGCAATGTCTTCTCCTTGCCCCACAGCTTGAGGAGGGACAGGATCTCTGCTCCAGACCACGACGGTGCCCACCTCTTGGTCCTTCTGGATGGGACTTGGGACCCCAGGGCTGCTCCCTGCAGGGACCAGGAAGGTTGTAGGGGGCTTGAGGCTGGGCCATGAGTGGCAAGGCCTGTGGTAGGTAGAGCTGCATAGTGAGGTGTGGCTCTCAGGCCGGCTTCCTGCCACAAGGCTTGTCCAGGGTGCCTGCAGCTTTAAGAGGGACCAGGAGACAGGAACTATAGAGTCCTGATTAATTTGGATGGAGTGGCCACCAGGGCACCTGTGTTATTTCCTGGAGGTCTCTTCTTTCGGGGGGGAAAAAAACCCTCCTCCCTGTCCACACCCACCTTTTTCCAAAAGATCTCTTTCGGAAAAAGGCTTCTTCCTCATAGAAAGAGGATTACCAATGCCAGAAAACCCTTCTGTTCTTCCGATTTACTTTCAGAAGAATGCAATCGCAGCGTGGACGTAACACAGATTTTGTCAGGAAAATGGCCGTTTTTCCAAAAACTCTGTAGTGTAGATATACCCTGGGGCATGGAGACTTGCAAGGAGGGTGATACAAGACTCTCCTCTCTTTAACCACACAGAGAAGGGGAACCAGCTTAAAAGCTGCCTCTGCGCCGGCTCTTCCGGGGTGTAATCTACTCACCACGGGCGAGTAGATTACATTGTTTGTCGAACCCTGCAAATGAGGCTAAGCATGGAATATCGCCAAGCCTCATTTGCATACCTAATGAGCCACCATTTTTGTGGAAGAGGCTCTTGCGTCATTATTCCTGAAAATAATCAGCGTAGCGGCATTGCGTAAGAGGGCTTTTCTTGCGCAAGAAGGGGCGGTGTAGACAGCTCCTTCTGGCGCAAGAGCCTCTTCTGCAAAAATGGCAACTCATTAGGTATGCAAATGAGGCTTGGCGATATTCCACGCATAGCCTCATTTGCATATTTCTGGCACAAGAACCTACCAGTGTAGACATAGCCCTACTGTACTGAGATCTTGGTCCAGGATGGCTCCGCAGTGCTACAGAACAATAGTAGGGCAACACAATGATAGGTGGATTTCGTCATAGAATAGGCAACTCACACTGAACGATGAATAACATTTTAAACTGTATTGAGAATAGAGGAAAATGAATTGTATAAATTGATGGTTTACCATCCCTTGCAATAGTGTGTTCAGTTTTGGTCACTTCTCAACAAGATCATGGCAGTAGGGCAGAAAGGTCTTTGCCTAATCCTCTTAAAATTGTTGCTACTTTTTGAGGGGCAGGGAATGTGGTATCTTCCATACAAGGCAAGGTTTAAAAGCTTAAGGCTGCTTAATGCCCAGTTTTACCATTTATTCATGTTGAATAAGCCCTTCCTCTGAGTAATCTCATTGACTTCAGTGGCACTACATGTGAAGTAAGGAAGGTCACAGAATCTGACCCCCAAGTTTTCCTTTAGTACATACCGTCAGTGCATACTGGAAAGCCTCTGGCATCTTAGGTGCTAAGATACCACAGTGGTGATCGCTATATTAGCAGATACTGATGTCTTTCAGACTAAGGATGTTAAATAACGATTAATTTACTAGTTGAGTAGCTGATGGAATTTCCGATAGGCACTTCTGCATTCCTCCTTTAAAACGTACAAGAGCCCCCACTGGGACACTTATGCATTTCAGATTTGGAACTCATCGTGCAACCTGGGGCCAGTGGGAAATCCCACTGACTCCAGGCTCCACACGGGCGCTTCTGCTTTGAAATGCACAAGACTTCCTGCTGGCCCTGGGTTGCACGCGGCATGCCAGCTTTGAAATATATGAGTCCCCAGCTGACCCCAGGCTCCATGTGGTGCTGCCACTTTGAAATGCCACCCAGGGCTCTGTGCGGCACTTCCCTGGAACCCGGAATCAGCTGGGGATTCCCCAGCTTACTCCGGGTTTTGTGGAAATGCTGCACAGAGCCCGGGGTCAGCTAGGGAATACCCAGCTGACCCCGGACTCCGTGCAGCTCTGCAGCTTTGAAATACTGCGGCGGAGTTTCAAAGGGGCAGCGCTGTATGGAGCTCGGGATCAGCTCTCTGTGGGGCTGCCACTTTGAAACAGTGAGCCTGGGATCAGCTGTGCCGCGCTGCCCCTTTGAAACACCGCCATGGCATTTCACAGCAGGAGCGCCACACAGAGCCTGGGGTACAGGCTCTGTTTGGCACTGTCGCTTTGAAGTACCCCTTTTCCACCACCCCCTTTGCTACCTCTATCTGATAGAGGCAGCAAGGGGGAGGGAGGAAATCGATTAGTCCTTAACATCCTTACTTCAGACTATTGTTCCCTTTCCTCATTTTAGAGTAACAGATGCTGTTCTCTCTTTTTCTTTAGAAACAGGTATTTGTGTTGATATTTGCTGTTATCTTACTGAGTGGTTCCAACAATTTGGTTTTCTATCTAGCTGGTTTCAGTGGCTTGCTTAAATACAACCATTCAAGGAAATAAAATGCTTGGCTGTGGCCACCCACATCTCTGCTCCACATGTGGTAGGGACTGCATGCCTCTCAAACCTTTCCTCCTCTGCAAGGGGAGGGAGAGTAGAGAGTGAATTGAGCATTGACTTTCTCTGCTGGGGTGTGTGGTGGACTAGCATAAGTTACTGCATCCAGGAAACATGAATTGAGTGGAGATGAAATTGAGAGTCACAGTTCCTTCTCCCAGGCCAACACTTATTTAAAAGATTGAGCAAAGGCTCATTCTAATCCTAAATGGTGGCATTCTAACAGCATACATTCTGGAATTGTTGATGAAATGCTGTCAAGTTTAAAGTGCAACAGATTAAATATTCCCCTGATCTGAGTACACTTGATGCTGAGTGAAAACATTTTTGGCCTTTATCTTGGGAGAGGGATTTTTTTTTTGATCTACAGAAAACATTATTTATTCTATAAAGGCTAATGGGGATCATCTCTGAAATCCATCATGCTCTGTGTGGAACTAAACATCTGTTCAAGACTTATTAGAGAAAAATTGTTGTGGTTTATTTTTTTAACTTTTTATATTCTGAATAAAATCTTGATTATGTCTAAGGCCTTGTCTACACTGGCAAGTTTTGTCATCAAGACCTGCCTTTTGGTGACAAAACAGACAGCATTTACACTACAATGCGACTTTTGTTGGGGGCGGGGGGGAACCAATTTTGGCGACAAACTTCCAGGCTTGTAAGAGATGTTTGTCTTTATCCTCCTTTTATTGTTGACAAAAAGCCAGCGTGGACTCTGTTTTGTTGAGAGAACTGGCTTCCACCAGTATCCCACAATACCTGCCCTGCTGACACTGGTCAGTGTTTTGTGATCTCTGCTGCTCTGCAGGCACACACCCCTTCCCTTTTAAAGCTCCAGAAAGTATCTGACAGATGAGTGAGATGCTCTGTTTGAGGAACACACAAAAAGAGCAAATAATTGGCATGCTCACATTCTGCCTTGCTAGAAACATAACAGCAGTCTGCCTGCTGCTACAGGGGAAGGAATGGAAAGATTGATCTGCTGCTTTGAAATTCCTCAGCATGGAGAGCTCAGAGAGCTACTCACGCTGCCACTTCCCGCAGCTCTGAGTGCTGTGGGAGAACTTGGAGGGAATCCCAGGAAGTGCAGAGATCAACTCTCCCTTTCCACAATATTGCGCTGTGGGATGGTTACCCACATTGCTTTACTCTGTCGGTCGACAGGGGAGCTAGCAGTGTGGACATGAAATGTTGGCAATGGGAGGCAGAAAAAACAGTTAGACCAGTTTTCGCTTTTGCATGTCAACAGCACTTTTGTTACCAAACCTTCCCTGTTTAGACATAGCCTTTGACCCCGATTCTGCAGTTGGATACATGCAGGCAGATCCCTACATTGTTCAGTCTTACTGAAGTCAATAGGCTCCATGCAGGCACAAGTTCCTACCTGAAAGGATATAGCTGCAGGACTAGGGTCTAATAATATCCGCTAACAAACTGATGTTTAAGTAAACTTAAAACACAATGATCCTGTAGCATCTTAGAGACTAACCAAAAATATATAGAGACAGTATCATGAGCTTTCGTAGGCACAACCCACTTCTTCAGATGACACGCAACATGACAAATGATGTTTATAGTAAGATCAATAGCACATAGATTTGGAATGAGACAGGTCTGTGATGTTTTTGGACCTGTTTAAATCCCACAATTCAGCAAAACACCTAAGCATGTGCTTAACTTAATGATAAACATGTGCTTAGCCTGTAATTAGAATGCTTTCTCTAAATGATGTGACCCAAAGTTCAGTGTCCATTAAATTGAGCTGATATGTAATTTAAAGAACGTATACTATGCATTTTCTCTAAAAGGCCCTCACAATAATTCAGCAAGTCAGGCTCCATTGTTCAGCAGTTTATAAATATGCATTCTATAAAGTTTGTCCTATATAGCCTGCAACTGAGCAGATGTTTGGGCACATTAAAAATACATGATATGGTAACTAAGCAATACAGATGCTACAGAATTAGTCTGATCCATTTATACAAGTTTTATAGTAAAAATATTTTATTCAGTTCATTGCATTTTTGTTCAAGTTTTGTATTTGACATAAAGATTATTTCATAGAAATAAACCATTTATAAATAGAATGACAGGAACAACCAAAAAAAAGTGGGGGCAACTGATGTGTCCTCTGTTTACATTACTGTCCTTTCAAGGTGAATCTGAAATCACCTCTGTCTGCCATACAGATCCACAAAGTCATGTAGCAGGAATACTGAGCCCCATCCCACCTTGGGATTCATACTGATAAAATCTTCCAGGTTCATCTTGGCATCTAGACAAGAAGCACAAAAGGGGAATATTAAGAGTCTTATATAGAATCTATGTAGCACAGACAAACAGTGGATTCTCTGTAACTTGAAATCTTTAAATCATGATTTGAGGACTTCAGTAACTCTCAGCCAAAAGTTAGGGGCCTATTACACGAGTGGGGGGGGTGAGGTTCTGGGGCCTGTAGGATGTCAAATTAGATGATCATAATGGTCCCTTCTGATCTTAAAGTCTATCAAATACACAAAATCATTCCAGCACTGTTAGAAGTATCTAAACTAGGGTGTGCTTATTCCCCAAGGAAAGCTTGAGTTATTTTGAAATAACCAGCCCAATATTTTGAAATAACAGGTTTGCTTGGTAATGTGTGTTGTAAAGCAGGCTTTTTCTGTCCACGGCCTTCGCGTATAGCCCATCCTGCCACACAAGGCCCCTCACACAAAACCCAGATACTCAGAGGAGCATGGGAAGCACAATGCAGTTTTTGTGAATGGAATTTGACCTTATAGGCATCCTGGAACTCAGAGGCACCAAGAAAATAGGGAGGTAAGCATAACTAGATAACGCCTAGCTGAATTTACAGATAAGCCTCATTTGACCGTAGCTTGACCAGTCTTAGGGGCAAGGGAAAAAGTAAACATAGGGGCTGTGTCCAGACTCCATGCCTCCGTCGACGGAGGCATGTAGATTAGCCAGCTCGGAAGAGGGAAATGAAGCCGCGATTAAAATAATCGCGGCTTCATTTAAATTTAAATGGCTGCCCCGATCTGCCGATCAGCTGTTTGTCGGCAGATCGGGAGAGTCTGGACGCGATGCCCCGACAAAGAAGCCTTTCTTCATCGACACAGGTAAGCCTCGTGAAACCAGGTTTACCTGTGTCGATGAAGAAAGGCTTCTTTGTCGGGGCATCGCGTCCAGACTCTCCCGATCTGCCGACAAACAGCTGATCGGCAGATCGGGGCAGCCATTTAAATTTAAATGAAGCCGCGATTATTTTAATCGCGGCTTCATTTCCCTCTTCCGAGCTGGCTAATCTACATGCCTCCGTCGACGGAGGCATGGAGTCTGGACACAGCCAGGGTAATAAAACACAGTTGTCTCACACTATGCCCCAACTGGTCCTGTCCACGAGGGGATCACGCATACATCACGAAAATTCCTATAGGGCAGTATTGTCATACTACCTCATCACTAGCCTATCAGGCCCTGCCAAATGCAGACCCTAGCATGGCATTAGACACCGAATTTTTGTATAAAAGACCATCTACCCCTTTGTTCGACGGAGGTTCCGTGTATTGAGGGCACGTGTCTTTTTTTTTTGCCCGGCTAAAGGATTGATCACTCTGAGGCTGCCTCCCCACCCTTCGAATCAAATATAGGGGTGCACGAGTCCTGAGCATGCTCCGAGTTCTAGTGTGTCTTTGTGTTGTTATCGTTTCTGGATTTGTAAGTATTGCTTAAATGTATTAGTTATTGGTTTAATAGTCAAATTGTGTTAATTTCACTGTGTAATTCTGTAAAGCGTATCTAAGTTCTGTTAACCACACTGTGTAAATTGTATAATTTTGTGTTGTGTAGTAGTGTTGTATTTAGGTTAAATATAAGTGTTAGAAATAGACGCCCCGGAGTTGTTAAGTTGTAAAAGTAGATTTATGACTAACTCCACCAGCTGCCCTAAAATAACCATAGAGGAGCTGGCTTTAGACAAAGTTTTTATTATCATTATATTGTCTTTGTTTTGTATTTTTGTTAAGCAAATTAGAGACAGTGATTTGGTATAGTTGAATTGTAATCAAAGAAGTTTGTAATTAGTTAAGTACAGCTAAGTTTAGGGTTTTCTACACTGTAAAAGTACTAAGCAATTGCTAGTTTAAAAAAAAACCATTTGCTAATTGTTAGTTTTGATAAAAAAATCATTCTATTTAATAAAAATAATTTGTTTCACCATCATCCAGTAGTTTTCACTGGGTAGTCGGCTTTAACCCTTGAGGCTCCCATCACATCACCGAACCAAGATGTAACAATGTGGACACTCTGCTTGTTTTGAAATAAGGGCTACACTGCAGGCTTCTTGTGCAAGAATGGCCAGTCTTGTGCAAAAGCTTACAGAATGTCTACACTGCACATGCGTACTTGCTTTACTGTAAATTTACTTGCGCCTCGAAATAGAGGGCTTCTTGCGCAAGAGTTATTCCTCTCCCCATGAGGAATAAGCCCTCTTGAGCAAAAGCTCTTGCGCAAAAGGCAGTGTGGACGGGCAACAGGAGTTTCTTGTGCAAGAAATCCCTATGCTAAAATGGCCATCAGAGCTTTCATGCGCAAGAGTGTGTCCACACTGCCATGGACGTTCTTGCGCAAAAGCACATCTCTTGTGCAAAAGCACATGTCAGCAAGGATGCGCTCTTGCGCAAGACCTTTTGACCAAGAACTCTTGTGCAAAACCGTTCTTGCGCAAGAAGCCTGTAGTTAGACGTAGCCCCTTAGTGTAGACCAGGGCCTACAGTGCTATCTGGCATTGTAGCATAGACATAAATCTACTGTATTTACTGTAGTGCCTTACTGCTGTATTTGATTTTTAAAACATGGATTATTTAGATAAATCTGAGGATTCAAAGCCAGAGCCTACTATTGTTTAACTGATAGATATACAAATACAGTATACTGTATAAAATTAACTTCAACTGAGTAATTTGATTTTTTTACTCATTCAGTGCACTAGGGATTTAGAAAGAGTAGAAACCTCTTAAATGCAGAGTCCTCCTCCTGTTCCACCTTTCATTCCAGCCTATGGTAGGGCCTGTGTATAGTGACAGCAAAATAATTATTTAAAAAGTGTTCCTTACATGGTAGGCAAGCCCAGAGGGACACTTGACCAGTTAAGTTACAAACTCTGAAGCGGGGGGAGAGGAAAAGTGATGAGAGTGGGGAGAGGAAAAAGTATTTTTAAACAAGGAAACACAGATGCAACTGTAGGCATTGTGAAAGGATACTGCCACAATCTTTTAGGGGAGTAAAAAAGATTCTTCTAAAAGGTCTATTAAAACAATTTTAATGAAGGGATTTTTTTCCTTTTAAATAGCAGGCCAAAACTTCTAAGTCGACAGTGTTTCAGGTATCAATCAATAAATAAATAGCTGGCACTGAAACTGCATGACAGCGAGTTCCCTTGGCATTGTATGTCTAACAAGTAGCATATCTTGCAATCAGACCTATCAAATATTTTATTAATAAGTCCTTTGTTCTGGTTGCAAGGAAAAAGCCAGGAGAGGAGAAGGCAGCAAGTCGACACCCCCTTGCCAATGATGAGTGGCCATTTCAGACTTCAAGTTTGCCCCTGAGGTAAGGGGCTAGATGATGACTGGCAATGGGTCACTGAAGCAAGGTGGGTATAGGGAAGTTGTGGGTTCCCTGGGAGGGGAGGACCCCAGAGTACAGGGGCACTGACCTAGGACAATCTGAGGAGGAAAGGGCACTGTGGCCAGGAAGGGACACTGAGATCAGTGCAGGTCTGCTGGCTTGAGGCTGGGACATTAACCAGCAGTGGGCACTCTGAGGCAGGAGTGCTGAACCCCAGAGCTGTCAGTGGGAGGTGCTGGGGGAAGGGCGAGTGCTCCCTGTGATTCTGGGGCTTTAATTGAAGTATTTCAAGCTTCATGATAAAAATCATGAAAACAGGCAATCCTGGAAGTGATACAGGAAGTTATATTGGTAATGCTGTAGGTAGCACTTTGCCTTCTGAAGCTATTTCTACACCACCAGATTATTTTGAAATAACTCCTGCTTGTGAAGAGGAATAAGCTTACAGTAATTCCTCATTTAACACTATAGCTACATGTCTGAAAATGTTCATGCTAAGTGAAAATGTGCTATGCGGGGTCAATTTTCCCATTACAAATAATGGAAAAGGTGGGGGTTGTGTTTCAGGTAGTGGTGGCAAAGTCAATTTTCTATTGGAGCTTGGTCATCAACGTCAACATTAGATATCTAGCAACACAAGATGCCGTGGTTTATTAAAACACAAAGATAAATACGTGAGCGAGCGGAGGAGCGCTGTGACCATGTGTATTCATCTGCTCATGCGTATTACCACTGTTTTTACCAACTTATACCGTCGCACAAAGTAGTCCACCACTTGACCGTCCCCAAAATAACACGAAAAAAAATAACACGAAAATAATAGTGTTATTTGAAAAACGTTCCCTAAAAAAAAAACTGGGCTATTGCGAAAACGTGTTAAGCGGGCTCGTGTTAAACGAGTAATTACTGTATTTTGATATAGTTATTATGGGAGTTATTTGAAATAATGGGCTTGGTAGTGTGGATGCTTGCCTTGTTATTTCAAAATAAGGGGGAGTTATTTCAAAATAACTTGCCAGTGTACACATGCCTTGAGTCATCATTGAACCAGTTTCTTAGGGAAAGACACTGTGCTGCTATTTAGAGGTGATGGAATATAACTCCTGACCATTTGGGAGAATTAAAAATCCATAAAAGTGGGGGTGGAAGTGTTCAGTCCTAGTTAAACAGGATAATTCAATTTATTGTATCTACATTTGCTCTTTCATTTCTATTTGATATTCTTTGTCACATTCTGTTGTGCTGTGATCCATTAAGCAGCTGCTACATTCCACATGAAAGTGGAAACATTTCAGTAACAGGAAAAACACATTTCTATCATTTGAGTTTTATAAAAGACTGGATCCTTCAAAATAAAAAGGAACTACAATATTGAATACAAATAGGCTACGTCTAGACTGGCATGATTTTCCGGAAATGCTTTTAACGGAAGTTTTCCATTAAAAGCATTTTTGGAACAGAGCATCTAGATTGGCACGGACGCTTTTCCACAAAAGCACTTTTTGCGGAAAAGCATCCGTGCCAAGCTAGACGCGCTTTTCTGCAAAAAAGCCCCGATCGCCATTTTCGCAATCAGGGCTTTTTTGCACAAAACAAATCTCAGCTGTCTACACTGGCCCTTTTGCACAAAAGTTTTGCGCAAAAGGACTTTTGCCTGAATGGGAGTAGCATAGTATTTCCGCAAGAAGTACTGATTTCTTACAGTAGGAAGTCAGTGCTTTTGCGGAAATTCAAGCGGCCAGTGTAGACAGCTGGCAAGTTTTTCTGGAAAAGTGGCTGATTTTCCGGAAAAACTGGCCAGTCTAGACACAGCCATATTTTGTAGGAGCAGAGCAACAAAACTGATCATCATTAATAAATTATACCTAGATATCTACTCTATATTATAGAGTTTGTCTGTGTCAAAACTGTTCCCCACTGTCGCAGGAGGTGGGGTCCTGCAAGAGACCTTAAAATACCTTGCCCATAAAGGCTTTTGCTTAGACTCAAGGGCACGGATTCCTTGACCTTGGATGGTACACTGCCACCACCCAATTGCGAAAACCTCTTGAAAACCACGAAGATATACTTGGGACTTTCTCTGTAGGATAACCCCAAGCTTTTTAATCCTCCCTCAGGAAAAAGCTTGAAAATAAACTAATCTCTTAATAGCTAACTATCAGTCTCAGAAGCTTCAGGGGGTAGCTGAGTTAGTTTGTACAGGATAAACTTAAAAAACAACAACAAATGGTCTGGTAGCACTTTATAGACTAACAAAACATGTAGATGGTATCGTGAGCTTTCCTTGGCACAGCCCACTTCTTCAGATGACCTGAGTCTAATGACTATTAGTATACGATACCTTACAAATGAACTGATAACACAATAAGCAGGAACAACTTTGCCAACCACTAAAATGCAGTAACCGCTAGAGTGAAATATGTGAGCAATTTAATGAGGAAATGCCATATTTAACCAACTCTGCATGAATTTCTGCAGAGTGAATGAATTCTTGAACTGGAATTTCGTCAGGACACTGGGGCTAACTCCCATAAGGTCTTAAGCACAGGAAGTCAGCCCCCCCTCAGTTTTCTCTCCCCCCAAGTGAGAGAGAAAAGACACCTCCAGAAGAATAGGTTCTTTGTAACAGTGCTGAAATATTAGTTTATTATGGAGTGAGTGAAGAGTGCCACCTACTGATTTACCAGTAGCAAAGTATTTCAGTTTCTTGTCCCACTTCTATCTTCCAAGGACAAACTTTGAATTACAGTTACCTCCAACAAAATTATTAGCAGAACTTTGATTTACAGGGTTCATACTGAGCTTGGGGCTTGAATCATTGGTGACTCAATTTGGGAAGGAAATCAGGCATCTCCCTAACTTTCTAAGCACATGATTAGCTCCACTCCTTAAGAACCTTCTGTTCAAAAAGATGTTTATGAATATCTTAAGTGAATGAAGGAATAAGACTGGAGGAGAAAAAACTGAACCTGGCTAAGAAAGGAAAAAGTATAAGGATAGCAGAGAAGAAGGGAATGAAAACAAAACAAAAGCATCAAGTGTTTACTAGACTGTGTCAGAATATTCTGGACCAAACTACTTCAGCACGTGCTCAACTTCAAACAGAGGCATAACATTTGCACTGAGTGCAACAATACTACTCACCTGCTTAGTGTCAAGCACAAGAGAAAGTGCTTACCTGGAGTGGGGTGAGAGAGCTCAGCAACCTGATTCATATCCCTACAATAAAGCATTCCAGGGTGCCATTTCAGGAGGTGAAGAGGCAGCCACACATGCCAGGATGCCGCTTGCTCTTCTAGTCAGAGGAATGGGAAAAGCAAGCAGTGTCCCAGTATGTGCGGCTGCAGCCCCCACTGCTCTCCCAAAATGGCACCCTTGAAAGCATCCCTACTCAAAGTAAGTACATGCTTAAATCCAAGCCCCACTGAAGACAGTGGGTCTTAAGCACATGATTAAGAGCCATCCTGAATAGAGATGAACTTCTGCATAGGGATTTAAGTTACTAATCAGCTATCTGATAAGCTAAAGCTTATAACACACTAGTCAATTAGTTGCTCCTTCCCCTTCCTGCCTCTATCAGAAAGAGGCAGCAAGGGGGGGATAGAGGAGGGTGTGCTTAAAAGCCAGCTCCTCCAGCTCCGTGGGAGGGGGCAGGAGCACAGCAATGGTGTTCCACCTTTGAAACGTACAAGAATCCTGGCTGGGGTTCTTGTGCATTTCAAAGATTGAAATGCTGCATGGAGTCCCCTGCTGACCCAGGGCTCCTTGTAGCATTTCAAAGGCAGAACACAGTACTGCTACATTTCAAAGGCAGACGTGCAACAGCCATGCCAGCTCTTGCTACATTTCAAAGCAGAAGCACCCTTATTGACCAATCAATTAGTTGATGGAAATTCCATTGACTAGTTGATTAGTCTAATTTTAACATCCCTACTTCTGCACATGCTTAAATGCTTTCCTGAATTAGCTATTTAAAAAAAAAAACAACCACACCCCCACTATGCTTTGAGCCACTGAGCCAAATTAAGGGATAGGCACTGCTGGCTTATTGAAAGCCCTAGCTCCTGGAGCCCCATGACAAGGTCAGAACCTCAACTCTCCTTTTTAAATTATGTTTCTATTCCTCACATATTTAAGCACAAGCTTGAAAATGTGACCTGAGTAACTGAAACCTGATTGGCAGACAACTTAAAACATTAGTTTTGAGAAGAATGAATTGTCCCATTCTTCTGAACTGATAGCTGCGCCATGCCAAGGTGAGGCAGGGCTGTACCATGGGGACAACATATGGGATGTAACTACAGTCCTAGTGTATCTTAACTCAGTCCTCTTACTCACAAGGACATATACTTCCTCCCTGTGAAGAGATTCTGAATACAAGACAGACGCAGGAATTCCTAAATTCCAATCGCAAGTCTATCAGAGATTCACTAAAGGATTGTGAGCAAGTCACTTTATCCTGTGTGCATCAGTTCCTATAATGAGTGGACACTGATGCTTACATGCCCATCTTACACAAGGTGTTGTGAAGTGGGGATGTGAATGATAAATGATAAAATGATAAAATACTAGGACTGGAAGGGACCTCGAGAGGTCATCGAGTCCAGTCCCCTGCCCTCATGGCAGGACCAAGTACTGTCTAGACTATCCCCGATAGACATTTATCTAACCTACTCTTAAATATCTCCAGAGATGGAGATTTCACAACCTCCCTGGGCAATTTATTCCAGTGTTTGACTACCCTGACAGTTAGAAACTTTTTCCTAATGTCCAACCTAAATAAGCAAATGCTTATTGTATAGTCAACACACTCATTGACTAATCAGTCCCCACCCCCTTGCTGCCTCTATCAGAAAGAAGCAACAAGTGGGGGCAGGAGCGGAGAAGAAGAGGTGGTGCCTCAAAGTGGCAGCACCATGTGGAGCCTGGGGACAGGCAATTTGCATCGACTATTTGATTAGCCAAATAATTGAAATTTTACATCCTTATTGTGAAGATTAACGTTCAACAAATGCCAGAAACGGTGTTGAATGTTACATAATCCCATAAGTATATACCAAACATCTTGGGAGTTCATTTTTTCTGAAGAGCTAATAAAGCACTTTGTCTTGAAAGGTGGCAGTGCTTTCATGGTATATTATGGAAGCATAAATATCATGTATGCAACTTCCTCAAATCCTGTTCCTTCTGATTGAAGTAAAAGGGGTAGAGTAGAATGCTGTTTACCTTCAGTTTCAATGCAAGGATAGGAAGGAGGAGGCTTCTGCCAGTGTCCACTAGCATCTTTCATGTGGGATCGGTCAGAAGCAAATGTCTTCAGATACAAGTCTGCTCGCACCAGTCTGACTTTTCTAAATAAACATATAATTAAGAATTGTACTAAGTGATGGAGTTATATAACACTGTTAGACATTACTAACCCTGATCCTGCTCCTGCCCTTGTTGAGTAATAAAAAGTGAGGTATTAATAGTGTCATGTAGCTGAATGACTAACAGGAAGGTACAAAAGGAAATACTTTTTTTTTTTTTTAAAGGGGTGAACTATTGTCTTCTAAAGAGCAGTATCACGTGTTTATTTCCTGCACAGTACTATTGATGCAACCAACATCTTTCTTTGTATGCATAATTGTAGGGCCCTGGCTTTTGTAAAATATTCTGTACCCCAGGGGTTCTCAAACTTTGGGATACCTAAAATGCTAAATGAATTTGTGACCCCTCACCCGCTCTGCCCTGGGTCGCTTCCTCCCCCCTTCTCACCAGACTCCTTGTCCTTCTGGGGTTCCTTCAAGGCATTTGCAGTCCTCAACGCCCTTCCACCTGCAGGCTCCCTTCCCCAGTCTCTTTCTCCTCTGTGCCTCTTTTGCACTCCGTGACCCTTTGGTTCCTTCTCTCTCTTCTCCTCTGTCCTCCACTCCTCCCCCATGTCTTCTCTGCCTCCTCCTCTGACCCCCACGTGCCCTTATTTACTTCCGGGTCCTCCGCCCCAACCCAATCCCCCAGCCCACTGCCTGAGGGATTCTGCCCTCTCCCATCTGGGGAAGCGTTTGGTCACCCAGCCACCATGCCTCTGCCAGCCCCTCGCGTGTCTGCTCCTGCGCCGGCGCCAGCTTCACTCTCCTGCCGCCTCGCCTCCTCCTGCAGCTAAGCCACGCTCCTGGCAGCCCCGGCCACGCTGCACAGCTTGCTGGCACCTGCTTTTTGCCACCCTGCTGCTCTTCGCGGCCCGGGGGGAGAGAGGTCGCAAGTGAAAAACCGAATCCAGCTGTGACCCCTCTCCCCCCCCCCCCCCCCCCCGAGTTGCTCGCGACCTTCCCCTCCCCCCCAGTTTGAGAAATGCTACTGTACCCTGTGTGTGTTAATCTTCTCACCTTCTGAATTCTGGAAGAAGATCATCATCTGATTTAAATGCCTCCTCAATGTAAATGTCAAATGGACATGGAAACGGCAACACGGTGTCAAGATCATAAATGAAGTTCTGGTCTCCACTTGAAAGGTGAAGTAAAACAACATGATAATCCTAGGAATAAATGGCATTGATATTTAAAAGCTGTACATGGTTACAGACAAGCCTCAGGGATATTAAGAAAAAGGGACAAATTGCTTCAAAGCATAACCCGTATGGCTCAGAGAGGAGCTGCAACTGATCTTTCCCTGAGTCTCTTCCGTGGACACTTTTTCCAAGTGGAATTTCACAGCTTATTCCACGTTAGCCTGGATTACCAGGGTGAAAGGCAATTTTATTGCCACCATCCTGTCATACAATTACAGGGCAAACAGTACTTTATACCCCCTTGCAGCCATTCATGAGTGCAACTCAGGTGACAAGTTTCATTACCTTCACCTCTCTCTGGCCCATAAGTCTAAGGCTACGTCTATACAGCACCCTTCTTGTGCAACAGCCTATGCAAATGAAGTGCAGATTAGCATATCATCACGCTTCATTTGCATAATTAATCAGGGGCCATTTTTGTGCAAGAGGCTTTTGCGCAAAAAGGAGCTGTGTAGATGGCTCCTTTTTGTGCAAAACCCACCACTTGCGCAGGAGCCTTTCTTCCTCATTTTTTCAGGAACGGCTCTTGCACAATGGGGGTTTCTGTGGAAAAAGGAGCCATCTACAGAGCTCCTTTTTGCACAAAAGGCTCAGAGTTGCCAAAGGGCTGGAGACCAGCTCACCCTGAGGCAGATAGAGGTGAGACCAAGGCCCCGATCTGCACCGCAGCATCCTCATCCCTGCTCTCGGAAGTCAGCCACAATCTCAAACAATGAAACCAAGGCATATAGTATTCGTACAAAATGATATGAACATCTCAATTGCTATACCCTCATAAAATATTTGGATAACATGTTTTTATGTCAATTCCAAGGACTAGTACAGATAAGAGGTGACATCTTGCTTCTTCTGAAGGGATTACCAGATAACTTTAATGTTGTGTTTGGCCACTCATGATTAATTTTAATTGTACAATACAACTGTAACCTAGTAAAGTGAATACAAAATCCACATATGGAAAGACATGAAGGAGTTTTCTAATGACATTTTCAGTGCTAAATATACGTAACTATTTGAAGCAAGATATTGAAAAGCTCTTGGGCAAATTATTTTCCCATGCTAATGCTTCACTTCTAATTCATGCATCTGCAACAACATTAAATAGTTACAGTGAAAATGGGGGGAAAAGGCAGCTATACTCTTACGCAAGTTTGCATTTGTAGTTGGATTGGCTACCAAAGAACGTTAATACATTTTTGTGGGAAACTCTTAAAATGTGTAATGGCCTTTTCTGTCCATCTTCTGCCTTCCTTCTTGAATCACTTGGAACTCATTAAAACAATTTTAAAGTTAGCTTTTAAATTACACTATTTTTCAGTTACATTTGGAGGCAGGTGGAAAAGGGGTCTAGCAATCATAATTAAAATGGTTCCGTTTTTTCTGGTTTTCCCAAAACAATTTACTCCCAGTCTGAGATGACATGTGCCACTTTTTTAAACTTATAAAATGTATAAGTCCCTGAAAAGGGCATTTATATTGGAAGTCCCCTCTAATCAGTGATGATTCAGAACACAAAATTTCTGTACCAGAATTGGAATAGTACTCCAGTACTGGACAATTCAGATAAAAGTTCAAGAATAATTATGTCCAAAAAGAGAAAAAAGTTTCCCTAATACCATCAATCAGGGTATATGTCTGATACATGCAGCTGTCTAACTCTCACTTATTTCCTGTCCTACGTACTATTTGATATTTTCATTATCCACATAAATATTTGTACTAGTTGGAAGGCTCCTGGTGTCAATAAGCTCTTATGGCAATATATTACACAGATTTATTATATGTTAGAAGTTTGAATTTTGTTGCCTTTTGATTTCATTAGATGTTGCATCTGTTCTTCCATTTACAGTAAAATTTATTTTCTCCATATCATTCATTATTTTGTATACATCTGTTATCTCCCTTGCCAGCCTCCTCTCTAACAATGCTCTAAAACATGTAGTACTCTGTTACTTATTTTTACTGTATTGCCTACATTGGATTTAGTGAACAAAACATAGGGCAGATTTACACTTGCATCAGTGCAGCTGCAACACTTGAGAGCTTGAGTGAAGCCATTCCTATGCCAATGGAAGAATCCTGTAAGCCACGGCTACTCAACTTTGGAAGCCTCAGGGGCCACAATGATACTCACAGCACATGCGGAGGGCCACAAGTTAAGTGTGGTTGCATATACATGCAAATATCTTCTTTCACACTGACAGGTATGAATACAAAGCACTTTCCACAATGCCCCAGCACCTTCTCCCTGGGGGCTAGCAACACTGACACCCTCTACCCATCTGTTCCAGCCAGCCTGTCTGCTTGTGTCTTTAAATGCTCACGCCACCTGGGAGACGCCTCACCATTGTGGAGCGTATTCCCAGTGGAGGCCATGTTCAAAGGATCCCACCCGCAGGCAGTATGTTGAGCCCCGCATAAGCCCAAACAGTACCGCGGGCTGCAAACAGACGGGCCACATGTTGAGTAGCCCTGCTGTAGGCATAGTTAATCTACCTCTACAAAAGGCAGTAGCTATGTCAGTGGGAGAAGCTCACCTGCAGACACAGCAGAGTTTCAAACAAGGGTTAGGTTGATGTAACTCAAAAGGGATTTTTCACACCTTTAAGCTCTGTAGTTCTACTGCTAAGTCTGTAGTGTAGACCTGGGCTTAGAAAAGCACGCATGAGATGTTGTCATGTTAAGAAGTAGGACTGTTAAATGATTAAAAAAAAAAAACTAAAATTAACGGCACTGTTAAAAAATACCCATTATTTATGGATGTTTTCTAAGTTTTCAGCTATATTGATTTAAATTACAACTGAATGGAAAGTGCACAGCATTTGTATCCTATTTGATTACAAATATTTGCCTGGGACACCAGCTACAACAGTGCCACGTGAACGCCTGTTCTCACTTGCAGGTGATATCGTAAACAAGATTGGGCAGCATTATTTCATGCAAATGTGAAACAAACTTGTTTGAGCAATTGACTGAACGAGAAGTAGGACTGAGTGGACTCAGGTTGTTAAATTTTACATTGTTGTTTTTGGGTGCATTTTTTGTTGTTAATTCTACATTTTGGAAGTTCAATTTTTCATGATAGAGATTGCACTACAGTACTAGGAAGGGGGTTGAAATACTGTTTTTACCATGCAAATATTTGTAATCAAATAGGATACAAACCCTGCAGCACCCCAGCTGCTCTGCCCCACAGCTTCCCCAAGTCCGCTGCTGCTGAAACTGACCAGCGGTGGGCTTGGGGAAGCCATGGGGCAGAGCAGCTGAGGTGCTGCCAGGCACCGAGCAGGGGAGTGAGGGGCGGCGCTGCAGGACCAACCCGGCAGCACCCCAGCTGCTCCGCACCACTTCCCCAGGTCCACAGCTGGTCAGTTTCAGCAGCGGCAGCAGCAAACTTGGGGAAGCTGCGCGAGCAGCTCCAGTTGTCCGGCTGGCCGGAGCACTTCCGGGTTCCAGTTGGTGCCGGACTATTGGGAGTTCCGGACCACAGGATGCCGGACAATTGGAGTTTTACTGTAATTTCCATCAAATTACCCCTTCACATAACACATAAACCAGGTGTCAATACCACTTTCTTATTCACTTCCTCTATACAGTTCATGATTTCTCACTTCTATCATATCCTCCCTTCCTTAATCATCTATATAAACTGAACAGCCCCCGGTTTTTTTATTCTGTTTTCTTACAGAAGCTGTTTCATATCCCTAATTATTTTTGTTGCCCTTTTCTATAAGTCTTCCAATTTTAATATTTTTAAATAGGGCAGTCAGAATTGCACACAATAATCAAAGCATGACTAGACTGTGGATTTATATAGTGATATGGTGATATTCTGTCCTATGTATCGTATGCCTTATGGGTCCTATCATTGTTAGCTTTTTTAGACTGCTGCTGCACACTCAGCTGCAGAGCAATATCCACAATGATTCCAAGATTTTTCTTGAGTGGTAACAGATTTAGACCCTGTCTTTATGTATGTAGAGTCAGGATTCTTTTTTCTAATGCTTTGCACATTTGTTAATGCTGAATTTCATCTGCCATTTTCTTGTTCGGTCACCAGTTTTGGGAGATTCTTCATAGTTATCTTTGGACTTGACTGAAGATAGTTATTTTGTATCATTTTCAAAGTTCAACACTTCATTGTTCAACCCTTGTTGAACCGCATTGGTCACAGTACAGATCCTTGGAAAACCTTGCCATTTCCCTTTTTCCACTTGAAAACTGTTTCCAGCTTTTGTTTCCTATCTTTTAACCTGTTACTATTTAATTTTATTTAGTTTGACTATTTGCCATACAACAGCATTCTTAGTGGCCAAGTTATTGATACATGAAAGTATTCAGTTACTCCTTACTTTGCTTAAGAGCAGGCAAAGGGAGTTGTTGCCCTGGGCTCAGTAATTCCCTTTAAATTGGCACGCCAGGTGGCTCTGAAGGCAGAGGAGGGGGGCACTGAGAGCTGGCTTCTCAAGCCCCACCCCTTCTGTCCAAGACCCATCCCTTCCCAGAGTGCACAGCCACTGCTCTCACCCCCCTTGCCCAGAGGCCCTCAGAAGCTTTCAGCATCCCTGCTTAAGAGATTTTGGTGAAGGACCTTGTCAAAGACTTTCTGAAGGTTCTGGTACACTACATACACTGGATCACCCTCATTTGCTGACACCTTCAAAGAATTCTAACAGGTTGGTGAAGTCTGATTATTTTTATTGCTTAACATGTTGGTAGTACTAGAACAATTAAACATGGTACAAGAATCTATATAGACCAGAATGTCTTACCCAAATCACAGGTTCATCTCCACGTCCTGATTGTTGCTTCCACAGTGGTATCTGCAAATTACCAGTTAGAAGCTAATGTTAAGTAAGCTTTAAAAAAAAAAATCTACAATTTGTCTAATATGAGATGATAAAATTAGTGTTTATCTGTGATGCAACACGTAAGCTTTTATCAGATTGTTTTTTAACTTTTGAGCTTAAACTTTGGGCATTGTTTTGGATCACACAGACCATTCAGTCTCCTCCGCTGACTGATAGTAATAAAGGAATCCCTGCTATCCCATTCTCAGGGAGGTGATACTTCTCCAGATGTCCACCCCAAGGGACAGACTACCATACATGACTAAAAGACGTGCCTTTTAGGTTCTTTTCAATATCTGTGTGACCAGGGGGCCCAGGTGAGCTACAGGGGTCTGGCCACATTTGTGCCTGGATTAGGGTTACCAGAGTGTTTCAGAAAAATACCGGACATACATGATCTCACATTGGGGATGAGGGACCAGTTACAGGAAGCAGGGCTGACCAGGAGGGAGAGAAGGGGAAACCGGCCAGCGGGAAGCGGGGCTGGCCCGGGTGCACGGAGATCCCGGGGTGCTGCCCGTCCCGCACACGGTCTTGGCAGGGTGCACAGGTAAGTCCGGCCCTAGGGATTCCATCCCAACCTGGCACCACCCACCTCCTCTCTACTGTGTAGTTGCATACTGCCTGGCCAA
The DNA here is from genome assembly GCF_049634645.1 of Pelodiscus sinensis. Classification (NCBI taxonomy): domain Eukaryota; kingdom Metazoa; phylum Chordata; order Testudines; family Trionychidae; genus Pelodiscus; species Pelodiscus sinensis. The sequence goes on from NC_134712.1 coordinate 19,805,443, forward strand.
TAGACACACTCACACAGTGTGAGTGTGTCTACGAGCCAGGCAGTATGCAACTATGTATTGTTACTCATGATAATAATAAAACTTACTTAATTAGAAAATACCAGACATTTATATGTCCGGTATTTTCTCAATTTGTTTCCTAGACAGAAAGCTCAAAACTGGACACATGGCAAACCTAGCCTGGATCCATCTTTCATTCACAGTAAATCGGTTTTGATTCAATAAGGCAACTTATCAACTTACCATCCTTCTTTCATTGGATATGAAAACAGCAAAAAATTCTTCTAAAGGATATTGATCATAGCTTCTGATGTATTCACAAAGTTTCCAAACATTTTCCTCACTGTAAAAATACAAGGTTTTTTTTGTCCCCAGTTCTTGTTTTATTTCTGATTTATACAATAAAAACAGCATGGCTGTTATAACTTTCCCACTTTTGGATTCATTTTTCTGTTGAAGACTTTTTCCCAGCTCCTTTCACACATGTATTTTTAAGCTCTAAAATGTAGGTTCAAGCCTTTAAAAAGGTTTTACACAAATAATTCATAGGTTTTTTTGGCTCTACTATTAGACAGCAAGAAGCATAGCTTGGTTTACTCTGTCATGACATGCTTTAATACCAAATGATTGGTATAGTTAGTGTTTTGTCTTTTCCTTACTGTTTGTGGCAAAGTAGTTTTGATTAAAGTGTCAACAAATTAGGTTAAATAAACATTTTACCTGGAAAGATACATGTCATCAAGTGTATGAAACAACTTGACAAATATAAAATTTTAAATAGACTTCCATCTGATCTTAGTGACATATTAATTTTATATATATATATATATATATAATAGTTTAGCACAATTCTAAAGTAATAATCGTGTATATAACATTTAATACTACTATTAATAGTTTTGCACAATTCTAAATAAACTGTCACTGATAATAGGACAGGATGCACAAATTATTAATGGAACCATAAATTATGTTCTGATAAGCTATTCAGAAAGCCATACAATGATCTTGTATATTGTTATTTGTCAGTAAATCATCCTCCAATCATCTTGGTTAACCAGTACTATGAGTGTCCTAACCAATGCATCCTTTTTTCCTAGAATATCAAATGCTATCATAAGAAAAATAATATTCTATCTCCAGGCTGTTATGACCTCATTTTCTTCTGCTTTGCCTCCTGCAAGAGTATGTACAAGTTTTCTAAAGAAAAATGGAAATATGGGAGATTCCAATGGAAAACAATGACTTTCAGTACATCCACTCTTTGTGCATTAATTCCTTGACTAATGAAAAAGAAGATTTACCCAGCCACATTTCTTACATACCTATTACTACTTACCAATAGCAGCTGGTATACACACAAGCATGCCGAGCAGGGACAGCTGGCTGGTAACCTGCAGCTCCTACTTCTGTCTGTTCCATATGCGACCCTCATCCAGAGATATGGGAGTGCTGGGTTTAATAGGCTAATAGGCTCATACACCTCCCCCAGCTGTATAAAGCACCGGCTCGCTCAGGAAGTGTTTATGCCGGAAGTTAGTGAGTTACAAGCAATTTCTTCCCCCAAGGAAATCCGGATGTTAGTGCTTTCCTATGACTAGGAGCTCAGGCAGGCAGGAGGGAGGGGTTTTATCTTGGATACGAAACAAGATAAGTTTCTAATTGCTCTATTAAACCCCACCATGTTACATCAAAGGCAGGAGAGAAGGGGTCAAGTTGAATCAGAAGGGTGGGAAAAGGGAATTTTTTAACCCAGAATAGGTTGCAAAATTTGAGTCAGGATGAGCAAAAGGGACGTTTTAGCTTAATGAGATGATCCAGAGGCTGCCAAAACAAAGGAGAGGGGGTTTGAGTGGGGAGGTGAGATCCTGAACTTACAATGGAAGGGAGGGAGAGACCAGAACAAGCCTTGACAAGAGGGCAGGGCTGGGCTGGGCTAGCTGATGAAAAGGGAAGATTAATTAAATCTGCACCTGTTAGTGAGGGAAAGGCTGAACATGAGCCACAGGAAAATGCTGGGGATGAAAAGGAAACCTGTTCTCAAAGTGCATAGAAAACATCCCCAGAGAAGTATTTTTTGTCTTAAATGTACAAGGCCAAACAGCTATTTCAAAAGCTTCAGAGGGGTAGCAGAGTTTGTAACAGGAAAACCTTAAAAAACAACAAATAGTTCAGTAGCACCTTAAAGACTAAGAAAATATGTAGATGGTACATGTAGATGTCGCTTTTGTGGGCACAACCCACTTCTTCAGATGACCAGAGTGTTGGAAATTCATATCCAAGAATAAATAAGGGAGGGGGGAGGAGAAGAAAAAAAAGGAGGGGCAGAAAAAATGTGACAGTGAGTAGATAAGCTTTAGAGCAGTGGTCCCCAACCTGTGGAGGTTGCCGGGCGCCAGGGGGCGTGGCAGTTCGCCCGCTGGGCGCCAGGGGGCGGGGATGGGGGCGGGGTCCCCCCATAGCCATGCGCCCGAGGCCGGAGCCCCCTCCCCCCCAAGCTCCGTGTGCCCGGGGCCGGCGCCGCCCCCCTCCAAGCGCCCGGGGCCGGGGCCAGCGCCCCCCCTCCAAGCGCCGCGCGCCCGGGGCCGGCGCTCCCTCCTCCCCCCCCCCAAGCGCCCGGGGCCGGCGCTCACCCCCCATCCCCGCCCCCCGGGGCCGGCGCTCACCCCCCATCCCCGCCCCCTGGGGCCGGCGCTCACCATGCGCCTGGAGCCGGCTCCGGCACTGTGCGTGCACCACGTGCCCAGGGCCAGGCCAGCCCCGAGCACGTGGCGGGCGCACACGAATGCCCCCGCGGGCGCCATGGTGGGGACCACGGCTTTAGAGAGATAGCCAAGTTAGTCTGTAACAGGAAAGACTTAAAAATCAAGAAATAGTCTAGTAGCACTTTACAGACTAAAGCTATTTCAAGTTCAATATATCCATTTCTAGTTGTCTTTTTGTTAAATTAGTGGAAAGAGATCAAGCCCATTTAAAGTCCTGAAAACCTGTGGAAACTTGCATACCCTGGCAAAACCAGTGGCTGCACAAGGGACTTTAATCTCCTGGCCATACAACACACAAAACAGCATACTTTTATACAGTGTTTTTACAGGTAGCACCACACAAAGTCAGGAGGTTTAATAATGTAAAATACTTTTGATATTAAAAAGCTGTATTCGTTGTTGTGCAAAAGTGCTGTACATTTGTCTAGTAGCTATTATGTCTTACCCCATAGTTTGGCAATGGGCAGGACTACCTTCAGGAGGGACTGTGTAGAAAGTTTGACATTTTTTCCCCTAGCACCACAAAACATTTCTTAATTTATTTCCAGGCCGTGACACTTCTGTAAAATGGTGTCACATCAAAACTACAGCAAGTTCTCAATTTTTTATGACTGAGATCACATCAGCATTTTGGCTGTTTGGCTATGAGCTTTGTAGCACACAACTTACTTTTTATTGAAGTGTGCTAAACTTTGCATGATTTTAAACTTTTTGAGAGAATGAAATCTTAATATTCTAAACTTCTATTTGGCTTATTGCACTGGCAGTGGGAAGCAAAATAGAGGAAGTGGGGGCAGGACTTTGCTTAAACAGTTTATTTTGGAGTCAAAATGTGATTATTGCACTCCTGTGATGGAATATGCTAGCTACTAGAGTTATGTCCCCAAGATGGGCCTAGGATAGCCAAAGATCAATATTTTCTAAAATAAGGAATTTACAGATGGGCTGCTTACTAAATCAATGCCCAAACCTCCCCCAATACGAGTTTTGGGGTGTCCACTATTTTTAAAAATCAAACCATAATCCAGGTGTTAAAAAGTGGAATGGGAGTCTAACTTTAGGTCCTTGTTTTTTTAAAAAAAGAGCTTGTTGCTACAAATATTAAAAAGTTGGACTGCAGATGTCACAGGTCCTAGCAGATCACACAAAAGCCAGGTCCTTTACCGTAGGCTCTTGTAAGGACTGCAGCTGCCCCACGCCGGGCTCTTGCTCTGTGATTGAGGAACAGCTGTCTGAAACACGGGCAGTGTCCCTTTAAGGGACGGGCATTTGACTCAGTCCCATTTCAGCGGGAAACACTGGGGCGGGCTGCTGAGCGCCTTTCTTGTAGCCAATCAGAGCCGGGTAAAACAGTCTTCCAACTTTGCACGCGCCAAAAATTCCAAAAGGACGCATCACCTATGCGTGTCTCTCCGCCTCCCTTCGGGAACTAACCTACAGGGAGAAAGAGTCCTAAGAGACAACCGGACGGAACGGTCCGCCTCGGGCTGGCCGAAAAGTCAACGAAGGAGTGTAAGAGCGGGTGCCGTATTTCACTAGTGGCGCTACTCTGCTCTAATGAGAGGTAGAGGCGGAGGGATACGACGGGAGGGCGGTGACGCGGCAGCCCGCGGTTTGTGGCGCCAGAATTCGGAGAGAAGCCGCCGCCCCCTTCTTCAGCCGGGGACGCGCCAGCTCCGGCCATGGTGATGCTACGGAGCAGCACGGGCAGCGGCAGTCCGCTCCAGTCTGCCGCGTCCCGGGGCAGCCAGGCGTCCCTGTACGACCTGATGGACTCGAGTGCCGAGTTCCTGTCCTTGACCCCCGCGCCGCGGAGCCGCAGGATGGGCACCCGCTCGGCCACAGCCGCCTCCGGCAGCAAGTGCGGCAGAGGAGCCAGGAGAGCGCCGTCAGCAGCGGGCAACGTGAGTACAGGGCAGCCTGGCTGTGCAGATCGAGGCGGATGCCGCCTGGAGCGCACGAGAACCCCACCGCCGCACTGGCCTCCGTGGTGAGGGGCGCTGCCAGTGCGCACTAGGTGGGGGAGGGGGAGCTGAGCTCTCCTGGCCGCGGGCGAGAGGGGTGACCCCACCCCGCCTGCAAAAAAATAGAGGCGTGGCCTGCTAAACTCCACCCCCTGGTGCTGGGCGGAGTAGGGAGCCAGCCAGAGTGAGGGCTGAGGGAGCTTGTGGTGGCACGTCGAACTCGTCTTCCTTATTCTGGGGTTGTCTCTGCCCCTGGCTCCTTCTGGCTTTTGGTAACCGGAGTAACCGCGAAGCTGTGGTCGCTCCCCAAGGGCTGGCTCCAGAGCCTCCTGCTCACCTACTGTTTAAGGGTCAGAGCCTGGCCCTTAGGGTTAAAATTGTGTGGCTTTAAGTGCGGGGATAAGTAACATAGGTGAGACAGCGCTTTACACTCTTTCTGATGTAACTTGGTGAGGTCATAACTCTCTTACTGTGGTTGGCTCTGTTTATCTCCTTGCGGCCACTGTTTTGTTTGATTTCAGGATAGTTAATGTTACCTCAGGAGATAACTCATCTTTTTAAAAGCTGAGGCCAAGGCTACAACGATGAAATATTACCGAGGTGGATTGTGCAGATTAACACATAATAAAGCTTAAAATTTTGTTAACTGCAGTCATTAGAGTTCAGTTAACACTTTAAACAAATCAGTGAGGGCAGATCATGTCTTTACACGATGATGGAACCTGCTGAAGCATAAAATTGTAGAGTGCTAGAAAGGAGCAATGAAAGTCGTTTGGTTAGAAAGTTAAACCAGGTCAAAATGCTCCACACAGATCTGTCCCTCTGTTAACTCCTCTGGAATCCATTAAATGTTTCCATATCCACAGTAAAACCATGGGGAATGCCACTCTATAACTTCAACTTTGTAGGAAAATAATTCGTATATGAAAGTCAAATGTTCAAATCTATTTAACTACTAAATGACAGTCTGGACATTTCTGGTCTACGTGACATTCCAACTGAAGGTGTATGTATGTACATGTCACTTCTGAAATGCAAAACAACATGTTTTTCAGTTAATTTCACAGTAGTCATAAAGCTTCATAGTTGCATAATTTAAATTTTAACAGACCTAAATTTTAAACTTTGCCCAGCAGAGTAAGTATGAGATCTGTGCCAAAAGGAACTTTTGGGAGTTAAGTGTTTTAAAGGGATCAGGGTCTGTGGGCATGGGGGCATGTGAAGTCTCCTGGCCTGTAACCATTTCAGAAATTTGTGAAATGGCCCTCCTTCAAAAATTATTGTCCACCTCTATTCTAAAATGTTCTTCCTGGGGAGTAGTCCTAAACCTGGGCTCTGAATAAAGATCTGGGCTGCCTCCTGTTTCTATGGGGATGTAGACTACTCCACTATGAATACTTTCTGAGTTGGAGGATCCCAGAGTGAAAATTGGTAGGAAAGAAGTAATTTTCCCATTTTGCTAAATGCACATACTTCAGCTAAAGCATTTTCTTTTTCTTCATCTTCCTAGGAATTTTCTTCTAACAACACTGAATGTTTCACTGGACATTCCTTAGGTCCAATAAGAAAAAGTAATCTGCACTCTTCAGACTCTAGCTTTGACAAAAATATGGAAATGTTACGGGAGAATGTTAATGGAGGACACTTTACAAGGTAATTGTTCTCCTTCCATATTTCTTAATAATCACTGTTAAATTGTGTTTTCTCTTGTTTAAATGACTGACTTTGAAATATTCCATCAGCTCCTAGATGATCCTAAATTTTGCTCTTTTACAAATAAATGATTTTGGGAGAGGAGAAATATACGTGTCTTCCATTACAATGTTAAGAATCTCTGCAAACAGAGCTGACAGTCCCGTGTGGGGCCAGAAGTGATTTCTAGAAGTGGTAGCCCTGCACAGGGCTGGGGCATCCCTCTGTCCACAGTGGGCCGCTCCCCGGGTATTGTTTAACTGGTGATCCATTCACGTAGCTATTTCAGATCTTTTCCTGATAATATTAACTAGGGATGTGACCATGTAGCCAAGAACATGATTAACCGATGAGCCTGGACTACCTCCTTACCATAGTCAAGCCCAAGGAAAGCCACAGTACTGTTTGACCTTAGAATTTGTTTTTTAAAACTTCAGTAGGGCAAATCCATATGTGTACATGTCTGGAATTACAAATACCTCCCAGATCAATATCTTCATATGGTCCCCTGATTGTTTTTTGTGGTTTTTGGGTCCTGTAAAAATAATGGCTCTTTTGTCTTTATAAGCCTCTGATTTTTTTTTTAAGCTAATTAAATCTTAGAACTTGATGCCCAAATGAGTTAAGCAGTAGCAATAATACTTATTTCCCATTTCTTTGTATAGGCAGTTGGCTAAGCTGCAGGCTGACAAAAAAAATGAGGATTGTAAAGAAGGTAAAGGAAGAAAATAAGTCTTTCCAATTTTTAATTAGTGTTAAGTTTTAAAATGCCTGTGTTGTTGTGTCATTTAAATTGTTTCATTTGAAATCAACCTGCAGTGCTGAATAAATTAACTTAGTATTTTTAAAAGTGGCGAGGAGTCCTGTGGCACCTTATAGACTAACTGCCCACAAAAGCTTATGCTCCAACCCTTCAAAGACCCACTTTGTCAGATGCATCTGACGAAGTGGGTCTTTGCCCACGAAAGCTTATGCTCCAACCCTTCGGTTAGTCTATAAGGTGCCACAGGACTCCTCACCGCTTTTGCAGATTCAGACTAACACGGCTACCCCTCTGATACTTAGTATTTTTAGCTCAGATTCAGGCAACTAACTTTAACAGCAGAATACAGTGTAGGCTGTATTCTGTCATTGAAAGTTACTGATTGCGCATAGCTAAGCTGTCTGAACTTTATATGCATCTCTATGAAGCCAAGAGCAGTACTTGACTGCAAAACCTGTAGTTTGACATACTTCTACTTCTCATTGTTTACTGTAAATTCATAACCCTGTAACCAAGACCTATGTTTATAATCAAGTTTAGGTTTAGTAAAGTGTGATCTAAGTGATTATTTTGTGTGCTGTTTTAACTGTGATACAACAGTGAAATAATTGCTACTGTATGTTAACTATTTAAAAATCAAGCCTTTAATGTGAGGTAACTGATGCCATATATAAATGTTTTCCAGGTTTCTTCAAAAGTGACTTGAGATTTTGAGTGTAGGTGCACAACTAGAAACAAATTAAATCTCCTGAAAGTGTGAACATTGACCCTCTGAAAATGTGATTCTTTTATCTGTTGAGTGCTCAAAAATGGAGGCACCCAAAATGCTAGTAAATAGCTTGACAGCATAAGTGTAGAATATGTAGACTAAAATTGGACACAGTTTGTGTTTTACAAGATAGGAATAATTATCTTAGGTTGCTCTTAGCTATTCTATAAGCTGCATACTTAAATTAGCTGGTTATAGTTTCTAAAATCAGTTAGATATAATGTGTACATGAGTGATTTTTAAGTGTAGAATATAATATGTAGGTGTGTTTATCACTTAAATTTTAAAATTGGAATTTGTGGTCAAAGCAATAATTCACATATTTAAACAAAAGTCCAACACTGGTGGTTTTTTGTGTTTAAAAAAAAAATTCTCTAAATTTGAGGGGGAAATGTGTTCCTTAATATAATGTACATTTATAAACAGTAATTCTAGTCACCAGGTCTTTGAAAACCAGAGCTGATGTGAAAGCTGCCAAACAAGTCCATGGAGGGAATGGGGATGTGGAAGTGCGTCGCAGTGGCAGAATCAGACGAAGTCGTTATAGTACTACAAACCAGTCTGTTTTGTTTGACAAACTTATAACCAAGTAAGTGATCTGTCCTCCAAAAATGGTAGCAATCCCTAATGACTTTGCATGTGCTTGAGTACCATGTGAACTAAACTTATAAAAGTGCTTGCCAAAAATAAATTCACTATGACAGTTCTTTATATATGTCCCCATGACACTGCTGAGTTTCTATAATGCAGTACCCAGTGGAGAATTGGAGAATGCACAATTATCTGCCATGGCATCAAGTTCAGAACCAAAGTTACAAAACAACCATGTGGTCCCAGCCACATTGTTTCCTTCCTGATTGCTGTCAGTTGTAGGGCCTTTCTTCTCTGTTCCAATAACTTGATCTCCAAGCTTTTCCTGTAGTTGATGTTAGTATTTTTAGATATATTAATGTAGTGTTTGCTGTTGTGCAACTAGGCCAGTTTGACCCTGGTTTTAGCCTCTGAACCATTGTGATTAATCCTGTCTTCAAAGAACTACCAAGACTGAGTTTAAAGGAGTGTTTTATATCCTTAGAATATCATGCATACATTTGCCTTGGAGACCCTGTTCCTGGATTGTTGCTTAATATAAAGCCTTCAGTGTTTCCAAAACTGTGTGGTGTACCCCTTAGAGATCACCAAGGATGATGATGGATGATTGGGGTACACAGCCTGTGGCAACCCCGATGGGGGAGGGGTGAATGCCACCCAGCCTCGCCCTGCCCCCGGCTCTGTTCTGACCTCCTGCCTTCCCCCTCTGAGCCAAATCATTACTACGGACCTAGGTTCTCAGCTGCAGAGGGGGGGCGGGTGGACAAGGGTAAGGGGGTTGCAACATGACAAGTTTGGGGGCCATTGCTCTAACCCTGGCTTTATAGGGTCAGGTGAGTCTAGGCTTGTCTTTATAAGCTGGGGTCCTGATTCGCTTTGCAGTCAACAATTGGTTCTACTATCATCTTCAGTTCAGAAAATGCCAATTATGATGAAACCAGTAGCATGGTGTCGAAACAACAAATACTGTCTCTCCTCTGTTCTGATTTAGGAATAAACCATTCCAAGAAAGGAGTTGGTTGATTCGGGGATGTTAGTGATTCTATGAGCATCTTTTATGACCATCTTATGCATCAAAGAAGTATATATCCAAACAATGATGGATTGGTGCAGCAACTTCCTTGGTGTCAGGAGTTCCTTATGTACTAAATAGATTTCATTCCACTTGTGTACAAGTTGTGGCGAGAGGGAGGGTTAAATGATAGAATTTCTCTTGTAGCTAAGGAAAGAATTGATTGGCTTAGGATCTACATAAGTGCTGCAGTTGCCTTTGTATTCTATCCTATAAATGTTTGGTGCTACAGTATGACACTTGTGCAGCCCCTGTCATACTTACCTGGAGATTCAAAGCTCAACAGCAGTAGGATACACAGCTAGTAAGTTAAACAATGGGAAGAATCTAGAAGTACAGTTTTGGGCGAGTAAACATTTTGTTCCAAAAACTGATATAAGAAAAATATTTCTCTATTTTTCCTATTTATGTGAGTTTTTCACAGCAATAAAGGAAAGAAATATCCTTTTAAAAAAAAAAAGGTAAAATATGATTAGTCCATGCATATAGTTGGGGAGAGTAAGTAGCAAGTGCAGCACCTGAACTATTTTTGAACTTATTTTTTAAAGGCTGATTTATGTCAGTTTGACAGTATAATTTTAAGCACATCCCATTGAAATTTCATGCTGATGCACTTTTTTTTTATACTGTCTGAACTCCTCACGTATGTGTCACTTTTTTTATCTCAGCACTGCAGAAGCAGTATTACAAAAAATGGATGACATGAAGAAGATGCGCAGACGTCGAATGATAGACTTGGAAGATCTTGGAGTGTTCAATGATGCGGAGGAAGTAAATATGGACTCATAATGTTTCTTTAGAGGCATAAGGGGATCGTCTTAGATCACCAAATGACTTGTTTGGTTTTTTTTAACTAGCTTATTTACCTGGTGTTGCTCAGGCCCTTAAGGAGGGGTCAGGGTTGGGAAATGAGGAGGGAGTCTGGGCGGGGGATATTTTGTGTAGAGGAGAAGGCGGGGGGGGGGGGGGGCGGGCAAAGCACTCTTTCTCTCTTCCCCCCCCCCCCCCCCAAGATTTGTACCAGAGTTGCTTGCTCTTCACCTTCATGCCCCTGTCAAGGAGCAAGAGCAAAATGCACAGCTCATCTACCCCCTGTGCTTCCCAGCCAGAAAGAGGAATGTAGTACACATTCCTCTTTCTGGCTGGGAAGCACAGGGGGTAGATGAGCTGTGCATTTCTCCCTTTCCTTCCCCCTCCCATTCCTTAACGAAGAACAGCCAGCAATGTCCATATCCAAATCTGGGAAAGGGGCAGCAGCAGTGCCTCTCCACCTCCTCTAAAAAGCATATGTGGAGTGGGAGGTTTGGGGTTGGGGCAGTCCCAGACTGTTGGGGGGGGAAGGGGGCACTCCAGCTGGGTCACGACAGTTGGGGCCCACCTGACTGCCCCTCTTTAATCGATTAACTAGTTAAACATTATATTTAACCGGTTAACCAATTAAACAGGATTTTACATTCCTAATACAGCTTAGGAACTTGGAACTTACGTGTGTAGCTGCATACTTTTCACTGGTGCTGAGAGAAGTTCATTCAGGATACTGATTATCCTTCCTAATTTTATTGTCCATGAAAGAAGGTATTAACTAGGAAGACAAAGGCAAAACAGTGAACTGACTTTTCTAATTCTTCTGTTCCTTAATGCTTATTCTGCTCAGTATCAATATACAATATTTTGATTGAGTTTATGAAAGGAAATGGAACATGTGGGATGTGACTATTAAGAGAAAGTAAACTTGGTCTTCCAATGCTACTTTTAGTTCTACCGAGTATAACCACACTTTAATTTATCCATTTATACATATGCAATATCTTGATAAATATGCTGTGTATATGATGTCCGTGCTGCAGGGTCTGAAGTATGTGTATATTTTATAAAACTGCCACTGTTTTTTTTTTCTGTCCCATAATTAGGAAAATCTAGATATGTACACTCGAGGAAAGCAAAAGAGAGAGCAAAGAACTGATGAAGAAACCACTGATAATCAAGATGGCAGTGCAGGTCGCTGTTTATTTTAATTTTCTTTGTCTTGTAGTGAACATATGTAATATGGTCTTAAAGCAGTGATTTTCAAACTTTTTTTTTCTTATGACCCAGTTAAAGAAAATCGTTGATGCCCGTGACCCAACTTAATTTTCCTAGAGTATGGGTGGGCTCCAGAGTGGAACTGAGGATGGAACTGAGAGCTTTGGGTATAGGAGGAGGCTCCAGCTTTGGGGGTATCACAGCTGTGGCAGAAGAGGCTTCTCTTGAGCGGTTCCTGGTCACCATTGCTTTGGTGGTGCTAAGGCAGGCTTCCTGCCTCCCCTGACACTGATGACCATGCTGCACTCCAGAAACAGCCAGCAGCAGGTTCCCAGCCAATGGGAGTACGGAGCTAGTGCTCAGGGCAGAGGCAGTATGATCATGAGTATGTAGATCTGCCAACTCTCATGTGAACTTTTATTTAAATAATTATTTTCATGACTGTATCAAACTTTGCTTTCCATGCTGGCTTTGGGGTAGGGAGGCTATTTTTTCCTATATACTTGTATTGTATTTAGCAGAATAGGGCTCTGATCTGGTTTAATGCTCTAAAGAAGTGTTTCTCAAACTGTGCTCCGTGGAGCCTGAGACATCTCCAGGTCTCCGCAAGGTTGACAAACTGGAAACATTGATAGGTACTACACATACAATCAGTGGACCGCTGGGGCTCCGGAGCCCAAACAGTTTGAGAACTGCTGCTCTAAAGCATTACTACAGTATACAGTGAAACTCTGATGGTCTGGTACTCCTGATGGTCCGGCACCATCAGGAACCCGGAAGTGCTTTGGGCAGCTGGACCATTGGAGTTGCTCTGCCCCCAGATTCCCCAATTCAGCCGCTGCTAAAACTGACCAGTGGCTGAATCGAGGACGCCTAGGGCAGAGCAGCTGGGGCGCTGCCAGGTTGGTCCCATAGCACTGCCCCTCGGGGCTGGGAACCCAACCCGGCAGCGCCCCAGCTGTCCCCGATTCAGCTGCTGCTGAAACTGACCAGCAGCGGCTGAATCAGGGACACCTGGGGCAGAGCCGGACTATCGGAAGGGGGGGCTATGATGGGCCTGGGGTGGCATCCCCCCACCCCAGCCCAGACCCCTTATAGCCCCCCCTTCTGATAGTCTGGCAAATCTGATAATCCGGCACCCCCTGGGTCCTAAAGGTGCCGGATTATCGGAAGTTTACTGTACATAGTAGACGTTAATCATGTTTAGATTTTCATTGTACTTTTTCTTAACTTACTCTTTTCACAATATGAGTAAAAATTATCAGATTCTAGTCCCAGATCAGCTTTTTACCCACATTCACCAGGATTTTAACATTTTACATTATATATAAAGGCAGTTGACAAGTATGTATTTTGGGTACACTGCGGCATTGCTTAAAAAGGGCAGAGTTAAGCTTGCATTGTCATGAACCTTTAAGTTTGTATTTCAAACCTCTGAAAAAGCAGAAGATTTTGCTGAACTTAAAATTCTGGAAGGGCAAGAAATACTATTGGGTTATGTTAACTATTAATCATTTTTTGTCAGTGTATTTCATAGTTGGTACTTCTGTTTAACTGAAAGAAGTGTCTTTTGTAGGAGTTAATATTCATTTAGGTCAGGGTGGGCAAAAGGGCCTACTCAGGCCAGATCCTGCCTTGCAAGCGGGTTGATCTGGCCCACAGAGGCCCTGCCATTCCCACGACCCCAGGCCAATTAGGATCTGGTCACAGGAGGGAAGTGCATGAAGTTTCCTCCACCCTGCCAGGAGCACGGAGTGGTTTGAAGTGGCTTCGCCTGCTCTCCTGCCCCCAGGCTCTGATTGGTCTGGGGGCGGGGTAGGGTTGCCTGATGGTTTCAACGAAGATACCAGACACACTTGACATTACATCACAGTCTACATTACATCTTTAGAAAATACCGAACACTTATATTTTCTAATTTATATTTTCTTAATTTGTTTCCCAAACAGAGAGCTCAAATACCGGACTATTCAAAAATGGACACCTGGCAGTCCTAGGGTGGGGGAGCACAGGACGTCTCTTCTCACCGCCAGGGGCATGGGTGTCTAGGGGGAACCTGACGGGGAGCAAAGGGGCTACCCCAGGCCAATCATGGTCTGTGGGTGGGGAAGCCCAAAAGCATCATGGCCCTACTCCTTCTGGTGTGGCCTGGGGCTACTAAAATTTTTTTAAGTGGCCCCCAGCAAAAAATTATTGCCCACTCCGATTTAGGTAAAATTATTGCCCACTCCGATATTGAAGGCTTCAATATCTGAGACATAGGTGAGAGGATTATTCTAAGAGGGGTGGGCGAGATTCTGTGGCCTGCGCTGTGCAGGGGGTCAGACTAGATGATCATAATGGTCCCTTCTGACCTTAAAGTCTATGAGTCTATGAGGTAGTTGTATTTCTTCCCTTTATTTTCAGTTGAGGTGCTACTGTGGTTAGCCAAAGGTAAACACTTATGAATGGCTGTCCCACCTCCTGTTCAGTTTGTTATGGTGGACTGGTATAATGATTATGCTTTGAAATGTTTGGAGGGTGAAGGTGCTGACAGGTCAGAAAGAAATCAGACATAATCTGTTTCGAAAAGTCTTGACTCTTCTTTTCATGTTGGTAACATTAACTTAGAGTATGTGAAAAGACCAGTATGATGTTCACCTCCTTTTCTCCCTCCCTGTATCATGTAGCCTCCTTGTCAGATTTTTCAGCTCAGCCTTCCTTTTCCATCCAATTAAATTATTAGTGCATGAAAAGTTGCTCCTTGCTGTCTGGTGTCCTCTGCTGATGAATAAACATCACTGGCAGCAGATCACTAGAAGTTTTGTATGCTACCTGGTTATATAAATTAAGCCACAAGCTGGGTTATTTGAGGCTTGGGGTTTATGTCCTACTGCAGCCAGGCCCTCCCTTCAAGTTGATTGCTTTCCCCCATGCTTTGGCAAGCCCCTCTACCCATTGTGGGGATGGCATGTCCTTAACAATTCATTCACTGCTTTTTGAAAGTTTAATATGAGCTACTTTTATGAGCTGCCTAGATACCAGCACACACACACACGGGAAAGGGAGAGGGCCTCTCATCACCTTAGAAAGGCATGGGCCTCAGAGCCCATGTGATTGGCAGGGGGAGAATCTCCAAACTACCCATCAGGTCCCTATCCTCACAAAATCCTGGCACACGTATGGAAAGGAAGACTATGGTGTTGGCCACTTCATCTTGCTTGCTTTCTGCCTGGGTGCATCTGTACAGCACCCCTAGCTCGAAATAAGATACACAATTTGCACTACACAAATTGCATAGCTTAGTTTGATACTATTTCGAAATAGCTTATTTCAAAATAATTCACTATTCCAAAATTCCCCTTAACCCTCATGGAATAAGGATTACCAGGATGTCGGAATAAGCTGCCTGTTGTTTTGAAATAAATTTCAAAACATAACGGGCTCCTTCAATAGATGCCGAGTAGCTAGTTTGGGATACTTTCAGTATCCCAAAATATCTCCACGGTATAGACATACCTCCAAGTTCCTAATCCAGTGATGGGCAAGCAAGGATAATGAGTAGGCCACATGAATGGCCCTCCTCCATCTCAGTGGGCCACAAGATTGAAATTGGGCATGTGCTGTGACCATAACTCTGAGAATAAGATGAAATACATTGCATTTAATTCTTGTTTTTTCATGGCTTTTTCAATATAATGTGATCCATTATTGGGGCAAATTAAATTGCTAGCAAAAGTAACAAAGCAGAGGGAGTGCACGACTCAGTGTTTGCTATCAGCATGTAACTAACATGGGCCCTTGCTTTAAATGTATGTCACTTCTCATTTTACCAGGGACTGATCCACCCTCTTCTCTGCTGAAGACCCCATTTCCACTCCACCTTTTTCCTTAAACCCCCACCTAGCCTCTTCCTTGCCTCCTACCCCAAGCATGTCCAGTTCCTGCTCTCCCACCCAGCATTTCCAGAAAGCCATGAATAATCTGATTCACAGTGAGATGAAAGTGCTGGGAGGGAGGAGAAGTAGGTAAGTGCAGAGCCCTTAGCCTCCAGGGGCACAGAGGGAGGGTGCACAGGCTGTACTAGAACCACAGTGGAGCCACATGCAGCCTGGAGGTTACCTACTACTGACCTTGTCCTTTTCCCCTTTCCACCAAGACCCTTCCTCCCTTATTCTCATAATCCCCCAAACCCTTTTTCTCTTTACTCTTCAACTTCCTGGTGTAACATCCACATGTTTACTTTATTAGTTTGCCTTCTGAACTATCTCCTGTACTCCCCAAAAAGAGCTCAACAGATGCATATTTAAAAACATGCCTAAGGTTTTCTCAGATTTCTGCAAAGAAGGGCTTTCAAGCATAAGATGTCTCAGTGTATTTCAGATTTCATGGCCCCAGCATGTCCCTTTGAGCCACACAGGTCAAGTGACTTTTCTGGCTGGAAATTCTCTTGGATAGTCTTTCTGTACATGTCCATGTAATGTATGTTTAGAGCATACGTAGTTAACTCCTTTCCTTACCAATTTCAGTGTTGCTTCTCCAAAGAGGTAGTGGGTGCCATGTAGTATCTGGAGAAACAGTGAAGTGATTGAGAACATTTGGATGACAATCAGAACCTAGGTTTGATCGCCAGGCATTGTCTCAAAAAAAAAAAAATAGTAGTAGTCTGTCAACCTTAAGAAATGCAGGTTTTGATGGAAAGCTGTGTTTTGGGAACTCTGCTCAGATAACTCCATATTTGCATGACAAACTCCACGTGGCATCCCTGTGAAGCACATCAAATGTTAAGGCAATCCAAATAATTGAGGATTTTAGAGCATTTTGAAGAGTCTTCCTTTTAATAGAAAGGGCTTCTGAACCTTAACATTGAAGAATATGAAGGGCATTTCTTTTGTATCAGTTAGCTAGATTTATGTTAAATATGCTTGATATTAATGGTATATGTTATCAATGAATTAAGGTTCTGTTGTTTTCCATTAAACTAAGAGAAAGTGTAATTTATTAATATTAGAATCATCTGAAGAAGAAGCTGAAGACCAGGAGGATGAGGATGGAGAAGATAACCAAAAGCGCTATGATCTTAGACAGAGGAAAACTGTTGTACGCTACCAAGCACCATTGGAAAGTAGGTCGTACATGTCTTTTCTGGTGACCTTGTTTCTTGTCTATAGTTATAGGCTTCAGAAACACCCATCTTTGGCAAAACACATTTTCATTTTCTTAGCTTTCCCTCCTTTGTTCTGAGATATCTGGCCTCTTTTATTCTCTCCTGCATCTTCTCCACTCTGTTTTGCACTCAGTTGACTAGTAATGCTCCACTTTTTGTCTTTTTTATAAATCTGTATGTTCCAAATTGAACAGATAATGCAGTATTTAATCAGAATTAGCTTCCATGGTGTTAACCTACAAAAGATCTTGTGATTAAGATCACTGCATAATTCAACCTATATATTTTATTTATTTCCAGTTTACAACACAATTACTCTTCGACTACATTTTTATAAGTTTCTAATAAATTACAAATTAATTCTACATATGCCTACTGTTTCTTAATGAAGGGTTTTGTTTTTTTTAAGATCAAGATTAGGAAAGCCATTCTATATACTCCTGAAGGAACAGTAACAAATAAAAACTACTTGCCAGTAACTTTCCAGTGTTACTGTTTTCTATTGTTTTTCATGACTTATCTTAAATCTAAACACATTTTGGCATTAACAAAAGAAATGTAATTCCTAGTTATTACTGTAATCTGCCATATAATAATTAATTTGTGGTATTTACTCTGATTTTAAAGATGTAAAAATATCCTAAATAAACTGCTTTTAATAGAGCCAAGGCACCAAAGAAAGCCCAAGCTGTTCTACACTGGTCCATCCTCTCCTGTGAGACGAAGATTCCCTTTTAGCCCTGCAGGGCCTCGAAGTCCATACTGCAAAAGGATTAACAGGTTGGTATATGGATGGTGATTATTCTCATTTATCGGTATTGGTGGCAGTCACATCATGTAAAGTCGCTTAATGACTTTCAGAATAATAGTAATTAGAAGACTTACCCAGCATTGCCTGGGTCCTTCAGGGCAGGGGGGAGGTGTGTGTGTGTGAGTGATTTGGGGGAGGGCTAGGGATATGGAACGGGGTCCGATAGTGAGGGTTGGAGGTGAGGAAGGTTTCAGGATGGGGGGGGGTCCCATTGGCCTTTTCTCCCCCTTCCTCAGTTCTTCTATCAGAGAGGCAGCAAGCTGGGGGGAGCCAGTTTAAAAGCCAGCACCCCCCCCCCCCCCCCAGCACCATCTCAGCAGAGGCGTAGTGGGGGGGACCAGGCGCACGCTGGTAATCCGCATTGTTCACTGAGAACTTAAAATTTATACTTTTGAGGATGAAAACTTTTTGTCCGGGATCTTCAAAAGTGACTAGTGGTTATTGGATGTCTTAACTTTTTATCCCCAACTTGAAAATCTTAAAGGATCCTGTGTTTCTGGTAATATGCTCTGTGCTTTCTGAAAAACAGGATCCTTAAGGTGGTGTTTTATGTAATTAAAATCAGTAGCGCATTTGAAATCTTTGATATATTTTACATGTTTACTGTAAACATTTTTACTTTTTTTGGTACTAAAACAATTTTGCATCAGTGAGGATTTTTATATCCCCTAAGGGAAGTGTATAACAAATAGGAAACCAATCCTATATTTACAGGGAATGTGCTGAATAACCTAATGGATCTGTACCCTCAGTACATTATGAGGTAGAATTTGGAATAATTAGTAACTTGACTCTTTTTTTTTTTTTTTTTTTTTAAGAGCAAGCACATACTTAAGCTTGTTACTGGTTTTCTTTAAATATTTTATTACAGACGAAAGCATGCAATCCATAACAGTGACTCCACATCTTCCTCCTCTTCGTCTGATGATGAGCAACATTTTGAAAGGCGTAGGAAATGTAGTCGTAACAGAGCATTAAGTCGGTAAGTATAATTAAGTAGCTTCTTCCCTCCTGTGGGAGAACTGGCATCTGCACATTTGTAAAATGTTAGTCTCTTAATATAGAGAAGCTGACATATAAGAATTGTGACAACTTATAGCTAAATTTGTATATTACTGCATTAGATTCCTTAGTCCGCCATAGAACTAGAATGTACCATAAATTTGGGGCATTTGCTGCAAATTTAGGTCCATTGTTTCACAGTGGTATAGAAACTGCAGGCCTGATCCAAAGGTTATTTGGATCCACAGCAGACATTGAAACAACAAACCTATCCTGTTGACGTTCCAGCACTGGGTATAGAAATAACCAATCTGTGAAAGTTTTAATGATGGAAATCATTCTAATTTAAGTTCACAATGTCCAAAAATGAGTACAGGCAGTCCCCGAGTTACGAACGGGGCCCTTCCTCTCCCTGGTCTCCAGCAGACCAGGGAGAGGAAGCAAAGCGGCGGAACACGCGGGCAGCGGACAGCCCAGACGGGTCTGGGCTGTCAGCTGGCCGCGTGTTCCGCCGCTTTGCTCCCCGTCCCCCTGGTCTGCAGACCAGGGGGACGGGGAGCAAAGCAGAGCAAAGCCACGGAGCCCAAGGGCAGCAGGATAGCCACGGCGCGTCTGGGCTGTCCCGCTGCCCCCGTGCTCCGCGGCTTTGCTTCGGACGCCTGTGGTACAGCAGCTGGGGCGCTGCTGGTTGGTCCCGTAGCGCCGCTCTGGGCGCCACTGGACCAACCCAGCAGCACCTGAGCTGCTCTGCCCCAGGTGTCCCCAAGTCAGCTGCTGCTGAAACTGACCAGTGGCTGACTACAGGAAGCCCCTGCCCCGGGCTTCCTGGAATCAGCTGCTGATCAGTTTCAGCGGCTGCTGACTTGGGGATGCCCGGGGTTCTTAAGTTGAATCTGTATGTAAGTCAGAACTGGCCTCCAGATTCAGCCGCTGTTGAAACTGATCAGATTCAGCCGCTGTTGAAACTGATCAGTTTCAGCAGCGGCTGAATCTGGACGCCAGTTCCGACTTGCATACAGATTCAACTTAAGAACAAACCTACAGTCCCTATCTTGTACGTAACCCGGGGACTGCCTGTATAGGGAGACGGCTAGTTATTCCAGATACCACTTGTAATGTGGTTGGCACCCTCCTCTCTCAAGTACCCCCACAAGTGGGCAGGGTTGAGTTCTTCAGCTCTGGTGACCTCTTTCAGTGGTTCTCTGGTGGGTTTGGGGGGCGGGAAATAAGTGACAGCACTCCAGCTGAGTTGCACCCTATCTTTGCATTAACCAGACCCAGATCCCTTCTGGAATATATAATCCACGTGGATCTGTCTCTCTCTAGCCCTTCCTGGGCTTTGGTTGTTAAATATTCCAGCCCTGGTATGGGGCTGTATCCCCACAGTGTCCTCCCTGGAGACTCTTATCTTTTTGCTGCTCTCCCCAGGCTCAGTCTCTACTAATTTTCTGGTAGCCAGACAGGACCGTTTTGCTCCCTTGGTCCATCCCTGCCAGCATACTGTCTTTGGCTCAGTCCTAGCAATCAACCAAGAGCATTTTGCTCCCGTGGTCCCTACCCACGCTGAGCTGTACTTGGCACTGCTGCTCTTCCAGGAAGCCAGGCCCGCAGTCCTTGCTTCTCCAGTTCTAAGCAACAGCTAACTATTGCTCTAGAGCTCGTTTTGTATAGCCCTGCTGGACCCTGAATGGCTGCTTCCCTGCAGTCATTCTAACTTGCTTGAAACACCTCTTTACTGCTCCCTTCCTGGGATGAGTGTGGCAGAGAGGTCTTCACCAGGGGGCCTTTGGGCCTAGATCACCCCCATCATATCGCTTAACTTCCTTGGAGTGGGATTTTCAAAAGTCCCCAAGTATTTAGAAGCACACATATTTAGGCACCTCCAGGAAGTTGGTAGTATTTAGGATAACTGGTCCTCTTTCTTGTTCATATTTGGACATTGTGAGCTTAATTCAGTTCAGGGATGTGTTAGTGCAAAGCTGCTTATTGTAAGACCATATAATTTGCCAACCAAAATCTGGTTATATCTTTCATAATACCGATCTTCCCCTTTCTTTGACTTTCAAACCAGGTGTCTTCCACTAAACTTTCGGAAAGATGAATTAAAAGGAGTTCACAGGGATCGGATGAAAATTGGAGCAAGCTTGGCTGATGTTGATCCAATGCAAATAGATTTTTCAGTAAGTACTTTGTCAGTTGATACCCACTTATTGAAAGAGTAGCTTAGTAGAGCTTTTCCATTTAAAAAAATCTCTTTACAGCTACCTTTGTATATGTCTCCCATTTCCCCCCCCCCCCCAATTGTATGATAGCCTAGAATATTTTCTTTTATAATGGCATATATCTTCTATTCTTGCATGCTTAGTATAGTTGTGCAGTTGATCCTTGCTTGCTTTGAAGTGTGTATGAAATACATTATTTGTTTTTTAACTCTTCCTAAATTAGGTACGATTTGATAGTGTGGGTGGACTATCCAGCCACATCTCGGCTCTAAAAGAGATGGTGGTTTTTCCATTGCTTTATCCAGAAGTATTTGAGAGATTCAGAATTCAGCCTCCAAGGTACTGTGATGTGTATTGCAATTTGAAAACTTAGCCTTTTGTTTAAAGAATAATGTTGCATTTTAAATATCTGTCCACCTTTTCATGTCGCAAAGCATTCATGTGTGAACTTTATTGAAGTAACACTAAAAGACAACTTCTTTAAGCAGACAAAACCCAGAATGCACAGTTTCAAGTTTCCGTATAGTTCCTAATCAGAATTAATGTCTGAAAAGTGATTCAGTTAAAAATGCCATTTTTACTATCTATATATGAATCTTCTATTTCATATAGTTTGTTTAGTTTACAAGTGAAGGATTTTCTAGCTACCAGCTCTTTCACTAATTCTGTCATCAGTCAAGTCCTTCTGTCAGTCATGATGGATAACCGACAATACTTTTGTCATCCTATCTCCAAGATGGAGCAAGAGTCCGGTCCTTATACGTGGAAACACTAAGGGTGTATCTAAACCATACCCCTCTGTTCGCAGAGGCATGTAAATTAGACACATCGAAAGTGCAAATGAAGCTGGAATTTAAATATCCCGTGCTTCATTTGCATAATGGCGGCCGCCACTTTTTTCGAAACGGGGCTTTTTTTGGGGGGGAAAAAAGGCAGTTTAGATGGGGCATTTTCGACAGAAATGCCCCATTTCGGAAGATCCTGTACTCCTCAAAAAATGGGGGGGGGGGGGGGGGGGCAGGGGAATGGAAATGTCCTGTTTTGAAAAAAGCGGTGGCCACTATTATGCAAATAAAGCATGGGATATTTTAATCCCGACTTCATTTGCACTTTCGATGTGTCTAATTTACATTCCTCTGCTGACGGGGTGTAGTTTAGACGTACCCTAAGGCTATGAAACTGGTGCATTTCCCATCCGACAGAAATAACAGTAGTCTACTACACCTCCCAAATGCAATTGCAAACTCCACGGGCAGTTGGTGCAGCTAGGGCTGGGGAGATACAGGCCCCCAGCCCCACATACAGGCATGCCCCATCTGAGGCCCCACCTCTACCACAGGGAAGGGACAAGCATGCGGGGGGTGGGGGGGTGCACCCCAGCCTCCCCAGTCCTGGAACATCGGGGAGGGAGGAGACCACATGGCTCCAGTATTCCCAGCCCTGGAGCACCAGAAGGGCAGGTGTTGGGGGCAGCAACACTCCACCCCAGAAGACCTACAGCAGGTGTTCTCTGGGCGGAGTGTGGGTGGGGCCATGCCTGGTGGTTTGGGAAGGCTGTGATTTTCCCCCACCTCGGCTATCGAACATCCATGGAAGAGTCATTTAGCAGACATTTCTGGCATTATCGTGAATGGGAGATCTTCAGACAGTGTTCCGCAGCATCTGCCAAATGTGGAAAACAGAGGGGTGAAATGTTACCTGTTCTGCTACAAGGGATGTCATTGTTGCAACTCTCTCTCAGGGATGACATGGTAACACCATGTCCATATAGTCTCCTTTGTGCTTACCTATCTATACCACTGATCCTCAAGATACTATAAGAAGGAGCAAGAGGTGTCTTTGTCACATGCTTGGCCAAGACTGATATGGAGGCATCACACCTCAGACATCTTATCAGCAAGGACCTCTTGATGTAGAACTCGGGAACCCTTACCTTTCTCAAGTAGAGATGTTAGAAATTGTTTAATTTCGTGATTGTTTAATCGCAACAATTCTTAGCAGTTACATGATTATTCAATGACCCGTGGGGACAGGACTGACAGCCAATGTACTCCTGGCACCACTCTTAGGGTATCAGAGGCAGCAGCATGGGGTGGAAAGCAGGAGCCGGTCTGTGAGGAGAGCCATTTTAACAATCAGCAGCGTGATGGCGTGGCTTCCCTGCGTGTGCTGTTCTAGCAAGGGATGTAATAGTGTCGTTAACTAACGAATAAGCAAAAGCTTATAGGTTAATGCTATAGATTACATGCATTTCTGACTCATGCCGGGAGCGGGACCTACCCCCGCTGTGGCTCCGCATTTAAAGCGTATTAAGAGCTGGGTGGGCAGGCAGCCCAGCTCAGTTCCAGTTTGTGCTGGGTCCGGGAGCTTAGACCCTGCCTCCCTGCAGACAGGGGCTTCTGCCGCCTTGCACTGCTGCCTCTTTATCAGAGGCAGCAGCGCAGGACAACAAGCAGCTGGTCCTCAAGAGGAGCTGGTTTTTAAACTGGCTCCCCTCAAGGACTAGCTCCCTCCTGGCACCCCACACTGCTGCTGTTTGGATAGAATTCAGTCAGATACTTTATTGAATAGGAAGCCCAGTACTTGCAAAGACCTACCTCCCAAAGGAGGAATCCCTTCCAATCCTGATGTTCCCTCCATTGTCTAAAGTCTTGCGAATGCTGTTTTCTAAGATCTCGGACTGCCTATTCAAATGAAAAACACAGGATTGCTCAATGAACTCTCTCTGAGGGTGTGTCTAGACTACTGAGGATTTTTTCGGGGGGGGGGGTTGTGGTGGGGTTTTTTGTTTGTTTTTGTTTTTAAACTTCACCTGCATTTAGACTGCTGTCACGTTCTTTTGAAATTAAATGGAAAGAATGCAGCAGTCTTTTTGAAATTGGTACTTTTATCAGGAAGAACAACTTTTTTTGAAACCCTTATGACTGTGTACACAATCTCTTTCGAAAGAGGCTTTTTCGAAAAAGCTTCTTTCAAAAGAGGCTTGTAGTCTAGACATACCCAATGGCTGTGTCTACACTGGCATCCCTTCCGGAAAAGGGATGCTAATGTAGCACGTTGGAATAGGCAAATCTGCGGGGGATTTAAATATCCCCCGCGGCATTTGCATTAACATGGCTGCCGCTTTTTTCCGGCTTGGGGATGCATAAGATGGTCATAAAAGATGGAATAAAAATTATTCAAGTAGGAATAAAAGATCCTCCGGAAAAGGGTTTATTTTCTGGAGACTCACGTCTAGACTGGCGCTTTTCTCCGGCTTATCCCCAAGCCGGAAAAAAGCGGCAGCCATGTTAATGCAAATGCCGCGGGGGATATTTAAATCCCCTGCGGATTTGCCTATTCCAACGTGCTACATTAGCATCCCTTTTCCGGAAGGGATGCCAGTGTAGACGTAGCCAATGTGTACATGTGGCTGCCCTCAAGCCTCCAACTTATCCATCCAGAGCTTCTCAGTTTTTGCCCACACTACGACAACCAGATTTCTCAAGGTCCTGTGCAATTTGTTTCTTCCCAACTGACACTCAGCCTACCAGCGAGACCGCAGCCTTGTTGTAAACCTAAGGAAACTCCCTTATTCAAACCAATGACATGCACTTTCTTTCACAACTTAATTTCTGATCACCTCCGTGAGAGAGCTGGGAGCACTCGTGACAGATTCACCGTACATCATCATCTACAAAAAACAAATCTATGTCCTCATTCTTGTTTTCTTACAAATGACTCCTCCAAACATAACATTAGCCAGAACATTTTCTTAAGTTTTCTACCCCAAATTTCATGCATCCAGAGAGAAATCAAGTTTTCATTCACTGGATGTCAGAAGGCCCTTGCCTCTTATCTGTACAAGACTAAACCATTTTGGGTGTCTCCCAGGCTATTTGTATTATCTACAGGCATGACAAAGGGCCAATCGATTTCAGCGCAAGCAGTGTTGAAATGGTTTTGTGTTGCATCTTGACTTGTTATGAAAATACTGGGTAGCAGCCTCCTCACAGAGCAGCGTTCCACCTGAACTCAAATCCACCTTTGTAGCTCTTCCGAAGGATATTGCCACAGATCAATTATCAGAACTGCAGATTTCTACTGTTTCTTTGGCAATGCAGTCTTTTGAACTTTCCTGAGTTTAGTCTTCTCATGTACCCCCCCTTAAGTGATTCCTTTTTTGTCTACTGTGGTGGAGCATCCATTGGGGACATATATAAGAAATAGTAGAGGTTACTTAACTTACAATAACTTGAGCTCTTTAATAGGTTTGTCCCTATGGGTACTGCACTTCTCATCCTCCTTTCCTTATATTGTGAAATTCTGGCTTCATGATTGAGAAGAAAAAGTAGAGGCAAGCTTGTGCCTTACTAAATGCTCTCATTCGGAGCACAAGGTGCTGTTCTGCCAGACATGGATATACAGACACTACTTTGCAGTCTCCCATTGAGAGAACATGGATGTGCACACATTTTATGATCTGGACAAAGCATTTCAAATAACTCAAATTACTGCCAGTTAAATGTGTTCTTCTCTCCACTGGGTGAAATCTTTTGACCTTTATTATGCAAGAGGTTAGACTAGATGATCATAGTAATCCCTTCAAGCCTTTAAATCTGTTTATCTAACTCAATATATTTATCTAAGCATATTTAGAGAATTTATTTTGTTAAATAACTGTATATATGTCAAATTAGTACATATTTTTAATCCTTTATGCCCCCTTTCTATCCTTTTTCCCTTCCACTTCCCTTCTCCCATTCTGCCTTCATATATTACTATTTTATTATCTTGCGCCTTAAACTCTTTGGAACAGATACTGTTCCGTTTCATAATGTATCACAACTGAAACATGAGAAATTTTGTATTTTACAGGGGCTGTCTATTTTACGGTCCACCTGGTACTGGAAAGACCCTTGTGGCTAGGGCACTTGCTAATGAATGCAGTCAGGGTGATAGAAGAGTAGCCTTCTTTATGAGAAAAGGTGCTGATTGTCTCAGTAAATGGGTGGGAGAATCAGAACGACAACTTCGTTTATTATTTGATCAGGTAATATTGGACAATACACTTTTATTATATGGGGGGCTAGTATTGACATCTATAGTTAAGGTTGAAGAACATTTTCCATTATAAGGCCCTGGTTTTTTTTTTCTAATAACTTTGGAAGACTTTAATTGTTGGGGCCGAAAATTTCTATGCTGGTTCTTGTCTCAATTTTTTTTAGAAGTTCCAGTAAAAATTGTTCAGATGTTTTGCAGAGTATGATTATGGGGAACACGGGGAGAAAATATATTTTTGTCTGTTGGTTTATTTATTTTTGTTAAGTATTAAGTGCTTCATTGAAGTTCTAGTGGCTCCATGCTTTTGTGAGATACTTGAAATGACAGGCACACGGGGTTTTGGAGCTGGGATGGTACGACAAAAGGGACAAAAACACCCTTCACTGAGTGCAAAAGGGGGAAGGACACAGGCTGAAGGCTGAGAACATGGGGTCAGGCAAGCCTATATCTACTCAGGCATGCCCACCTCCAGAACCTAGAACTGAACCCCAGGTTTTGGAGTCTCCAACATATTCTCATGAGCATGTAGCTGTGAGCTGACTGGCAAAGAGTGTGTCTCATCTGCTCATAGTGGTTGGTTCATAGAGAAAATAACTGCCTACTACTGCTACCAGTTACCTCAAGTGGTAGTAGTCTGTGCTGTGGCTATGAAGGCCTGAATCTTCCTGATGATCCATGTGGGACAGGTGGATAAATATAGTTGTATATGATAGAATTTGTTTTTATCAAGATGGGGTAGGTTTTTTTTGTTTTTAGAACTTTAATAGGAAATTGCATCCAGGAATGTGAGACACATTATTTCCAGTGCTTTTTACTTAAGTGCCTAATGGTTTTTCTATTGTAGGTTTTTTTGGATGCATTATTTTTTGGATGCAGTATTCCTAAGTCTGTACTTTCCTTTTAGGCCTATCAGATGCGTCCTTCAATTATTTTCTTTGACGAGATAGATGGCTTGGCTCCTGTACGATCCAGTAGACAAGACCAAATTCACAGGTATTAACTTTCTATATTTTAAAAATAGAAGAATTAAAATCTGCAGGAGCCTTATAAGAGGGGATGCTATAATGTAGTGGTGTTTGTATGTATGTGTACACATATAAAAACATGGGCATTAGCAGGGTTTGACAAAGGGCGGCAAAAACCGCTCACCGGCCCCGTACTGTGCATGCACAAGAGCCGCATTGCGCATGCGTGTGCTGCGAATCAACGGGGTGTGTGGTTGAAATCTACTCGCCACGGGTGAGTAGATTTTATAGTTTGTCGAGCCCTAGGCATTAGGAGGCCTCTAGTAGTGTTAAGTTGCAAGTAATTAGATCTAGTAGTGGTACCAAGCTCAGTGAAGTGTTCATGTTTTATAATTTAGTTTCTCTGACACATGCCTGTGTTTTTGTATAAAATGCCAAATAAAACTATATTTCCAGTCTGTCCATTTGTTTTCCTTGTGGATTTGGGATACAGAGGCGGGCGGGGAAGGGGGGGCAGAGTGTGTGTAGTCACAAGATTAACCAGTAAGCTGGGGCTTATCAATTAATCGTGTACTGATCTATACATTGACATCCCTAACTACAATTAATACTTCAAAAGTTTCAGAGGGATAGCTGTGTTAGTCTCTAAGGTGCTGCAAGACTATTTGTTGTTTAAGTTTTTCCAGTTACAGACTAACAAAAAATATAGATGGTGGTATGAGTTTTCATGGGCAAAATCTACTTCTTCGTATGAAAGGAGTTTAATGGGTTGGTCCAGTTTTCAGATACAGGCAGTCCCTGGGTTACACGGATCCGAGGTGCGGTGCTGCGGGGACCTACCCGGTAGCGCCCCAGCTGCTCTGTCCCAGGCGTCCAGATTCAGCCTGTTGAAACTGATCGGCAGCTGATTCCAGGAAGCCCGGGGCAGAGAAACTCTGCCTCGGGCTTTCTGTAGTCAGCCGCTGGTCAGTTTCAGCAGAGGCTGAATCTGGACGCCAGTTCTGACTTATGTACAAATTCAACTTAAGAACAAACCTACAGACCCCATCTTGTACGTAACCCGGGGACTGCCTGTAGCCCTGAGAAGGCATGGGGGGAGAGGAGGAAAAAGGAGGGAAAGAAATTGTCAGTTAGAATATTCATGCTAAATGAAGCTGATATTTTTATTGTAGTGCCTAGAGGCCCCATTATGTTGTACTAGGAGGTTCTTTGTAGACATGTGTTCTTTGGGGTAGGGATCATACTTAGTTTGCTTTTTTGGATCCCAAAGGTAAAAATTGTAATTGCTGTCTAAGGTTTGTTCAAGACCTAATTCTATCATGATGTGTTTTTGGTCTTTGCTTATCTGAAAAACAAAAAAACCTTTAGTCAAGAGCCTTTTATGATCTGTGCAAAACAAGTTTGCTAACTAAAAAATAATTCCACCAACAAAAGCTTTTCCTATGTTGATTAAAACTTGGAAGGAGAAAGTGAATAAAAGCATTTTTCTATTAGTTCTATTGTATCTACACTGTTGGCTCTTATGGATGGGTTGGATAGCAGAGGAGAGATTGTGGTAATTGGAGCAACCAACAGACTGGATTCAATAGATCCTGCTTTACGAAGACCTGGGCGTTTTGACAGAGAATTCCTTTTCACCTTGCCAGATAAGGAGGTAAACTCTTTATTTCAACTTCAGCGCTAAGATGTCAAACTATTTTATTGCATAAGCCATAGTTTATTGTGAGGGTAATGAAGGATGTTTGGGAATGGTGAAGCTGGGATTGTGCTTTACAATTTGAGTGATGGAGGTAATATATTGTTTCTTGTGGAGTATAGGAATGTTACTGAAAACAGTACTTGTACATAACCCTTTCATTGATCATTAATTTTGTAGCACTAATTTCATTCTGACCAAGCAGAAAAGTTGAATGTCGCCAATTTAATGATGCAATAAGCTGTTGGGAGGAGGGACTAAAGCATTAGTAAAGCCACTGTGAAAGCAGTAAGCCCCATTCTCCACCCCATTTTGCAGGTAGGAACATAAGCAGGCCTCAAAGGAGGAAACACTGTTTCCTGCTCGACTGTATTAATACTGCTAAAAGTGGGACCATGCCCCAGAAGGTACCACAATCCAGTAGGAAGTGGTCTATAAGGCAGTGTAATTTGGAGAGGACAAAGTGGTCCAGACAGTGCACCACTCTTTTAGGGCCCTAGATTGGGACCAGTGTTCCCTCTTAGGTGCGCGCCTATGCAGGCTCCCACCAAGAATTTAAGGGCTGCTCACCTCCTCAGCAGAACCATGCAGTGGCTGCTCGGCTGCTCTAGGATGGGGCTGCATGGTAGGCGGCTGCCCCACCCTAGGAGCAGCAGGGCAGCCACTACACTGCCCTGGCCCTAACTTCAGCCCTTCCCTAGGGCTGGAGCTGCAAGGCAGCATTGTGGGCAACTGGTGGCGGCTTCTCCTCTGGTGGCTGGAGCCAGAGCTAGAGCTGTGTTGGGGTGGCTGGTGACAGCTGCTCCTCTGGCAGTCCTGGCCAGAGCTAGAGCCGGAGCTGCATCAAGGTGGGGACTGGCGGCGGCTGCTTCTCCAGCGGCTGGGGCCTGAGCTGGAACCATATTGCAGGCAGCCAGCAGCTGCTCTGGTGGCCCCAGATGGGATCAGAGTACCACCTAAGTAAAATTCTGGTCCCTTGTCTTACCATCAAATCCTTTGTGTTAATCTTTTATTATACATCTTCAGTTGTTAATTCTTGTCTTGATTTAGGTCTGATCTGACTTCCATTGGTTTTATCATATTACCAGTGAGTAGGCTGGGAAGTGGGTGATTGTTAAAGCCCTTATTTTACAGATGCTTATGCACCAGCTTAACACTACTCATAAGAATAGTCCCACTGACATAAAGAATTGATCACATGAGTAAAGTTAGCCATATATGTATGTTTTTGTAGGTGGAGGGTCTAAAATGTACAATAGGATTTTCAGAATAGCTCAGTATTGAGAGCACTGCAAAATTCCCATGAAGTCAATGGGAGCAGAGTTCCCAATGTTTTGGGAACATTTCACAGTTTACGAAATCTAATAGCAGTATTCTTCAAATGAAGTTTAATGAAAAAACCCATAATAAGGAAAATGTGTACATGGACTCAGGGAGATGGGGTGAAAGTTGTTTCCTACTGACTAGAAACTAATAATACAATTTTTTAACATTTATTTTTATAGAAGTAACAAGACTCATGTTTAAATATGAATCTTCATGGCACACAGCCAAATAAGTGCACATGATGTTAATATTTGGTGCACAAGACCAAACTCGCTCTGCTCATGGATACCAAAATCTTAGAGGGAACACTGGTTGGGTCTTTTTTCCCCTCTGTGTCAGAACCCCAAAAGGGAAAGAAGTATACAAAAGGAACTGTGACCCACTGTATATAACCCAGTAGTGCTCCCTCCAGAATGAGCAGACTATGGAGCTGATCACTGTGACAGCTTGCTGTTGAACTGACATACTGTACTATTAATGTGCCCTAAAACGGATAAAAACATTCTTCACCTATTTAGATTAATTTTGGCTCTTTCTGGTAGGTGGAGTGTGTGTTGGGAGGGGGTTAAAATAGGTTGACTATAAGATAAATATCTGAAGTACTAGTACTTCTGTTAATGTATTAGAATCTACTTTACAATGGCAAGGACTCCAAATCTAGATAAAGCTGATTGAATAGCTAAATCCTCACTTTATACCTCCAAGAGTAATATGTGAGGGGCAAAGTAGTGTGCATACTGAAAATCATTTTGATCTAACTTCGCAGTTCCGAGATTACTTGGCAGTCACTGGATGTCTGTCGTCCTAGTTTTCAGCTGCTTCATTAAGTGTCCAAAGTTTTCATTGTGTGAAACATCTTGGAATCCTGTGAAAATAATAGGAAGCAAAATTGGAGGAACTAGCTTTACCTGCTTATACTAATCACGGTTGTGAGGAGAAGGAAATGAAACAAACAGTAAACGAGGGCTACCAACTAGCAATGGAAGAAGAATGTCCAGGGATGAAGGGAACCAATTGAGAGGAAGGACGTTTGTGCAGTGGGAGACCAGGTAGCAGAGAGACAGTGGAAGACCAGGTAGCAGAGAGACCAGGTAGCATGTTATCAAAGTGGGTGAGCATGGAAAGAAGAGAATAGAGAGGAGGGGCTATGAAATGAAAAGCAAAAAATACACTGTGACTGGCAGTTTTTGAGCAAGGCCAAAAAGTGTAGTGGGTTAGACTAGTAAATATATTTCTTTAAAATAGTCACCATAGTTCCCATACAGATGCTGTGATGATAAATTGGAAAGGAGGAGATCTTAAAATATAATTTGTATATTATGTGGATAACACTGGGAATTCGACAGAAGCTGATCTAATTTATTAATCTGAATGCCTGTAAATATTTCAGGAGTCATTGAATTTAGCCAGAGATTGACAGAATGGGTATGGTGCACCCCTTGCAAGTTTCTAGTTCAGTGACCATTATTTAGGCCAGGTAATAGGAATTATTATCATTGAGACTTGTAGTAATCACTACTGTTAGTCTAAATTTAAAATATAAAGCCAAGATCACTTTGTGAAAAATAAGAAAGTCTTTCACTGGCAGGGGAAATTAACTAGGCAGTGTATTTTAAAGAAAAATTGTATTTATTTTTTTAAATTTTTAAGTCAGATTTTGTTAAGTTTTGACTTTTTAAAAATAAACATTAAAATGAAATCTGAATTTAGGTCTTGATATATTCTGTATTAAACTTTTATTATAAAGTCTCTTAAAAATTTTAAATAAATAAATACGCTGAATCCGTGAGCCACTATCCAAAACCCTGAATTAAAGTTGAGTTTGCATTATGAAAAATGAGGGGGGGGGGGTATTTAACTTTTTAAGATCAAGCTTTATAAATATAGCATGACACTAGTTAATAAGCAATGTATTCACTGTTTTTAACACACTAAAATGTATGATTAATAAACTGAAAATGTTAAGCTTTGTAGTTGTTCAAGTAAAGGCATCTAGTGTACGCTTCTAGGTAGTAAAATGATGTACCAAATCTTATATAATGGCTTATGGAGTTGTAAATCAACCGGTTGAATGGTTATATAAACCAAGGAGAATGCACCTCTCTTTAGAAAATAACTGGAGTACAAACTGAAAAATTGATTAATTTTCATTATCTAAAGGCTTTTTTTCTTGATGATTAAATCTTTTAAATTGCCCTGATTTTTAATCAGTCCACCCTGAATGTAGCTGACCTAACAGGTTTTCTGTCTTGAACTTCTGATTCTATAATTTTGGGAAATATTCCTTTGGAAAAATAAATTACCAACCTTAGCTAGAAGTGCGATCTCGTCCAAGATCTTTAAGCTTAAACTACTTAAGAGAACTCGCTTTCCTGGGAGCTTTTCATGGAAGAAAAGAGCTGATTATAATGTCATCTACTTAAACTAAAGATTTTTACAGGGGAAAAAACCAGGATTTTTTTTGAAAGTCTTTGTTTTCTAGGCTAGAAAAGAAATTCTCAAGATTCACACGAGAGACTGGACCCCTAAGCCACTGGACACGTTTCTTGAAGAATTAGCAGAAAAATGTGTTGGTAAGATTAAGAACCAAAAAGGAGTTCTCAGAATATAAGTGGCTAACTTACAGTTTAGCACGTGTTAAACAAAAATTGTTCTCTAACAGCTTAGTACTATGCTTATTTCATTCAAATATTTTTTTAAAATATTTTTTGTAATCCACTAAATGTTATAGTTTTATGTGAATATAGACCTTCTTTTATCTACACTCACACTTTCATCGTGGCAAAGGGGACTAGATGGTCTTCTGTCTTAGGCTCTGACTACACAGCAGCTTTATTTCTGAATAACTGACACTATTCCTAAATAAAATAGCCTGCATCTACACTACGAGCAGTTATTTCAACATAATGTCAAAATAATATTGAGCTGGAGCACTTCTTACTCCGACTCCCATAACCCTCATTTTACGATGACTAAGAGGAGTAGAAAGGAGAGTGCTCATTCTTGGACT
Organism: Pelodiscus sinensis; assembly: GCF_049634645.1. Taxonomy (NCBI): domain Eukaryota; kingdom Metazoa; phylum Chordata; order Testudines; family Trionychidae; genus Pelodiscus; species Pelodiscus sinensis. Next base: position 19,838,302 of record NC_134712.1, read on the forward strand.
TCCTGCTGTGTAGACAGTGTCAAAAGCTGAAATAAGCTATTTCGATTAATCAATTGATGTAGCTCAGGTTGCATAGCTTATTTAGGCTTTAGCTCTGCAGTGTAGACATACTTTTAGTGGTTTAGATGGACTTCTAAGAACCTAAATTTATTAGTCTGTCTGTGGCCCAACTGTGGCCTTTGCACGAGCAGAGAAGACCACCAGCAGTATAGTTGGGCAGATAGCAAAATGAGGCATTCCTTACCTATATTCCTTTTCTCCTACAAGTTTGAGCATGCTGTGTCTGTTAGACTTCATCTCCTGCTGGGCCAGAGAGTTCTGTGTCCAATCACCAAAAAAGCTCTAGAAGCAGCATATGCAAAGTTACAGTACATAACTTAACTGTCACTTATTTGTTCATAGGATATTGTGGTGCAGATATAAAGTCCATATGTTCTGAAGCTGCTTTGTGTGCTTTACGCCGACGTTATCCTCAGATATACACTAGCAGTGAGAAGTTGCAATTGGATATTTCTTCTATTAAAATAACAGCCAAGGATTTTGTTGTGGCTATGCAGAAGACTATACCAGCTTCTCAAAGAGCTGTGACTTCACCTGGCCAAGCACTCTCAGCCATTTCAAAACCATTGCTTGAAAACACACTTCAGAGAATTTTAGGAGCCTTACAAAGAGTGTTTCCTCATGTGGAGCTTGGAATAAATAAAGGACAGAAGACAGGTAAAAACTCCCATTATTATTATTTTCCGGGCTCAACAAATTGCTGTTTTTACTCGCCTGTAGTAAGTAGTTTTCAGCCAGTTGCCCCATTCACCGGCGGTGCGTGCATGCGGGTCTTGCGCATGTGCAGTGTGGGACTGGCGAGTAGATTTCGCCACCGTTTGTCAAGCCCTGATTATTATTTATTTCCACCAAGGTAAAAGCTGTTACACATGTGTGACTTCACATTGGTGAACATTCCTAAGAAGCAGACAAATGGAGAAAAATTGCCTCCAACAAGCATTTATACCTTCTGTCAAGATGGCAAGTCATTAAGCAATGAAATGGTTTCAAAATGACTAAAAGCATCTCAAATTATCCACCTTTATCAGGCATATATGTGTCTTAGAGAATGAATTGATCACACCAATTATGTGTGAAATACTCCTGCTACTGAAATGCATATGTGCGCAAACCAAATGCTTACCATCTTGCAAATGTTTGGTCACCATCGTGCCTTGTACAGAGATGCAAGTGCAGCACAGATGAGGATCAAAGTAACAATATATTCAGTCGTAGCATCCTAGACAAAGACTACCTTGATCAATAAATGTTCTTCTTCGAGAGGTTCCTGTGGGTGCTCCACGGTAGGTCAGTGCGCCGCCACCGAGCCTCAGTGTAGAGATTTTGTAGCAGTGTCTCTGGAGCTGTACATGCACCCACCTGCAGCCACACGCTCTTAGGCTGCAGGCATCGCAAATGTGTTAAACCTGCCTCCCCCCCCCCCCCCGCCCCCCACACACACACTCCTTCGTTCCTTCTCTGCCGCCTCCAGCTACAGACTCAGCAGTGCTCCCTAGCTTCTTCACGTCTAGATGATTATACTTAAAATCAGTAAAATTCATTATAGTAGTTATTAGTGAGTTTGAATACTTAGTTAATTACTTTGTTAATTTAAAAAAAATCTAGGTTAGTATAAAGATTTTTTTTCTCTTTCTCCCAGTTAATCCCTTTCTGCAGTCTGACTGTTTCTACAGGCATGCCTGGTTCACGGGGGTTTAAGTGCTGCACTTCAAGTAAAGCGCCTATCCCAATATCGCATGGTCACTCACAATGCGTCCACTGCCTCAGAACAGCATAACGCTCAGAAATGACCTCATTCTGCAAAGCTAAAATTGTGGGCACAGGAAGACAGAGACCTCCAGCTCAAGTTATTTTTGTATTTTTTTTGAAAACTCACTTATACCAGCCTCTGATCTGGGCTAGTAACCCAAGGAACTTAAGCAGCGGGGATGCAGAAAGCCTGCCAAAAAAGCGAGCTGCCTCAGCACTTCTAGGGGCTACAGCACCAAAGCAGCCATCTCCCTCACCACCAGTGCCGAGAGCAGCGCCGGCACTGTGCCGCAGCACGTGTGACACCTCTGACGTCTTTGGAGCCCCCAGTGGAGACGAACAGCATGCATGCGCTAAATCACGCTCTGAGGTAACAGGCTTCAAGGTGCCTGCCTCATTAGCTGCAGCACCATCCGGCAATGATACAAACTTGCCAACACTGCATGAGAGCACGGCACCAACCACGTTAACAGATGCCTCAGTTTCCTCACCATTTTTACAAACTGAGCGCTCTCTGCTATGTTCACATCAGAGATTGCTCTCTCAAGAAAAAATTGCATCCGAATCTGATGATGATTTCTCTAGGGGATTTTTCACCAAAGAATTCTCCTTACATGGCTAGAGTATTTACTCTTCCAGATTTGGGAATATTCCTTCATATTATGGCAATCCCTGGGTACCTCCACCTGAGCCTTACCCCTAGTGCCAATACTGGTATAAATGGCAATATTATCACAAACATCAGCATGACCAGAAATGACAGAGTGCAGTATTCCCTCTCCAAACAAATACAAGAAGGGGACCCACTCATACAGGAGGCAGTGCCCCCTCCTGACCCAAATAATCTCTCTCCAGTGGAGGGAGGGTCTCAAGCTTCAACTTCACATTTCCAAGACCTTTTTTAATGTATAGCTGCTGCATTAAACATTCCTTTTCATGACGTTGTGCAAAATCAGCACAAGTTAATAGACATACTGCACTCAGTAACACCAAAAATACCATTGCCAATTCATCCAGAAATAATGGAACCGGCAAAGATGGTGTGGCAAACTCTGGTGCAAACTCTTCAACGGTTAAGAGAACTGATAAGAAATATTATGTCCCACCCAAGGGTTCTGAATTTTTTTTCTCACCCAGCGCCAAATTCCCTCGTGATGGAAGCTGCACCATTTAAAATCTAAGCAGCAACAATACTGGTCTACCCCATCAGACCGTGATAGCAAAAGGCTTGATGCATTCTGGCGTGAGATATGTACATCGTCTACTTTACAATTTTGCATTTCAAATTACACAGCTTTATTGAAGAAATATGATTACAGAAATTACTCCAAACTGAATGATTTTGTTGCAGACATCCTTGAAGCTAAGAGGCAACACTACACGATTGCAAGAATGACATTACAGGCTGCCTTAGAAGCTGCTGACATGCCTGTACGTTCTACAGCAACAGCGGTACTAATGAGGCGGGCATCATGGTTTAGCTCCGTTCCCCAGGGAGATTAAATCTACAGTAGAAGATCTGCCTTTCAACAGCCAGAAATTGTTTGCAGCTAACACCAACGAAATTCTCCACTCCATGAAAGATTCCAGAGTGACTCTTTAGTGATCCACAGTCAAGAACCTAAAGAAGGCAATATAGGTATCAGCCCTACCTGAGACCTTGATACCCCCCCATATATACAACACTACAATAGACAAGACCAGCAGCAACAGAACAAAGGGAGAGGCAGAAACCAATGATGATGCCCTTCCTCTACCAATTCTCAACAGTCGCAGCAAGCAAACTTGATCATCAGGTCAAGGGTCTGGAGAGCCTCTCTCCTATTCCAATGCCATCAACACAAGCAAATCTCTTCCAGCATCAATTATTGACCTTCTTCAACAACTGGCAATGTATAACCTCTGATAGATGGCTCCTGCAGATAACTGAAAAAGGCTACCTTATTCCCTTTGTGTCCATACCCTCTTTCAACTCCCCTTCCCTGTCCCTTTTCAGGGACCGCTCTCACGAGATTCTTCCTCAACAAGAAGTCGAGCACCTCTTACACATAGGGGTGATTGAACCAGTTCCCACACAGTTTAGGGACAAGGGGTTCTACTCCTATTACTACTTGACTGGGGGAAAAAAAAGTCTGAGGCTAGAGGCCCATTCTAGACCTTTAAGCCCTCAATAAATTCATTAAAAAACAAAATTCAAAATAGTAACGCTTGCTACTATATTACTGGCATTGAAACAGGATGATTGGTTCTCGTCCCTCGACTTGCAAGATGCATACGTTCACATTGCCATTCACCCTACTCACAGGCGTTTTCTTAGTTTCATTGTAGGTTCTCAATACTACCAATACAAAGTGCTTCCATTCGAACTCTCTGTGGTCTTGAGGGTGTTCTCAAAGGCGCTGGTGGTTGTCACAGCATACCTGAGGAAATCGAGCTACTATATTTCCTTACCTAGACGACTGCCTCCAAGTCGTGTTCACACGTCGATTCCTGCCATTCTCTGTCGGTCACAAGACACTTATTCTGGCACCTGGGCCTTCAGGTGAATGAAACCAAATTGATGCTCTCTCCTACACAAAACATACAGTTTATAGGATCATGCCTCAATTTGACAGCGGCCACCGCATCACTGCCTACAGACCATTTCTAAAAAATTATGGCCTTGGTAAATACCTTACGATCCAGCCCCCCCAAAACCGCACTCAAATGCCTTTGGCTGGTGGGGCACATGGCAGCATACAACATTGTAGTCAGCAATACGCATCTGCATATGAGATGTTTACAGAGCTGGCTGGGACAGGTGTACAAAACCAATGTCCATCCGCCCTTCCAGAAATAGCAAAGGAATCCTTACGCTGGTGGCTGAGCCCATGGAATCTTGGTTCCAGAGTCCCCTTCCATCCCCCAGAACCATCCATCTCGAGGAAGACAGATGATTCTCGTACAGGATGGGGCGCCCACTTACAACATCATAACTGCCAGGGCTTGTGGTCCAGCACCGACAAGAACTTTTACATAAACGTCTTACAACTGTGGGTAGTCAGGAATGCATGCATCTCATTCCTCCCATTCATTGCCAACAGGCTCGTCGGACTATATATAGACAACGTCACAGCATTGTTTTACATAAATCGTCATGGCGGAGCCTGATCTCAAGTACTTTGCACAGAGGCCATAGCGCTTTTGAACTGATGCCTGAAATACAACACAATTATCATTGCAGTGCATCTTCCTGGCATCCTGAATAGAACAGTAGATGCACTCAGCAGAGCCCTCCCGGTTGAACACGAGTGGCAAATGAACCCACACATATTCGCGGACATCTTCTGCCTGTGGGGTCACCCTACCATAGTCCTTTTTGCCAATCAGTCCAACAGCCAGTGCCCCCTATTCTGTTCCAGGGCGGGAATAGGCAAGGGATCAATGGGAGATGACTTCCTCTTTGCATGGATATCTCACCTGTTCTACACATTTCCTCCTATACCCCTATTGTACAGAGTAGTTCACGAGAGGGAGGGACAGGGCTCATCTCATACTTATAGCACCAACATGTCCACTCCAGCCATGATTTCCCTTCCTAGTGGCAATGTCCTGCACCCCACTGATTCACATACTTTGCGTGAGGGATCTCCTCCTTCACCCGGGCTCCCACGACGGCCATCTGAACCTCCTGAAGGCGTGGCTCCTGGATGGTTCTCAGACCTAGAGTTGACCTGCTCACAGCAAGAACAAATGGTCCTTCTGCACATTAGGGTGCAGAGCACCTGCAAGAATTACCTTCAGAAATGGATACTCAATGTGGTGTGCTCGTCACCAGCTGGTTCCTTCAACATCCTCCTTACCTACCATCCTGGACTGTCTTCTGCACCTTAAACAAGTGGTCCTCACAATAAGCTCCATTAAAATTCACCTTGCGGTTACTACGACATTCTACTGTAAGATAGATGACTTGTCCGTATTTGCTCATCCACTCACCAAGAGGTTCTTAAAGGGCCTGCAGGCACTTTATCCAGATATCATTCCACCAATGCAACGGGGAGACTTGCATTTAGTATTGAATGCTCTGCTTATGCTGCCTTTCGAACCAATGGCGACCACCTCATTATTATACTTGTCTATGAAAACTGTTTTCCTCATAGCTACTATCTCCGCCAGACGGGTTGGGGAGATCACAGCCCTAATGGCAGATCCCCCATATGCCACCTTTTTTAAAGACAAGGTCACTTTATGTAAACCTCCCAAATTCCTCCCCAAAGTACATTCATCCTTTCACATCAACCAGACAATACACCTTCCCACCTTCTTCCCCAAACCACATGCCAACTTTCGAGATGAAAATGCATACTCTTGACTTGTGCAGAGCGTTCTGTTTTTTACCTGCCGCGAACATGACTGTTCCGAGCATCTCCCAGGCTATTTATTTGTTTCAGTAGCAAACTGCAATAAGGACCAGGCTGTCTCATCACAGAGACTCTCCCATTGGATCTCAGATTGCTGTGCACAGTCAGACATGCTGCCTCCAGAGAGCATAAGGGAACACTCAACCAGAGCCATGGCTACCTCAGTAGCATTCCTCCATAAAGTACCCAGAAGAGACATTTACACAGCTGCCACGTAGTCCTCTGACCACACATTTGCAAACCATTATGCACTTATGCAGGGATGTCTTTCTGACCTGAAGCTAGCTAAGGTGGTTCTTTCCACCGCTTTTCTACCAGATCCGAAGTATCTATTTCCCTAAAGGGAAATTGCTTTGTAGTCGCCTAATGTGGCACACGCACAGGGACATCTCTCTCTCTCTCTCTCTCTCTCTCTCTCTGAGGAGGTTACTTACCTCAGTAGTAACTGACGTTCTTCGAGATGAGTGTCCCCAGGGATACTCCACAACATTCCCATCCTCCTCTCTACTTCGGGATCCTGGCTTTCTCAAGCCATTGTTTTGGGGTTGAGGAGGGAAAGGGGGGGGCGGCTTGTGCATGCAGGATGTCTGCAGTCTAATAGCACATGGCTACTGGTTTGTACATATGCAGCCCCAGGAACATTGCTACAAAACCTCCGCTCTGTGGCTCGGCAGTAGCGCACCGACCTAATGTGGAGCACCCACAGGGACACTCCTCTCGATGAATAACCTCCTCTTTTCAATACTGAACATCAAGGGCTAACTTGCATAAGATTATCAAAGATTAAGGGTTTTTTATTGTAGTCAGTGCATTCCTGTGTTAATTTTTAAACTTTTAAATTGTACATTAACATTTCTAATGTATATCTACATAGTTGTTTTAAGCTTGTCATATTTAGTACTATAATGTTCACAGGAGAAAGGGCTTTCAAATAAGATCCAACTCAACTAATTTCCCATGACACTCAAAATTTCCACCAACTAAAGGATGAGGATGAGGAGCTGGGAGGGCAGTGAATACTGCCTTCCCCACCCATCATCACATAGCAGAGTGACCACTAAAACCCAAGGAGTGATATTTTACTACATTAAATTCCCAAACTGAATATAACAAAAAATGCAGATACTATATAGCTGTGTGAATATTTATTCTTAAGAGGCATAAAAGCTTTGTGTGGGATTGCCACTTACAGTGCAAAAAGTAAATACAATTATAAATTGGATTATAAAATTTCTCAGGGCAAAAAATCCATTGTTTCTAAGCATGAAAACAGCCAGGTGTGTATGCACAAGTCAAACTTGTGCACCCTGCATAACAAACTTCAGTTCTGCAGAAAAGAGTTGCTTCACCCTCACCCCACGTTGCTGCCTAAGGTGATGTCCCACTTCCACCTCTGGGGACATTTTTTTCCTACGGGTCTTTTACCCAAAACACCTCAGTTCTGGGGTAAAAGCAGGCTTTACACACCTTAGATGTTAGGTGAGCCATAGTCTTTTATTTGGAAAGGACCAAACCCTTTCATAAGTCGTGTCTCTGTCCCGTCCCCCCGCCCGATATTTGTGTTAATAGCTGACAGCACGAAGGGCCTGCCAGTGTCAGCCCAACATATTTTGTCCTGGATCGCTTCCTGTATCAAAGCATGCTATAAGCTGGTGCAGGTTCCAGCCTCGCCTATCCACGGCCCATTTGACCAGGATTCTACTGCCTTTGTAGCTCAGGTGCCCATCATAGAGATCTGCAGGGCAGCCACCTGGTCATCAGTGCACACTTCTGCAAATTGCTATGCCATAGCGCAGTACTCCAGGGAGGACGCAGCAGCGGGCAGGGCTGTATTAAGTCCGTGTCTTTGTAGGCTCTGACCCCACCTCCTTGGGTTTGGCATTGGAGTCATCTCAGTGGACTGGACGTAAGCAAGTACATGAAGAAAAAACGGTTACTTACCTTTGTAATTGTTGTTCTTCAAAATATGTTGCTCATGTCCATTCCATATCCCACCTGCCTCCCCTGAGTCGGAGGATTCCAGCAAGAAGGAACTGAAGGGGGTGGGGAGCCAGTAGGGGTATTTATACGCCATTCTGTATGGGCTCCTCTGCTGGCCCGATGGGTACCACTAAGGGAAAACTCTCTGACAATCTGCGCACGTGATGTGCGCGCACACACGCCTAAGTGGAATGGACATGAGCAACACATCTCGAAGGACAACTGTTACGAAGGTAAGTAACCAGTTTTTCTTGCCCACAGAATCACACGTGCTCCCAGGCTAATGTTTATTTATATAAAGTGTTTTAAAATTATTGTCTTTGGATTAAACAAACCACAGACTAGCATGCTGAATTTTAAATACAATATTTTCTTTGCAAGTGAGTGAGTGATGCAAAATTCTGGGATAGTTAACAAACTTTTTTGTTTTTCAGATGTTGCAAGTCATATTTTAGAAAGTGACTTAATGTTCAGTGATGAGGAAGCACCTTCAGTGTTTGAAAATCGACTTTCCCAGAAAACGCCTAATAAGCAGAAAGGAAATATCCTTAATTTTAATAGGTACTTGTCTTTTGTCATTCAGGCTGTTTTAGGCTGCTGGGAGATTGTTCTGGGCTTTTATTTTTGTTTGTGTGGGCGAAGTGTTTTGCTTTCTTGCATCAGTCTTTTCCAGAAATAAAGAAACAAGGAGATAATGTCATGTGCCAGTTCCGATCAGGTACTGTGCAGTTAAAGGAAAGGGTTCTGATCCTTCAAGGAGATTCACAGGCTTGGGCACAGATTTATAGATTCATCCCACCCATCCCCTAGAGCACGTTACAGGACTGAGATCTAAAGTATGTAGTTTAGCCTGTGTCTCAGGGTATGTCTGCACTGCCACCCTAGTTCGAACTAGGGTGACTAATGTAGGCATTCGAAGTTGCAAATGAAGCCCGGGATTTAAATATCCCGGGCTTCATTTGCATCTTGCCGGGCACCGCCATTTTTAAATCTCCCTTAGTGCGGACTCCGTGACCGCGGCTACACGCGGCACGGAGTAGGTTGTTCGAATTAGGCTCTCTAATTCGAATTACCGGTACCATAACGGTAGTTCGAATTAGAGAGCCTAATTCAAACTACCTACTCTGTGCCGCGTGTAGCCGCGGGCACGGAGTCCGCACTAAGGGGGATTTAAAAATGGCGGCGCCCGGCAAGATGCAAATGAAGCCCGGGATATTTAAATCCCGGGCTTCATTTGCAACTTCGAATGCCTACATTAGCCACCCTGGTTCGAACTAGGGTGGCAGTGTAGACATACCCTCAGTCACATTGATAGATTATTCATTTAAAAAAAAAAATTTCCCTCTTCTTGGTGCCCTCCTTTTCCATGTTATGGAAAATAGTCCCATTCCAGGACCTTCTGGTTGGCCTAGTACAATCAAAACCTGATCATTCTTTATATTAAGAGATGAGGAAGCTGCATACCCAGTTTGGTAGTGGTAGTTCTTACCATTTAGGAGGAATTCTTGAAAAAACAGATTCATAGACAGATGGAATCTGACAGATGCACAAATCTCTAAGATTATGTATAGGGTAGTTTTTCTTCAAGTGATTGCTCATGTGCATTCTAAGTAAGATGTGTGCACAAAACAATTAAAAACTAAACAACTTAGTTTGGTCATTAATGTAAAACAATCAGCAATGTGGAAAGACTGAACAATATACAACTTTGATAAGGCCATTAGAGGTTTGAGCAGGAAAGAGGCTGGAGCAGGAGAGGGACAAAATGCAAGTATTTCCAAGGCCTTTTATAACTTCAGCCACGTGGAAGGAAACCCATTGGTTCAAACAAAGCCTTCAGTGCAGCTAGGGGAAAATTACAGGAAAAAGATGGGAGTTTGGAATCACATGGGCAACTTACGTGTCCATGCATAATTTTGCTTAGTCATAGCAGCGGACATTACCTATACGTCACATGAAATGTCCACAGGAAAGTCCATTTAGTGTATATGGGTGTCTCCCATGATCTGTTGTGACTAACATGTCTTTTTGATGGATAACTCAATGCGAATAATCCCTCCAAGATGTGATGATTGACTGCCTTCTCTTCATTGCCATAAAAGCAAACATTTGAAATATAGATTTAGAGCAACTACTCATAATTTTAAATACAAAAATGATACATTCATACAACAATTCATCAAATCATAACCTTTTTGTGGGCATCTTAAATGCCACATTTTCTACAAGTTTTGTTGCAATGTAATAGGATGACTGCTTACTCGGTTAACTAGATAAGCCTGGACTTACTGGTTACACACAGGCTCCCACCCCACACTGCTGCCTCTGTTTATAGAGGCAGCAGCACAGGGCAGCAGCCAATTCTTTGGGAAGGGCTGGCAGGTGGAAGCTGGTATATGCCAGGAGCCAGCTTGAAAGCTGGCTCCCAGCATGCACTGGCTCCTGGGGAGCTGGCTACCACCCCGTGCTCTAGGTACATATAACCTTGTAATCACTGAAAATTTCAATGCTTACACGGTTATCCAATTACCCACTTTTTAATATCCCTTAAATATACAATAGTATCTGAATCAATAATCTATATGATAATTTAATCCGATAATGTCACTGAAGTAATGTAAGTATATGTATTTTCTGTAATCCATAACCTAAACCAGTGTTTCTTAAACTATGTTCCATGGAACACTAGTGTTCCATGAACAACTTGCAGGTATGCCGCAACCTTTTCTTTGTGTGTTTTTTGTCTGACAACAACAAAATTGAAGAAAATTTTCATAGGTTTTCCACATAAACATTATTGTTTCATGTTCTGTGGTCTCAAAGTTTAAGAAACACTGACCTAGACTACTGAAGCTTTACTGTTTTTTCTAGTATAGCTGATGTATCTTATTTTCTTACATAAGCCTTGTTGACAGCACACATTTATTTATTTTTTTAAAATTACAATAGAATAGAGAGACTCGATGCCTGTGCATTCATGCATTGATGGAATTGTTTAAGATCTGTCCCAGGGAGTGCTCCACTATAGGTGTTGGTGCATTCCAGCACCGCAGACTGTATTCTTCACAGCAGTACTTAGTGGGGCTGCACATGCACAGTGAGCAGGTTGCGTGGACACAGTGCAGTTGCATATGTGTCTCTTCTTCCCCATCGGTTCCTTTTAGCATCCATGCCTTAAGACTGAGCTCGGCAGTGTTTTTCACTCTTTATCAAATCCTGTAGATGAGTACTTAAATTTTGGTTATTTCTTCTCTGCTTATCATACCTTATCCAAGTTAGTCTTCCTTAAAAAAAGGGGGGGGAGGTTACTCCACGTTCTTCTCTCGTTGTTGTTGTTGCTGTTCACCACAGTGAACAGTGCCGGGGGTCTCTGGGCTTTAAATGCTGATCAGCCTGTAATGACGCCATTCCCATCTCCGACGGACATTCAGAATGCATTATGTATCTCGGCGAGTTCCGTGTCCAGCAGGACTGCTAGCACTGTGCTAAGCTTACAGCATGAACGCACAGAGACCAGGACCTTTGCCTTAAAATGCTCATGATGGAAAAGGAGTAACATCCATCCTCTGATCCAGGCATGGAACACCCTGACAAACCAAGACCTGAAAAGGGAAAAAAATCCCCAAAGAAACATGCCTCGCAAGGCTCAATTGCACAAATGGCACACAACCGGAAGATTTGCACTGAGGGCTGAAAGGGCACCATGCCTCAGTACTTCTGATGCCCTGGGCATTTCCAGCGCTGATCAGGCTCTCTCCAAGCGTGGGACGCATAGAGCCTGCACCAAGGCTACAGGTCTTACTGTGCCTGCCTCCTGTACCTCAGGGCCCACTGCAGCTCTGAGTAACCAGAGTACAGACAAGTTGGCACTGATGCCCATTGATACAGTACCATAGCACCACCCAACAGTGTCGCGATTACCTCAGCACTGCAACTCAAATCGCTACCAACTGTCTCCACGTCTGCACCAGTACCGATCACAGCGCCACCCATCATGGCATTGTCCACTGAGGCACTAGAGAGACCTCAGGTTTTCGTCTACATTTAATTCCCCTTTCACAGTACTGACATGTTACCAGCTTCAGTGACACCAAAACATGTCTCACTGCCTATACTTATGTAGGGATGATGACGACAATGGGGAAGTAACATTTGCACCCCAATTGTCACCTGGTTACCGAGATACCTGTGCTTTCGACCCATCGTAGCTTCAGGCAGCCCCATCAGCACAGGCATTCCTCCCAGGGTCCACACCAAGGGATGATGCTGCCACCACCACCTGTCCCTTATACCTCCCACTGGCAACGTTGGAGTCCATGGAAATATGACTATAGCGGAGTGGGGAACCTTTTTTGGGTTGGGGCCACTAACCCACAGAGATATCAACTGGGGGCTGTACACAAGTAAGAAGTAAAAAAAAAAACACACACACACACACACACACAACACCCCTTGATGTGGTGTGGGTGTGGTATGTTTTTTTGTTTGTTTGTTTTTGTATTTAGAATTTTAGTGTGATGGCTGAGTTTGCTTTTCCTTGGGCAGCTGTGACCATCCCTTCCTCCCTTTTTTTAGCTCCCCATGCTGGGAAGGGGTTCTGGGGCTTGACCACCTGTGGACACCCCTTCCTCCCTAAAGGCATTCCTCCCTTCCCCCAATATCCTCTTTAGCTGTGAAGGGGGCACTGCTGGCAGTGTGTGGCCACCATATGCAGGGAAGTTATCGGGGGGGGGGGGGGGAAGCTGGCCCCGCTGTGGCCTCCTCCATACAGGGAAGGAGGACTCAGGGGTTTCCTTTCCTTCCCACTCCAGATATGGATTTCTTTCTCCCCTTTCCTTCCCAGTCCCTACATGCCTACTTAACTATTCCAGCCTCTTCACAGCTGCGTGGTGCGGAGAGGAATGGGGGACAGCAAGCACAGAAATGCCAGCACATGGAGCTTCCCCTCCAGCCAGGTCTCCTGCATACAGGAGAGGAACTGGAAGTGTCCACCCATGCTGCAAAGGAGGCTGGAAGAAATAAAGCGGCCCCTGTGACTCCCAGCAGCATTTCATGGCTGCTGGACCCCCCTCCCCATTCCACGGGCAAGATTAAATTATTTGGCAGGCCAGATTCAGTCCACGGGCCAGAGGTTTGCCACCCCTGCACTATAGAAAGAAACACACAAAAAAGAAGGAAGCTCAGTCTGTTCCCTCTCCACCACAATCGGAGGATGTAGCAGAAGACAGCGGATCCACATTCTCATGAGTTGGGCCCAGATAAGTCCCTGGGGACACACTCATCCTCTTTATCTGATGAGGCAGTCATGCCACCACCTCCCAGTGCAGCTGACAACTTCACATCCTTTCAGGATCTTATCAAGGGGGTGACGACTGATCTTAATATTGCTATGGAGGAGATGCTGGAGATATAGCATGAGTTTACCAATATCCTCCAGGCTACTGCATTGGCCAAGAATGCTTTGCCTATAAATCCAGCCATTATGGATCCTGCCACTGTCTCCCCACCACCACTTGTAAGAGCGTGTATAGGAAATACTACGTTCCCTCAAGGGGGTCCAAATTCTCTGGTGGTGGAGGTGACCCATTAGAGGAATAAGCAGCACTAGCCCTGCTCCACTCAGGATGATAAAGACTGCAAGCAGTTGGATTTGTTCAGCAGGAAAGTTTACACATCATCCACCTTGCAATTCAGAGTTGCTAATTATGCAGCACTGCTCAGCAAATATGATTTTGACTACTCAAAATTCAATACCTTTATTGAAGATATACCGGAGGCCAAGAAACAGCAATTCAAGGATATCATTATGGAGGCCATGCCATATCACAGACCGCTCTACAAGCTGCTCTTGGTGCTGAGTATATGTTCACCAGATCGACAGCAACCGCAGTTGTCATGAGACGAGCCTCCTGGTTCAGCTCTTTGGCGTTCCCCCATGAGATCTAGTCAACTGTGGAATATTCTCTGTTCGGGGGCAAGAACTTGTTTTTGGCTAAAACCAATGAGGTCCTTCACTCCATGAAGGATTCCAGGGCACTATTACGATCTCTTGGTCCATACACCTGTAACTAGAAGGAGGCAGTATAGCTATCAACCTTACCCTAGACCAAGACATCCAGCATACACGTACCAGCAACAAAGACAGGACCACAAGCTGCAGCATCCCCCTCACGGGATGGGGCGCGCATATGAAAGGGTGCACAACTCAGGGTCTGTGGACACCGATAGAATGGGCTCTCCACATAAACGCTGTCGAGCTCAGAGCTGTACGGCTTGCCTGCCAACACTTTTTTTTTTAACTGGCAATATCTGGAAAATACGTCAATACATACCAACAACATCGCCAGCATGTTTTATATAAACACGCAAGGTGGTGCCCATTCTCATGTCTTATGTATGGAGGCTGTTGCCCTGGGGAGCTGGTGCCTCACTCATGCTATTGCCATAAGCTTACGTCACTTTCTTAGTGCCTTAAATACCACAGCTGATGCTCTAAGTTAGAACCCTTCCTCAGGAACATGGGTGGCAGGCAGATCACAGAATTCTTGCAATAATCTTGAACCAGTGGGGATACCCTCTGATAGACCTTTTAGCCACAAAGGCAGACAAAAAGTGTCTCCAGTACTGTTCCAGGGCTGGCAATGACATGGGTTCCTTTGGAAATGCCTTCATTCTCAAGTGGAACCACCACCTACTATATGCCTTGCCTCCCATTCCCCTTTTCAACAAGACAATTCTCAAGATAAGGAAGGTACAAGGTGAGGATAATTCTTGTCGGAGCCAGCATGGGGCTGCAGGCTTGGTTTCCCTTCCTGAACAGAATAGCTGTGTCTCTCCCCAGTCCCATTCCCACACAAGCCAAAACTCTTACTTCAACCTGGGCTCCAGACTCAGCAACCACAGTTTCTCACACTGCACTTGAAAGCGTGGTACTTAGATGGCTCTCCGGGATAGAGCTGCAGTGTTCGACTCAGGTACAAAACATTTGTCTACACAGTAGGGCTCCTTCAACTCGAAAGACATATTGTTACAAATGGTCGTGATTTGTTCACTGGGCACCTCCCCACAACATCTCTCCAGAAAAGGCCCCATTACCTGTGATATTGGACTGCTTATTGCACCTTAAACAGTCGCATCTCTCTGTCAGCTACATTAAAATACACTTGGCAGCTATTACGACATTCCATACAAAAATTGGTACTACAATATTTGCATATCCAATGGTGAAATGATTCATGAAAGGCCTAGAAGCGCTATACTCTGATGTGAGCCCTCCACGTCAACCCTGGGATTTGCATTTGGTGCTACACACCCTTACAAAACTGCCATTTGAACCAATGGCTACATGTTCATTCTTCCACTTGTCACTAAAAACTGAATTCCTAGTGGCTATAACATCAGTCCGGTGAATAGGCGAGAGAGCTGCCATAATGCAGATCCCCCATATACTACTTTCTTCAAAGATAAAGTGTTTCTGTCCATCCACCCCAAGGTGAAGCATTCATCCTTTCACATCAGACTATTCACCTACCTGTATTCTTTCCCAAACCTCATGCCAATACTTTCAAGGCACAAATGCATACCCTTGATGTATTCAGGGCACTTTCCTTTTACCTCCATAGAACAAGGCCTTTCAGAGCTTTGTCCAGCCTGTTTGTTTATATAGCAGAACACAGTAAAGGACAGCAGATATCCTCTCAGGTTACCACCATAACCAATTGTCACCATCTACCTTGATACGTGCCCTTTCCACCAGAGCAGTGGTCACATCAGTTGCCTACATTTGCATGGTCCCCATTGAGGATGTATATGCTGCGGCCACATGGACCTTTGATCAAATGTTTGCCAAATATTACACACTTTTGCAGGGACCTCTCTCTTACAGAGTGGCCAAAGCCGTATTGTCTATGGCGTACTTACCAGATCCAAAGTCCCTACCTCCATAGGACATATTGCTTTGCAATCACCTGCTGTGGAGCACCTACAGGGACTTCTCTTGAAGAAGAGGAGAAGGTTACTCCCCTTCAGCAGTAACTGACATTCTTCAAGATGAGTATCCTTGTGGGTGCTCCACTGCCCTTCCTTCCTCCTCTCTACTTTGGAGACCTTTTTTGTCAGGTTTCCAGGTAGAGAAAGAACGGGGGGGGAGGGGCAGGAGGGCTGCACATACATTATCATGGTGCCTGCATGATCTGCTTCACCGCACATGCGTAGTCTCCGTTCCCACCAAGGCACTGCTTTGAAGAATCTGGTCTGCGGTTCTGGGACGCACTGACACCTGCTGTGGAGCACCCACAGGGATGCTCATCTTGAAGAATGTCAGTTACTGCTAAAGGTGGGTAACCTCTTTTTATTTCTTGGTATTTTGTTTTGTTAACTATTTAAGATTTCCTGTCCATGTTTTAGAAGTGCTTATCATCAGCCAACATCTTATAGACCACGGCTCTTGATAGTTGGAGAGCCCGGATTTGGACAGGGCTCTCATCTGGCACCAGCAGTAATACATGCTTTGGAAAAGTTCACAGTTTACACGTTGGATCTTTCCATTTTGTTTGGAATCAGTACCACATCACCAGAAGAAACATGTGCACAGGTATTTTTTTTTAATCTGATAGGAATAATAAATGATGTTTTCCAGAGTTGTTTTGAAGCAACATTTATTCAAGTGAGTCTAGCAAAACTCTGGCTTGTTTCAGTTTTAATTGATGTATTCTGACATTATGTGAGCATGTCTGTTTCTACTAGCCAATAGCCTGTCATGAAATGGGATTTTCGGGTTTCTCCTCCCTCCCTCCCTCTCTCTCTCTCTCAGCTCTCCCCTGCCTCTTTCCTCTCTGTCTCTTTCTCTTCTTCCCCTCCTGCCTCTCACTCGGGGGACTGTGGAGCCCAAACAGCTGTTTGGGCTTTGCGCTCCCCGTGCGGGGGCAAGCAACATAAGTGGCCGTTTGGGCTCCACCGCGACAGCCCAGCTGAGCGGCACAGAAGTCAGCCGAGCGCCACGGCGGGAGGGAAATGGGGGCGGGGCGGTTACGTACACAGCTGGGCCCCGCCACCTGGCCGTGTACGTCATGTCACCGCCCTGCCCCCCCTTTCCCCTGCCACCGCTGACCTTTGCACTGCTTGCCCCCGCACGGGGAGCACGGAGCCCAAACAGCCATTTGGGCTCCGTGGTCCCCTGAGTGAGAGGCAGGAGGGGAAGAAGAGAAAGAGACGGGGGGAGAGAGTCAGGAGGCGGGAGAGCCCAAACGGCTGCTTGCTCCCCCGCGGCAGCCTGGCTGAGCGGTGCAGAAGTCAGCCGAGCTCCAGGGCAAGAGGCAACAGCGCCCCCCAGAGGCAAGACTTAACGCTACAGCGTTAGTCACAGACATTGGGCTTCTATATATATGTATAGTATGTGTATATATTTATACAGGGCTCACCAGCTTCTCTGTCCAGCGATCTGCGAATGCGCAGCTCGCCCGAACCCGGCTCTTCCGGGTTGAGATTGTTGAGCCCTGAATAAAAATATATATATACACACTAAACTTTTAATCTCAGTTTGTAAAACGGTTCCTTTCTTTGGGTAATGATCAGCCAGCTAAGATGGATTATTTTTCTTTTTTAGTTTTCTGCAATGAAGAAATTTTTATAACAGAATGGAGCCTCACATAAAACATGGGAATGCTGTAGCACACCTACTTCCAAGATTAAACATTTAAACAATAGAACTTGAATCAGTTACATGGTTAAGTTTAACATGCTATTTACATCTGTAGTGCAAGACTCTCCTCCATCCTTGATTGGCTGATGTCATATGGGAGGATGTGGAGGTAGAGGACTCCCAATAGCCTCTATTTCAGTGAGAGGGTTCTCCTACACACTACTTTGGGAATCCACCTTCACACGGGGAAGATCTCACTGGTCAGCAAGGTTGGAGGAACAAGTCTTGTATGCGATCCTATTTCCTAATGGACCTCTACAATGGCCATATTGGGACCCATGAATTGCTTAGTGATAGCAGTTTAACATGCTACCCATACAGTCCTTCAGGGAGACCATGGTTTCACATCCTTCCCTATCCATGCATGACAAGAGAAAGTGTTTGAAGAGCACAAGGCTAGTGTATGTCATCCTGAAGCTTTGTTACTGGATGAGGTGATTTATGCTTCTACCACCTTCCATGGACACAGTTTCAGGGTTTACATTAGAAGGGTAGCAGACACCCTCCCAATCCATCTGGAGGATATCAAGATTGGCAAAAGCTGTTTGATGTTTTACAGTTGGGAACACCCTCCAGAGTGGCACTTTCTATTCTTAAGGCTCTCCTGGATCTGGCTAAAACAGTATGGCAAATGCCTGCCACTATTTCCCCAACAGGCAGAAGGCTGGATAAAAAGTACTATGCGCCCCTTAAGGATTCTGACCTCTTATTTTCCAATCCTTCACCTAACTCCCTATGGTGGATGCAGTGAATGAATGGGGTAGGCAGTACTTTGAGATCTGTTTCCTAAGACAAAGACCAAAAGTGGCTGGGTATCTTTAAATGTTGTCTTACTCCTCATCCATGATACTGCAGTTCTGGATTACAAACTACCAGCCGGTTATGGACAGTTTGACTTCACTAATTACAAAAAGCTCGTGGCCTTTAATGCCACAGAGCCTTGTGAATAGGTAGTACAGGAAGCAGTTCCTGTCTGTAGTTGCAGAGGGTCAGCTCTTCACCAGAAATATTCTCTAAGCAGCTCTAGCTACTGAATACACACATGCCAGATCCCTCTCCATGGTGGTAGTTATGTATATGGTGTCATGACTCCAATTCTGGGCTTTCCCAAAGAGGTTCAAAACACTGTAGAGGACTTTCTGTTAATGGTTATAAGCTTTTCCTAGAGATCATGAATGACTTTTTCCTACACCTGGAGACCATGTAAGGACTCAGGTATCACTCTACATTTCTTGGGCACGTACACCCATGTATGCAAGGTATATTTTAGAAGTTAGGATTACCTAGAGGTCATGCCCTGCCCAGTTTTTGGGATACCGTAGAATCCTGGAGTCCTCCCAGAAAAAGATATTGGTTTCAGAGCAGGAGGGCTGCCCAGCTGCCTTCCACAAACACCCAGGGTAATGTAAAAAAGCAGTTTTGATGGGCTGGTCAAGGATTCAAATCCTCCTTCCTTCCTTCTATGAATTTACAGTTGTGCCCTTTAGCTCATCTCTCTCTTTGGGGACCACATTTTCCATTTCCACAAGGCTTGGGAGCAGATGATCACAGATCAGTAAGTTTTTCTTTATTTAGGTACATATGTGGCCCTATCACAGTAATATCTGAGTGTTTTGTAATCTTCAATGTGGTATTTAATCTCTCTCTGTGATGAAGGAAAGCGCTCTCTGTGGTGATGAAGGAAAGCGCTATCTCCATTTCACAGATGGGGACTTGAGACCTAAAGAGACTAAGTTACCTACCTAAGGTCACATAGGATATTTTGTTGCAGAGCAGGTTAATTGAACATAGGTCCAAGTTAGCACTCTAACCATTGGGTCAACCATCCTGCCTCCCTGTCTGATATCGGACACACATGTTCTCATCTTAAAATGATTAATCTTTTTTTGCTCCCAGTTTGACCCATCTTTCCAGAAGGAAGATAGAAGACAGTTTTCCAAAATACGTGTTGATTTTTCATTAGAATCCATGTTGTCAGGCTCACAGTGATTATCCTTATCCAATGAAAATTAATTCTTCCCCCATACCACTTTCTTGCTGCCTATACTACTAAACTGTGCACAACAGGAAAGTAATTAAAATCCCAAAGCAAAGTGTTTAGTTTTAAAATTCCATGACACATGTCAATGCAATTTTTTTTTTATAATTTTACCTCCCTTGGGAATAGTTAAATCCTATGACCATATTGGAATCCATGGGCTGCCCATTGATAGCAGTTTAACAAACTATCAGTAATATTCAACTAGGCTTCAGTCCTGGGGGATTTTTTTCTACTCTAGGTGAGACATTAATTGTAATGAAACACAAACTAATAAATATACAATAAAATACAAATAATTTATAATTGTGTTTGTTTCATAGCTAATTCAAGAAGAAAGCTTGCCTCTGTATTAAGAATTGTTCTTTTCTCAGTTGCAGATACAGATTAACACAGCTACCCCTCTGAGTCTTTCCCAGTTGTTTAGTATGTTTGCTGTGAAATAGGAGTGACTAATTGATCTTTAATTATTTGTCAGTGACTTATTCATGTGTTTCCCAAATATTTTTTTACTAGTTGATCCGTGAAGCCAAAAGAACAGCACCAAGTATATTATATATTCCACATGTTCACTTATGGTGGGAAACTGTTGGATTCACTTTGAAAGCTACATTTACGACATTATTACAGGATATTCCATCATTTGCTCCAGTTCTACTGCTTGCAACATCCGATTTACATCATTCAGCTCTTCCAGAAGAGGTACTGTTTGTCAGTGCATTTAATATTCTCATTTCTTCTGTTGAAATTTGATATTAATTTAGTTTGGGTGGTTTATGAACCTGTCAATATTGTGATCTTTTGGGCAAACGTAGTAAAAAGCAGATGTTAATAGCCTTGGTAACGGTAAATTTAATTTTAAAAAAATAGTATTCTTGGTGTTCTTACTCATGTCCATTTAACATAGCTGTGCGTTGCCACCATGTGCACTGGTGCTGAAGGAGTTTCCTACAGGAGTACCTGTAGGGGCCAGCTTTGACACCCCCTGGAGTGGTGCACATATACTGCACTACATAGGGTAGTATGTACTTCCCATCACATGCCCAGCTGGGGTGTTGTGGCGCCTTTATTAAGGATGTTAAGGACTAGTTGACTAGTCGATTTTCTCCCTCCCCCTTCCCCCCCCCCCCCCACTGCCTCTGTTAGAGGCAGCAAAGGGGAGGAAGAAGGGGTAGTTGAAAGCGGCAGCACCGCACAGCTGAGTCACCACTTTGAAACCGCAACCCCGTGTTCTGGGAAAATACTGAGCAGAACGCGGGGTCAGCCGGGGACTCCCCAGCTGACCCTGGGCTCCACAGTGCTGCCCCTTTGAAATGCCGAGAAGGAGTTTCAAAGGGGCAACGCTGCACAGATGATCCACAACTCCGCTGTGCAGTGGCTGCCCCTTTGAAATGCCACATTGGTGTTTCAAAGGAGCAGCACCATGGAACTTGAGGTCAGCTGGGGACTCCGTGCAGCATTTTAGCGGAACCCGGGATCAGCTGGGGAGTCCCCAGCTAATCCCGGGTTCCACTGAAATGCCACTGAAACGCTGACCCTGGGTTCCATGAGGGTACTATGGCTTTGAAATGCACAAGAGCCCCTGCTTTGGAGACTCTTGTACATTTCAAAGCCGGCAAGCCCGCATGCAGCCCAGAGTCAGTGGGACTTCCCACTGGCCCCAGGCTGCAGGCAGAATTCTGCATTTGTCCTTTGACATGTACAAGAACCCCATTGGGGGCTCTTGTACTTTTCAAAGGAGGAATGCGGACGTACCTATCGACTAGAAGAGTACTCGATGGAAATTCCATTGATTCCTTGACTAGTCAGTTAACCGCAATTTAACATCCTTACTCCTTACAGTCCTGTTCTGCTTCATGACACCAGTTTGCAGTCCTCCTGTTTGGCCTGTCTACTGCCCCATGTGTGTTTACCAAATGTACGTTGGTGGGAGCAGCTTTCCTCTGGCATCAGGGAGTGCACATCTACTCATATCTTAACAACTGGCTCATCAGTGGCAAGGTGCCTCTCATCAGCTCAGCCTGCTCATTCATGCAGACATGTCAACATATTAGGGCCAGTACAGAACTTTGAATTTATCAGGGCAGTATTCTGTCTCTGACCCGGGCGAGGGTTTTGCTCCACCCAGATAGGTCTTGCTCCCTGGTAGATCTCATTGACAGTCTCCACTCATCACGGTAAGGGTATGTCTACATCTTCTTGGTCACGTGTCATACAGCATCTGTACATGCAGCCATGCCAAGCTTAGGCTGCATCCTCTCCAACCATGGCTGTCATCCGTCTTCTCCCCATCTGGGCAACCTCTGGATTGGGTTATGACCTTCCTTCCCTTGATCCTCTTAACACACTCCCTAGTGGATGAGTAGGGCAAATGTTACGGAAGGTGTCCTTTAACTGAACTACTACGCATATGTAATTTGTAACAATGTAATGACTCAATCAGTGGGTAGCTCTCTGCCCCCTAAATCATTCAAAGACTGTCCACCCAAGACACCACTTGATATACAGGTACAAACAAGTTACACGTTTCGCCTGAGGTATCAGGTTGCCACCCTCTGATATCAGATTACCACTCCCCTCTAAAGCTGCTTAGATACCACCCATCACCCTGTACCTTATGGTTTGATTAGAAGATCATCTCTTTCCATCATGCATTTTAGAGCCTTTCCTGAACTGGGGTCTGTATGTTCGGAGTGTGGATTCCAAGGTATTTTTTAATGACCAGTACCAATTACTGTTTTACAGTCGGTATCTAGAACCAATTATGCCACACCTGTGCCTTATACCAGTTAGTGTCGTTCATATTCTCAGCCCTGTTCGTGCCAAGTTCTATGAGCTGGGCCTGCCTCTTGCTCACAGTTTAGTTTTGCTTTGTTAGCTATGTTTTGTCCATTGTTAGCCAGGCCTCAGACCAGGCCTGTGCTACATATGATAGGCCTTCATCTTACTACATTGTGGTGTTAATTTTTCATTCAATTAACAATTTTTTTATTATCTCTTACACGCGCAGACCACAATTTTCAAAAAGCTAAAGTTGTTGATTACAAATATTGTATGGGCCATTTGCTTACCAGTGTCTTTCAGTTTGTGATTATCTCACAGATGATAAAGAGGTCCTTGATTTATCTTTTAGCATAAATATTTCTTTTAGAATTTTCTTTCTAGTAGAAAAAAATATCTTTATGTAGAATCTGAATTTCTGCAGATCAAGAAATTTAAGGCTGATGTGGGGGGGGGGGGAGTTAGAAATTTAAAAATTAAAATGAATTTTAAAACTTTTTTAACCTTAACTTTAAAAAAATTATCTTAATGCAGAACCCCAGTTATTTCCTAATTAGTTGTCTGTGTAGTGCAGTTGACAGTTCAGTGAGGCACTTTTAATACAGTAGTCTTCAGTGGGAGCCAAGCTAAACAAATGTTCCATATGTGGCCACGTCCATGAAGGGCTAATTTTAAGGAAATCTAACTGCCGCCTTCCAGTGATTGCTCATGTCCATTGCATTGAGGTGTGTGCATGCCCCGCATGCATGATTATTAGAAGGATTTTTTCTGCTCCATGGTACCTATTGGGCCAGCAGGGGAACCCACTGGAGTGGTGCCTCTGTGGCATTGCATATATATCCCTGCTGGCCCTGTGCCCCCTCAGTTGCTTCTTATCGCCTGTGACAGTTATTGGAATATTCTGGTAATTGCTAGTGCAAGTGCTTCCTTAGTGGTTCTTTTGTAAATCGAATATCTTATCTAGGTGTAGCTATATTTGTAGTTGCTAATGGTGTTACTTAGTGGGGTTTCCCACCCCACATTAGCTTCCCCATAGCCTCAGGGCTTTAAGCCCTGTACAAAGTGCTTTACATTCATGCCCTGCAGTAACTATTGAAACGGTTGGCCCAAAATTTGCTTTTGGGTGTGCAAGCCATAGAGATGTCAGGAGTCTGACCCAGTGGTGGACGTTCTGACAGCCAAGCGTCCATCTAGAGTGGCCCTACCACTTAAGTTGGTGATTAACGTGACCAAGAGCTGTGTCAGATGCTGACATGGTAAACTGTGCCCACTTCCAGCGTTTTTACCAAAGGTGATGTCCTAATTTCATGTAAATCGGAATATCTTCCAGTTTTCTTTCCTGAACTGCACGCTAATAATAAAAAACGAGATTTCCGTATCTTGGATATGAGACATACTTCGGTTTTTTATTTAGACAGAACAAAATCATTCTATTAGGGATTTGACAGTGTAAACATGAAAACAGTTAACTGATGAGCCCAGTTAACCATTAAACTTTACGGTTACATGCAGCTGCCCCTCACACTGCTGCCTCTGATGCCCCTCCCCCCTTGTGTAAAACCAAAATAAACGCATTTTAATATCCCTATATTCCAGAGGTTCCCCCAACTCTTCATCTTTATAGCAGAAAGGATGAAGGGTCTGCTAGTTTCTGCTAGGGATGTAAGCGACTAATCAACTATCTGATAAACAAAAACTTATTGGATAGTTGACACACTAGTTGCTCTATCGGATAGAGGCAGCAAAGGGGAGGAAAGAGGACAGGGCGCAGGGAGGAACCGGCTTAAAAGTTCCTCCCTCGCCTCGGCAGCGTTCCACCTTTGAAATGTACAAGATACCCCATTTGAGCTCTTGTATGTTTCAAAGCAGAAGTACCTCATGGAGCCTGGGGCCAGTGGGGGACGTGTTCTCTTGAGTCCCCCACTGGCCCCAGGCTTCACACTGCATTACAGTTCCCGCTGGCGCTTTTGTACATTTCAAAGCGTAAGTGCTGCATGAGTACTGCTGAGGGGGAAAAACATTCCTACAGTTGTGCACATGGCTGACATGCATTAAAATGGAATAGACCTGAGCAACACATCTCTAAGAACAGTTACAAAAGTTAGGTAACACTTTTTTTTCCTCTAATTTATTTACCACTGTTGCTTCTGTATTGTGCTCTTCAGATTGTTCTTCTATCTAGTATAAAAATGCACATGAATTGCACTTTTTTGTAATGTTACAGGATTTTTTTTTTAATTTTATAACTAACCTTTCTTCCTCCCACCCGTAGGTGCAAGAATTATTTGCTGATGATTTTGGAGAAGTTTTCACTGTCCAGTTACCTAACGATGAAGAAAGGAGGAAATTTTTTGAAGATTTAATTCTGAATCAAGCCTCTAAGCCTCCTGTATCAAAAAAGAAAGCAGGTTAGGATGTGTTACACACATCATTTTACCAGCTGTGCTCTAACGTTACTAAAATTACACACTGGAGTATGGCTATGAACGAGTAGTCGACTAATTGATTAACCGGTTCCCCCAGCACTGGCTCCATGGTGTCATTTTCTTCCCTCCACGCCCCCCAAAGTGGCTGTGCAGGGGCAGTGGGGTTGCTGCAAAGCAGCCTCTGCAAGCAGCAGACCCGGGCTCATCACAGGTAGAGACTGCTTTGTGGTAGCCTCTCCCATCCCTTTCTCCCCTAGCTGCCTCTGTCCGCAGGGAACTTGGACCCCCACAGACAGGGACTGCTGCCACCCCACGCTGCTGCCTCTGTATCAGAAGCAGCTGTGTGGGATGGCAAGCAGCCAGTTTTTTAAACTGGCTCCCCTCGTGGACCGGTTCCTGCCTGGCATCCCACCCCTGGGGACTGTATAATAGTCAACTAACTGCTAAGAATTCTAGCCATTAGTTGACTATTCAATTAACTAATAGCTAACATCCCTACATTGGAGTGTTTCAGAATGTACTGATTGAAAAACTAGCCCTGTAAATTGGCTTAAATCATCTGTTTGACTAAAGTTTTGCAGGCATTAGAAGTCCTTCCAGTAGCACCACCACCTGAGCCACGACAGTTAACAGCAGAGGAAGTGAAACGACTTGAGGAACAAGAGGAGGATACATTACGTGAACTGCGGATTTTTTTAAGGAATGTTACACACAGACTTGCCATTGATAAACGTTTCAGAGCATTTACAAAACCTGTTGATCTAGATGAGGTAAATTTAAGGTTGATCTAAACATTTAGCATTCAGAAAAAGATCCTTCCTTGCTTTTGTGAAACTCAAACTGGGTGCAACCACAGGTGTAGCAATTTCTAGGTCTAGGCACAGGCCTCCAACCCTTGGTATCTAGTCTCCTGTAAGTTCCCGGTGCCCACCCCTGCAGCAACCAGAATAGTCTCCTCTGCTACTTGGCAAAATGAGACATCCAGGCTCTCCTATAAACACCCATCTTTCAAATCTCCACCCACAATTTCTCAGTCTCAATATAGGTACAGTTTGTCCAGTCTATTCACACTTCCTCTTGTATCAGACTGCATGTTCTCCACCATATGAAATGAGGTCAAGGACTCAACGCTGTGGCTCCTCTTGCTAGTTACTCAAGAATTAGCTTTGTCCTTAGCATGGCATTCCCTCCTGTCCATTGTGTCTCACATTGTCGCGCTCTTCACCCTCTGGTCTGGACCTACATCACTCCTAGGTCCAAGGTGTCCTCTTCAGGACACTGCCCACCACTGTGGCTTCTCTGCCACCCTTCCGGGGGGTATCAGCAGTCCTCAGTCTTGCACCTATTCCTATGGCCACCTGCAGAGCCAGCCTAGCCCCTCACTCAGGCAAGCAACAGATCATGCAAACCATTCTCTCTGGTAACAGGGTGTGATATAAGTGGGTAGTGGGGGACCCAGGCCTGCCCACTACTCTGGGTCCTGGCTCTCAGGCCCTCTGGTGGCATCCTTCTCCTGCCTTCCTACTCTTCCCCTCTACTGCCGCTTACCCTGTGACCCTTACACCCTACTGACCCCTTGTATCAAAGTCTGCAGCCTGGCAAGCATCAAGCTGGAGTTTCTCTTACTCTGCTCTTCTGAGTCTGCCCATGATTGTACTGTCCCAGGTACTTCCTCCTGGAAACCAATCATGCACCCTCCTTGGTCAGACCCCAATTGCCCACCGCTCTGCTGAGCAGCTCCTTATAACCAGAGCTGCCTCAACAAGCCACCTTCCATGGACGACTTCTAAGCATTTCCTTGTGCAGAGCCCTGGACAATCATGTTCTTTCCAGCCTGCTTTAACCCCTTCCCTGCCAGAGTGGGGCAAGTGCCCCCTTACAAGAGGATAGTATGATATTTACCTACAGTCGCATATGGCCTATGTGTGATTGCTGATAACAAATATATCCACTGGCTAGAGGTAGGACATTTGATGGCGAGGGCTCTAAGCGGTGCTTTTTTTTGTGACGGTACTGCTTGGTACGGCATACCGTCACCTATTTTCCCAGCATACAGCAGAGGAATAGCATTTCCCCTCTGTGCTTTCCGACACCTGTTTTTCTGGCCCTGCTCATCTCCTGACAGAAGCCTGCTTGGGACGCAAGGCGGTTTCTTTCCGGCTACCAGCACAGCATTGTGGCTCTTAAAGGGGCTGCAACCGCGTACTGACCTTTCCCCCTCCCCCAACAACTTTGAACCTGGAGTACCGGCACCTTTTTTCTTAGAAAAAAAAAAAGCACTGGCTCTCAGTTACTAGAAAGTATTATTTCCCAGGTGCTTAACTGGTAGGTACTGTCCATATTCTCAGAGTTTAAATGATCACAATTCAGGATCAGGAATTAATTTTCCAACAAGTAAGATTGATAGAGATCCCCGGGGATTTCACCTTCCTCTGCAGTGTGGGGCATGGTTCACTGAAGTAAATGGTGAATTCTCAGTAACTTGAAATCTTACTTGAAAGTAATTCAGACAGAGGTTGAGTCTATTACAGGGATGGTGGGTAAAATTCTGTGCAGGAGATCAGTCTGTTATCATTATGGTCTTTTCTAGCCTTAGTCTGAGAGAAGCTAAGAAGAATCTCATTGCTGAGCTAGGCAGGACAATGTCTGGTTTCCCTTGGGGGTAAGGAAAGTAATGGGTTTAGTATTTTGGGGGCCAGGTTAACTTTATGAAATGATGGGAACCACTTGCAGTTCTTGACAGAAGAAAATTGAACTTAGAAATATTCTTAGAGAGAGTAAAGAATTAAAATTTTGAACCTCCGATAAAGAAAATCTGTCTGATTAAATATGGTAACTTATTGAGATGCAGCAACTATAGGTTATTTAGAAATAAAAAAAGATTTAGTCATTACAATACAAGGAGGAGAACTTGGAAACTATATATAAACATACCAAAACTATTTTTCAAGAAACGTCATAGTAAATCTGAGTAACTTCTGCAGAAAACAGTATAGATACCCAGCATTGTTTGGGGCAACTCATTTAACTGAGGGTGTATCCTTAATTTGTCAGCTCTGAAGAAAGTTTAGTTATAAAACTTCTGAATACGTTTTTATATTTGATGTATAGGTACCTGATTATGTCACAGTTATCAAACAGCCAATGGATCTTTCAACAGTTATCTGTAAAATTGACCTGCACCAATATCTGACTGCAAGAGATTATTTGAGAGATATTGATCTAATCTGTAGCAATGCTTTAGAGTACAATCCAGATAGAGACCCGGGAGGTAAGAATTCTTTTTATTCCATTACTGTGAACAACCTTTAAAAATGAAGTAACAATACTGTATCTTTAATAATGTGGATTAAATTACTTGAATGTCCACTGGGGAACATTGCTCACTACATTTTAGCAAGTATTGGTGTACAGTAGACTTCCAGTAATCCGGAACCTATGGGACCTAGGTGGTGCCGGATTATCAGATATGCCGGACTATCAGGAGGTACTATAAGATGGTTTTTACACACACACACACACACACACACACACACACACACACACACACACACACACACACACACACACACACTACATTATATACTGTATATAAAGTGTTCCTAACCCTTTTTATTGTACATACTGTATACAGTATACTGTAATGTTTTAGTTTTTTTTAAGCCTCTTTTACCCTTTTTGCTCAGTTCAGCTGCTGCTGTTACCTTGTGACTCATTTTTTTGCCGAAGCTCACTCACTAGGCTCTTGCCATTTTGATGCCGGACTATCAGGAGTGCCGGACTATTGGAGTTTTATTGTATTAAACTTTGGCCCTGAATTATCTGATGCTAATTTAAATTGATATTTAGCATTTGCTTCAGATTAAATTAACTTAAATTTTGTGTGACAAAAGCAAAAAACATCACTGGAAAGTATTTATCTCTGCCCATTAATTTTCAGATCGTCTCATCAGACATAGAGCCTGTACTCTCAGAGATACTGCATATGCAATAGTCAAAGAAGAAATGGACGAAGACTTTGAACAATTGTGTGAAGAGATTCAGGAATCTCGCAAGAAAAGAGGTTTGTTTAATGCCAGGAATAATAAAGCATGTCTAAATATCTGTGTCAAGAAACAGACAATCTTTTATTGTATAATGTTTTTCGTTTCAAGGTTGCAGCTCTTCAAAATATGCTCCATCGTACTACTATGTGATGCCAAAGCAGAGCTCCATATCTGAATGTAAGAAATTGGATCTTGAATGTAGTGAAAAATTGAAGATATCCACTATGCCTGTGGATTCCAGCACACCATCTCTTTCTAATGGCAAGTTCTCTTCATAATAATTTGAACATACTGGGTCAATTTGTGAATATTTTAAAACAAAATTCTCCATTTAATAGTTTAACAACATTTCATATTTTTAAGTTGGCTCAGGGTTTCCCAACCTATGGGTCGCCATTACATTTCAAAAGTGTCGCCAGGTGTCTCCCCAGTGGCTCTTAAGGAGCCGTTCACACTTTTTTTAATTGCCCTGGGTCACCAAGTCTTCCTGAATTGTCAGAATGGGTCCCCATCTGGAAAAGGTTGGGAACCACTGAGTTAGAGATTAGTCTTAATCTTTTTTCTTCCCTGATAACTTTCCCTCCCTCAAATCTGAGCCATAATGCTCCCTTGTAATGCAATTCCCCGTTTCATACCAAAACTCCTAACAAGAATGACTGCACACCTACAAAATAAGCAAATAAATGTGGGAGCGTAAATTGAAGATATCTGAAGAGAAGAGAGTTTCATTTTCACCTTTTCCATATTCTGTGAAAAGGAGTTGAAACACAAGTAAGTTTAGCTTCCTATTTGATTTAGGTGTAAACCAGATTAGACATGATATCATGGGCCCAATGTAGTGCAATAGCAAAACTCCCATAGATTTCACTGGGGCCAAGATTTCACCAATGTTCTCTATATTCTTTGTTTTGATTGAGTGCAGTATAGGAAAAAGAATCTTCTGCAGTAGAAGACATGTAAGCAAATTCCAGTCTGTGCAAGTTAAATAGTTCTGGGTAAAGTTTCTTAAGTAATCTGGAAAGTATTTAGTACGAGGACTCCTAAACCTTGTAAGTTAGATCAGCCCATAAAACCATGTACTCCATGAGACTTTTCTAATTTTAGTTGTCTTGTTAATGGTCTGTGTATGGCTACAGCTATACTATTGACTTTTGCTGCAAGAACCTATGCAAATGAAGCATGGATTAGCATTTTCCTGCGCTTCATTTGCCTACTCTCTTTCGGTCTGTTTTTGCACTAGGCATTTTTGCCTCTCCGGGACGGGCATAAGGATCTTGTGGGAAAAGGGGGTTTTGCGCAAAAGGGCCGCTGCCATACTGCCTGTTTTGCACAAAAAACCCCTAGCGCAAAAATGGACTGAAAGAGTATGCAAATAAAACACGAGAAAATGCTAATCAGAGCTTCATTTGCATAGGCTCTTGCGGCAAATCTTGTAGTGTAGACAAAGCCAATATGTGTGCTTACCTGAATAATTGTCCCAATTGTTTATCTTCACAGTGAGCCCAAATCTGTTTGTGCCAGAACATGGGTCTTAGTCAGTGTTTTATAAAGTGATTTTTGTTTTGTTTTGTCACAACTATAATTGAATAACATTTGGTGAATGCTATTACATAATTAACTTTGAATGCTTTTACGTCTAAGAGCAAATCTGTGTCTTGAAGCTCTGATTTAGCATTAAAATATTTACATTCTTCAAGTAATGTCCTTCTGGATACTCCCCTGTAGGTGCAGCAACATCTCTGTGCCTGGGATTGGAGATGTCTGATAGCAGTTCCCATTGGACTGTACATGCTTTATTCCCTTTTTCCTGCTGTGTGTTTGGGGGGGCGGGGGGGTGTATCTGTATATAGCACTGTGTAGTTCAGCCACTTTCAGTTCCTTCTCAGTCACCTTTGATCTAGAACCAAATAAGGAGCATAGCTGTTCTACCTCTTTAATATGTAGAGATACTCTCATTAACTTACTTTTACATTAGTAATTAGCCATTTCTGTTCATTTTCTCCCCTTAAAAAACTTTTTAGTTATTCTTCACTCCCCCTTACCTTATGCATTACCCTGTCATTCCCAAATGAGAGTTTGTCCTTCCCCTCCTTCTGGGGCTATATCAGGATCTCCTAGGTTCAAGAAATGCCTCTTTCTGGAAGACCCTTTCCAGGGTGTTGATAACTCCCAGTGCATCTGCTCCCTCAGTGAGGGACATGTCACACAGAAGTGCACCCACTCCATTAACTTGACTGCTTGGGCCCAAAAGGACTACGAAATCAGCCCATGGCTATGTCTATACAGGAGCATTATTTCAGAATAACTGACATTATTCCAAAATAACAAAGAATGTGTCTACACTGCAAGCCATTATTTTGAAATAATGGCAAGCTGAAGGATGACTTATTCCAGCTCCTGTAACCCTCATTTTATAGGAGTAAGAGAAGTCAATGGAAGAGTTGTTCTTCCTTTGACTTCCTGCTATGTAGACAGTGCCAAAAGCCGAATTAAGCTATTTTGACGTAGCTGAAGTTGCGTAGCTTAATTCAACTTTTGACCTGCTGTGCAGACATGCCCATGGAGGGTTCTCTACAGCCAGCTTCCTGCCCCTAACCTTTACATACTTCTGGTGCACCTCTCACATTTGGTTTCATCAGCTGAACCCCACTCACTACAGCCATCCAAGAGGAAATGCTTTCCTGCTCAGATAGGAAAAAACTGGCTAGTACATTGCCTTTCAATGAGCTGCTTCAGAGAGAGCCATCCCTTATGAGGTCAGTTACCTTAATATCATCATGGTGAAACTGCTTCTACAACCTTCCAGGTACCTCTGGTACTGAAGAAAGACACAAGTCTAGGGATCTTAAAGGGGTCAGACCACAGATGGGCACGCTATCTCTTGGGACTAAGAACACAATGCAAGAGCTTCTGAAATGGTACAAAGTGTCTCATCCAAGACAACCTTGGGTGCTTAGGCTTCAACCGCATTCCTGGCACCAATGAGACTCTTGGCGCTGGGCAAGCCATCTCCACTATCTACTGGCCGCTCCAAGGGAATAAATTCTGCCCTTGACACTGATAGTTCCTTCACTTTCCAGGCAGCCACTGGTGCCGATGATGCTCTTGCCTGCTCCGCAGGAGTACAGCTATCCAAGGGACCTGGTCATCTGATATACCTGATTCTCTACTCCTCTGTAGCAAGATCAGGACAGCTCAAGCTTCTTCCCCAGCTTCACCACTCTTCCCCTGCATCACTGAGAACTGTACTACCCTCCCCCAATGAGGAGGAAGATGAAATGTACTGCATTCTACCCACACTTCCAGATTACCCATGCAGACACTCCTCTGCTAGTCCATGTTATCCCGAGCCTGGAATCAAACCAGGACCCTGATATGGTCACCCAAGGATGCAACCCCACAGACCTGTTCCTCCACATTGATCCTCCTGGTACCCTTGTATGTGTTATGTGTAGGGTGTAGTTTCCAAAAATGCCCATAAAATGGAGCCAGGAAGGTTCACAATTGCCAACTTCATCCATCTCTCAACTACCTGATGTCAATCCAGTAATGATGGAGGAACAGCAGGAAGAAATGGAGGGAAGAATTTGCACTACCACACTACTTCTCTTCCCTTAATGAGGCCATCATGCCACCATCTCCTACGTCAGCAGATGATTTCAGACATTTTCAAGAAGTATTCAACAGAATCATGAAATCTCAAATTTCATGGTAAAAAGCAAAAATGCAAGCTGCTCAATATTCCATCTGCCTTGACATCTGCAAAGATAGCCCTTCCTATTAAGACGCTGTCAGGGTGCTCTGGGAAACTCCAGTGTTCATCCTGCCGACCAGCAAGCAAGTGGTCAAAAAATACCATGTCCCCATTTAAGGAACTGGAATTTTTTCATAGCCAACTTCAAATACAATGTGGTCAACAAAGTGGTACATAAAAAAAAGACTCCAACACTACCCCAGGGCAACTAGGCCTGTTGTAGGGAGATGCAGCTATACTTGTTTGGTTGCAAAGCATGTGTTTCTGCAATGCTCAGGTTTCATATCGCCAATTACAAGGCTCTCTTTTATGGCTAAATACAATTATTATGAACTGTTCTGAATTACAGTAATTCATCTGTTCCTGCCAGACAAGAAGTAGGAGCAATTCCAGGCATTCACGCTGAAGGACAGGGGGTAGGGTAGTTAAAGGTGGTTTTGGAATAAATTGATAAATTAAACAGTAATAAGTGACCAGGACCAGATGGTATTCGCCCAAAAGTTGGGAAGGAACTGCTTTTTCACATTTGAGAACTACTAACTGTAGTCTGTAAGCTATCATTTAAATCAGAATCTCTGCCAAATGACTGGAAGATAGCTGCTGTAACACCAACTTTTATAAAGAGCTTCTGAGCTGGTCCTGGCAATTACAGGCCAGTAAGCTTGAATTCAGTACTCAGTAAACTGGTTGAAACTATAGTTAAGAACAATATCGTCAAACATGTAGATGAACGCATTTTGCTGAAGAAGAGTCAACATAGTGATTGTAAAGGGAAATCATACTTCTCCAATTTACTAAATTCTTTGAGGGGGTCAACGAGTATGTGGATGGGGGGATCAAGTGGTACCTAGATTTTCATGAAGCTTGGCAGGGTCCTGTACCAAAGGCTCTTTAAGCAAAAAAGGCTGCCATAGGATAAGAGGAAAGGTCCTCTCATACATTGGTAACTGTTTAAAAGATAGGAAAACAAAGAGTAGTTCTCAGAATGAAGAGAGGTAACTAGTGGTGTCATCTAGAAGTCTGTTCCAGGACCACCCTTATTCAATATATTCATAATTGATCTGGAAAAAGAGTAAAGAGCAAGGTGTCAAAATTTACAGATGATACAAAATTACTTAAGATAGTTAAGTCCTAGGCAGACTGTGAAAAGCTACAAAAGGATCTCTCAGCATTAGGCTGACTGGACAACAATATGTGAAGGGGAAAAAAATTTACGTTGACAAATGCAGAGTAACGCATATTGGAAAATATCCCAACTTTTTATATAGATATATAAATAAAATGATGGGGTCTAAATTAGCAATTACCTCTTCAGAGAGAGAGATCTTAGAGTCATTCTGGATATAGTTCTCTGCAAAAATCCATTCAATGGAACCCCCATCCCTAGGACTACGCATCCCATGCCTTCCAGTAGATGGTGTTCCCTTCCAGTTTCTTCCTTGTGAGGTCCCTTCCAAAGCATTCACCACCACAGAGCCTGTGGGGAGAGCCTGAAAACGACTACTTATCTCTATAGCATTGTGGGATTCCTGTGCTGGCCTTTTTCTCCTTCTAGAAGTTACATGCTGCCAGTTCTCTTCCTGGTCTTGTACTGCTCTTTCTGGCTCTTCTGCCTGCCATGCTTGTAGGATTAAACGCTGCCTTCTATTGAGGAAGTCTTCGTCCTCTCTGATCGAGCGTACGGTCGACACTTGGGTCTCCAGTCCTCTAATTTTTTCTTCCAAAATGGTGACCAGCTTGCATTTAGTGCAGATGAAATCCGTTCTTTCTTCTGGGAGGAAGACAAACATGGCACATGCAGTGCAGGTAACAACAGCAGACCTATCACCATCCATACCTGCTGTCCTGGAGAACTCCCTCTCCAAACTCCCTGTTAGCATTCACTTATCCGTCCTCCCTGTTGAAGGGAAAGGACTGGGCAGGGATCGTTGAATTAAGGAAGTAAATGCGTGGTTGCACAGGTGGTGTCGGAGAGAGGGCTCTGGTTTCTTTGACCATGGGACTCTGTTCCAGGCACAAGGATTGTTAGGAAGAGATGGGATCCACTTAACAAAGAGAGGAAGGAGCATCTTCGCGGGCAGGCTTGCAAACCTAGTTAGGAGGGCTTTAAACTAGGTTAGTTGGGGAGCGGTGACCAAAACCCTGAGGGGAGTAGTGGAAAAGTTGGATACCGGGAAGAAATGCAAAGAGGAACGAGAAAGAAAGGAGGACCCCTGATTCAAATGGAGAAGATAGGGGGATCAACTGGTTATCTGAGGTGTTTGTACACCAATGCGAGTAGCCTGGGCAACAAACAGGAAGACTTGAAGGCTCTGGCCCAGTCCAAGAAATATGATTTAATTGGGATAACAGGCTTGGTGGGATGACTTGCATGACTGGAGCGCTGACATGGAAGGGTACAGCCTGTTCAGGAAGAACAGGTGGGGAGAAAAGGAGGAGGAGTTGCACTGTGTGTAAGAGAGCACTATGATTACTCAGAAGTCCAGTATATAGAGGGAGAAAAGCCTGTGGAGAGTCTATGGGTTAAGTTTAGAGGTGCAAACAACAGCAGTGATGTTGAGGTTGGTGTCTACTACAGGCCACCGAATAGTGTGGATGAGGTAGATGAGTCTTTCTTCGGACAACTGAGAGAAGCTTCCAGATCAGAGGCCCTGGTTCTTGTGGGGGACTCTAATCACCCTGACATCTGTTGGGAAACCAATACGGCAGTACACAGGCAATCCAGGAAGTTTTTGGAGAATGTTGGGGATAACTTCTTGGTACAAGTGCTGAAGGACCTGACCAGGGGCCATGCGCAGCTTGACCTTCTGCTCGCAAACAGGGAGGAACTAATAGGGGAAGTAGGGGTAGGTGACAACCTTGGAAGCAGTGATCATGAGATGGTAAATTTCAGGATCCTGACCAAAGGAAGAAACGAGAGTAGTAAAATATACACCTTGAACTTTAGGAAAGCAGATTTTGACTCCCTCAGAGACCTGATGGACAGAATCCCCTGGGATGCTAACATGAAGGGGAAAGGAGTCCAGGAGAGTATTTTAAAGAAGCCTTATTGAAGGCACAGAAAGAAACCATCCCAATGTGTAGCAAGAGAAGCAAACATGGTAGGAGACTGGATTGGCTTACAGGGGAAATCCTTGGTCAATTTAAGCACAAAAAGAAAGCTTACAAAAAGTGGAAACTTGGACAATGACCGGGGGTGGGGGTATCAGGAAGGGGAGAGCATAATTGGAATTGCCACTGGCAAAGGATGTGAAGGATAACAAGAAAACATGCCTGTAGAAACCTAAGAAGAAGAAGGACATCAGAGAGGGTGTAGGGCCCCTACTGGATGAAGGTGGTCACCTAGTGACAGATGATGTGGAGAAAGCTGAAGTACTCAATGCTTTCTTTGCCTCTGTCTTCATGGACAAGGTCGGCTCCTGGACTAATGTGCTAAGTGACGCAAGATGGGATGAAGATGGACAGCCCTTGGTGGAGAAAACAGGTTAGGAACTATTTAGAAAAGCTAAACGTACACAAATCCATGGGTCCGGACTGAGGGAGTTGGCAAATGTCATTGAGGAGCCTTTGGTCATTATCTTTGAAAAGTCGTGGAGATCGGGAGAGATCCCGGATGATTGGAAAAAGGCAAATGTAGTGCCCATCTTCAAAAAAGGGAAGAAGGACGATCTAGAGAACTATAGGCCGGTCAGTCTTACCTTGGTCCCTGGAAAAATCATGGAAGGGATCCTTAAGGAATCCATTTTGAGGCACTTGGAAGAGGGGAAAGTGATCAGGAATAGTAAGCATGGATTCACAAAGGGTAAGTCATGCCTGACCAATCTGATTAGCTTCTATGATAAGGTAACTGGCTCTGTGAACAATGGAAAGTCAGTGGATGTGTTATACCTTGACTTAGGAAGGCTTTTGATACTGTCTCCCACAATATTCTTGCCAGCAAGTTAAGGGAATGTGGATTGAATAAAAGAACGGTAAGATGGATAGAAAGCTGGCTAGAAGGCCAGGACCAGCAGGTAGTGACCAATGGCTCGGTGTCAGGTTGGTGGTCAGTTTCTAGCGGAGTGCCCCAAGGTTCAGTTCTAGGACCGGTTTTGTTCAATATCTTTATTAATGACCTGGATGAGAGGATGGATTGTACCCTCAGCAAGTTTGCAGATGACACTAAGCTAGGGGGCAAGGTAGATACACTCGAGGGCAGAGATAGGGTCCAGAGTGACACAGACAAATTGGAGGATTGAGCCACAAGAAATCTGATGAGGTTCAACAAGGACAAGTACAGAGTCCTGCACTTGTGATGGAAGAATCCCAAGCATTGTTACAGGCTGGGGACCAACCAGCTAAGTAGTAGTTCTTCAGAAAAGGACCTGGGGATTACAGAAACTGGATATGAGTCAACAGTGTGCCCTTGTAGCCAAGAAGGCTAATGGCATATCAGGTTGCATTAGGAAAAGCATTGCCAGCAGATCCAGAGATGTGATTATTCCCCTTTTTTGGCTCTTGTGAGGCCACATCTGGAGTATTGTGTCCAGTTCTGGGCCCCCCACTACAAAAAGGATGTGGATGCATTGGAGAGGGTCCAGCAGAGGGCAACCAAAATGATTAGGGTGCTGGAGCATATGACCTACGAGGAGACGCTGAGGGAGTTGAGTCTGTTTAGTCTGCAGAAGCGAAGAGTGAGGGGGGATTTGATAGCAGCCTTCAACTTCCTGAAGGGAGGTTCCAAAGAGGCTGGAGAAAGGTTGTTCTCAGTAGTGGTGGATGGCAGAACAAGGAACAATGGTCTCAGGTTGTGGTGGGAGAGGTCAAGGTTGGATATTAGGAAAAACTGTTTCATTAGGAGAGTGGTGAAGCACTGGAATGGGTTACCTAGGGAAGTAGTGGAGTCTCCATCCCTAGAGATTTTTAAGTCTCGGCTTGACAAAGGCATTGGTCCTGCCTAGGGCAGGGGGCTGGACTTGATTACCTTCTGAGATCTTTTCCAGCTCTATTGTTCTGATTCTAATGTGCAACAGCAGTCAAAAAAGCTAATAGAATGTTGGGAATAATTAAAGAGGTCGATAATAAAACAAAATATCATATTGCCTCTAAATACATGATATGACTGCATGCAGGTGTGGTCACCCTATTTAAAAAAAGGTATATTGGAATTGGAAAAGATTCAGAAAAGGGCAACAAAAATGATTAAGGATATTGAATGGCTGCCATATGAGGAGGAGTAATAAAACTGGGACTCCAGCTTGAAAAAGACACAACTAAAGGGGGTGGGGGGGGGCATATTAGAGGTCTATGATGACTGAAATAGAGAAAGTAGATACAGAAGTGTTATTTACTACTACTTCTGAACACACGAACGAGGGATCACCAATGAAATGAACAGTTAACAGGTTTAAAACAAAAAAGTATTTCTTCACACGATGTACAGCAAACCTATGGAATTCTCTTCCTTTTTGGACACCGTTCTGAAGCTCCAGCCTTCCATCTAAGGGTATTGTTTTGAGGGTGGATTGATTTAAATTACAATGTAAATAACAAGAACAAAAACAAAAAAAAAGTAAGACTGTACTTAGAGTGCACTTAATTTTGGAGTAAGCCCCATTGAACTCACTGGCAGTTGTCGTTTTCTTAAAACCCCAAGAGTATAGAATAGAGTTAACTAATTGAACAAGC
The DNA here is from genome assembly GCF_049634645.1 of Pelodiscus sinensis. Taxonomy (NCBI): domain Eukaryota; kingdom Metazoa; phylum Chordata; order Testudines; family Trionychidae; genus Pelodiscus; species Pelodiscus sinensis. Next base: position 19,876,903 of record NC_134712.1, read on the forward strand.
CATAAGTATTAGCAAGCTAAACTTTTTTCCCCCCAGCAACACCCAAAATAGTAAACAGCTTGGAAATTTACTTGTCAAATCTCACTTCTACTCAAAGACACAGAGAGAGAGAGTCTTGAAGAATGATACATTACAAAGTGAATTAGTTACTAACCAATTGATCCAGTCAGCCATATCCATGTCTTCATCCACAATAAGCAGTTTTCCTTATGATGTTTCATTCTTGCAGTCAGCCCCTGCATCATATTCTTGCACTGCTTACACTTAACAAGTTTTCCTTTTTTACCCAGGGAACAAATTTCTTCAAATTATTCCCAGATAGAGGGTCTCTTATGCCCAGAAGTTGACAGTTTTTCTTTGGCAAAAGTGAGGGAGGACATAAAAAGCTCTGACTCTGCTGAATGTCATCCCTTTTCTTTCCAGTCCTCTCCACTGTGCCTTTCTATGCTGCCTCTATCCTTTTTTATATATTGTCTCTCTGTCTGGGTCATGTCTATGCTAAATGGAGAATGCTGAGGTTGATTTTTCCAAAGTTTGATTTAGTGGGTCTAGAAAGGACCTGCTAAATTGAATACTGAAGGTACTTCTGTCAACTCTGGAACTCCTCACAGTCTCAAGGAATAAGGGAAGTCCCATTGGCCTCCCACTGTTGTGGGGCCACTAGAAAAATTTGGCTTAAGGTAAGTCAATTTCAGCTACGTTATTTACATTACTGGAGTTGCATATCTTAAGCTGAATTTCCAGTTTATGTAGATTTTTCTTAAGACAATGCCTTAACTACTCCTCTGCCATGCTTGGCCAAGATCCACCACCACCACATTGGCACAGAACAAAAACAATCCTATCCAGCTTAGGGGGATGTGAACAGCTAGTCAGCTATCTGATAAGCAAATGCTTATCGGATAGTTGACAGGCTAACTGACCAGTTGCTCTCCCCACCCCACCCCCATCAGAAAGATGCAGCAAGAGGGGGAAGGGGTACTTGAAAGCAGCAGTGCTGCATGGAGCCTGGTGTCAGCGGTGGAGTCCCCAGCTGACCCTGGGCTACACATGGCACTGCTGCTTTGAAACACCATTGGGAGCACAGGGCCGGTGGGGGACTGCCCAGCTGATCCCATGCTCCCCACAGCACTTTCACCTTTGAAGTGTAGCAACACTCCTATTCAATTAGTCAATTACTTGCAATTTAACATCCGTAATCCAGCTTGTCTTTCTTTGCACATTACTTTTTACTCTGCTGAGAATCAGAAATTGGAAGCCGAGAAATTTCAAGAAGCAAGAGCTAGCAGTTAAGCTGGACAGACTAGAGACATTAATTCATTTTTTGAGACTATATTTGTGGGTGTAGCATGTTTGTGATATTTAATTGTAACTAAGAAATGTAATATCGATTTAAAAAAAAATCCAATTTAAATTAAAAAATTAGGCTTTTTTTTGTTGTTGTTGTTTTTAAATCATCCATTTTTATCTACCCTGATTGTTCTACAGTCCCCTACAGTGGACCATGTATAGGGATGTTACTTGAAGAATAAGAGAAAGTTACTCACCGTATGCAGTAACTGACATTTTTTGAGATGTGTGCCCCTATGGGTGCTCCACTACCTGTCCTCCTCCCTTCTGCCTCAGTGCTCAAAGATACATTTTATGGTATAGAAAGAACTGAGAACAGTTGGATCCCGCACAGCATTTTTATATGTATATCATAAAAATACACATGCAGCTCATGGTACAAAATGGGAAAGAGCACATGGTCAGCCCAATGGTCATTGCTACCAAAGATTTCCAAAACCAGGCAAAATGGGCACTGCCACACCTTCAGTGGAGCACTTATATCAGTGGTCCCCAACCTTTTGGGGCTGCTGGGCACCCGGGGGCGGGGCGGGGCTGGCCCCGATCACTCAGTGGGTGCACATAAATGGCCCGGCGGGCGCCGCATTGGGGACCACTGACTTATAAAAGACCCATCTTAAAGAACCTCAGTTACTGCACATGGTGAGTAACCTTCTATTTCTTTGATTATTTTTCTTGTTAAGTAAGAAAGTCTTAGGGGCAAGATATCATTTTTGCCAAATATTTTTGGGTTACTCTTGTGGGGGTTTTTGTAACTCTCTTTTGTAGCTTTATCAAAGAAAAAACCTCGCAGAAGGAAAAAGTGGTCCTTGGGTAGTTTAACAAAGAAGAGGAAGATTTCTCAGTTCAATAAAGAGAACAAAATTCCAGAGGAAGAGCAGGATGATCTTGAGAGTGATGTAGAAGTGTTTCTAGAAAATCATGATTCTAGTGTGGATCAGACTGAAACTGAAGTTACACGTGATTCTTCAATGGAAGAAGGAGAAACTGCTCTTCGGGAACTGCAGGCAAATGATTGTGAAAATAAGTCTGAGGCAGAAGGTGGGAAAGAGAGAGACATCTGTGACAATGCTAAGCATGGATTTGAAAAGGAAACCAATAAGACTCCTGTATTTTTAGAACTGAGAAGAGAAAGTGAAGGCTGTAATGGAGAAATTCTCAATTCTCAAATAATGGAAAACTCTGAAGAGAAGGATTGCAATGGTAAGTGGATAGTCACTGAATCTAGAGATGGAAAGACCTTAACTCATTAATCCCCTATTCTTGTTAATGAAATTATTTCCTGTGGTACATTTATTAATCTTAAACTTCTCAATTTCATCCAGTATTTTTATTCTAAATTATGCTTTGCTGTTCTGAATGTTCATATTTTTCAGATATTTTTTAAACTGTTCTAACCAAGCCAATCTCTTGTCATTGCTTAACCAACCTTTGTTTAACTCTCAAGTCTTTCCTCTTAAATCAGTCCTCCTAGCTGCACCTCTGTTGCTCTTCATTGAGTTGTTTTTATTATATTAGTATTTTCCTGATAATATGGTGCCCTGAATTAAATCAGATATCCCAGGTGCAGTTGTATTTCTACAGCAGCTAGTGCGGCTGTCCAAACAAGTCCTCCGAGGTCCCAGAAAGACACTGAATCCATGACCATTTTGGCAGACTTGCAGCCTTAGTCCCATGCACAATTAATATTTTCTCTCTGTCCTGTGATGTAATGCCTCTTAATTCTTTTCAGACTTGCCTTTCATATACTGCCATATAATCATTCAGACTTGTGCCTAATTTGCCTTGTTTCTTTTTATGCAGCTCAGTTTTTTTATCATCTGATAAGCATTTTCAAGTGTATTTGCATGTATTTCTTAAAGTTGAAGTCTCACTTTATTTTCCTATTTTTTCTACATTTTTATCTTTATTGGCATTCAAAATGTTTGCATCTCTTCCCACATTAATATTTTTATTTTATTAAGAATCTGTTTATTCTCCTTCTCAGATCCCTTTTTATTAGCCATTTAGAAACATTTCTGTCATCCAGAAAACTGGCAATTTCTAATACCCCTTTGTGTGTAGAATTTCAGCTAGATTCCAGTTTATGCAATATTGTTCATATCCAGGCAAGTGGTGGAATTGAGAGGTTTTTCAGAGGTTTAAGTTAAATGCTCAACTAAAATCCACATACATTACTGACTCCCTTATTTTTCTTAGATATCTATCACCAGCATATTTATAAAATATGACAAGTTCAGCATGCAGTTCTCATTAGAATATCCTTTGGAAGTACATTGTTCCAAATGATTGTTCCTATGGCACTAATTGGGGCTGGGGAGCAGACTTAGCTTTTCCCTCTTATTTTTTTTCTTCCCCGCTTTCTTGTCTGGAACTGGTTACTGTATCCCAGATGTTTGACTGGTCAAAATTGAGAGCATAAGTGTCAAGTGAATAATCTGCTAACAAAAATGTATGGTCTTTCTGTGTCTCTCCAAAACCAAAAAAGCTCCACCAGCTACTGGTAGCAAGACTTGTCTATATTGAAGAAGCACTAGCGATGATCTGGGGAATTTAGACCAATAATACGTATTATATCTGTAGATGATACATTAGTTGGAAAAATTGAAAAAAATAAACAGTCGATAAAGTGGAACCAGTTGATATAGTTTATTTAGACTTTGAAAAGCTTTTGGCAAGGTACCCTCACACAAAAAATTACTGACAAAAATAAATAGTGAGGATGTTTAGAGGCAAAGTGTGGTCATAGATCAAAAACTGCCTAAGACACAAGAAACAAAGAATAGGAGTAAAGGGTCGGCCTTCATCATGGTGAAAGATTAGTTGCAGGATGCTTTATGGTTCTATACTAGGTCCCATATTATTTAGTATATTTATTAATGTTCTGGAACTTTGTGAGCAGTAAGGTAGCAAAAGTTGCACATCAGAAAAGTGATTTAGGTTAATCCAATTGAGAACAAATTGTGAGGAACTTCAGAGGGAAGTTAGGAAAGTATCAAGCTAGGAAAGTAGGCACCAGGGTGGCAACTTAACTTCTTCGTTGTTGAGATGCTAATTGAGGTACATCACAGAAAAATCTTTTAACTACTCAGATACCTTAAAGTTGTCTAAATTAATTGTTTCAACTTTGGAAGAGATATGGATGTCATTTGGACAGCCCGGTGAAGACCGTCTGCTCACTGTGTAGCTGCAGTCAGAAAAGCAAACAATATAGTGGGGTGGAGAAGAACATGGGAAATGCATAATACAACAGTGCCATATTCTCTAGAAAAATGTTTCTTACTGACTGGTCAGTGAACCAGTGCTGGTCCCTGAGACTTCCTGAACGCAGTTTAGGAAAACAGCAAGCAGGTCTCTGGTATTAAAGAGATTGAGAAACACTGCCCTAGAATACTCTGTGCTGTGGTGGTCACTCACCTTTTAAAAAAAAAAAGAAAAAGGAAAAAAAAAAAGAATCTGGAGGTTCTGAAAAGGGTGATTTTTTTTAAAATGATTAATGACATGGAAAAACTTTATATAAAGATAAATTGAAGAGACTGGGATTGTTTACCTTCAAAAAAGACTAATAAGAGGGGGTGTAATAAAAGTAGATTGGGAGTTTTTCATCTTTTGACACAAAAACAAGGAGTTCAATAAAAAATGGCAAATTGAAAAGGAATATAAAGAAATACTTTCTCAAATAGTATATAATTAAACTGTAGAACTTATTGTCCTAGAATGTTGTTGAGGCAAAAAAATTATCTAAATTCAAAAATAATATGAACACTAGCATTAATAATAGAATTCTGCATAATAGGAATATCCAGAGTTATAGTTATTGCTAACAATTCTTAAGAGATGTTAAGACTAGTGCTCTAAATTGTTTTTAACTGCTAGGGATTAATTGGGTGGGGCGTGATTATTCCAGATCTGCCTTATGTAAGGTTTTTTGCACCTTCCTCTGAAGTATCTAGTGTTGGTTACTGGACTGGATGGTCTGTGGATCTGTTCCAATATGACAATTTCTATGTGCCTATAAATGTTACCTAATTCTGATTTTCTCTACAGTCTTTCCCGTTTGAGAAACCATTTGAATAATTTTTACATTGGCTGCTTTTAAGTCCATGTATATAGTTAAATTTTGTAAGATTGTCAGAGTTAAGAATTTATGTATCATCAGCTAATGAGATTTTAGCATTTCATTACAGCTTTAAATGCTTTCATCTATAGAGTTTTTTTGGCCATAGAATGGTGAAATCTGAACTGCCTCTTGTGTGTACTAGAAAAGAAGCACAAACCAGACATCTCAAACTTGTAAATGCCAATAACAGGAAATCACTGGGCAATGCATTTTCTGTTTTGAAGACCTCTTGGTGGCTCTCCAGAGAGAGAACATTGTCTAGTTCAACAGAGATGTTGGATGTTTTGGCCATGAATTAATCCAGATAGTTTGACAGAAATCCTGATTTTAAAGTTAATTTTTCATTCTAGATGTGTGTGTACTTCGTATGACACGTGGTAGACGTTCTCAAGTTGAACAGCAGCAGCTAATCAGTGTTGAGAAAGCCATAGAGATCCTCACTGAGCCAGCTTCCCCGCTTATAGTGGACTATGGAGATCTTAAAGTATGTATACTTTCTATTTTCTGAACATGAAATAGGGTTAAATAATCTAATAACTTGCTATTGCTGGCATGGGTTAATTTAAGGATCTACTGATGATGTGAGAATAATCTTTCTTTTTCCTGATATAAAGATGGCGATGATCTATTTCAGCTTCCATGAATTTCTAGAAAAAATGTTTCTTCCCAGTCCTCACTTCCTGGGACCATTTTTGTTCCAAAGAAAGAGGCTATTTCAAGAATGCAGGTCATTCTACCATCCTACCTTCCAGTCTCAGTATGCAGGCATACCTACTGTCAGTTCCATCAGTAATCCAAGATCCAGCCTTTTCTTCCTATTAGCAAGAAGCACCTCAGGAGTCTGTGTAGCACTACATAGAGGTGGCCTTGGACAGTAGCCCTAAGATGATCATGAGCCTCACCTTGGGACAGATATTGACCCTACAAGTGGTACCATGTGCCAAGGAGTCCTTCTCCTATGCCAGTTAATCTCTCCTACTGGCACTGCTGGGAGGCATGGGAGCCCTACTCTAGAGCCCCAAGATTGAAACATGAGCCATGTTTACTATTGTGAGGCCTACACCAACCAGCCCATTGGAGTATTTGGAAGATGAAAGCAAGTTAATTCTGAAGGCAGTTTCATGATTTTCATTAGATGAGGCAGTTAGTCCATCTTTAGGCAGAATCAATGCACAGGGTGATGTCCAAGTTCTAGATTTAGTTTAAGGAAGTTCAGGAGACTCAACACAGTTCCTGAATATTGTGCAGCCATTCAGTCCCAGCTGGATTGGGTGGCTCTCTCAATCAACAAGACCATCATGGACCCAGCAAAGCTTCTGCTTCTTGTGCTCTTATCTCAAAGAGGGCAGAAAAGCATTCCTTTGTTCCATTCACTTGTATTTATTCTTGCACCCACCACCTAACTCTTTGATAATACAAGGAAATCAAGGAAGCAACACCCAAAGGCTATTCTGCTTAATGGATATAAGCTGCCTGACATTATGGGAAGAAAAGTCTTCTCTTCCACCTCCCTCCATTTCTGGATCTCAAACTATTTTCTAGCTAAATATGATTTTGCTAATTATGCCAAGTGTTGTTTTCTGTAATCTTTTGAGTCTGTGCATGCCACAGTTTCCCATATGCTATATTGTTACCTGTTAAATGGAAGAAAGGGCTGTTGTGCTGGCTGGTTAGGACAGTGTGTGGGGTTACCTACCTGTCTGAGCCCTGAATCCCCATATCAGTGAAACATCTCTGAAGATAATGGCACATCCAATCATCAGGACATAGACACCTCACACTCAATAACACAAAATATATAGATTTTTCCCATCTTTTTGCTGAGGAGTTGAGCAACATTTCCCAGCTTGAGAACAAAGGACTGGAGAGGTGGGGGATAAGAGCTGGTTGTTGGAAGGAGTCAGGTCTCTCATCTGGAGTTTAGTCAATGAGGTCAGACAGACACCCCCACCTTGAGCAATGAGGTTCATTACACCTTCTCTGGAATAACCAGAGTTGTCACGCCATGTTCATAGTTGTCAGAAGCTTCCCCCCCCCCCAGTTAGTTTAGACATCCCCCTGGTATTCTATCTTCATGGTGTCACATAAGAACCCTGCCAACCTTCAAGCTCCTCAGTTCCATCTTGCCACCAGTGAGTGAGTGTGTGTGTGTTTTTTTTTGTTTGTTGGTTTGTTTTTCCCCTTGCTTTGGCAAGCATTCCCTTGGTGACTTCTATACTTTTAGCTTGTAAATAGTTAAATTTCACTAAGTTTGTGCTTGAGAGGCTCCGTTTCTTTCCCCTAGTTGGGGTTTGGGTCATGCCTAAATCCCAAGGTTTTAAACTATGCAGTACTTGACACAAACCAATGCCAAAGGGCAGTTCCCACCAGTATTGCTTAAAGTGCTTGGGGGAATCCCATCAAATAGGTCAGTGCAAGATTTTCAAGGGATTCTGCCCTCAAACCAAGGAAAGGGATTTCAGGCTTAAGCAGTTGCACATAGAGGCAGCCCTTTATACTCTAGCCAACCTCGGGCTAGCTGGACCTGGCACCCAACACATCCATGCAGAGTGCACCAACCTCAGAGAGGCTCTGCACTAAGGAAAGACTGCATATAGAGACTCTCTGGTACCAACACTCCCTAGTACCAAAGTACACATCTGTAGTGGCAGCATGACCATGTTCCTTCTCAGTGCATCACAAGAGGCAAAAGAAAACTGATTCAGGGCACTCGTCGACAAAGAGCTGCTGGGACAGTCAACACTAGTGCTGTGCATCCTGTAGATGGGCATCTTGTGCTTGTCTCACAGGAGGTGGCACTGTTGACTTCAGGCCAGCAGAAGCGTCCATCAAGTTCAGTGCAAGTCCCACGCCATGTTAGTGCCAGTTCAGTGCCAGTTAAGAGAATGGAGAGCTGGAGCTCCTTTCTACCTTGGATGTCTTCAGAGCAGCCAGAGATCTGCTTGCCATGATGACACTGCAAGGGAGACCTCCACCATCACAAGTGGGTGCAGAAGCAAACTGGCAATGACGTTGCGTCACTCACCTTCCCTTTGGCACCATTTTCTGTAACAATCACACTCAGCACCACTGTGTTCTCCACACTTGGAGTTTCAAACATGACTTAGAGTCAGAGTCATACTGCTTGAGGTACAGCCGGCACTGTTCAGAATGGCACTACTATATGCAGGAGGCAGGTCAAGGCCCCTCCTTATGGTGCAGGGCAGCAGCCTGCTTGTTGGCCATTCTGGACATTGCAGACATGCCATCACCCACATGATCTCTTCTCCAAAGGCTTTGTTTGTAACCTCTGAAGCACATGCTTCTCCACTGCCCAGGGACTGTTTCCCACCACAAGGCACCAAGATGGGTTCAGACTTTAGCACAATGACTTGTGCAGATGCCAGCACTGTGACTGGCACTGAGACCATCCCTGGCATGGAACAACAGGGCACTGTGCAGGACAGCCTGCCACACCATCTTTGGCTCTGCTGTACTCTCTGTAGTAACATACTGCATAACGAAGCCCCAGTCCCCCTTGGGTTTACTGCTGTGATGTCACCTATAGTGGAACATCTATAGCAGGGGTGGTCAACCCACAGGCTCGTGAGCCGCGTGCAGCTCTTAAAAGAAAAAATTTTTAGCTCCCGCACTCGTGGCTCTTAAAGGAGCAAATTGTGGTGGTGTGGTGTTGGGTTTTTTTGCTAAACACCTTTTTTCCTTCGGCACTTTGCATTGTATCCACTACTATTTTGGCTCTTCGTCTGTAATGGGTTGGCCACCCCCAATTGATAGGGACATTACTCTAAGAAGAAGATGAAGTAACTTACCCTTTGCAGTAATGACAGTTCTTCAAGGTGTGCCCTACAGATGCTTCACAACCCATTATCCTACTCTACTTTGGAGTTAATTCGTACTCCTAGGAGTTCTGCACCAAAACATTAAATTTGGTGCACAATATGTTGATCTGAAAAAAATGCATATTTTGTGTCAAACACAGTATAATCGCTCCAGCTTCAAATATTTTGGTTGGTTATTTCAAAATTCCAGTTATCAACTACTCTAACAATCTATACAACAAAAAAGATTTCTCCCTGGGAGTAGATGTTAAAGAAGGCCTTGTACCAACCCAGTTCCAGTTGGAGTGTGTTACAGGGGACTTTGTGGGCCCTTGGAGACCAGACACCTGTGCTCCCCAGAGCCCAGATTTGGGGGAACCCCACGGCCCAGATACCCACACATCTTTCCCCCCAGAGCCCACCATGTGCAGTCCTGGGCCCAGAAACTTGCATTTCCAGAGCCTTTACTCTCTCACAGCTTCTTTACTTAACACACCAGGTGAGTTGGTGGTGCAGTGCTGCACTTCTCTTACAAAAGATGGGGCTGGGTCTCCCAGGCTGTCTCCTGTATCCTGGACAATGAGGATCATGCAAGACAGAGTATACAGAGCTTCATTCCTGCTAGGCTGGACACTCGGCTCACTGTGAGCAGGCCTCTGCAGAGTTCATTGTCCCCTAGGGGCAGCCAGATGCTCTGTGGCCCCAATTCTGTATGAGAAATGGAATTCTACATTTCACAGTGGTGTGGGATTCTCCCAGGAGTAAATATGGGGCTATGCAGTAGAGAAGGAACTTTGAAGGATCAAAATTTCTGGGGCTCTTTACCCCAGATGGGACTTCCTAACTGAGCTCCTTCTGTTTTTCTCATCTCTTGTGCCACAATAGACAGACCAGATGGGGCAAGTTGAAGACCCTCAGTCCCTTTGCCCTGGAACAGTGTCTGTGAGCTTCAAGTGCTCCCAGCCACTCACTCTGGGTTATCTGGCTTTATTTCCATGGGGTGAATGAGACTAAAGGGTACAGGGTACCTTAAGGCCAGACAACCACTCCTGAAGGCCCTGCATTGCAACATCCATTCCTCTTGTCAAGTGAGGCAAGATGTAGCTATTGCTGGAATGGCTTAATCACTGAAGAGTCACTTCCTGCTGTTCTAGGGAAAAAGTTAATTTGTAATACCTCACATGACAGTGCTGTGCTTTTCTTGGTCTGGCTCCGAATATACAGGCTTCCTTTTTCTCTGAAGTATAAAAAAATTAACTTTTTGCTTAAGACTGTCATAACTCAGTTATTTCTGATAACTATTATCTTGTGTGTTTACTGTTAATGATGAAAGAATATAATTCTCTAGTTATGTTGCCACTGAAATGTATTGTTATGAGATTCTGAACATGTCAAAAGTCTATTCAGACATTATCATATTTTTAAATGTATACATTTTCCCCCCCCAGAAACTGTTAAAGATGGTCACTGATAAAAGTAGAGGCTACAATATATTTCACTTGGAAAAACTTTATGCAATACTTAGCCAATGTATTTATCAACATCGCAAAGACTATGACAAGACCAAATTAATACAGGTAAAAAATTTTAAATGTTAAAAATTAAATCGTTCTTTTAAATATTAAATAAAATGCATTCTACTATACAACTGATGAGTATTCCTGATGTAAAGACTGTCTTGTTTCATTTTCACTAATCTCTCCTCAGCTTAGTAGCCTGTCTGAAATAAATTACTGATTTCAGTCTAAAGGGCAAGTATCCATATCACAAAATCCTATCATATTTAGCACAATTGGTACAAATTCAGCAGACAAAAACAATTGACTGAACATGGAGATAGTCTCACCTACATAACGTTTTGAAAACATTAAATCACATATATTTTCTTCAGAGCCAGCATTTTGGGACAACAGATATACTAAAAAGGTCCCACTACCAAAATCTGTTACTTCTTCGAGTAGTGTCCCCGTGGGTGCTCCACTCTAGGTGAAGGGTCGCCCTGAGCAGCAGATCGGAGGTTTGCAAAGCAGTTTCCCCCCTGTTGAGTTGCGCATACTCAGAAGGCATCTTGAGCCCTTCCCGCCCTCTGTAGTGCGCGGCTCAACCCCCTCTCTTTCAGTTCCTCTTCAACTGCCCTCATCAGCGGACAGAGCGAGTAGGAGCTCCCTCTCAGTCTCTGACTGCATTTCTAATAGTTAGCTTACCACAGTCTTTCCCCTCTTATATTCCAAATTAGTTTTTTTCCTTGTTTCTCTTTAAAATAACAACAACAAATTTTTTCTGTTATAAAAAGAACAAAACTATCTATCTCCCTTCGGGGACTGAAATTCGCCTCAGACCGGAGCCCCGGTGAACCGTGGCGCGCACTCTCTCAGCTTCTCAGCTGGAAAAACAAATAAACCACATAAAAAGAAAGAAAGGACTATAACAACAGTCACAAATAAATAAAACTCTGAAAACATCAACAGTTTAAGAAAATAAGAATCTCCCGAACTATGTCTGCCTCCTCAGGCTTTAAAAAATGTGAGCAGTGCCGCGAGCCTATGCCGGCTTCTGACGGCCACACGAAATGTATTAGATGCTTGGGGGAAACTCACTCACCTCACAGCTGCATACATTGTGCTTCCCTCACGGCGAGAGCTAGAAAGGATAGAGAGCTCCGCCTGAGGATGATTCTGTTTGAAAAGGCTCTGCAGCCTACAGAGCAGGGGGAACCGCAGCATGAAACCCCCCCGCCGCCAAAAACTACAAGGCAGAGAGCCTCACCGTCGTGCTCTCTCCTGCCTTCTTCCTCCCCAAAGACACAGGGAAAGGGGCAAGTAAGTCTGAGGACCCCTGCTAGCAAAGCAGAGGGAAGATCCTCCCGTTCGGCACCGGCACCGGGACCGGTGCGCGCTGCCTCCGAGCCGTCCCAGGAACATGCTAACCACCCGGGGTGGAAAGAAAAGCCGGCGCCGCTTCAAACAGCGGTGCCGCTGCAAGCCCTGGCGCTGCTTCAAGCCCCGGCACCGCAAAAAACTCCGGCTCAGCTTAAAGGGACAGTGCTGCTCAAACCGTTGGCACCGCACCAAAAGAAAACCCATACACAGCCAGCACCGGCTGCAACTGTAAACCAGATCTCTACACCGGTGCCGGCAGCAGACAGCGAGAGGCACCCTCAAGAGTCTGCTACAGAACACTCTAAGACAGCGTCTGACACTCACAGCAGGCAGCAGCATTCATGCCTGCCTCCCACTGACTGCTCACCTGGGAGATCCTTGGCAAGGCATTCCCCTCCCAGATCTGTGTCTCCAGTGTCCTTGCAAGACACTCCCTTACAGGATGATGACAGATATACGACATATTCTTCACGACACACGTCGCCAAGGGGGTCTCGCTCATACTACCATAGGACTAGACCACAACAAAGCCCATGGCATCCTTATTGGTCCTACCCACCCCAATGGGGGCCCTGGGATCATTGGGACCCATACAGACGCTGGTCCTCAGCCCATTCCTCACCATCTCGAAGGAGCCTGCCTCATCTACAGCCCCTACCTCCGGCAACACACGCAGAGGAGGAGGAACGAATTTTGGACAATGAATCCGATATTCAATCAATAAACATCACACACCTTGACGACCTAAGTGCCCAGCAAGACGAGGCAGTTATACCATCAGATACAGTAGCGATCGACGACCTCAAACAGTTTCAAGAATTATTCAAGCGAGTAGCGACAAGTCAGCATGTCTCCCTCCAAAAAGTGCAAAAGAAACAACATCACTTGTTAAAGAACCTGCATCCTACATTGCACAGTAAGATTGCCCTGCCAATTAACGAGGCAATCATGGAAACATCTGAGGATCTGTGGAAGACACCCGCGTCCATCCAGCCGACTTAATAAAAAGATTGACAGAAAATACTTCGTTCCACCAAAAGACAATGATTTCCTGTTTACGCATTCACAAGCCAACTCCTTAGTTGTTAAATCAGCACAGCAAAGAGCGAAGTTGCCGCAATACAAAAATGGCAATATGGATAAGGACCATAAAAAGCCAGACTTCTTTGGCAAGAAGATATACTCCTCTTCTACACTACAACTAAGAATATCAAATTATTCTGCCCTCTTAGTGAATCATGACTTCGATAATTATTCGAAGTTGAGAGAACTAATACCACATCTCCCTGAATCCAAAAGATCTATCTTGAAAGCGATAGTCCATGAAGGCCATACGATCGCTCGCACCGCTCTCCAAACCGCAACCAGGACTACAGCTATGGCGGTAGTCATGCGCAGAATTTCCTGGCTACAGTCATCTGGAGTTCCCGGAGAACTTCAGCCCAAAATAGAAGACTTACCATTTGATAGGCAAAAATTATTTGCAGCTTCTACAGATGAAATGCTATACAACAGTAAGAATTCGAAAACCACTCTTCGTACATTGGGCATGTACACACCGCCTTTCAAATGCAGGTGATACACCCCATATAACACATACAATCGCTACAGGTATGGGCAAAACAAGCGACCACAGAGACCGTATGAAGACACTAGGTCAAGACAACGACCTCAGAGGAGGCGCCCTAATCAGGGCCGCCCACCAACTGCTCAGTCCTCTAAGCAACAAATTTGAAGATGTGGTCGAAGGTCTGCAATACCTCCCTCACGATCTAGCAACAATGCAACAGGGCCATCTTTTTACCCACTGTTTACGGCCGTTCCTTCCACAATGGGAATCTATAACATTGGACCGATGGGTTCTAGACATAATTCGAGTCTGCTACACCATCCCATTTACCACTACCCCACCTACCCTTCCCCCTACCCCGTCTCTTTTCAGGGACCCCTCTCACGAAACTCGACTAAGACAAGAGATCGATCGACTCCTTTTAATCGGAGCCATAGAAAGAGTACCAGTAGAGTTTCACGGGAAAGGATTTTACTCGAACTATTTTTTGATCGAGGAAAAAACGGGGGGCTGGAGGACCATATTAGACCTCTGCAAACTGAACAAGTTTCTCAGGAAACAACGTTACAAAATGGTCACACTTACAACAATCATTCCTGTGCTAGATCAAGGGGACTGGTTCGCAGTCCTCAACCTGCAAGATGCGTATTTCCATGTAACTATCCATCCTACCCACAGACGCTATCTACGCTTTACGCTCGGCCCAGATCATTTTCAGTATAATGTTCTCCCCTTTCGCCTCTCGTCAGCTCCGAGAGTATTTTCAAAGGTACTAGCAGTCATCGCTGCGTACCTCAGAAGACAAAAGGTCATTATATTCCCCTACCTAGACAACTGCCTTTTAAAGGGCTCGACACAGGATGAAACCGCCTCCATGATAAGTACGACCACATCCCTCCTCAATCGTCTAGGTCTTCTAGTCAACGAAAGCAAATCAACGCTTTACCCAGTTCAAGATATAGAGTTCATCGGGGCACGCCTGGACTCAATCACAGCTCGAGCATACCTACCTCGACAACGTTTCAGAACTATACAAGAAATTATAAGTGCAGTGTTTACAACTCCTAACACTACAGTACTTACTTTTCTCTGACTAATGGGACACATGGCTTCCACCACCTATGTAGTCCACCACGCTCGTCTGCATTTTTCGATGCTTCCAACTCTGGATAGCAATTGTGTATATACCGTCACGACACTCCCTCAACAAGACAGTGATTATTCCACCAAACATTATTGCATCCTTACAATGGTGGACGGTACCGAACAACCTCCTTGCAGGCGTTTCATTCCAACAAATCGAACCCACTATACAGATTACCACGGATGCTTCCCTCCTTGGCTGGGGAGCACATATGAACAATCAAGGGGTTCAGGGAAGGTGGTCCCCATCCGAGGCACGACTACACGTCAACCTCCTCGAACTGCGGGCAGTAAGGAATGCCTGTGCACACTTTGCCCCCAACATTGCCAATCAGACAGTCCGCATCCTAACGGACAACATCTGCACAACGTTATACATAAACAGGCAGGGTGGAGCCCGCTCCTGCTCCCTCTTCGCGGAAGCTATCCGCCTGTGGAACTCTTGCATCAGCAACCATGTCACCCTCATAGCATCCTACCTGCCCGGGGTGAACAACACCAGAGCAGATTCACTCAGCCGCAACTTCACCTCGGATCACGAGTGGGAGTTACACACGGAGGTCGCAAACTCAATCTTCCACCGATGGCCATCTATGGGGATGGCCATCTATAGACCTTTTTGCGTCTGCCCAGAACGCCAAATGCCCCCAGTTCTGCTCACACGCAGGACTTGGCAGACATTCCCTGGGGGATGCCTTTCTAATCAAATGGACGGCCCCCCTACACTATGCCTTCCCCCCCCATACCGCTCATCCCAAGAATCCTACGCAAGATCTGCAGAGACGGAGCCCTAGTCATTCTGATAGCCCCGTCGTGGCCCCGACAAACTTGGTACCCGTACCTGCACAAGCTAGCAGTTCACCCTCCTTATCTACTACCAAACCGTGTAGACCTGATATCTCAGAGCAATGGCACGATACTACACCCACAGCTCCATACCCTACACCTTCAGGCTTGGCTGCTCTCTGGTTCTCGGAGATAGAAAATCACTGTTCCTAGCAAGTGAAGGACATCCTCCTCCACAGTAGGAGACAGTCCACTCGAAAAACTTACTTGCAAAAAAGACACGATTCTCTCACTGGTGCCAGTGAACCAAAGTAGAACCCCGTGTTGCCCCACTGAATACGATCCTGGACTACATTCTAGACCTTAAAGTATCAGGACTGTCAATCTCTTTCTTAAGAGTTCATCTTTCCACAATAGCAGCGTTCCATACCTTGATTGACGGCTTCTCCATATTTGCCCATCCTATCACTAAAAGATTCCTTAAAGAGCTCCACAACGTATACCCGCCCTACAAGGCCCCCCCCCCTTCTTATGGGACCTAAATCTTGTTCTCCACCACCTCACCAGACCTCCTTTTGAGCCTCTGGCTACAGTACCACTCCCCTTTCTCTTTATGAAAGTCTGCTTCTTATTAGCTATCACGTCAGTCAGACGGGTGAGTGAACTCAGGGCACTAATGTCAGAACCCCCCTACACAGTTTTTATGAAGGACAGGGTCATACTTAGACCTCACCCAGCATTCCTGCCAAAGGTCTGTACAGAATTCCATGTCAACAAACCAATTGTACTACCTACCTTTTTCCCAAAACCGCATGCTTCACAGAAGGACACCACCCTGCATACTCTGGACATTCGGAGGACTCTCGCCTTCTTCCTGGAGAGAACAAAACCATTTCGTAAATCCGAAAGGCTTTTTATATCCATCGCTGAGCGTTCCAAAGGAACACCTCTATCATCACAACGAATCTCAAGATGGATCTCGACATGCATAGTCAAGTGCCACACCCTGGGCAATAAGCCGTTACAAGGCCCAGCACGAGTGCATTCAACTCGAGCCACGGCTGCTTCTACAGCCTTTTTGAACAATGTCCCCTTAAGGGATATTTACCGAGCAGCAACATGGTCTTCAGACCATACCTTTGCCAGACATTATGCTATCCTACCACAACTTAAACATGACTCAGCAGTTGCTACGGCGGTGCTCTCTACCACCGCTAAACATTGACTCTGGCTCCCTCCAGCCATATATTGAATACTGCTTTGTAGTCACCTAGAGTGGAGCACCGACGGGGACACTACTCAAAAAAGAAAAGGGAGTTACTCACCTCGTGCAGTAACACGTGTTCTTTGAGATGTGTGTCCCCATGGGTGCTCCATGACCCTCCCGTCCTCCCCTCTGCACGGAGTCTAAATTACTCGGGCAGAGACGAGGAACTGAAAGGGAGGGAGTTGAGCCGCGCGCTACAAAGGGCGAGAAGGGCTCGAGACGCCTTCTGAGCATGCGCTGCTCAACAGGGGGGAAACTGCTTTGCAAAGCTCCAATCTGCGGCTCAGGGCGACCCTTCACCTAGAGTGGAGCACCCACGGGGGGACACATCTCGAAGAACACTCGTTACTGCATGAGGTGAGTAACTCCCTTTTCCTCTCTTTCAGCCTGCTAGTGCAGGCATGTAATCAAACCTGTTACTGCAGAGGATTCATTGTACTATTTTGCAAGTAGTCATTTAAGATTTTTTTTTAACATAGTGCTTAGGTTTATGTTAATGAAGGATTCATCTACTTTTAGACGTGGACCAGCAAAGGGTGTTCCTCTTGTACCATTAAATTGCCTCTCCATTTTGGACTGTTGAATTTTTGAACATTTTAAACCCAGTCACTTCATAAAGAATGTTTTCTACCTGTGCAGATTTACAATAACTATGTAGAAAGAGAAGAGCCATAATTCTCAAGTTCTCATAGAAAAGGCTTTATGTTCAGCCATACTTGAACATAAATTTTCAGGAGGCATCAAAGGTCCAGGCTGGGCAAGTCCAACTGTAATGGGGTTGCATTCATTTCTCACAACCCTTGCCCCCGGCCAAGTGCATGTATCTGCACTCTTTTTCTTTTATGGTGGCTCTTTGGTGACTTAGCCATCTGGCCGAGTCACACACAGTCTATGCAAAATAAAACAAACCCCTTCTAGGGTACAAGTTAGGGGTGTGTTAGTATACATATTTAAACAATTAACTGATGAGCCTTCATGATTATATGCGAGTCTTCTCACCTTAAATACAGAGGCAGAAGTGCTGGTGGGGGGCAGGCAGCTCTGTGGGAGCCAGTGTTTGCAGGGCTCCCTCTCTGCCTCCCCCTCCCCCATGTGTAAACATGTAACCACTTGAAAAATCCAGCAGTTATGCATTTACCCAAAAAACAAACAAACAAAAAAACCCTTCCATTTTTTAACATACCTAGTACAAGTCCAGCAAAACCTCTCTTGAGATAGGGATGCAAATGTAGCCGACCGAAATTGCTAATGAAGCAGGGATTTAAATATCCCGTGCTTCATTAGCATAATCTCGCCTGCACACTATTCCAATCGCCAGCTGATTCGAACCAGGAAGTGTGCTCCGAGACGTGTTAGTTCGAATCAAACCCCTTGGTTTGAACTAACGTTACTCCTCAAAAAATGAGGAGTAACATTAGTTCGAACCAAGGGGTTTCATTTGAACTAACGTGTCCTGGAGCACACTTCCTGGTTCGAATCAGCTGGCGATCGGAATAGCGTGCGGGCAAGATTATGCTAATGAAGTGTAGGATATTTAAATCCCCATTTCATAAGCAATTTTTGGTCAGATACATTTGCATCCCTATCTCGAGATAGGGAGCAAGTGTAAACGTACCCTTATTGCCCTCTTTAATAGCTGTTTGTTCCCACTCTGGAATAGAGCAGTGCCCCCCAAAGCTTCCTTCTGGGAAATGTGTCCTCATCCTCTCAGGACAGCTCTGCTTTCAGCTCTTTGGCTAGGTCTCTATAGTTCAATTCCCTCTCTGGGGTGCCTCAGTATCCAGGCCACTTCTCCTAGTAGGTAATGGACCCTGGAGATGTGGGGGAAGAACCTGGTTTTCTTCTTCGAGGATGTCCCCGCAGGTGCTCCACTATGGGTGCTGGGCTTGCCCCGGCACCGCAGACAGAGGCTTGTCAGAAGCAGTATTCAGCGCATGTGCCACGGGGCTCACGGCTTTTGCATTCTGCAGCTCCTTTTATAAGGCCTTCCTGGCCTCTAATTGGCTGTTTCCCCTGCTGCACTCTAGCCTTCTTGGAGGACCTCTCTTTCTAGTGGGCTGATGTGGGGCAGGACCAAAAGGCCTCCAGCGAGGGGCCTCAGGAGCTAGTCTACCCCATCACACCAGCATTGAGACTCTCTTAAGTGGTCTGAAAACTTGCTTGTCCTAGTGTTTGAGGTATTCATCTGTGACTGACTCGGTTATTCTGGTCTTTCTACATCTTCTCTTAAAAATAAAAATTTTCCTCCAGGCATTGGTCATCCAGATCTAGTCTTCCACATCTGACAGAAAGAATCAATCCTCTGTTCTGATTGTGCAACAATGCAGATAGCTTCATTGGATCTGAACAGAGTACTGAAATGGATGCAGAATTCATTTATAGAGACATGTTTGAGCGTAGGAGGGGAACTCATTTAGAACGTTGGAGGGCTAATGGAACCCATAGAATGCACTTATCTTTTGGAGTTTGGGGGGGAGGGGTAATTTTTTTTTTTAAACACACAGAGGCTGTTAATTTTTTCTCTAATCCAAAGAAGGAAAGGCAGTGCAGATTGCTCTAGTATTATTTGGGGAAACATGCTGGTTGAACAGGCAGGGTCTGTCTTTTATATCAAGAGGTAGAATGTCCAGGAATGACGCTGAGTAATTTCTTCATGAAAGCAGCCAGTTATACATAGGACAGAGCCAGAGCTGATCAGTGAAAGTATTGCCTCTCCAAATCAACCTTTGGTTCTCCAGCTTTCTAAAATAATTTTATATATGTACGGTTGTGTCAGAAGCTAGAGAGGAACTAAAGGACAGTTAAGTGGCTTTTACAGTAAAACTCCATTGGTCCGGCATCCAATGCTCCGGCACTCCTGATGGTCTGGCACCATCAGGAACCTGGAAGTGCTCTGGCTGCCAGACAATTGGAGCTGGTCTGCGCCTGGCTTCCCCCGATTCAGCCGCTGCTGAAACTGACCAGCAGCTGAATTGGGAAGCTGAGGGCAGAGCAGCTGGGGTGCTGCCGGGTTGGTCCCATAGTGCTGCCCCTTGGGGCTGTGGGACCAACCTGGCAGCACCCCAGCTGCTCTTGGGGGTGCCTGGGGGAGAGCAGCTGGAGTGCTGCCAGGTTGGTCCCGCAGCGCTGAGGGGCGGCGCTACTGGACCAACCCGGCAGCACGCCAGCTGCTCTGCCCCAAGCGTCCCGGATTCAGCCGCTGCTGAAACTGACCAGCAGCAGCAGCTGAATCCGGGACGCCTGGGGCAGAGCCAGACTATCAGAAGGGGGGGCTATGAGAGATCTGGGGTGGCATGCACCCCACCCCAGACCTCTCATAGCCCCCCCCCTTCCGATAGTCCGGCATATCTGATAATCCGGCACCCCCTGGGTCCTAAAGGTGACGAATTATCAGAAGTTTACTGTATTACATTGATTCTAAAATCATGTATGTGTCCAGAAAGAACTGTTTCATGTGGCAGGGCACGTAACTCTCAAGTGTAGATAGCAAAAGGCAATACATTTCTAGAAAAAAATTACTGATGAGTAAAGGTTTTCTTATTATAGTTATTTTTAGTTGAGCCTTTGTCAAATATATACAGCTGTTAGTGATTTAAAAAAGAGAGAGAGAGAGAGAGAAAACAAATACAAGGTTTCCAGCAGTTTCTACTCGTTTTTTTTTCTCTTTCAGGAAATGAAAAAAGAAATTACAGTCTTCAAGCAAACTTAAGATCATAATATCTAAAATTAACTGATTTCTACTTTTCTAATCTATTTCTTTAATTTTATGCTCCTTTGTTGCCTGTGCATAGTCAATATCAGAGTGCATATACATGTATAAATATATTAAAATATATTGACAATCTATTGCTTATTTCTAAGTTTTTTTTTTAAATTGCTTATTTCTAAGTTTTTAATGCTACCTCTAGTGTAGAAATTGGAAGAGCAGGAGGGGTTTTGGTCTACTGAGATCAGTCAGCCCAGCAGTTCCCTCCCACATGCTCACTCAAAAGAGCTGCATAAGTCAATACATACTGTACAATTATGACAAACGAACAAATGAAAATACGAAGTAATTAAAACTAACATACTTTTAAGAAATAATATTATATAACTAAGGAGTTGTGTAATGCACACTCAGAAAGAGGCAGTGTCGCAGATTTGTTTTCAGATTGATGTAGCATTTCAGTTTTTCAGATCTCAAACTATCCAACGTTAAGTTGGGGAGGGGGCACTGTACAAAACACAGATCTTCATTGTTTGGTGCTGTGTAGGATCATCTAGCTGATTTTTCTGTACTCTAATCACAGGATATTTTGATGTTACAATCTGTTCTTTAAGACTGAAAACATGGGCATGTAGCTATTCTAAATTGTGAATGAATTACCTTATTCAAATTTAGCATTCATACATCAGTTAATACTGTGGCAGAGGGGACCTGAAAGACTGGGAGAAAGCATGTATGTGGAGTAGGGATGTTAAAATTAGGTTCATCAACTAATCAAATAGTCGATGGAATTTTCATCAATTTGATTAGTAAATAAGGGTGCTTCCACTTTGAAATGTAGTAAGAGCCTGCCCAGCTGTTGCTACATTTCAAAGATTGAAACACTGCTGGCCCCGCGCTCCATGCAGCACTTCTGCTTTGAAATGTACAAGAGCCCCAGCAGGTGGAACACCACTGCTGCACCTCTGCCCTCTCCCACGGAGCTGGAGCTGGGAGCAACCAGCTTTTAAGCCATCCCTCCCCCCAAAACCCTTCCTTCCCCCCCCTTGGTGCCTTTTTCTTATAGAGGTAGTATGGGGGGAGTGACTAGTCGACTAGTGTGTTGACTATCGAATAAGCTTTTGCTAAACTAGACAATTAGTCACTTACATCCCTAATGTGGAGAATCCAGTTCCTTTTATTCTTTATGCCTTGCCTTATCTTGACTCCCTACATAAGCAGCCACTGTCCTAGGTATTGACAGGATTGGCATATCTAGTTCACTCATCTGGTTCGCTAAATCCAAATAGGTGTACCACAAGTGCAAATAAGAACATAGGTGAGAAAATAATTGGCGGAGCAAAAAGTTGGAAGATGAACGAAAGAAAGTTCTGTGCATTTTTGGAATAATATTATGCTTAAAAAACAGCAGTTTCTGTTACACAGATTCTTTTCTTGTTCATTGCAAATGGGTAATTCCTCTCGTGAGTGGAATTCCAAGGTGGTCCAGAGTTAATGAGGCTCCAAGACTAACCTGCACCCTTCAACATAGGCCGGTACAACTTGCTCCTAACATGGAACAAGTTGGTAGTTCAGTTTTTCTCAGCTACTTTGTTTTCTAGTTTTAATTTTCTTCATCATGTAGTAGCAGATCCATTTCAATCCTAGCTTTGTTTTCCCTTTCCTGAAGTAAGGAATCATCAGATTGAGACTCTATCTGGTACCTCTTGTGTAGTATATCTCCCAGGGGATTCCTCTGCCTCCCACCACAGCAGCAAAGAAGCTTTTCAAGTATAGGTGGTTCTTCAAGAACCTTAGAGGGAGAGGGTGAGCTAAGGTCTGCTGCCACAAGCTGTTGACTCTTGTTCTACCAGAATGAGGTTCTTCTTCGAGTGGTTGCTCATGTCCATTCAAAGTAGGTGTGCGCACCGCATCTTCCGGAGCGTTTTCCCTAGCGGTACCCGTAGCGCCGGCAGGGCGCCCTCTGGAGTGGCGCCGCCATGGTGGGGTATAAGTACCCCTGCCGGCACTGCCCCACCTCAGTTCCTTCTTACCGCAGCGACGGTCATTGGAGGGTCTCCATATCTCCCAGCTTAGTTAATTAATGGTTCCCATTTTTCACATTCGTTGTAAATAGTTCTCATAGTTAGGTTATTTGCTTTGTTCCTTCCCCCTTGGGGGTAAGAAATGCCAGGGCCACAAGGCTTTAAGACATGCGCTGACTGCAGGAAGTTTATGCCCAGGGGCAACCCTCATGACAGTTGCCTTAAGTGCCTGGGTGAGGCTCATCTGGCTATTGCCTGTAAAATCTGTAAGTCCTTCAAGCCTCGTACCAGAAAAGAGAGGGTTTCCCACTTAAAACTGCTTCTCATGGAGTCAGTGCTTCAGCCGGTGCTGCCGGACCAGCCTGCGGTACTCAGCACACCGGCCTCGACGCGGGACGCCTCTCACCAGCACCGCGCGTCGACGTCCCAGCACCAATCACACTCTCCTCCAACTAAAAGAATGAAGAAGTCCCGGGGAAGGTCTTCGTCGAAGAAGACAACGTCGGTGGGGCACCGCACCATGGGCTCTCCGGTGCGCGTATCGTCCCCTCAGCGCGGCCACTTACCTCCGCGTCGACTGTCGATGCTGGATACGTTCGAGGCAGCGCAGGATCTTATTAGCCTCTCGACCTCCCCGCCATCCTCGGTGGACTTGGAAGGGTCGAGGTCACCATCCTCGGAGGCTCAGCTAACTACGGCTTCTCCCCAGCATGGCCCAGGTCGGCATGCTAAAGTGGCTTACACGTCGGGACCATCCCGTGTGGGATCAGTACCGATTGTTACCTCGGCTTCCCTATCGTCGCCAAGCCATCATTCCCAGGGAGCTTCCAGCCATGCGCGGCCTGAGCCACAGCTGAGCTTGCCAGCTCCCTGCATGGTGGTACCGGTGCTGTATCTGAGTAGCCATGTGGCATCCACTCAGACATCTCTCTCTTCCATGGAGGTCATGAAGGGGCCGGCGTCCATCTCCGTGCCCTCACCCGCACCGGCATCAACCCAGTGGTCTCGCCAGGCACCGGGCCTGGGTACCCCGGTGCCGCAACCGCTGAACACAACTCAACCGGCACCGGGTTTGAGCACCTCGGTGCCGCAACCTTGGGCACCGTTTCAACCGGCACCGAGCCTTAGCACCTCGGTGCCACAGCCGCTGACAACTCACCTGGCATCGGGCCTGGGCACCCCGGTACCGCAACTCCTGGCGACTCACCCGGCACGGGCACCCCGGTACCGCAACTCCTGGTGACTCAGCTGGCACCAGGCCTGGGCACCCCCCGGTGCTGCAACTGCTGGTGACTCAGACCGCGCCGGGCACTGTTCAACAATCGGCTCCGGGCCTGGGCACCCCGGTACCACAACTGGGTGCCGTTGAACAGTCGGCACCGGGCCTGGGTCCCCCGGTGCCGCAAGCGTCATTGGGCCTTCCGGCACATGCCATGGGTCCTCCGGCCCCACAGATAGCGCGGCCTAGACGTACTCATGCGGGCAAGCCAGAGTCAATGGCGAAGTTTGCCCCGCTCTCTGCATCGGCTCCACCCTTGCCGGAGTCCGATTATTCCTCGGACTCGGATGCTTCCTCCGTCCGTTCGGACTCGTCGAGGGCATCCTCGACCCACAGATCGAGGTCCAGACATAGGAAGGACCACACTCAACAAACATGGCCTCCACACCCGCAGTGGCCTTTCTGGACCCCCTGGGCCTACCACCAATGGCAGGGTCAGCTGCCTCCTTCTCTGGGGTTGGGGACGTCAGGGCACCGTTCCCGCCCATCTGCGTGCCTGTCTCGAGCCCCTCCCTCCCCCCTCCGGGAGCGCAACCCAACCCACTGGCATCGCAGCCATCGGCTCCAGAGGTGGACCCATCGGGAGCACAGGGTAAAACCCCACCCAGGGTGAAGGCACACTCCACCAGGGCGCAGGCATCCTCTGTGGCCTTTGGTGCCCGGGTCCCAATCACAGAAATCTGCAGGGCAGCCACCTGGTCTTCCCTCCACACATTTGCAACACATTATGTGCTACCTCAACAGGCCAGGGAGGATGCAAGGGTGGGTTCCGCAGTCCTTGAATCTGTAATGTAAAAATGTAAAGTTATACATCTGGTTGTCTTGTTCTGGGTTGGTGACCTGGCACTGTTTGTTGTTCAAATAAATCTGTTTTAGTGTTCACCTTCCTTTATGACTCTGGTGCTATGACTGTTCCGACCCCTCCTCCTTGGGGTTAGCTTGGTAGTCGCCTACTTTGAATGGACATGAGCAACCACTCGAAGAAGAAAAGAACGGTTACCTGTAACTGTTGTTCTTCGAGATGTGTTGCTCATGTCCATTCGACTCCCACCCTACCTCCCCTTTGTCGGAATATCCGGCAAGAAGGAACTGAGGTGGGGCAGCGCCGGCAGGGGTACTTATGCCCCGCCATGGCGGCGCCACTCCAGAGGGCGCTCTGCCGGCGCTACAGGTACCGCTAGGGAAAACACTCCGGAAGATGCGGTGCGCACACCTACTTCGAATGGACATGAGCAACACATCTTGAAGAACAACAGTTACAGGTAAGTAACCGTTCTTTTCTGAGTCAGTCAGGCATGGCTCAGGCTTTGATATCCTTCTCCCATGAAGGATATAATGCATGAAGTCAGTACTTCACCATGAGAAGGCTCAAACAGAAACATGCAAATTCTCTAGTACTTGAATGGCAGCCAGCTTGGGATGCTAGATCTCTTCTGTAAACAACCAGATGAAATACATACACATAGCACCAAAAAATACCCTGCATGGCTCATAGGTCAGGAAGCCAGTGGTCAACAATGAGTTAATTTTAAAAAAAATCTTTGCTTTTCAAGTATTATTAAACACAAGGTTTCCTGCATATGCAAAAATATTAAAAGCATTATATAAAACCAAAACATTTCCCTAGGTTTTTGGAAACCTAAGTTTAGTGCAGCTGTATAATATCAATGGAAGACACATCACACCTTCAAAAAACTATTTCTTTCCCATAAGTCACATAGAGCAAAGATACAGACCAGAAATTTCAGAGTCTCAGCTATAGCCATTGTCAACAGACCTGGTCTACATTATAAAGTTGGCTCTATATAAGTTGCCTTCCATCAGCCTAGTTGTGCACTAAAATTTGTCTCTAGCTAGCATAGGCATCTAATTATGGTGAAAAAGTAAAGCCACTTTCTTTGGTGACAGAGCTATGGTTGACTCTGATTGTAGACAGTGCAAAACCTATAGCAGCTGTTCCACAATGCCCTGTTCCCTTCTACAGTGACCACTCTGGTCATAGTTTTAAGCTTCATTGTTCATAGGTGATGGGGCTGGAATGGTTAACCACTAAGCCTCACCCTTAACGGTTTACCAGTAAGGGCTAGTGCAGCTCCTAGCCTGCCGCAGGGATGGAGGTGCTCCAATCCTTTGGGGCTGGCCTAAATAGCCCCCATCCGCAGTGGGCGCTCTATTGTCCCCCTTAATTGGTTAACCAGTTAGACATAAGGGTTATCAAATTAAAGTGGATTTTACATCCCTAATTCTCCCAAGTCCCTTGTATGTTTTTTGGAAAAAAAATGTTCCTGCTTTTCCACCTTGAGTGCACCTTGGAGCTTTTCTTTGTTGTGTGCAACCGACCAGGCTGTTTCACAGCTCCTGTAAAACTCTTGTAATTATAAATGCTCAATTACTAACACCCAAAGCTTCAGGCCCAGAGAACAGTCCAGCACAGAACAGCGAGGCTGACTGTTAAAATTAATCTTTTAAAGCTTTCATCAACTGCATAGCTCCACATTGTGTTCTTACAACGGTCTTTGGCTGTGTCTACATTGGCAAGATTTTGTGCAAAAGCACCTGCTTTTGCGCAAAATCTTGCCACTTGTCTACGCTGGCCGCAAGTACTTGCACAAGAACACTGACGTTGTGATGTATAAAATCAGTGCTTCTTGCGCAAATGCTCTGACACTCCCACTCAGGGATAAGCCCTCTTGTGCAACTGTTCTTGCGCAAGAGGCCAGTATAGACTGGCAACATTAATTTCTTGTGCAAGAAAGCCCGATGGCTAAAATGGCCATCGGAGCTTTCTTGCGCAAGAGAGCGTCTACACTGGCACAGATGCTTTTGCGCAAAAGCACATCTCTTGTGCAAAAGCACATGCCAGTGTAGACACTCTCTTCAGCAAATACTTTAATGTAAAAACTCTTGCGTTAATAGTATTTGCACAAAATCTTGCCAACATAGACGTAGCCTAAGTTGGCAAGAGTTCTAGCTGTTCAAAGCCTCTCTGCCTCCACCCTAACAGCAGCTTTTCCCCCATGCATGATATATTGCACAGAACACAAGCAGCTATAATCATTGTGATGGTTTTTCTCACTGAGGTCCAGTCTGAAGAAACGCTGTCACTCTTTACTCATAAGTCTTCCAAAAACATAGTAGTCATACTGCACCTGCTAAGAGAGCACCTTACTCTTCCACAGTTTGCGAACCCCACATTGCCTGTCTTCTGTAGCAGAAGATGATTAATGGCTGTATACATTTGTGTGACAATGGCTCTCACTGGATTTTCAAACTATAAAATGATTTCCACTGACTGATAGCAATCTGGCATTGCAAGTTTCCAGATTGTGAACACTACACTTCTGTCACTGCTTCTTTTTTTCTGGTGTCCTTGCAGAGGAGGACTGGTGCCAGATCAGAACATAGATCTAGGAATATGGCCTTCCTTAGTGGAAAGTTCTGCAGCCACTGCTACTTGTCATCCCAAATCTGCATTACAATGTGATCCCATCAGTGGTGCACCACCATCTGCAGCTGCTCCATTAATGTCTCCCATAGCCTTGTGTTATTTTTCACTATGTTCCTGAGCAAACTATCCTAGAAGAAACTGGCATTTCCATTGTTGCCTGCAAGTCTGTAAGTACAAGAGATTTGTGTGTCCTGTATTTGCAATATTCATGATAATGGCGATGCTAGATCTCTGTTGACTCCTTGCTTCTGTCAGAGATGCAGAGACCAAATAGTGCCATGTGTATTTTGTAGACTTTTTTTTAAGGCACAGTAATTGTGATCTATGAATAGTATAATGGATAGAGGAAGTTGCATGCTGGGACCCCTTGCTCCCTAATGTCCTGGACATGTCGTTTCCATCTTAAAAGGTATTCCACCATGAAGTAGTTCAGGGCACATTGGGATACTGATCCAGGGCATGGGACTTTGCAATAACCCAAACACTCTTGATGAGTATTTGCAGTGCTAAAACAAGTAGCCATGTATTCACATGCCCAAACGATTATAAAAATTTTGGCAGATGTATGCTGATGTAACTGGTGACCAAAAAGTGTAAGATAAAACATGGCCTTAATAAGAAAAGACTACTTGATAGTAGGGATGTTAAATATCGGTTAATTGAATAATCAATTCAATTGATTATTCAATTGCAGATCCATACTAACACGGCTACCCCCTCTGATACAATTAACCTCATGAATTCTTATCAGTTAGTTGACTATTCTATTGTCTCTGGAACAGGGCCAGCAGTCAGTGTGCTCCGGCCTCACTCCCGAGTAGCCCCCTGCCACTCCATACTGCTGCCTCTGTATCAGAGGCAGCAGCATGGGGTGCCAGGCAGGAGCTGGTCTGTGTGAGGAGCCGGTTTAAAAACCAGGTCACCTGATAAAGAGGCAGCAGTCCCTGTCTAAGGGGGTCTGAGCTCCTGGACCCAGTGCGAGACAGAACTGAGATGGGCTGCCTGCCCAACTGACTTCTAAGACACTTAAATTCAGAGCCACAGTAGGGGTAGGTCTGGGACCTGTTGCCAGGCTGCTGACCAGCCTGCTAAAAAATTTACTGGTGTGGGGAGGGAATGTGTGTAGTCTATAGCATTAACCCTATAAGCTTTTGCTTATTGATTGACTACACTATTACATCCCTACTTGATGGTAAGCATATCCTTGCTTTGAGTAAGGTAGGCCTTGAGTTCACATTGTGGTCAAATCTTTGACCTAATGGGGGATGACTGCTACTACAGGTTACAAGAAATCTGTTAAATCAGTAGCAACCAGTAATCACAGATACTCTGTGTATCTAAATGTACAGGTCTGGGGATGTTTGGGGAAACAGATAAATTAGTAGTGGAGAATACAAGTGGTATTCAAGAAGGGACTGATCCACTAACAAAAGGAAAAATCTGGAGCTGCATCTTCAAGAAAATCTTGATGCATTTTCTACTCAAACCAACACAATCCTCAATATTGACCAGACAAAATGAGTATCTCTGAGAGCTTAAAATTTCTGTGCAAGATTGCCTTTTTTTCTGTGCATTGCACCCAAAATCTTAAATGTCTTAATAGACAACAAGGCTTCTGCTGCACGTTACTATTTTACACCTATTCATGGACAAGATCAGCTCAGTACCATCTCAGGAAGCATGCCAGCTGTTTTGAGGAGGGGAGGAGCAGCACACGTGTTGCGAGATCCCCAGGTACCAGTCGAGCTGTCCTTGTCTTCACCTGCTGGCCAGTCCTCCCCAACAGCACCCTGCTCCCTCACCCTGGCCAGGGCCCCACCAGCATCTGGCCCCATCCAGACTCCCACCTACACCCTGCCCAGGGCCCGACCAGCACCCTGCTTCTGCCCCCTTGCCAGATCCCATCCCAAACTCTGCCCCTGCCTTGTGGCCAGATAGCATTCAGCACCCTGCCCCTGCTTCATGGCCAGATGCCCACCAGCACCCTGCTCCTACCCCCTCCCTCCTGGCCAGACACCTACCTCCAGCTTGCTCCTCTACCTTATTTTCTACCCAGATTCTGCATCCCTATCCCACTCACTGGGAGCCCTGTCCTGCCTCATTTCAGAGTGTAGAGGGGCCCACAAATTCCACTAACCCTGAAACCCCAGAAAGAGTTAATCTGGCCGGAGGGCCTTGAACCTTAGTTCTACCTCCTCTTCTCCGCCCCCATAGGTTTAGAGTGCTGGGAGAGTGAGGTGTCTCAGCTGGGGCTACATCAATGAGACTGGGGGGGTTTTGGAGGGTGGTGTGTGTGGTGTGTGGTTTATTTTGCATTTCACTAGTGTGGTCTCCAACTGATTTTTCTGTGGGTCAGTGACCCCTGACTTAAAACAGGTTCCCCACACCTCTCATAAATAAAAACAATGCTGAAACATTTTGTGTTTGACATATTTTATTTAAAAATGAAGCCTGTCCAACAATCCTCCAGTTGGGGCCAAGCCCCCATCTGGATGCAGCATCATAACACTCCTGCACACACACACCCAGACCCCAAACCTGAGCCTATCATACACTGGCGTGAGCCCCTTAAATCCCCACTGTACACCCAACCTTCCTGCCTTGAGCCCCTTATACACCCCAACCCTCCTCCTGACCCCAACACTCTCCAGCCTGGAGCCCCCTCCCTGAGTCAGCATCCCCTTCTCCTCCTCCTCCTGCACCCGAATTCCTTCCTAGAGCTTGCACCTCTCACCCTTTCCCACACCCAAATCCCTCATTCCCATCCCAGAACCAGCACCTTCTGTCTCAACACCAGGAGCGTGAGTGAGGCCTGGAGACAGCAAATGATGGAGAGGAGGGGAACAGAGAGGGTAGGGCCTCAAGGAAGGGATCAGATCTTGGGGAACGGATGGGGTAGATATTGGCTTGCCCTGACATTTAAAAAGTGATCTTGGGTATAAAAAGGTTGGAGACCACTGCTCTAGTACAACACTGAACCACCTCTGAATTCCACAGATGACAGGCATTTACACATTTGTGATGAATGGGGAAAGGAGGAGAAACAAAATTATCACTCACCGTATTGTGACACAGATTGAATCAGTTTTTCTGAAATGTTTAAAAAAAAATCAGTCTGAGGCTGATCTGGGCATTGAGACATTTCTGTCCAACCACCTGAAATTTGCTAAAATTTTAAGTAACTGAAAAAGTCTCTTAATGAAAAGTGCTTGGCCACATTCACCTTCATTGTTGCTCAAAGCTCTACTGGTAAAGAAACGAAAAGAGCACAGGTCCATTCTTTTAAAAGCAGTGCCCACTCTTCAGTGCTTCTAACACAGAAAGAAAAAAAAGTTTGTTTGAACCCAAACATTGCAGCCCGCTGCTATTGTGTAAACTAGAAAATGAAACTCTAATTGCTTTGTTTGCTTTTTCCTTTCGCACGCTACAAAAAGCACCCATGGTAAAAAAGAAATTGGGCTAAAATAGTTGTAATAACCTGCTTCCTCATTTAACACCACTAGATTGTAACTTGATAAACTAGGAGAGAGAGAGAAATACACAGCATAGGGACAGGATGATCTTTGCCTTGGGTCCCTTAGCTTAGCAGCTCAGTGGGTAAGAGATGGGGGGAGATGTCATGTGACCACTAGCTTTTTTTTTTTGGTCCTGATCCCTATGGCTAGAATAATACGTTGCTGGGACCAATCACAGGGCAGCCTTCTGTTGTGCCAGCTTTATAAATGGTGGCAGCTACCACTCCCCAGCTTCACACGCAAGACGAGAGGCGATTGTATCACTGCTGGAACAGCTCCTCCCCTCCCTGCTGCTCCTGCATGTGTGATTGAGTGAGAGACACTGCCTATTGCTACACCCGTTTCCCACACTCAGAGCATGGCATAGACTCTCTGCATCGAAGGGGGAATGGAGTTTTAATGCACAGATCAAATCAGGGTCTGTGTGTTCAGGGTGGGTTTAAAGTGCTATGTGAGTTCAAAGTTCACAGTTCAGTTACCCACCCCTCCCCAAAAAAAGTGCAGTAGTTTTTGAAATGCAAGATGGCGACGAGGCAGTAGGAGGAGGAGGTACAGACACAGGCTGAGTAGGAGAGAGGCAGAGAGCTGCACTTCACGGTAGGGATTTTAGCATTCTTTGCTTTCTCTGCTGGGGGTGCTGGGCGTGTTGGAGAGCGTGAGTGAAATGTCTTTGGTGGAAGCTGGGAAGTATTTCTCACACACACATCTCTAGCCATTGCTTCTAGAACTGAGATTTGAGAGGGATTCTCCCTTCAGTTTTCAATCATTTATAATATGGGAGAAGGGTGCTGAGATCAACAAACTCCCCACACCCTGGCTCAGTGATCATTTCTAGGGAAACGTTACAAAAAAAAAGATGTCTTTCCAAGGTTTAGGGGAAGAAAGGAGAAAGGAATAAACCATGGGAGAGTTCTTACGGCCAGAGACAGGCAAAGGGGTGTCTTCACTGAGCAGTTTTATACTTCTAAATATTTTTTAGGTGGAAGGGGCTGAGTGTGTATTTCTCCCCACTCTTCGCCTCCCTATTGTTTTGTCTGCAGATGATGGGACCTGTGTTATGCTTTCTCCCAATGGTGATTTAGAGGAGGTTCTAAAATCTAAATACTGTTGTGGGTGGCTTTTTGGGAGAGTTGGAGGCTCTGATGGGGGGAGGGAGCAATACTGAAAAAGTAATCACAGTTTTGAAATTTACAAATTTGATGATTCTTGTCCCAGTTGAATGAGATTCCTAAATCTCCTGGGAACATGCTGTAAAATCCCTCATGGTGAAGTATTTTTTTGTTTTTAAGCTACTGCAAAATTGAAGAACCAGGGAGATCTTCCTCTTTCCTCATCTCCAAATATGAGTTTGGCAGCTATGCAGAGAGGATTTTGTGTATGTTTTTGTCTTTCACAAATGGTGAAGGAAAATTGGACAAGTCAGGTGAAAAAGCAGCATAAAGAACTTAATTTTCATAAATTTGAAGGACCCAATATGCTTGTGTTTTTAATATACCAGTATTTATCCTTATGGATCTTTTAGTTAACTAATTGAGTCCATGGGATAAGTTCTAGTTCTGGCATCTTAAAATGC
Source organism: Pelodiscus sinensis (assembly GCF_049634645.1). Taxonomy (NCBI): domain Eukaryota; kingdom Metazoa; phylum Chordata; order Testudines; family Trionychidae; genus Pelodiscus; species Pelodiscus sinensis. Next base: position 19,909,381 of record NC_134712.1, read on the forward strand.
AAAATGAATTAGTTTGAAAAGATGGAACCTGTAGCAGTGTTTGCAGGTAAAGTTTGGAAATGTCATTTTTACTTTTTTTGGGACATATACACATACACCCAGGCCTGCATTCTGATTTTCAACTCTTCTCCAGATTAGGATGCACAGAAATAGAGATCCAAAGCAGTGTCAATAAACCACATACTTTGAAAAGAGGTTCTGTGCTTCTGAAAGGGATCAAAACACCTGCAAGTAGTGAATACTAACTGGTAGGTATCTCCATGTTACTTCTGAACATTTTAACCTTTCTGGGACGGCAGTTAACCATACTAATGATGTGGCAGTTTACCTTTCTCAATTTGCCATTTAAAATATAAGAAGTTGGTGTGTAAATGGATTTTTAACCAGAAATAAATAGCCCTTTTTTTAAAAATAGCATGCTGGAGGTATTCAGAAATATGAATTTCATTTTTAAAAAGCTGCAAAGTGTAATCTAAAACTTCTTTTAAAGGCACCAAAGTAAAGAGGAATTAAAACCACACAGTCAGTATAGAACAAAAATGTGTTTTGGTTACAAGGATTTTACAAAATCTAATAGGGCAAAAAATAATGTTTAAAGTAGATTCATAGATGATACGACCAAAGGAGACCATTATCATCCTCCTGAGCAACAAAGACTAATTAATTAATTCCTGTTTGAATTAGAGCATATTTTTTTAGAAAAACATGTACACTTGATATAAAAATTGCCAATGATGGAGAAGCCATCACAGTAAATCCATTGATTAAATCATTCCAGTGGTTAATTACATTCACTGTTTAAAGATATATGTCTGTCTTGTGCTCTGAATTTGTCTAGTTTCAACTTCTAGCTATCTGATGTTGTTGTACCTTTGTCTATTAGAATTAAGGGTCCTTCTGTTACCAGATTTCCATTCCCTGTAGAGATACTTATGCAACCTATCTTAAATCACCTCTTAATCTTTTCTTTGATTCAAGTGAATACACTGAGTCCTTGAGCCTCCTGTTTTTCAGTTCTTTACAAATTTTCATGGATCTTCTGAATTCTCTCTAATTTATTAACATCCTTCTTTAATTGTAGAAACAGTGTGGATATGGTAATCCAGTCATGATAACCCCAGGATAGTAAAATAACTTTCCTAGCCCCTCTTGATAGTCCCATTTTTATACATCCATACATTAGCCTTTTCTGAGTCTCTTTAACTGATGTGCATAGTGATATACCACCTACCTCTTTTTCAAAGTCATTGTTTCTCAGGTTAGACTCCTGCATCCTGTAAGTATGACATGCATTCTTTGTTTTTGTATGACTTCACGTTTTGTTGTATTGAAACACATATTGTTAGCTTGTACCCAGTTTATCAAACAATACAGGTTCCTCTGTATCAGAGACCTGTAAATCTTCTTTATTTATAACTCCCACAATTTTTGTGTCATCTGCAAACTTAATCAGTAAGTATTTTATGGTTTATTACAAGTCATCAATAAACATGTTAAATAGTCTAGTGCCAAAAATTGATCCTTGTGGGATTTCCCCCTCACCCCCTTAGAAGTGCACCCACTTGGGCTGTGTCCAGACTCAGGGGTTTTTTCGGGAAAAGTAGCCTTTTTCCGAAAAAACTTCCCCTGCGTCTAGACTGCAGCCGCGTTCTTTCGAAATTAAATCGAAAACGCGGCTTTTCTTTCGATGGCGGTAAACCTCATTTCACGAGGAAGAACGCCTTCTTTCAAAAGTTCCTCTTTCGAAAGAAGGCGTTCTTCAATGTAAACAGGGCTTCTTCGAAGGAGAGCATCCAGACTCACTGGATGCTTTCTTTCGAAAAAGCAAGCTGCTTTTTCGAAAGTTCAATGTGCAGTCTAGACGCTCTCTTTCGAAAGAGGCTTGCAGTCTAGACATAGCCTTGATGATGAGTTTCCCTTTTAAAATTACGTTTTCAGACCTCTCAGCCAGTTTTTAGTCTTATTTAGTATGTGCCCTGGGTAAGGGTAGCAATGAAGTACCGCATTACCTTTCCCCTCAAAAGAACTGAATTCAAATTCAGTTTAGAATCTTCAGTGAAAATATTTAGGTCTTAGTTTCTTGTTTATTTTGCAAAATTGCATCATGTCCAATCTTGTAACTCTGCTGTTCAACTCTGTCAATTTAAGTGGGAGTTGAACATGCTGCGGATCAAGTTCACAGTTTGTAGTCATTGTTCAAAAATCTTGGGGCATGGATGTCTGGGAATAATGTCTGTCAATAAGGATGGACAGAACTGAGTGGGATAGCTTGCATAGCATTGTCCTCACTTTGGTATAGCCAGCATTATTATTCAAGTGACATGAGCACCATATTAATACAGTTTGTGGAATGGTAGAAACTGGCTTTTTAATGGGAATTTCTTCATTATTACAGTAAGAGCATGTCTGCACTAGGAAATTATTTCAGTATAAATCCAGAAATAACTCTTTTGAAATAAACTTATTTTCCCAGGAAAGCAGGAGTACAGATTTCAAAATAACCAGCCTGTTATTTCGAAATAACAGGCTTGGTAGTGGACGCTCTGTTTATTATTTCAAAATAAGGAGATTATTTTGAAATAACTCCCTAATGTAGACCAGGGCTAAAAGAACCACATATTCAGACACTTTCCAAAATAATAGAAATAAAAATACTTGGCACTTGTATAGCACATTAAATCATCAAAGCATGTTAGAAACCCGAGGAGCACTTTTGTTTTTGTAGATTTAAAAATTAACCTGAGCCTGAATCCATGTGTCCTTATTTTTGCTATTTACGTACACCCTCATCATTACTTTATTGTTTAAACTTCCAGTGTAGCGTAGACATGGCCTTAGTTAGGTGAAGCCAGAATCAAAACTCAGTTTCTGACTCCCAGCAGTGTTTGTTCTCAGCCCACTGATTACACTGGCATCCACCTATAGCTTGTTAAATACTATGGGTGGGATTTTCAAAAAGCACAAATAGTAACTCTTACTGGGATTGGATACTTATTTAGGCCCTGATCCTGCAAATTGCTCAGTGGAACACTGCATGGACACAGAGGTTCACCCACACAGAAGTCTGGACATTCCAAGTGGGTGTGCTGGGTGTTCACTCACACAGCAGTTTGCAGGACGGGTGCCTATAATATATATCTGCTTGGAATGTATATGTAAAAAAAGAGAAAGTTAAAAATAAATAGTCAGGCCTTCTTTATACATTGGTCTCTTACATATCAGTTTAATGGGAGAAGAATTTGCATTTCAAAACTTCAAATATTTTTAGTTTTTTAGTTAACAAGTGTTACATTTAATTCATTATCTCGACAAACAGTTCCCCCACTCCTCTGGGTTCTTAAAGTCCTCCAGCAAAAACAAGGAATATAAAACTTTTTATTTTTGCCTTTTTAAAACAAATCTTTAAAGCATACCCCTTTTCAGACTTTTTTCACACATCAGAAGGATGCAAAATGGACATATTTAACTGTGGATTTGATCCAGCTAAAATTATCTATGACTTGCTGCACAGGGGAAGTATAGGTGATTCCTATCTGAGTGCCAATACTGCAGTGATCTTCATTGATGCAGAGGGAGCACTGCATCAGCGTTGATCTTATTGGTGGAGTCCTTGCCTTTTTGCATGGAGATGTTCAGTAATAGCCACATAAGGCATGAAAATTTTTAAAAACTTACGCAACTATTCCATTTTGAATCCATTCCATTTCAACTATATTAAAATGGAAATGTAAGCGTCATTCTCACACTATTCAGCAATTTCCCCGAAGGGTCTGACACTTTTCACTGGACTCCAGTAGACACAGGTTTTTTCAACATTGGATTTAATTTCACAAGTGGAAGTCTTGGCAGTTACAAGTAATTTTGATACCCCAATGGAAACATTGGGAGAAGAGTGTCAATCTTAAAAGTTTACCTTTGTCCTGCATTCAGTTTTTTGTATGGGATATATAAATGAGGGAAAGAGGGCACCCTTTATTTTAAATTATTCATGCTGTCACAAAACACAAAGATTTCTAACTGTGTGCTACCTTCCCTAATGGAGGATTCAAACAAAAGAAGAAACATTTTGAGACTTCTTCAGTTTCTCAAGAAATCCTTGGCTGTGCAATGATATGGAAATAGCTTTGAATTTTAAAAATTCTGAATTGTATATTTATTGGATATAAAATGGTGGCAGTGCAATATGCAGATGGAAACAAAAATGAGGTTTTGTTCATTTGTTAGCTTTTCTTGTTTTTCAGCAAAAAAAATAAAAATTCAATGGTTTCAATTTCCATAAAACCTGACTTGCAAAATCATCATGAACATTTTTTAGTCTAGGCACAAAATCTTTTTACCCACCTATATCTGGATGATGGTGAAAAAAACTAATATTATATTTGGCTGTCAAAAAAATTACTTGCCCAGGGCAAGCGAGCCAGTAGAATTTTGCAAGGCTGCCTTCAACAACAGATGCAGCTTATTCCCATGAGGTTCCCACAATCTGCCTGTTTTCTTATGCTAAATTTGGACAGTCTCATAAATGTTCTCTGAATACCACACCCCTATTTTATTCTGAAATGATTTAATTTGTGCTGATTTAATGATGAGATTAGATCTCTCTGCCTTCACTTCCTTTCCCACTTATGCCATCTCTTCCTCTACATTGCAAAATCACCAATTTAATACAGTAGTATAGAAACATTTCTAGCACATTCAACCCAGGGTGGACTGATTTAAATCAGCAAGCAGGAAACCTTGATTTAAATAGCCTATTTTAATCTTGTTTTGCATTTGTACTTTTTTCCTCGAGAAGCTAATTTTGTTCGGCCAGTATAATTTGGCACTTCCGTTTTCTAATCAAGATAATACACGATGTCTTATACACATTTATTTAAACAATTATATAGATTAAAATAAATATTCAGATTCTTATGTTGTACTTTTTTTATTATGTTAGAGAATGACAAATGATTCATATCTTACTAAGCCTTTTTTTTAAAAACTCGTTATTTGTGTCAAACTGCATTTGGATGGAAAGTACTACAAGTTGAACTTCTGTTAACAGGAACTCTCTGGTCCGGCAACATCTGTGGTCTGGCATGGATGTTGCAGGACCACAGAGTCCTGGCGGAGGGATGGTGGCCAGTAGTCCTGCAGACCGGGAAGTGTGGCAGCAAGGCCGTCTGACAAGGCCAGGAAGCCCAGTGTGTGGCAGCAGGGCCGTCCGGTGAGACCGGGAAACCTGGCACACAGGAGCAGAGCTGCCAGCGAGGACAGAAAATCTAGCATGTGGCAGCTGTGGCGGGGAGGCCTCCAATCGGTAGCAAAGCCAGGGCTGGCAGGGGTCTGTGGGAGTGGGGGACAGGAAGTCTTCACCTGGCCCAACAAAGTCCCTCATCTGAGACCAGGGAGGGCCAACTAATAGTCAATTAAAGTGCACAAAACCGTATTTTAAAATCTTAAATATGCTGGATTCATGAAAGAATGTGGTATGTTTATCAAAACATGTTTTGTTTTTAAAACTGATTTATTAATCAAATGAAGTATTATTCGTAGTTAGATTTGAACTCAATAGTTTCATTACTGGGTTCTTCAAGATTTTAGACATAATAGATCTCCTCCTCTTACACCTCTTTTCTTGTAATAAATTGAAAGAGACAAATGAACTTTTCTGCTTTTTCAACTTCCAGTTGGTTTCTCAACTTTGAATCACCTGTTTATTGAACTGAATTACTTGAATAAACTAAAATGAAGAAAATAGTCATGCTGAACCAGCAGAAGAGGATACTCTTGTCAAAAGCTGATTTAGCACTTCACACACCTGTCTTAAGTGCTTAGCCAGTGACTTCCAGCAGTGCAGTGGTTTGGCTTTAAAATTTCAGCAGCAAACAGGTACTGCTTGAATATTTTTATTTACTTTAAATTATTTTAATAGAGTTAAGCTTAGTCCTTAACACACATTGTTATATTTTCTCATTTAATTTTAAATAGGTTCACTTTAAAAAAAATAATTTACACATTAAAAATGTATGTATTCATTTTTTAAATTTTTACTACCCCTTGATTTAAGCACAACACCTCTCTGAGATGTTTGTGTGTTCAGTATAGGAATGGTACTTCATCTTGTATACAATAATCCTCACTAATGTAACTGAGAATAGTAGTTTTAATGTTGACATATGGCACAACAATATAATGTGCATATATAGCTTAATGGTATGTCTTTAATATGTATTCTGTTTGGACTATTATATTCTTGTGCCAATAAAAGGAAGGCAAATACATTATCAATATTAACAAGATGATTGTATTAAAAATTGATTGGATTATTTTTTAAGCCAATATAAGATATAATTTTAGGTTTAGAGTCTTTCTTCTTTGCTACTCCCTCAATATAATGCTGTATTATTCTTTGAAATAAGAGTGGACTCTGAATTCCTTAGACAGCTTGCATTTTCCGAATTCTTTTTCTGTTGTTTTTAAATTTGAATGGCAATGGTTTCAAAGTAAATACAGAATCTGTTTATAACATTCTAGGGGTCTGCTCTTGTTCAAGTGGATAGTAAATTCCTTTTAACTCTAGTGGGAGTAGGATTGGCCCTTAAAACAAGAATAGGCTGCATAAATAGATTTAAATTTCCAATATATTTAAAAACAATTGTTAAAGGGACACTATTGGGCACCTTACATTTTTTTTGTTTAAAAAGAACAAAGATAATTTTAATAGAAATATTTGCACAACATTAACAAAAAAAAATTTCACATCACCCTTCATCCAAATGTTGGAGCATTACACTAGTGCATGAGAACCACAAAAATCAAGTTTTCATTGCTCTGCTCTGGTGCAAATAACTCGGGTAATACACTTTTTGAAAAACAAACATCCTTAAGCATCCCATTAAGGGTGATGCTTATTGGTTAACCTATTATAAAACCATGTTTAGTTTATTTTAATTTTCTCATACTTGGTCTCTTCTTGAGAATTATTTTTCTTGGAAATTTTGGTCCAGAAAAGTTAGTTTGTTTCAAGAGCAAATTTAATGGATGGAAAAATAGGGAGTTCTTATCAATGTAAATCCCTACCGCCCCTCCCCCCCCCTTCTTTCTGAATAGCTCTAATGCCTTGGGTTTGGAGTAGGAACTTGAAATTTGGCAGAGGAATAGCACTAAGGTCAGAGAAGTGCTTTTCATTGTTCCTATAAAAAATTGACAGCCACAGAATAGCCGTACTTGAATATGTGATAGTGTCACTTTATACAGCTATAGTCCTATTTGTGATGCAGGCAAAATGGATCCTCTTCCTTCTTCTGTCTTGATTCTTGTATTGACAGCTATCACTGTAGTACCGCAAACAATGCTGCTTATGTACTAATATGTGCTAATATTTGTAGAAGGAGAAGCAATAAGTTGTAAGCTAGAAGTCCATGTATTCTTGTTGCACCTATATTACTGGGCAATGTTAAGGGTTGAAAAGTCTCCAAACATATTATTACTGAGCAAGGTTTCACACTACTGCTCTAGGAGAAGGCAAATTTCAGTACTGAGACCAAGACAGGTTGCAGAAGGTCACTGCTGTGAGTTCATTTCCAGTATAGCAGGCACATCTCATGCAATTACCTATACTGCCTCTTGAAAAACATGGGAAATCTGTGCTTAGCTATGCCATTGTTAAAATGGGGCTATTTCTGTAGGCTCATCTGCTCAAAGTACATTGAGCTCAACAGATGAATAAGTACTGTGTCAGTTCACTAACTGTTGTTTTAAAAAAAGGACAAAACTTTCAATACCTTGGTCTAACTACTACACTGCAGTCCCTTACCAGAGCCAAGAATGGACACCCAATAATCCTGATCCACATTCCATTGGTATTTAGAATATAATTACATATGACAGACTTTTCTTCTATTCATTTTCCTTTTCAAAAAGCTAGACTAGATGATGTAATTATCCCTTCTGGCCTTAAACTCTGTGGGGAAGAAAAAAAACAAAAGAAAGAAAAGCTGCTCCTATGAGGCCTGACCATTAAAATTAATAGGAGTCTTTCCATTGCCACCAAAGGGCTTTATCTATTGGGCAGCTAGCCCCCAGCCTCGTCACAGTTCAGGTTGTAGCCTGGCAGTCATCCCTTACTGGTTGTGGTATGAGGAAAGGCTTTACAGCTCTATGAATCCTGCAGCCATGCTTAGTTAGAGAGCACAAAATATCTATTTGTTCATTACAAACTACAGCAGTTTGTGACTCTGGGGTGTTACTGTTAGTGTAAAGAAATGAAAAAAAGATGGGTGACAATGATCAACAAACTGAACAAAAAGGTCCATATATTAACAGCGTGGCTCTAACATACAGTACTGCTTTAGGGATGTAATAGTATAGTCGATTAACCGATTAACCAATAAGCAAAAGCTTATAGGTTAACACTATACACTACACACATTTTCCTCTCCCCTCCCTTGCCAGTACATTTTTTAGCAGAGGGAATTTTGTGAAAATTTATGGCCCTTAATTCAGTTTCCGGTTTTACTTTGCGCTTCATCTTCAAGCAATAATGCCTTCAGAGCCAGGCAATCAGTGAACATGTGGAGGAATTCAGGATATAAGACAAAATTGAGGACATTGAATTCAACCAATTAATAATTGATAAAAGACCAGCTTGGTGATGGTTGATAGTATAAACCATGAAACTATGGAAAGTGTCAGAAAATGATTGAGTAACTACTACTCGGGTTGACAAGGTGAAGTGTTATGGGCAACTTGACTCCTGGTCAATTAAAACAAAAAGTAGTTTCGGGTGCTTCAGCTTCTCCTGAGTCACATATGAATGTTTCCGTTTTTACAATCACATTTTGAGTGAGTTTTTCTTTGTTTTTGATTCAATTTTCTTTCTCCCAGAAGACTTCTGTCTTTGTTTTGAAAATATTTATATACAGCTTCACAGTTCACTAAATTTAGGACATTGACTGAGAAAAATGTTGAACATTTAAAATAATAGGAAAGGGTTAACTGGTAATGTAAATAGTTCACTTTTCCATTTTCATTGACAGAAGCTTCCCTTTCAGCTTTAAAAATTAAGGTTGAAAGTTCTGAACCTGCAAAGATTTTTCGTATGCTGTAACTTTGAAGTCAGTTGGAAATAGCCATAGTGCATAAAATTAGGCATATGTGTAAATCTTTCCAGAACTGTGGCTCAAATCGTAAAGTTCAAGATAAAATTACAAAAAGATTTTAATAATGAGTAAATCTTAAAGGATTAATAGTACAGTTGATTGAAAAGGTTTCACAATGAAAAATACCTTTTTGAGAACATGGAAAATTTTGCTAATTTTTTTTAGAATTCTGTTGAAAAATCAATAATGTTTTTTTAAAACAAAACCTGTAAAATTTGGCACATTTTTTATCAAAATGAAAGTACAGGTTGCACTTCCCTAAACCAGGACTCTCTCATCTGGCAGCATCCGTGGTCAGGCAGGACCACAGATGTTCCTGAATGAGAGAGCTCTGGGGCAAGAGGGCCAGTAGCTGAGAGCCCTGCGTGCGGCGAGGCTAGTGCTAGCAGGGCCAGAGCCTCAGCGGCCCGGCAGTGGTAGCAGGGCAGGGGCAGCCCAGCAACCCAGGTGGTGCCACGGCAGCTAAATCAGGGCTGCATATCAGCCCAGCAGTGGGGGCAGGGCCACGGCAGCCTGTCTGGCAGCCAGGGTTGCCAGGTATCTGGTATTCTACCGGACAGTCCGGTATTTGCGCTCTTTGTTCGGTTTAAAAAAAAATCAGAATACTGGACATGTGCAATGTCTGGTATTCTCTGATTTTTCCGACTGCACACCGGACGGAAGCCGCCACGATTGGTGCTAGGAACCTGTGATTGCACAGAAGCCTGGCGCTGATTGCAGCCCTGCCTCCCAGCTGGGACTCCCAGGCTGGGAGGTGGGACCGCAATCGCTGCTCTGGGCGCATCAGTAGCCTAGCGGGGGCGGGGGGGGGGGGGGAGTGGCTGAGAGTGGCAATCGCCAGTCTGGGCCTGTCAGAAGGGGCGGAAAGAGTGGCTCGGAGAGGCAGTACTTATTATCCCGTGCTCCTTTTTTTGTTGGTGATGGTTTGGGTGTTTTTTTTTTTTTTTTTTATTTGCTTGACCAAAATACCGCATGCAGTGGAGCTGGTGCCACAGTGGGGCCAGGGCTATGTGCTGACAGTGGGGCTGGAGCAGCAGTTCTGGCAGCGGGGCAGTGCAGCCGTGTCACCCACCCGTCAGTAGGGGCCTAAGGAGCCAGTGGCAGGGAGGGATGGCAAGCCGAGGGGGCTGGTGCCAGGGTACCTTCCCTGATCCGACAAATTCACTCATCTGGGACCTCCCGAGGGTGTCGGCCTAGGAACGTCCAACCGGAATCTTTTTTTTTCTGGAAATAAAATATATTTCCCAATCAGATATAACTAAAATAGTACATATTAAAGCTTTAAATAATCCACTGTGAAAAGTTTCCTTACCATTGTTTCTAAAAGTACCATCAACAATCAGACAAATAATTTTAATTTATTTTTCACTGTGCAATAGTTTGAGTGTAGATAGTGTAAAAAAAATCCTCCTCGGTTTTTACACTTTCTCTTCCATGTTATGGGGCGCTAATGCTACTGCATTTGGCTTGCAAGCTCTGCAGGGGAGTTTTCATTTGTTTTTGTAAAATAATATCCATGGAAACATTTCTCATAGCTGACACTGTTCTTTGCATGATGGCTTGTACCTATTCCAGTAAAGTGTGTGCATGCTCAGGCACCAAACCTTTTCCCCTAACAGCACAGGTCAGGTTGGCTGTGGAATCCCCTGGTGTGGCACCTTCATGGCGCTCAGTATATGAACTTGCTGACCAGTATCTCCTCAGTTCCTTCTTCCTGCTAGTGATGATCATTGGAACTGGTGGCTTGCTAAGCAGGTGCTTATTCCCCATGCCTTTCAGTTATTGTAGTTTTAGTTATTTTACTCTGTTCTAGTTATCGTAGTGCCAAAGGTGAAAGTAAGGCAGTGTGCCCTGGTACAGTGCTCCAGCAAGAGCCAGCTGAGCACTCAGCTGTAGGCACATGGGCCACGGCTTGCCATGCACTCTCCCAGCTAGGCTCCTGCAGCGCAGGCTGGCACGGGTGGCCCTGCATGTACAGCCAGGTGAGGCAGGTGTGAAGGGGGATGACTGGGAGCATGCTCGAGGGGAGGCATGTACACTTCCAGCTGGGCTCCTGGTGCTGCCCCTCTCTCGTTGGATGCCAGGCAGTGCACATACAGTCTGTGGTGTGCATTGCTGCCAGCTGCCCATGGGAGAAAAACAGGAAGAGAGCGGCATGCCAGGGGTCTCTCTCACCACCACCAGAATCCCTGCAGCAATGTCCACACATACAGGTAGCCCACAGCTTCCTTGGCAATGACAGTGAACAGGAGCAGCATGGCAAGGACCCATCCACCAACCAGGTAAAGAAACTCAGCAGTGACAGGGACTGCCCCAGACTCCCTCATACTCCCCACCTACGCCTGCCCTGCCCCCCCCCCCTCTCTCTCTCTCTCTCTCTCTATACATATATATATATACACACACACACACACACACACACAGCCCTTCACATCCCCATCCTTCCTGCACCCCCACATACATCCTCTGTCCTGACTCCTGCACCTCCCCAACCCTCTGCCCTGACCCCCCACATACATTTAAATTTCTTACAGGTACTGTCCTATCACAACCCCACCACCACTTATCCTGAGTGCTCCAGCAAGGAGAGGTTGCAATAGGAGAGTACCTGTAAGAAATTTAAATGTGGGGGGAAGGGTCAGGGCAGAGGGTGGGGGAGGTGCAGGAGCCAGGGCAGAGGGTGTATGTGGGGGTGTAGCGCTTTACATAGGCAGCTCTCAGACTACAACCCGCCTCCACACGGCAAGACCCAGCACTGAGTTAATCAGTGTACAACTCTCTAGTGTCTATTGCAAAACCAGCATCACAGAAGAATTCTGGGCACAGAGACCCACAATCTCTAGCACCAAGCCCAAAGGAAACAGTCCGGCACCTATGCCATTCCCCGATGCCACAGAAGCAGCACGGGAAGCAGGGAAGAAGTGGATCTTTGACTCCAAGACCCACCCTTTTCGGAATCAGCCAGTAGGGCATGCCTAAGGGAGGAGCACCCAGTGACCATACGACTTCGACCTCACGGAGTGGGGGGAGGGGGACCATCAAGTCTGGTGCCATTGGACCCCTCATCCCAGGTCACTGAGGGGTAGAGCTGCCATCCATCCCAGACATCTTCAAGGCTGTGAGGGACTTGAATCGCCATGACCGTGGGACATGTCACTGGGACAAGTCACTGGTGCCACAATGTGCAGCACCGTCTCAAGGCAAACTAGCAACGCTTCTTCGCTTGGCACAGCATGCAGAGACAAGATGCCACTCTTGGTTCCTGGTGACACCTTTCAGACTCCTGGCACCACTACAGGCACTGGTCCCCATAGTGCATCAGGTCCTTTTCTTTCTACTCAGTTATTTTGAGCAGTGTACTCACTATTTTATGTTCTGCCTTTTCAATATATTTCTCTTCTCATTTTCTACTTGTACTCCTTATTGCCCCATCTTGCTCCCTGTTAGCCTTGACTAGGAGTTATATGTGAAGTGTTACTCATCACTGAGCAATCACTCAGAGCTGAGAAAGGAAGAGAAAGCAAATAGATTTCATTTTCCTACCAGCTGAGAAATCAAAAGTGAAGGAATAAAAGTGAAACTATACAGCATCACAAGCTACAAAGAACTTCTGTTCTGGTGAGCTCTTAGGGCCTGATTTTTAAAAGTATTTGAGCACCTAACTTCCATTTAAATCAGTGGGAGATAGGTGCCCAAATACATTTAGAAATCTGACCTTTAGTAAGTTTCACCCATTTGGCAGCATAGTGTCAAAATATGATCTTCTAAAATTACTTCATCCTTTAAAAAAATCATATCTAACGTGCACAACTTTCTTCATAGAACTGCTTGCACCAAAGAAGTATGTTGTTTGCTTGGTAAACAGGCTAGAGGGATGGCATCGGATGTTAAATTTAAGCACCACAAAGCAAAATAGAGACTTGGGGCCAATCTGCACTCACTCACACCCTGTCCTGCTTCAGAATTGGACAGGCAGTATATTGGTAAGACCCTTACTTTGCTATGGCAGCCCTGTGTAAAAGTTACGTTTTGTGATCTAGAGGAAAGTAACATTTTCAAAATTGACTTGGGCACTTAGGATTCTAAGTCTTATTGAAAGTCAGTTGCTCAATATTAACATTTGAGGCAAGGGCCAGTCTAAATTTTGGGAATCAGCCTAGCTATTTCATTTTTTTCCAGTCCGGGAAAATAAGCTAACACCTGATACACTCAAGTGCATTTTTGAAATTATCATCATTCTGGTTAAATGAATTCTGTAAATACTATAGACACTGAAGGGATATACTAGCATTTCTTTTGAAGAGTCTTGTATAATGATTATCTACATTAGCAGAGATTTTTTTCAAGTGTAAATCTATTTTTTAAAAAGGGATGTATACAGAAAAATATTCCAAAGAAGATATACATGGGGAGTTGTGATTCAATAAAGTAAGGCATTAGATTTAGACCTCTGTTTAGGAAAATGTTTAATCGTGGGATTATGTACTTTCCTGAATCAGGGTCTTAATCAGGAAACCAAAGAATTTGTAAACATCTGTAAATTCCATACGTTAACTAGACAGACTTTGTTCACTCCTTGCAAACATAGGGATGTGGTCCGATTTACATTTCAAGCAGGACAGATTCTTCTAAAAACAGTGGAACATCTGTGTTCACAAGCAACAGACTTAAGATTAATCAGACCGTCTTTGCCAGCTTTTTTCCTGTATAACGTGATTTTATGTGTTGTATTGTGTAACCCAAATGGAAAGTACTTCTCACTAGCAATCACAATGCATAATGGGATGCTGACCATTAGGTGAACTGATTGCCCACAAGCTGCTACCAGTTTACTCTTTCAAAAACTGAGCATGTTGCACAGCATTATGTGCAGCTAAGTGTTATCACTTATTTCTCCTTTGCCTCGGAGAAAAATTTGAAGCTAAAGATAATTACTGTTTTTCAAAATGGGGGATAAAAAAATCAGGTGACTACTATGTATAACAAATATTTCATTCCTCTCCTAATTTTTTTCAGTTTTCATTCCTTTCTTCCATTTACACTCTTCTCTCTTTCCTCGAAAGCTCTTTCATGAAAGCACTCTCCTTCCAGTTGAAGTCTGCTAAATACTATTCCCTTTATAAAGCTGTCTGAAACAGCCAAGAGAGATTGCTGCTCCATGTTCTTCTCCAATTGAGCGCACCGCCACCTTGGAAGCTAAGGACCACATCCAAGAGTTAAACTCTAATCCTCAGCCATAAACTCATATCTTTGAGGATCTTCTTGTGTAGAAACTAACATTTGACTTTATTTCAAGTAGGGATGTTAACATGCAGGTACCGGTAATGGTGTAAACATGTAACTGCTGAAAAACTCAGTGGTTACCGACACCTGCAGCCAGCTTCCTGGGGGCCAGTTCACACTGTTCCCAGGGAGCCGGCTGCTTCACCACGTGTACCAGTTCATGCCTGTCACCCCACGTTGCTACCTCTGTATCAGAGGCAGAAGCAAGTGGCTCCCTGGGAGCAGGACAGGAGCCTTCATGTAACCGTGAACATTAAACTATAAGCCAAGGCTTGTTGGTTAATGTTTACATGGTTATGTGCTTACATCCCTAATTTTAAGGAGAAAACAATGAAAGAGATTACAAATCTCTGCAGAAGTTTCTGGGACGCTTTCCTAGGCACTTTCCTTTGCCCATGGGAGAAAACTCAATCCACTTTGGCCCCTTTTAGAAAGACATGAAATTTTTCTTTTTCTTAATCTATGTAAATCTGCATAATTTGGTATATTTTAATTGTAGGTATATTTTGTCTGAATATCTGTTCATTCTGTCTCTTCTGAGAAATAGACAAGGATCTCTATGCCTGAAGTTATAATTTTGGTGTTTCAGCCCATGTTTTGTTCTGGTGTAACTAGGGTTGCCAACCGTCTAATTGCACAAATCCAAATACCCCTGCCCCCCTCCACTCCGATGCCCCAGCCGTTCACCTCTCTTCCTCATTCTCCTGAGGCAGGGGGTTCTGGGCTATGGCTTAGTGGTTCGTAGTGTAGGAGGGGACTCTGGATTGGGGGTTGGGTTGCAGAAGGAGGTGTGGGGTGCAGGTTCTGGCCCAGTGGCATTTACCTCAGGCAACTGCTAGTTAGCAGCATAGAAGGACTAAGGCAGACTCCCTGCCTGCCTGGTCCCCTTGTTGCTCCCAGAAGTGGCCACCATGGAATTGTAGCCCCAGTGCCATGCTGTGCTACCAGACTTTTAGCTGCCTAAAATCTTCCAGTGTGGCTTCAGTAGCCTCTGGGAAATAGAGCCTGATTCGAGGAGACTCCCAATGAAACTGAGAGGGTTGGCAACCGTAGGTGTTGTTCGATCAACCATTTCTCAGTAGTGCACACAGCAATGCAGGAAAGCGCACTTTAGTTAACCAGCCTGTGTAGCAATTAACTTAAACTAGTTTGGAATAGAATCTTCAAATCCTGAATTTCAGTGATATTTTGGGTATTGAGACAGAGGATGAGCTCTTCACCCCTCTCTGCCAGACTGCCATAAAAAAGGGCTCTATAAATCCCATATTGGCACTGGGGACATGACCCAGCATAGACACTGTGGGGAAAATAACCATCAGACTGTCTCCTGAAGTCGTCCTCAGAAACCTTGGCACATGAGTGTGCCACGCAAGGATGGGCAGGAGGGTTGTTTCACGAGGCGGGGCTATGTCCCTTAGAGAACCCTGGCAAGGCTACAATAATTTCAGCAGAGCACTCTGGCATTGACAGATGCAAAGATAGTTTAATGCATCTGATCTCAAAATTGCACCAGCATTTTAAAAAAAGGACACAATTGGAAAGTCATTGTTCCGATACTATTCCGTGCTTGATGTCCTTGATTAGTCCTATTGATTTCAGTGGGTCCATGTCGGAGGAAATAGTGATGACATCAAGCACGTAGTGTTAAACTACTTCTAGTCCCAAAATATTTCTCTGACTAATTAATAGAAATTACTTATTTCAGACTTCTGTAATGATGGTTTCTCTTCTTTACTGCAGGTGGTGGAAATGGACCTTAAGAAATTGTGACTCAACATTTTATCCTTCAACTACAAAGTTGTTGTTTTTTTAACCTGTTTGCACTACAAAAAAAGCTGCTAATGGGATAAATGTTGAGACATTTCAAGATTTGACTTGAAGAACCAAAAGCCATTATTAAAAATCAAGAAGAGCTTGAACTTACATCACGATCATTCAATCAATATTTCCTCAAAACAGCACAATGGCAAGTAAACGAAAATCCACTACCCCATGCATGGTCCTAGCAAGTGAGCAGGATCCTGACTTGGAAATGATATCAGACTTGGATGAAGGACCTCCTTTACTTACACCAGCAGAGAATGCTACAGTGGAGAGTATATCAAGTGATGAAGACATTCAAGAATATATGGATTCAGACAATCAGCAAAATAAAAAAGTCGAAGGTGGCTATGAATGTAAATACTGTACATTTCAGACGCCTGATTTAAATATGTTCACTTTTCATGTGGATTCAGAACACCCTAATGTAGTACTAAATTCATCCTATGTTTGTGTGGAATGCAATTTTCTTACCAAAAGGTATGATGCTCTTTCAGAGCACAATCTGAAGTACCACCCCGGAGAAGAGAATTTTAAACTTACCATGGTGAAACGGAATAATCAGACAATCTTTGAGCAAACGGTGAATGATCTCACTTTCGATGGGAGTTTTGTGAAAGAGGAGAATGCTGAGCTATCCAACATCTCAGAGATCCACTCCTCAGGAATCTCAATTAGCAAAACTCCTATTATGAAAATGATGAAAAACAAAACTGAGGCAAAACGAATTGCTGTTTTCCACAATGTAGCTGAAGACATTCCTGGTGAAGAAAAGGAATCTGAACATGAGCCAGACTGCGAAGAAGTTGTCGAAAACCCACAATCAGCAGTTTCTGAGGCCAGAATGAACAATCCAGCTGCTTGCAGTACAGCTGATACAACTAACACAGTAATGACTCCAGCGCCAGTGA
This sequence comes from Pelodiscus sinensis, assembly GCF_049634645.1. NCBI lineage: Eukaryota > Metazoa > Chordata > Testudines > Trionychidae > Pelodiscus > Pelodiscus sinensis. The sequence goes on from NC_134712.1 coordinate 19,926,542, forward strand.
TTCAACCTGGGGTGGCACAGGTAATAACTGCTGTCACGGCTCCACAGAACTCGAACTTGATTCCAAAAGTCTTAATACCTGTAAACAGCATTCCAACCTACAACACTGCTTTGGATAACAACCCTCTTCTGCTTAACACCTATAACAAATTTCCCTATCCAACCCTGTCAGAAATCACAGTTCTCTCTGCTCAAGCTAAATATACTGAGGAACAGATTAAAATATGGTTTTCTGCCCAACGTCTGAAACATGGAGTGAGCTGGACGCCAGAAGAAGTGGAAGAAGCTAGGAGGAAGCAGTTTAATGGCACTGTGCATACTGTGCCACAGACAATTACGGTCATTCCAGCACACATTTCAGCAGCTAGCAACGGTTTGCCATCTATCTTGCAGACATGCCAAATAGTTGGTCAGCCAGGTCTTGTCCTCACTCAAGTCGCAGGCACAAACACATTACCAGTCACAGCCCCTATAGCTTTGACAGTAGCAGGGGTCCCAAATCAAACACAGTTACAGAAGAGCCAGATCCATACCGCCCAACCTGTTGCAGAAACAAAGCAAGTCGCTGCCATTCCAGCCCCTCAGCTTATCAAACACGAAACCACGTTAGTAAATCCGGATTCATTTGGCCTCCGTTCCAAGAAGACGAAAGAACAACTGGCAGAATTAAAAGTCAGCTACCTTAAAAATCAGTTCCCGCATGATTCGGAGATTAGTAGGCTTATGAAAATAACAAGTCTGACCAAAGGAGAAATCAAAAAATGGTTCAGTGATACACGATACAACCAGCGAAACTCAAAAAATAATCATGGCATTCATCTCAACGATTCTTCCACCACAATTATTATTGATTCAAGTGATGAAACGAATGAGTCCCCAACATTAGTCACACCGCAGCATAAGCAGTCATGGAATGCTTTCCCTGATTTCACCCCACAGAAATTCAAAGAAAAGACCGCTGAGCAGTTGCACAATCTCCAAGCGAGTTTTCTCAACAACCCAGTCCTGACAGATGAAGAGTTGAATAGGTTAAGGGCACAAACTAAACTGACCAGGAGAGAGATCAATGCCTGGTTTACAGAGAGAAAGAAAACCGATGCTTTAAAGGAAGAAGAAGCTGAGGTAAAAGAGAGCAATGAAAGCAGTTCAAAAGATGAGGCTGGAGAAAACTCTCAGGGAGAGGGATCTGTTGGGGTAAAGTCAGGGGGTTCTACGAGCAAGATGGGTAAAAAGTCACCAGAGCAGTTACACATGCTTAAAAGTTCATTTGTCCGCACTCAGTGGCCAACCCCACAAGAATACGACAAGCTGGCAGAAGAAACTGGACTTCCGAGATCGGACATTGTTAGCTGGTTTGGGGATACTCGCTATGCCTGGAAAAATGGTGGTTTGAAATGGTACTATTACTACCAGAGTGCCAGTGGGAATTGTATGAATGGTCAAGGCTTTGTCAGAAGGAGGGGGAGAGGAAGACCAAAAGGGAGGGGAAGAGGAAGGCCTCGTGGTCGGCCTAGGGGAAGCAAAAGGATAAACAACTGGGACAGAGGACCGTCCGTCATCAAATTCAAAACTGGAACAGCAATCCTAAAGGATTATTATATGAAGCATAAATTCCTCAATGAACAAGACCTTGATGAACTTGTAGCCAAATCTCATATGGGATATGAGCAGGTCAGAGAGTGGTTTGCAGAAAGGCAGAGAAGATCAGAACTAGGCATAGAGCTGTTTGAGGAGAATGAGGATGAAGAAGAAATGCTGGAGGATCAGGAAGAGGAGGAAGAAACAGATGATAGTGACACTTGGGAACCCCCCCGACATGTTAAGCGTAAACTCTCGAAATCAGATTGACATGTAAGTTTTGGGCTTGGGGCAAAACAGCCCATAGATTATATCTGAACATTTTTGGGATGAGCCAAATAGTTTTTAATGCCTAGTATGTTCCCTCTACCTGAAAGAGTGGACAAGATGTATTTGTGCAGCCACCAAAAATTTGCTTCCTGGCTAGCAGAGATGGACATGTTCAGTGCTAGCCCAGGGCATATTCTACTCCTCCTCCACTGCTGAGGGCTCATCATTTAAGTGACATTTTATACATATTTAATTGCCTTGTGTTTAATTCCAAAAAACACAGTTTCATTTTTCATTGTTGTAGGAGAACATTACCCGCTCTTGGAGGAGGAAAATACAAAAACCTAAAACGTCTGTTTGCAAACCTCACTTCACCTCTAAGGCTCAGAGCTTGGGGTATATGTTTTTTAAAGGAAAAAATTCAAAAACAAAAAAAAGGGGGAACAGTGTGACAAAAGAATCACAGGGGTGAGGATTACATGGTTTTAGAAACTAGGTGAAATAAGTGTCATACTTTTCCAAGTGTTTCAAGTTTACAGAACTTATGCTGAAAATATCTTTATCGTGAGTCAGTTTCAATTTAGAACTATAAGATGTTTTCATTTAACATAATCAGTATATCCAGAAATCCATTCTACATCCATTTAATTTAAATTCATGGTAGATCTGATGCGATCCATATCAGCATTCATTTTGTGCTTACACATTTGCTCTTATGTTGGAAAATGGTAACATAAAAGTCCTTGAAATCAAATGCTATATTCTGAAAAAAGTAAATGTGAAGACAAGTTAGGAAAGTTGCTTTTAAAACTGTTCAGAATCACCTGCTTGATTTGGACACAAAGACCTGAAAAGACAAGGCAGAGATTAAAAGCATCTGCAAATTTACGGAATACTAGGAAAAACCCTTTATTTTTTAAAGTAGCTGTATCAGAGCCCCAGTGTTTAATTCCTATTGAAAATTAAAACATGACTACTATTGCTTCTTAGTCTTTGGGGGTAACAAATGATATGTATACACATCTCATTTTTCATCTCTAATGGCAACCCAGCTGAACAATTTGCATGCAATATTAACCAAACTTCATCCGGAAGGATTCAGCCCATCAGTGTGATGATCACTTCTATGAATGTGTAGGGCAATAAAACTACATGGTCAAGTATTCTGGTTTAAATTCAAAATTTGATCTACCTGGACTGAACTCAGGAAGTGTTTGAATCTGACAGGGAATGTCTTCTGAATCTTAAATATTAATTTCTCTAAAAATCAACCAGTTGGTTCCCCTCCCCCAAAAAACCCAAACAAACCCCTCAACAGTGCTTGAACAGCCTGCTTTAAAACAATGGGCTAAATTCACTAAACACCACTCAAGAAGGTCCCTCAGTAAGGATAGGCAGGCAGTCAGTGTTTCTCTTAGAAGAAGCAATAACTTAAAATTCCACTGGGTCTTTGACTTCCACCATGGAGAGGAGATGCTGAAACAACATTCCTGGCCTGCTGGCTAATACTGTCAACTTTTGGGTGATATTAGTCCCCTACAAAAACATCCTATCATCACACACATCTTTCCCTTTGTGCCTTCTCTCCAGTGGGCACCGTGTTTTTAAGGATCTGTAGAGAGGGCAGCTTGTAAACCTCAGACACATCTATCCCAGTATTTCTGCACCTTCAGGAACCCAGTTCATAACTCCTGGGGCTGTCTCCTTCCTCACAGAGATAAATAGTGACAAAATATCAATCACATGTGCTCTGACCATGAGCTTCTGAAGCTGTGGAGACCATAGTAGCAGTAGCTCTTACAAAGCATGCTCTCTCTGTTTCTTTGATTATTGTTGACACCCAAATCAAACAAAAAAGGACAAAATATTTTTTGTCTGAGGTGAAAAACCTGTCATTGACTATTTTTGTTTAACTTGTGCTCCCTCTCCAGATGTATCTGCAGCCACCTGAGCTTTCAGGAGGATGTTCTAACTGAAATTTCAAAGCGTGTTACTAAGTGTGTTTTCCTTGACTGATCAATATTGCGGATACATTTTCAGGCAGTGCGTTTTAACATATGTTGCAGGATTAAATTTTGGAAGCATCAGGTGGCTTAAGGAACCAGAACAGAGCTCCAAAAGTCCAGCAATGTGATTGATCTTTTGTTGGTGCCTGTCATTATGAGGGTGAACTATAACCTTTTTAACCTGAACTGGAGTACTGAGAAATGTAATTAAGTTAAAACTTTGTGGGGAGTACACGAATGTTTCCAGTGGAGTCCATGACTCTGCATATATGCTGTTTAACAGATCAGTATCTGGCCTATTCTTTTTGGGCTTCAACATCTAAAAGTGTCTTGGTGATTAACAAATACTCTTGTTAGGTTGTTGCTGATATAGATGAGGCTGTTAAAGCTAGAAAAATAATATTTCATTAAAAAAGTCACATTAATATCAATCTCTATTGCAAATGCAGGGTCAAAAATTAGCCTTTTCCCAAAGGGAAGCAACAAAACCAGTATGGAGAGAAACACTATTTTTAAGCTTCCAAGAATATTAATATAAATCCTGGAATTCTTTGGCACTGTCTTACTAATATGCGAAATTTGGACTTTCCTTAATATTTAGGAGCGTCCTGAAGTTTAACAATGCTAAAAGTAAAAGCTAAAATAAACTTTCCTGTTTTTCTTAAGAGATTGGTTTTAGGCCAATAGTGAACTGAACTTTTTTATAAATGTGGTATGATCTAATTGGGAAGATTTCCAGATCACTTAGGTTGTGGTCTCTTAAATATCACCACATATGGGATAAGAAAGAAATGACGGAATAATAGATTTAAGTATTTATTCTGATATTCCTAGGAGAAAAGTCTTTCAGGAAGATACCCTGGGGATTACTTTTAACATGTACTGGGACAGATTCCAGCTGGTATAAATGACATAGCTCCAGTGGAGTTAAAGTGATTTACATATGCTGATGATCTGGACCGCTGTCTCTGAATTCTGGAAGATGCAAAACAAAACACAAGGGACCTGCTCATGAGAAGCAATGAGCATCTGCTATGTCCATTAAAGACAAATGGGCATCCTGAGCCTACCAAGACTGAGCATGATGGTAAAATGCTGACTGCATTAACCAGAGATGTTCCTAGGAGATGTATGAGCTCAGCACTGCTCATAACCAGGCTCTATGAACAGATCTTTAAAAGAAATCTTTACCATTTATAGTGATTACGCATTTGTACTGGGGAGGGGAAGAGCGGTTCCTTATGGATGCTTCTCTCATCACAAATGACATGAAAATGAATCACTGAAAAGTGCTGTTTATGTGTGAAAGACTGCAGGATTGTCTGTTTTGGTAATTGTAGCAACGGCAGGTAGGAAGCCAAATGTACTTTACATGTACTCTCAAGTCTTCTGCTGCACAGCTGCAATGTGCAGCGGATGCCTGCCTCTCTCTGGGGGGTTTTCCTCTGCTCAGAAATTGACTGTAATAAACTCTTCTGGAATAATCAGCACTGGGATTAGGCTAAATCAGAGAAAGGCACTCTCATTCTGGAACAAGTGTGTCCACACACAGGCTTATACTGAAATAAATATTTCTAGTAATTGAAATAGCTATTTTAGTAATCTCCCAAATGTAGAAGAGCCTTTAATGTGCTCTCTCCATTTCTGTAAAGCTTGGACTGTCTGGATCAGAATTAGCCTACGTGCTCTCTGGTGGTATTAAAGCATGCACTGTTGAGTGGGAGCTGGAGGGAACTATGGTACTTGGTAGAGTTCACCTCTTAACTCTAGGTAAATGGTAGCAAAGGTTAAGACCTCTGCTTTAGGATACACGTGGATGTGGTTAGCTGAGAAATTTAGGACTCAATTTTTCTAATTTCTTTTGTTCTGATGCTTCTGCCAAGACTATCTGATCTGATGAGGTAGTTACTGCTGCCTTTGAATCTTAGCTGCATGAAGAATAAAGAAGTTTCCATGCCAAATGGAGAGAAACACGAGATTAAAAAAAACACTGGTGCCTGGATGGGCTCATGGTTCAGACTTAGCACAGAATGTTATCTTCTAGGAGAATCCCTCAAGCACTATGGAACCGGCTCACTTGTTCTTAAGAAAGAGGGAGTGTTTGATATCTTTCAAGTGATCATCTCCCACGGACCCAGAAGTGCTGTTGGTTGGCTCTAGAGGGAGTCAAAGCTAGCCTTCCATGGTACATGGATGAGAACCGTCCAGATATAGTTCCTTTGAGAAGAGGGGGAAATGGAGAAGCTGGGAGAATTTTTCTTCTCTTGCCCAGAAAATAATCTGCTCTAAAATGTCATAAGCAAGCCATGATCCATTTCTTGTTCTGTCAGAACAGCAAAGAGCAGTAAGTGCTCTCTCCTCCCTCACATTTAACTCTGATAAACCTCTGCATAGCGTTTAAGGAGCGCTAGGTCCTTTTCCTCCCCTTTTTTATACAGTGTTTGAAGGTGTTTGATTCCCCCTCCCGTCCCCCGTATATTAACAAAGGTGGGCCACTTAATGTGTGAATTTGCCCACCGGAATATTTAAATTGCTTTTGACTACATTTCCTATAAGCTTCCAACTCTAGCTGTAATATTCATTGCTGGGGGATAATGTGACTGCTGTACACCCCCCAGAGAAATCTAATTCAACCTGTGTCCACACTGCAGGGTTTTTACGCAAAAATCCTTTTGCGGAAGAGTTCTTGCACAAAAACTTCTTAAGCAAAAGCATGTCCAGACCTCAGAGCGCATCACTTTTGCACAAGAGAGCAAGAAAGCTCTGATGGCCTTTCAGAGCACCTGTGCTTTTTTGAATAGGCTCTTTTTGCACAAGAAACCCCTGCAGAGCATCCACACATACTTTTTTGCGCAAAAGCTGTAGCGCAAAAAGGAGTAATGCCTCATGGAATGAGGTATACCTACACTGCAAAAAGCCCTCTGTTCTGTCAATTGACTGTAGATTTTCTTGCGCAAAAAAACACTTGAGGTGTGGACACTCCATGGGTTTTTGCGCAAAAACAGCTATTTTTGTGCAAAAACCTTGTAGTGTAGACTGAGCCATAGGGTACGTCTACACAGAAGCGTTATTTTGGAATAAATTATGTTATTCTGAAATAACAGCACATCTACACAGCAAGCCATTATTTTGAAAAAATGGCGAGCTGGAAGACTTCTTATTCCAGCTCCTGTAGCCCTCATTTTATAAGGAGTAAGGGAAGTCAAAGGAAGAGTGCTCTTCCTTCAACTTCCTGCTGTGTAGACAGCACCAAAAGCCAAATTAAGCTATTTCAACTTCAGCTACACAATTGGCATATCTGAAGTTGCGTAGCTTAATTCAACCTTTCCCCTGCTGTGTAGACGTGCCCATATTGCTTACTGATTTAGGCAAAATCCTGTCCCCTTTGCGATCACTGGGTATGGATCTCTGATGCAATTGAACAGATTTCTTTTTGCAAGCTTGGGGCAGGATTTCTGAAGCTACCATGCAAGAGGAACAAAGCCCTGTCACACTACAAAGCCCAGAGATGTATACCTACCTGCCATTCTCCCCCTGAAGGGGGAACACAGCAATAGTTGGGACGATTGCAGTATCAGGCCATGTAATACTTGTGCCACTCCTCAGTTCAGTGTGGGGGAAGAGCACTGCCCCTTTTAAACTAATGGATTATTGTATTTGGATCCTTCAGTGTTTCCTTTTGTGACTGACAGACTTGGCTTCAGCCACCTGACTCCAGTGGAGCCAGCACCATATCTGTATGTATTCATAGTACTGCCCAAGCAGAGAAAGCGGATTGAAAACTTACTGTCTTGCAAATACTCCAACCCTAACCTGGAAGCTTGAAAACTGACCGTGCAATGAAATTATATTATGGGTCAGGAATTTAACCGGGCTTTGTTAGGCAACAGGGCTTAAAAACCTTAGATACTAATGAAGAGACATGAATATTAGTGATCAAGAGAACAGTAAATATACTTAAAATTGTTCACACTGTCTGGTAGACTCATATAAACTACAGATGGAAAAAGACCTATAAAAGATTCCATTCCCTACCCATCCCTATCCAATGCTGGGTTTCCTGCTTTGTCTAGTCAGGTTTTAAATACCTTGTTTGTCATGGGATAAACCTACTTAGTAAATAGCAGCAGGGGCTTCTTGGGTCAAGTTACTAGCTCTTTTCTATTTTATTACTATTGTGGAGAAAATCACTTAAAATAAGGAAGACAGTTAAAGTAGAAAGAAAATTTAATAGTTCTCTGCCCTTTATATAGCATTTTTCATCCCATTGTCTCAAATCACTTTACAAAGGTATATAAGTATTATCCCCATTTAAAGACAGGAAAACCAGGGCTTAGATGGATTAAAACCTATATTCTTTAACTTAATGGTCTGATGTTTCCCTGGTGTTGAGTTCCTATATGTGCCGTTGCCTTCAGCAAGTTTTCTGGATGCTCAGCACCTCTGAAAACTCAGAAGAGTTCTTTAGTTCTTTGACTTTGAGTACTAAAGTTTGAATAATGTTGGCTTACGCAACATTCCCGAGGTAACAGAGTGGTCATTAATAACTCCAAAGGACTCTTCACAGGAATATGGATTAACTTGTGCCCTGGCCAGGTTCCATCTTTGACATTGCATTCTGTCTCCCTAAATTCTCTCTGCAGTTTGTTAAATATGGTGCTTTCCTTTCCTGTCCTAAACTGTTGTGTGGTGCTGTGTCTTTTGCTTTTTTCCATATTACCTCCACATTTCACCCTAGAGGTGGCAGCACTATAATTGTGGATGAAATGGTCCCTGGATATAGTACTCTGATTTATAGTTCAGTTTCTGTTTGTGAAGCATTTTGAGATTAAAGGGTTTTATTTATCACAGCATAAGAAGTTAAAGTTGAAACATTTGACCAAGTGTTTCATATACTTCTTTGGATCAAAAATATTTCATGATACTTTCTGGGTGCGTCTAGACTGGCAAAATTTTGCACAAAAGTGGCTGCTTTTGTGCAAAAACTTGCCAGCTGTCTACACTGGCTGCTTGAATTTGCTCAAGAACACTGACTTTGTAATGTACAAAATCAGTGCTTCTTGCGCAAATACTTTCACGCTCCCGCTCGGGGAAAAAGCCCTCTTGCGCAAGAATACTTGCGCAAGAGGGTCAGTGTAGACAGAGAAGAACTGTTTTGCGCAAAAAAGCCCCGATGGCTAAAATGGCGATCGGGGTTTTCTTGCGCAAAATCGCATCTAGACTGGCCAAGGATGCTTTTGCGCAAAAGCATCTGTGCCAATCTAGACGTGCTTTTGCGGAAATACTTTTAAGGGAAAAACTTTTCCGTTAAAAGTATTTCCGCAAAATCATGCCAGTCTAGACGCAGCCTCTGTTTATCTGCTAACATAATGTGAAAGCACAAGTTGCAGAGCCATCACCTGTGTTCTGATGAGACAAACCTTTGGAATTCTTGCTATGTTATGACTTCAAAGTAGCTTTCTTCCTTAGTCCCAGCTCCTGAAATTTTTTTTTACATGTCAGGTAGTCTTATCTGGGCATGTTTGCACCAGTTTGTATCATACCAATATTAAAAAGCAGTTGTCCATTTTATTGTATAGAAAATGTTGCACTGGATTCCTCTCTTCATGTGCACAGAAGAGTTAAAAGGAATCAATTTGGTTTACATAAATGATAGAACTATGCAGTTTTAAGTAACTGCAATGTATATGTGTGTTGCTTCACATGGGAAATAAGTTACTGCTTTGTACAGTATTTGAAGTACAAGAAAAGGAATTCACTAATGACCAGCAAAGTTTTAGGAGGTGAAGAACATGCAGCAAGTTGTATGATCTTTGTCTGGTGTATGTAATCGTGTTAAAGGAAGCCATCGCGGCATTTTTAGAATTATGGTTTCTCTTGAATGATGCAGTAGCTTATGGTGTTTTTCCTTTGTAGCTGCCCAACGAGGTGAAGGGGAACAATTCTTGAAAAGTTCAAGATATCTGGTTTACTGTGAATGGGCCTAATTTTTCGTGAAACCAAGAAAAATTTTGGACACACACAGGATTGAATAATCAAAAGGATTGGAACTTAGTGTTGTGCCAAAGTTAAACTACTGCAGCTGGCAGAAGTTCTGCACTGTAAATAGAAGACTGATTAAGAGACTACTTGTAAAACAAATTTTAATACAGTACATTTTTATTCTGATACAGGATGGAAAGTTTCTGTTTTAGACCTTTTTTGGAAGGGGCTTCAGTGACCACTAGATTTTGTCCTCTTATATTTTGTCCAGCTTAATACTGTATGTTCTAGTAAGATGGGCTTTATTGCCTGTGTTCTTTGATATGTGATTAAGCTTATAGCTTTGAGTGACCAAACATTTTACAGAGTAAAAGTTATTAGAAACAGTAAAAGTAACTGATATTTTTGTCTTATTTATCAGGCTCTGCACAAACTTTGAAAGTTGTGCATGCACGTGTACAACTTACACATACAATTGGGAATGCATGGAATTCTTCTCAATGTTGCAAAATTAAGCCTTTGTGGCATTATGGATCTTGTCTTTCGATTTCTTTTTTGAGGCACAGAAATGAATGAGTGCCGCTGTTCAAATATTTGTAATATTTCCATTACTGCTTTCAGTAGAGGCCTATTTTGCTTCAAGACCTGAAGAAAATAACACAGAGAATATAAAAAGAAGCTATCAGAAGAATGAATACTGAGAGAACAACTGAAAATAAACTTTGTACCAAAAATTTGAAAACAGAAATAATGTAATATGTCTTTACTGAATGTGCGTGTGTTTGCGCACGCGTGTTTATAAGTATCATGCAGAAACCAGGAACTGTATTTGTTCAAACATGTAGCAGTCCAGAGCTTTTCTTGCATCATTCTCTTCATTTTAACTACATTACCACATCAGGAGGCCTGAATGTTCATGTAAACTCTTTCCGTTAAGGCAGATGCTCTTCATATTTTTAAAATAATTTGGGAAGACATTTTTAAAGATAAAGGAAATTAGGCACCCAATTCTCCCTGAAAATCAATGGGCATGGAGCACCTAAATCCCCTTTGTGCCTTTTGAAAAATCTCCCTGTTTGTGGCTACAGGACCATTTTTAAAATGTGCTTTTTCTTCAGAGAAAAAAGTGAAATGAGCATGTGCCACTTAAAGACCTCGCTCGCGTACAAATAACTGTAGAAAAACCCTGTTTGCCTTCATTCACATAAACTCAGAGTTGAAGCCAGTGTGTGAATTTTGCATGAATAAGACTAAAAGGGCTTGTCTACATGCACAAGTTGTAATACTTTAACTATGCTAGTATACTTAAAGTGGAACAACTCCCTAGCACTAATACTTAGATGCACTACTATGTAAAGGCGATTTACGTAAGGAAGAGGAATAAGCTACATCAGTGTAAAATCAACCCAATTATCGATAGCTATTCCAGTCCAAACACTATAGTCAGGATCAGGATTTATTAGCTGCCTACTGTTTGTACAATCTGTGCCACACAATTCATAGAATGACGCATCTTAAAGAATGTTTGTTTTTACCGAAGCATTTGTCATATAACGAAAGAGTTGCAGAGAGCCTTGAATATGCATGCTGCTTTCATTTTTATAAATGGTTACCTTTTTAACTACACATTTATTAGTGATTCCAAATACTGCAATTTAGTTGATATTTTCACAACGGACCAGGTGGTTTTGTGAATTGATGTATTTTATTTTTCATACTACTGTCAACTATTTTTAATAATGTAAAATATGCAGAAATTTCATGCACTGCTTTATTTTTCTTTTTTACTTCATGGAGCACACAGAAAGAAGGGTAACGTTAAATTGCTGATGGGATTTTTTTTCCAGCATTGCTGACTGTGGTCTTTGATCTGTCTGACAGTAGTTTCTTAACATTTTCATTTTTTAATAGATTTGTTGTGCTTCAGGTATTGTAAAATGAAGCCTTTAAATATATTTATATTTGTTTCCACTGCAATAATGTTTAACCATCTATAGTTGTAAATAATTCTTAGCAGTGTGTGTTTCCTTACAAGCTTAATGCTGATCTGATGTTTGCTGGCTTAAAATATTTATTTGACAGAGAAGGAAAAAAATCTGTCTCACCCAGTTGATTTGTGTCTTTGAGTGCATAATAAAGGTCAGCATTCAGTGGTAACTTTCCTTTTATCGATTTTCCATTCAAATTATTTTAAAAAGAATTACATGGAAGCCACCCTTAAGGGATCAAAAAAATGGTTTGCTTAAAAGAGACGGTATCTAAGCCAAGTGCAGTCACATTGTATTTGAAGTCTTTGAGGACACTTAAGATGGAATGTTCCATGACAAAACTCTGACCTTGCAATTTGTTGTATGCAGCAGAGTGCTGTGCCCATGTGGAATCCCACTGATTTTAATGAGGCTCAACATGGAGACAGCAATCTGTCTGCATGACAATGAAGTGCAGGAATAGGCACTATATCTATATTGTCTGTGCGTTTGATGACAGTACTCTGGACCCCATTTTCCATTTGCCTTATAACTTGGGTAGCCCTTTGCACCTGTGCTGAGTGAATGTATAAATAACTACCATTGTGTGGTGTTAGCAATTTATACTTGTTTTGTGTAGGAATAAATTACTATCCAAGGTGCAAGACAGTGAAATATCAGATCATACAGCTATATCATTGGTTTAACTGTTGTATCTGTACAGTGAGTTTGCTAGTCAGTTTCCCCTGCGGCCTCTTGACATAAGGGGAAAGAAGAAACAAAAGTGGGGAGGAGGAAGAGAGGGGAAAATCTGATTATAAAAACAAAAATAGACAGGGTGACTCAGGTGTAAGTATAGTGCCTTGAACTACTTTTCAATTGTCTAGCTTATCTGAAGGGGTCCCTTTAAAACAAGAAACAGATGAAGTGGTAGGAAAGGCAGCTCAGTTAAAACTTCTAAGCAGCTAATTATGACTCCTAGGACCCAGAAAAAGTTTGATAAGAAATGAGCGTAGTGCTGAGCTGCTAGCCAGGGGCATTCCAGGCCTACCTCTGGCTGCACAGGTTCACAAAAGGGTTCTGGAAGAACTTTCAGTAGAATGGGAAAAGACCTTAAAGGAAACATGCCCCTACAAAAACACAGATTCAATACAGGCTGCATATACTAATTCCATGCTGAACAACATTTAGTGTGTGCTATAACTGGGTCAGTGAGACAGGTCAAAGTTCTGACTCAAGAGTGATCTGGAAGTGCCAAATGCCAAACATGGATATGAATACAGTAATACTGTTTTAAATCTTTCAGGCAGCATCCCTCTTTATAGCAAAATGCAGGACAATGTAGCACTTTAAAGACTAACAAGATGGTTTATTAGATGATGAGCTTTCGTGGGCCAGACCCACTTCCTCAGATCAAATAGTGGAAGAAAGTAGTCACAACCATATATACCAAAGGATACAATTAAAAAAATGAACAAATATGAAAAGGACAAATCACATTGCAGAACAGAAGGGGGATGCGGGGGGGTGGGAAGGGGGAGGAAGGAAGGTAAGTGTCTGTGAATTGCTGATATTAAAGGTAGGGAGAGTGGGATGTTTGAAAGGGAATCCTCTGAACTGTCATTTGTTAAAATTCGACACTTGCCAACAAGGACTTAACAAGACTTTGAACTTTCTCACCCATTACCAAGACAGTTTCCCCAATTACCCCTGTAATACCATTAACTCACAAACATCCCACTCTCCCTACCTTTAATATCAGCAACTAAAATGATTAGGGGTTTGGAACGGGTCCCATATGAGGAGAGGCTAAAGAGACTGGGACTTTTCAGTTTAGAAAAGAGGAGACTGAGGGGGGATATGATAGAGGTCTATAAAATCATGAGTGGTGTGGAGAGGGCTGATAAAAGTTATTTATTAGTTCCCATAATAGAAGAACTAGAGGACACCAAATGAAATGGGTAGCAGGTTTAAAACTAATAAAAGGAAGTTCTTCACACAGCATGTTGTCAACCTGTGGAACTCCTTGCCAGAGGAGGTGGTGAAGGCTAGGACTATAATAGAGTTTAAAGAGAAGCTGGATAAATTCATGGAGGTTAGGTCCATAAAAGGCTATTAGCTAGGGGATAAAATGGTGTCCTTGGCCTCTGTTTGTCAGAGGCTGGAGAGGGATGGCAGGAGATAAATCGCTTGATCATTGTCTTCGGTCAACCCTCTCTGGGGTACCTGGTGCTGGCCACTGTCGGTAGACAGGATACTGGGCTAGATGGACCTTTGGTCTGACCCAGTACGGCCGTTCTTATGGTCTTATGTTCTGGCATTTACTTTTCTTATCTGGTGCACTTTTTCTTTTGTGTTTTCCCTATCAGTTGACCTCTTCATTAGGACACCTAATTGCATTGGCTAGTCAGCTACTTGGCTGCTTATGTGGGTTCATTCAAGTTTTGTGACATTTTTTGAAGAACTTTCCTGGTCTTCTAAGTTTAAGACAAGAGTTTCTTCACTGAAGGCCTGAGCTGTTCAGGGTCTGGATCAGGCCCCGAATGAGCAGAGATCTAGTGACACCTGTTTAGGGGCAGATCCTTTGCCTTGTGACAGCAAGTCAGCACGTTCTCAGAGGAAAGTTTTCACAGGACTCTGTGCCCGTGCTAGGTAATCCTTATGCCATAGCAGTTCTTTGAGTTTGTGTCCCTTTGGGTGCTCCACCGTGGGATGTGTGGGCTCTCAACTGGAGACTAAAACAATATTTGCACCTGCATCAAGCAGCTCCTCATGCTCCCACATGAGGATACAGAAAGCAGCGTAGACCTGTAGCTACTTGGTTCCTTTTCAGCTGCCTCTGGCGCCAGATGAAGCATATGGTCAGTTGTTCTACAGCTTTCCCTCCTTTTGCACCCTGAATTTTATTTTTTAATTATATCTAGTTTTCTTAATTTTATTTAATTTCAGCCCAGTTGTGCGCCCTTTCTCATCACTTCTGGTTTAATGTTTCAGCATACGTTAGTCGAAGAGCCGGAAGCTTTAAGCTCTACCAGAGCCATGGGTCTCCTCCCCATAGTGACGGGCATTCTAACTTAGAGAAATATATCCTGTCAAAGTGTAAGATCTGCTTTGGGCTTCAGGGGAGGAGAATCTTTTTTGGGTCAGGGGCTGCTGACCCACAGAAAAATCAGTCGGGGGCCCCACACAAGTGAGAAGCAAAAAACAAAAAACCCCCAGACTCTTTGCTGATGTGGCCCCAACTGAGAAGGAGAGCCTGGGCAGGGGGGAGGCTAGTAGATTTTGTGTACTCCAGCCCCACAGGGGGATGGTAGCGGAGCTGGAGTGCCAGTGTGGGCTCTCCAGTGCTAGGGGAGAACCCTGAGCCTTAGGGGTCGGATCCAGGCAAGCTGGGAGCCACATCTGGCCCCCATGCCTTAGGTTCCCTATCCCTGATTTAAAGGCAGGTGTAGAAAAAAGAGGTTTGTTTGAAGCTTCTCTTAATCAAACCTCTGCAACTCCAGCAGGGTCTGCTCTCCCATGCCCTCCCTGATCTGCCTCCCTTGCCCCCCCCCCATAGATCAGCATCAACTCTTGGACATAAGAACAACCAAACTGGGTCAGATCAAAGGTCCATCTAGCCCAGTATCCTGTCTGCTAACACTGACCAATGCCTGATGCCACAGAGGGAGGGAACATAACAGGTAATCACGTGATCCCTCTCCTGTCATCCATTTCCAGACAAACAGAGGCTAGGGACACCATTCCTACCCATCCTAGCTAATAGCCATTGATGGACTTAACCTCCATGAAGCTATCTAGTTCTTATCTGAACCCTATTAAAGTCCTAGTCTTCACAACATCCTCTGGCAAGGAGTTCCACAGGTTGACTGTGTGCTGAGAGAAGAAAAACTTCTTTTTGTTTGATTTAAACCTCCTGCCTAATTTCACCAAATGAAATTTGGTGACCCCCTAGTTCTTATATTGCGGGGATAAGTAAATAACTTTTCCTTATTCACTTTTTCCATACCTGTCATGATTTTATAGACCTCTATCATGTCCCCTCTTAGTCACCTCTTTTCTAATCTGAAAAGTCCAAGTCTTTTTAACCTCTCTTCATATGGGACCTGTTCCAAACCCCTAATCATTTTTGTTACCCTTTCCTGAACCTTTTCCAATGCCAGTGTATGTTTTTTGAGATGAGATGTCCACATCAGTATGCTGCATTCAAGATGTGGGTGTACCATGGTTTTATATAGAGGCAATAAGTTATTCTCTGTCTTATTCTCTCTCTTTTTTAATGATTCCTAACATTCTGTGTGACAGTCGTAGCCCCAGAAGCAGCTCCAAAGGCTAAGAAGAAACCCCTCTTCTGTATCTGGGGAAATGAAGAAAAGGGTAATCACCCCATAATTCTTACTCCTGGGAGATTTCATACCTTTCAAGGGACACCACTGAGGCCTTGACAGAAAGGCTGTGTCTACACTGGCCGCTTGAATTTCTGCAAAAGCACTGACGATCTCATGTAAGATTGTCAGTGCTTTTGCGGAAATACTATGCTGCTCTCGTTCGGGCAAAAGTCTTTTTCCGAAAAACTTCTGCGCAAAAGGGCCAGTGTAGACAGCAGAGATTTGTTTTCCGCAAAAAAGCCCCGATCGCGAAAATGGCAATCGGGTCTTTTTTGCGGAAAAGCGTGTCTAGATTGGCAACGGACGCTTTTCCACAAAAAGTGCTTTTGCGGAAAAGCGTCCTGCCAATCTAGACGTGCTTTTCCGAAAATGCTTTTAACGGAAAACTTTTCCGTTAAAAGCATTTCCGGAAAATCATGCCAGTGTAGACGTAGCCAAAGGGTTACCCGGGCACAGGTACTGCATTAGAAGAGGTATACAAAGAAGTTTTCTACCCTATAGGATTACTATTGGGCTGTTACTATTGGGCCCTTCAAAATTTCCTTCCCTGTTGCAAATTCAAATGTAAGAAGTGAGAGAGTTCATAAGATGTTACGATAACTTATCATTTTTGCCCACTTAAAAAGCAAGCATGAAAAATAGGCTCCACTGTTTTTAATAAATGAACTTTGTAATCAAGTACAAGAGAAGCAGGCAAAGATGCTGAATTAGTCCAAGCAGCAAGGACCTGCTGATACGATTAAAGGCTGTTAAAAGCATGTTTGGTAAAGACAGATTTTGCAGAATCAGAAGTTAATGGACTGAAACTGGTGTGACAGATGTTAGACCTAATTGATGGACAAAAGAAGGAGGAGGGTGAACCCGTTTTCCCCTTTTGGGGTTTCTTAAATAGACTTTAGGGCTACCTCTAAACTATACCTCACTGCCAACAGAGGGGTGTAGTTTACATGTAGCCCAAGATGGGAAGCATTTTCATCTCTCTCATCTTGCATCCTAATTCATCTTTTCTCATCTTTCCTGATCCCAAGATCGAGGGAGCAGTCTTTCTTCAAGGAGGAATGCCCACTGGCTTTGCTTTTATGCAACCTTATTTTCACCTGTGAGTGTTACAAATCCTCCTACCATGACATCCAGTCTTCCTCCAACCAGTCAGGTTACCTAATTGCCAGCATTGTGCAGAAACGTAAGATCCTGTTTTGCCTCCTTTCCCTGTTGTTACTTTCTGTCCCACACTTTTTCCCTATCTTCTCTCTCAGCATTTCATTGAATCCAAATTGTTTGACTACAAGCTTGCCCTGTCCAAGGAGAGAGAGAGCTCCAGCAGATGGCATCCCTGAGTTTGGAATATGCATCAGGGTCCAAGCTACAGGTGCCAAGACCTGCCAGGCAAAGCATCCATTCCTGACTTGCCACCTAGTGTACCAAAGACATCAACAAAAGCCACATTTCCCCCACCTTTTCTATCTCGCCTCAACCGTCTGTCTGCTAGAAACAGGAGATGTGAATATCCTTTTTGCATCAGGACTGAAAGTCCCTTGAGGACAGTTTTGCCCTTGTCTGTCCTGAGTGGAGCAGGATTCTCAGGTTTTGAGAGGCAAAGCGTTGGCCACTTTTGGTCTGTTACATTGTAATGTCTCTTCTTCCCCCTACCACAGAGCTGAGCAGTCAAACACGTCTAAGGGAAGGGCACTTGCTGGCACAGTGACAGTCCATGAGAACTCAGTTATACGAGGAATGGAAGCTATCTGCTACTAGAGTCCGTCTATTTTATAGCCTGATTTCAGACCTGAGCTGTGGTTACTCAGCAGCTCTGAAAATCAGGTTGCTATTGAAGGAAGAACCAGACTGCTAAAGACATAAGATTGCTGGTGAGAATTTCCAGTTCATTTTTACCTGCTAAAGCCTCGTCAACACATGGAATTTTACTCATTAATGGTCAGCCACTGGATTAGCTGCACTAGTGCAAAGTACCTACTCTAGATAGGCAAATCCAGTTTGCACTGGTACAGATTTGACCCTGCACCAGCCTGACATATACCAGCTTTGCTTGTCTATGGAAGGGGTTTGTACTGATGTAGTTGCATTGGTAAGTGGCCACAGATGAGTGCAACTGGAAAATCTCCAGTACTGACAAGCCTATGAATTCTTTGTATCTGTGAGTGATACTGCTCTAGCTATACTCTAGAAGCCTTTCAAATGCCTAAAGGTGGAGGAAAAAATGTTATTCTGTGTGTGACTTATGATTCCAAGCTCCAACAGTCCAGGAAGCTTCTAGGCCTCCTGCATGGTCCTCAGGGATTATTTCTGTACTATCATTTGCCAGACAGATAAACTCTCTGTGAACTGAAGGAATTTCTGCATTCCAAAAGGGATACTTTGCAGACCACATTGGAAGCAGTAATGGCTGGAACCCTGAACTGCAATCCAAGCTGTTAGCCAACTGGCTGTTCTTGGAGTAGCTCCTGGGAGTGTCTCACACTTCATATTGGAGTTTGGGTGAGCTCCACGTTCCATTTTAATTACTCACTTTCCTTCTTTCTGTTTGCTCTTAATGGTCTTGCTGGACCCTGGTGCTTTGCTTATGGATTGCAGTGGGACTGGCAGTCCAGAGAATGAGTAGGAACTGAGTGTGATGTACCATATAGCAGCCAGGGGAGGATTCCAGATATACCACTTAGAGTTTTGAAAGAATGAGCCTCTTTCCTTTTCTCCAGAGGCTCATTCATATTTACATTTTTTTTTAAGTTAGGGTGCAGTCTAGGCTTTCAGTAGGCTCTTCATTGATATTGGATAAGATCAGGGCCGAATATGACCTTCTGCTTTACAGACAGCATGAACTCAGATTATTTTGGAGTTTGTAACTTAAAAAAAAAATCCAATCTGAGGAGCATACCTGCTGATTACTGTGAGGTCTGTAATGTAATTGTGCATATTCCATGCTAACCACTAGAGGGCATCTGTATGTACCAAAATCCCCAGAAGTGGAGTAGTAGAGTGTTGGGGAGCAAGAAGCAATGCAGCAGCTGGATAAAAAAGCAGGTTACTTAGCTCTCTGTCTGTCTTAATTGGCAGGTTGCTGGGTCCACACATTAACAGATCTAACAATGGTGAGGAGGTGATAGGGCTAGTACCCAGCTGCTATTTTAACTGGTCTCCAGTACTAGGACCCTGTGAATGTGACCAGGCTGAGAATGGGAGTGGGGGCTGGCACAGGCCACTGTTCTCCAGCAGCATACCTTACTGAGGGAAGGAGGGGATTATGCAAATCCCTATTAGCTAGATAAGGCTGGTGAGATGGCCTCAACAGCCTCACAAAGATGTAAAGATCTTGATTTAACAGCTGATAGTGAAAATATAGTTGTGTGAGCTGTGGTGTTATGGAGTCTGATAAAGAATATATAGAAACATTTGACACAGACTGGCCTACATACATTGAATGGCTGGAGTAATATTTTGTGCTACATGAAACATCAGATGAGTAGAAAAGTGCCTGCATTGCCAAATTATACAGGTGGCAAGACATACCACCTTCTTGGCAGCCTGACGTCTCCCTAGACTTTTGATAAGTTAGGGATGATATTACAAAAGCATTTTGCTTGGAGACAGCTGAGCGTTATAGCTTCCATAAACACAATCAACAGGAAGGTGAAACCATAACTATGTATGGTGCTGCGCTACAACAATTAGTGAGCTACTGCATACCCTACCAGCTGCCTTGAGGAATCAGCTGGTATGTGGTATCACAGATGAAACGACCTAGAAAAGCTGCCTGACAACAACCATTCTCACTGTCAAAACATCTATGGAGGATAGTTTCCTCCACACAGGCTGCAATTCAAAAGTCATATAAACTTCAATCAATGGATAACAGATTAATTAACAATCTACATGCTAATTCCATTATATTCCCAGGTGAAAAAACAGGTCAGAGTTGCAGAGAAATTGCTATCACTGTGTTTAGGGTGGACCCCGTGCAACTAATTGCCATGTCTTGCATAAGGTCTGCCAGGACTGTGGCAAAAAGGAGCACATCCAAGTGATCTGTAGAAGGAAGAACAAAATGCCAGGAAAACACCAGCAAAACCCAACAAGGCTCACTTTTCCAAGACGATAGCAGCTATAGTAGTGAGACAGCCTGGAGCACTGGGCCTGGCACAAAATCTAAGACCTGAACCAGGGGCTGTGAACCAAAGTCAGGCCAAGTATTAAAGCAGACACAAGTTACAAAAGAGAATCGAGAGAGGCTGTTCTCAGCAATGACAGAACAAGGAGCAGTGGTCTGAGGCTGCAGTGGGGGGGGCCTAGGTTAGATATTAGGAAAAACTATTTCACCAGGAGGCTGATGAAATACTGGAATGGGTTACTTAGGTAAGTGGTAGAATCTCCTAGAGGTTTTTAAGTCCTGGCCTGACAAAGTCCTGGCTTGGATGATTTAATTAGGGTTGGACCTGCTATTAGCAGGGGGTTGGACTTGATGACCTCCTGAGTTCTCTCCCAACCCTATTATTCTATGATTCCAAGTTCGCAGTCCAGTACATGAACTTGGCCAATGTATTAGGCATTTGATATTGACATATATTCCCGATAGAACTGACACATCCCAATCTAGTACAGGATGGTTTGCCAAAATAATGAAGAGGGATGTTATCTCGAAAATATCAGAAACAATGGGAGGTAAAAAAGAGATGTCATGAAATGTGTAAAGCGGTGCATATGTTATGTATTTTAGTTGTTTGCCTATAAATGTCAAGGTACTTCACTTTAATTCTTTGTCCAGCTCAGGGGGCCAAACACATGTAACATATGTAACAGACATATGTGTGCTAGTGCACCTGCAACCACGAAGCCAGGGCACTAAGCCCATGCTTCGTTGACGATAAACCGAGTGCCTTTTGTCACCAACTATGCCTGTGGCCTTTCTTTATGTAGATCATTGAGGTCTGCTGAATTAATGTGCTGCACATTCTTCAAAGAAAAAAAGCAGTGAGCTGCAATGTTACTAAGGTAACAACACTCCATACTTCAGCACTTAACAGCACTGGGTCTAACTATCCAAGTCTGTTGAATCAGCTAGCGGGACTGAGCTGGACAGCACACTGAAAGCACATCACACACACAAGCCAACTGACAGGAGGCAGAGTGTCTTAGCCAAATTATCAGAGGGGTAGCCATGTTAGTCTGATTCTCCAAAAACAACAAGAAGTCCTGTGGCACCTTATAGACTAACTGATTTATTGGAGCATACTGTATTTAATTGTATGGAGTGGAAATCCATAAACCATTGCATCTGACGAAGTGAGCTTTGCCTACAAAAGTTTATGCTCCAATAAATCAGTTAGTCTACACGGTGCCACAGGTCTTCTCGTTGTTTTAGCCAAATTAAGTATTGATTGCCTGGAAGTGTCTTGCATGCAAGACAAAGGCAAGGAAGCCATTTGGATAACGCTTGTGGTAAATGGGAAACGCCTTAAGATGGACACGTGTTCAGCTGTGTCTGATTCCACAAAAAGAAATTCACCCCTTAGTAGTACACACAGCAATGGTCAGCACCAGGGCTTGAATCTCTGTTTAGACCAGCACTCTCTGGATGGAAGTTGGCTGAAGAGCATTCATTTGGGTCCATCAAGAGTTTTCAAATTCATCAGTGTGCTATCTCATAGTAGCAGCTGGAAGAGATTGTATCTAGATATGCATCCATGTTTCAGAAGGATATCAGGCATATGAGGGACATAAAAGCCAACATTATTCTGACCGAAGGAGCAAACCCTCCATTCCCAAGGTTTGACAAGTATCACTTCCTAGCAGAGATGCAGTTGACAATGTAGCTGGAATGTCTAGCAGGCATGGGCATACTAAACAGGGTTGACTGACATGAAAGAGTGTTGCTGTTATGAAAAAAAAATGATGCAGTAAGTGTTTGTGGTGACTTTAAAGTGATCATTAATCCCATACTCTGGATGGAACAATACCCCTTACCTTGCACTGAAGCTATTTTCTTATTACCCAGATAGTCTATTCTGACCTTATTTATAGTTGCATTTTAAACATATTTGGCATGGGGTAACAACTCAGTAAGGGAGGAAAACTAACATATGTGGTGCAATTGTGAGTTTATTGATGCTGACAGATGAGATGCGGGCTCATGATCCCTATGTCTATACTGAATACTGAATACACAGCTGGAACTAGTCTGGCTCCCTTGTGTATTAATATAGTTCAAGTAGGTATTTGAATTCTAAGAGTGTGTTTACTGTTTAAAATTTATTGAATGTTTGTGAGCTGCTGCATGTCTTAATCTCAGTCATAATCTCTTTATCACATATTGCAAGGTAATATTTGAGCATTTGCATTGTGAACCTTTGTAATTGTGTAAATCACCAGACAGAAGAGAAACATTAAGTAATATGAAATGCTATTCTCCAACAGAAGGTGTTTATGTTCTGCCCAACAAGCAAAGCCAACTGACACCAGATAACTAGAGTAGAACATTAAGGGTGACCAAAGACTTTGTTGTTTCCTCTCCCTCCCCAACCATCTGTGAATGAGAATTGCAAGTAAATTCCTACTATTAGCAGACTTTGCAAATCAAAGCAGAAAGGCCGAAAGGAATAAAAAACACAAACATGGAAGAACTGTATCTTTATGTTGCTTGAACTCAGCAAGGCAAGGATTACTAGGCATACAAAAAAGATCCTCAGTGTTTAGCCTGGTTTAGCCATAAAGAACATACGGGGATTGCTTATTATAGAAGCTTCTATTACTTTTTGAAATGCAGAACTGGAACTCATTTGTGTGTATATGTGTTTATCTGCTTTACCTTAGAAATTGTTCTTATTTACTTAAGTATAAAATAAATCTTTATATAGTTTATTATAAAATTGTCTACAAGCCTAGTCTAGCTTTCACACCACAAAGTGCAGCAGAGTCAGGGTAAGTGACTGGTCTTTCGGGACTGGGAATAATCTGAATATGTCCCTGCTATAAAGGACACATTTATCACAAGCGTTAGCTTATCTGGGTTGATTGGAGTACACAGGGAGACTCCAATTTTGTCAAGACTGTTAACAGTGCCTGAGGAATTTACACTTGGTAAATTGTTGGTGAAGTCTCAGTAGAGAACTCAGTACCAACTTGGGGTTTGTGCCCTGAAGTTAGTACTTACAGGCTACGTCTACACTGGCAGCTTCTTGCGCAAGAACTCTTTTGCAGAAGAGTTCTTGTGCAAAAACTCTTCCATAAGAGAGCGTCTACACTGCCATGTGCTTTTGCGTAAGAGCATCTATGGCAGTGTAAACGCTCTCTTCCGCAAGAAAGCTCTGATGGCCATTTTAACCATAGGGGTTTCTTGTGCAAGAAATTCATGTTGCCTGTCTACACTGCCCTCTTGTGGAAGAGCTCTTGCGCAAGAGGGCTTCTTCCTGAGAGGGAGCGTCAGAGTTCTCGCGTGAGAAGCCCTGATTTTCTACAGTACAACGTCAGTTTACTTGCGCAAGAACGCGCGGCTAGTGTAGACAGGCGGCATGTTTTTGTGCAAGAGCGGCCGTTTTCGTGCAAGAACATGCCAGTGTAGACACAGCCGTCCTCTGGAGCCACAGGACAGCTTGACAGAAGGCATGCATTTGTCTGTAATCAAGATCCTTAGGGATGGTAGAATGGGATGGGGCAAGAAGCAAAGCAAAAGCTGCATTAACTACAGGCACTTTCGCTCTCTGTCCTTGTCTTAACTGGCAGGATCCTGGGTCCCCACGTAAAAGCTCCAACAATTCTGTCAGGATGTACTCAAACCACACAGCGCTCTGCCCACAGCACACTCACTTGCCACGTGTAATAGTAAAAGGCAAAGACAAAACCTATAGGCTACGTCTAGACTGACATGATTTTCCGGAAATGCTTTTAACGGAAAAGTTTTCCGTCAAAAGCATTTTCGGAACAGAGCATCTAGATTGGCACAGATGCTTTTCTGCAAAAGCACTTTTTGCAGAAAAGTGTCTGTGGCCAATCTAGACATGCTTTTCTGCAAAAAGCCCCGATCGCCATTTTCGCGATGGGGGCTTTTTTGTGCAAATCTCAGCTGTCTACACTGGCCCTTTTGCACAAAAGGGACGTTTGCCTGAACGGGAGCAGCATAGTATTTCCGCAAAAAGCACTGATTTCTTACAGTAGGAAGTCAGTGCTTTTGCGGAAATTAAGGCGGCCAGTGTAGACAGCTGGCAAGTTTTTCCAGAAAAGCGGCTGATTTTCCGGAAAAACTGGCCAGTCTAGACACAGCCCTTAAGTGTGTTAGGCTGCTGCCCCCAAACTGCATGTTTATTACAGATATCAAGTCCTGCCTGCCCTGGCTTCTGTGACTTCACAGTGAGAGGGGGCGGGGAGCCGCCTTAGCCCCGCTAGCAGCTTTCTATAGTCCTACCCCCGGACCAGGCTTTTAACTGCCTGGCCCGCAGCGCGGACCCCGGCAACCCAAGTGGCAGAGAAGAAATTCGGAAGCGGGAAGACACCCGCGTGCAAATCAGCTGTTCCTGTCCTGCCTACGACCCATGCTTGGGAGTCCTCGGGCAGCTCTAGCACAAGCCTCGGACTACAACTCCCAGCATGCCGTGGTGCACGAATAGGCCTACCGTACCCAGACGGTAGAGCAGTGCATGCTGGGAGTTTTAGTTTTCGCCTCTGAAATCCCCGCTTGGCAGAGGAAGGAGCGTTGCATGCCGGGAGCTGTAGTCCCTGCCTAGCGACTGTCCCGCTGCCCAAGCGGCTCCGTTCCCACCAGCGCGTGGGGCCTTTCCCGCTCCCAGTGACCCTGCCCGAATCCGCGAGGGCCCCCGCAAGCAGGGGGCGGCGCTCCAGCTGCTGCCGCTGCCTCTCAGGGGCTCTCGAGCTGCGTCCGCCTCAGTGCCCCGTGAGGGGGGGGTTGAGATAGTTGCTCCCCGTGAGAGGAGACACTCTGGCCGCGGCGCCGCGCTTCTCTATGGTCTCCCTAACTCCCCTCCCCCACCCACACTTCCTTGTGGTTCAGCCGGGGACTCTCTAGCCCACGGCTTCCTCTGTTGCCGCGCGGGGGCGCTCTAGCCGGAGACTCGGTGGCCGGGGAGGCCGGGTTTGTTGAGGCGATGGCGCTGGCGTTCGGCTTCGAATTCGAGGACTCGGTTTTTGCCCCGAGCAGGGAGCGGGGCCGGGGCGGCGGCTGCGCGGCCTACGCCGCCAAGCGCTGCGAGCCCCGGGTGAGCAGGGGGCGGGGGGCTTCTCTGCCCCCGGGCTCTTGAGGCGCGGGAAGGGGACCTGCCGGGCGGAGGGAGGCGCGGGGCTGTCGTGCGGGCAGTGGGGGGGCTGGGCTGGGGGTGCAATTGTGCGGGTACCGGGGGTTGGGGGCTGTTGCGTGGGCAGTGGGGGGGCTGGGCTGGGGGGGCAATTGTGCGGGTACCGGGGGTTGGGGGCTGTTGCGTGGGCAGTGGGGGGGCTGGGCTGGGGGGGCAATTGTGCGGGTACCGGGGGTTGGGGGCTGTTGCGTGGGCAGTGGGGGTCTGGTTTGGGGGTGCAATTGTGCGGGTACCGGGGGTTGGGGGCTGTTGCGTGGGCAGTGGGGGGGCTGGGCTGGGGGGGCAATTGTGCGGGTACCGGGGGTTGGGGGCTGTTGCGTGGGCAGTGGGGGGGCTGGGCTGGGGGGGCAATTGTGCGGGTACCGGGGGTTGGGGGCTGTTGCGTGGGCAGTGGGGGTCTGGTTTGGGGGTGCAATTGTGCGGGTACCGGGGGTTGGGGGCTGTTGCGTGGGTAGTGGGGGTCTGGTTTGGGGGTGCAATTGTGCGGGTACCGGGGGTTGGGGGCTGTTGCGTGGGTAGTGGGAGTCTGGTTTGGGGGTGCAATTGTGCGGGTACCGGGGGTTGGGGGGCTGTTGCGTGGGTAGTGGGGGTCTGGTTTGGGGGTGCAATTGTGCGGGTACCGAGGGTTGGGGGGCTGTTGCGTGGGTAGTGGGGGTCTGGTTTGGGGGTGCAATTGTGCGGGTACCGGGGGTTGGGGGGCTGTTGCGTGGGTAGTGGGGGTCTGGTTTGGGGGTGCAATTGTGCGGGTACCGGGGGTTGGGGGCTGTTGCGTGGGTAGTGGGGGTCTGGTTTGGGGGTGCAATTGTGCGGGTACCGGGGGTTGGGGGCTGTTGCGTGGGTAGTGGGGGTCTGGTTTGGGGGTGCAATTGTGCGGGTACCGGGGGTTGGGGGGCTGTTGCGTGGGTAGTGGGGGTCTGGTTTGGGGGTGCAATTGTGCGGGTACCGGGGGTTGGGGGGCTGTTGCGTGGGTAGTGGGGGTCTGGTTTGGGGGTGCAATTGTGCGGGTACCGGGGGTTGGGGGCTGTTGCGTGGGTAGTGGGGGTCTGGTTTGGGGGTGCAATTGTGCGGGTACCGGGGGTTGGGGGGCTGTTGCGTGGGTAGTGGGGGTCTGGTTTGGGGGTGCAATTGTGCGGGTACCGGGGGTTGGGGGGCTGTTGCGTGGGTAGTGGGGGTCTGGTTTGGGGGTGCAATTGTGCGGGTACCGGGGGTTGGGGGGCTGTTGCGTGGGTAGTGGGGGTCTGGTTTGGGGGTGCAATTGTGCGGGTACCGGGGGTTGGGGGGCTGTTGCGTGGGCAGTGGGGGTCTGGTTTGGGGGTGCAATTGTGCGGGTACCGGGGGTTGGGGGGCTGTTGCGTGGGTAGTGGGGGTCTGGTTTGGGGGTGCAATTGTGCAGGTACCGGGGGTTGGGGGCTGTTGCGTGGGCAGTGGGGGTCTGGTTTGGGGGTGCAATTGTGCAGGTACCGGGGGTTGGGGGCTGTTGCGTGGGTAGTGGGGGTCTGGTTTGGGGGTGCAATTGTGCAGGTACCGGGGGTTGGGGGGCTGTTGCGTGGGTAGTGGGGGTCTGGTTTGGGGGTGCAATTGTGCAGGTACCGGGGGTTGGGGGCTGTTGCGTGGGTAGTGGGGGTCTGGTTTGGGGGTGCAATTGTGCAGGTACCGGGGGTTGGGGGCTGTTGCGTGGGTAGTGGGGGTCTGGTTTGGGGGTGCAATTGTGCAGGTACCGGGGGTTGGGGGCTGTTGCGTGGGTAGTGGGGGTCTGGTTTGGGGGTGCAATTGTGCAGGTACCGGGGGTTGGGGGCTGTTGCGTGGGTAGTGGGGGTCTGGTTTGGGGGTGCAATTGTGCAGGTACCGGGGGTTGGGGGGCTGTTGCGTGGGTAGTGGGGGTCTGGTTTGGGGGTGCAATTGTGCAGGTACCGGGGGTTGGGGGGCTGTTGCGTGGGCAGTGGGGGTCTGGTTTGGGGGTGCAATTGTGCAGGTACCGGGGGTTGGGGGGCTGTTGCGTGGGCAGTGGGGGTCTGGTTTGGGGGTGCAATTGTGCAGGTACCGGGGGTTGGGGGCTGTTGCGTGGGTAGTGGGGGTCTGGTTTGGGGGTGCAATTGTGCAGGTACCGGGGGTTGGGGGCTGTTGCGTGGGTAGTGGGGGTCTGGTTTGGGGGTGCAATTGTGCAGGTACCGGGGGTTGGGGGCTGTTGCGTGGGTAGTGGGGGTCTGGTTTGGGGGTGCAATTGTGCAGGTACCGGGGGTTGGGGGCTGTTGCGTGGGCAGTGGGGGTCTGGTTTGGGGGTGCAATTGTGCAGGTACCGGGGGTTGGGGGGCTGTTGCGTGGGTAGTGGGGGTCTGGTTTGGGGGTGCAATTGTGCGGGTACCGGGGGTTGGGGGGCTGTTGCGTGGGTAGTGGGGGTCTGGTTTGGGGGTGCAATTGTGCAGGTACCGGGGGTTGGGGGCTGTTGCGTGGGTAGTGGGGGTCTGGTTTGGGGGTGCAATTGTGCAGGTACCGGGGGTTGGGGGGCTGTTGCGTGGGTAGTGGGGGTCTGGTTTGGGGGTGCAATTGTGCAGGTACCGGGCGTTGGGGGGCTGTTGTGTGGGCAGTGGGGGTCTGGTTTGGGGGTGCAATTGTGCGGGTACCGGGGGTTGGGGGGCTGTTGTGTGGGCAGTGGGGGGGCTGGGCTGGGGGGGCAATTGTGCGGGTACCGGGGGTTGGGGGGCTGTTGCGTGGGCAGTGGGGGTCTGGTTTGGGGGTGCAATTGTGCAGGTACCGGGGGTTGGGGGGCTGTTGCGTGGGTAGTGGGGGTCTGGTTTGGGGGTGCAATTGTGCAGGTACCGGGGGTTGGGGGGCTGTTGCGTGGGTAGTGGGGGTCTGGTTTGGGGGTGCAATTGTGCAGGTACCGGGGGTTGGGGGCTGTTGCGTGGGTAGTGGGGGTCTGGTTTGGGGGTGCAATTGTGCAGGTACCGGGGGTTGGGGGCTGTTGCGTGGGCAGTGGGGGTCTGGTTTGGGGGTGCAATTGTGCAGGTACCGGGGGTTGGGGGGCTGTTGCGTGGGTAGTGGGGGTCTGGTTTGGGGGTGCAATTGTGCGGGTACCGGGGGTTGGGGGGCTGTTGTGTGGGTAGTGGGGGTCTGGTTTGGGGGTGCAATTGTGCGGGTACCGGGGGTTGGGGGGCTGTTGCGTGGGTAGTGGGGGTCTGGTTTGGGGGTGCAATTGTGCAGGTACCGGGGGTTGGGGGGCTGTTGCGTGGGTAGTGGGGGTCTGGTTTGGGGGTGCAATTGTGCAGGTACCGGGGGTTGGGGGGCTGTTGCGTGGGCAGTGGGGGTCTGGTTTGGGGGTGCAATTGTGCGGGTACCGGGGGTTGGGGGGCTGTTGCGTGGGCAGTGGGGGTCTGGTTTGGGGGTGCAATTGTGCAGGTACCGGGGGTTGGGGGGCTGTTGCGTGGGCAGTGGGGGTCTGGTTTGGGGGTGCAATTGTGCGGGTACCGGGGGTTGGGGGGCTGTTGCGTGGGTAGTGGGGGTCTGGTTTGGGGGGTGCAATTGTGCGGGTACCGGGGGTTGGGGGGCTGTTGCGTGGGTAGTGGGGGTCTGGTTTGGGGGGTGCAATTGTGCAGGTACCGGGGGTTGGGGGCTGTTGCGTGGGTAGTGGGGGTCTGGTTTGGGGGTGCAATTGTGCAGGTACCGGGGGTTGGGGGCTGTTGCGTGGGCAGTGGGGGTCTGGTTTGGGGGTGCAATTGTGCAGGTACCGGGGGTTGGGGGGCTGTTGCGTGGGCAGTGGGGGTCTGGTTTGGGGGTGCAATTGTGCGGGTACCGGGGGTTGGGGGGCTGTTGCGTGGGCAGTGGGGGTCTGGTTTGGGGGTGCAATTGTGCGGGTACCGGGGGTTGGGGGCTGTTGCGTGGGCAGTGGGGGTCTGGTTTGGGGGTGCAATTGTGCGGGTACCGGGGGTTGGGGGCTGTTGCGTGGGCAGTGGGGGTCTGGTTTGGGGGTGCAATTGTGCGGGTACCGGGGGTTGGGGGGCTGTTGCGTGGGCAGTGGGGGTCTGGTTTGGGGGTGCAATTGTGCGGGTACCGGGGGTTGGGGGGCTGTTGCGTGGGTAGTGGGGGTCTGGTTTGGGGGTGCAATTGTGCAGGTACCGGGGGTTGGGGGGCTGTTGCGTGGGTAGTGGGGGTCTGGTTTGGGGGTGCAATTGTGCAGGTACCGGGGGTTGAGGGCTGTTGCGTGGGTAGTGGGGGTCTGGTTTGGGGGTGCAATTGTGCAGGTACCGGGGGTTGGGGGCTGTTGCGTGGGTAGTGGGGGTCTGGTTTGGGGGTGCAATTGTGCGGGTACCGGGGGTTGGGGGCTGTTGCGTGGGCAGTGGGGGTCTGGTTTGGGGGTGCAATTGTGCGGGTACCGGGGGTTGGGGGCTGTTGCGTGGGTAGTGGGGGTCTGGTTTGGGGGTGCAATTGTGCAGGTACCGGGGGTTGGGGGGCTGTTGCGTGGGCAGTGGGGGTCTGGTTTGGGGGTGCAATTGTGCGGGTACCGGGGGTTGGGGGGCTGTTGCGTGGGCAGTGGGGGTCTGGTTTGGGGGTGCAATTGTGCAGGTACCGGGGGTTGGGGGCTGTTGCGTGGGTAGTGGGGGTCTGGTTTGGGGGTGCAATTGTGCAGGTACCGGGGGTTGGGGGGCTGTTGCGTGGGTAGTGGGGGTCTGGTTTGGGGGTGCAATTGTGCAGGTACCGGGGGTTGGGGGGCTGTTGCGTGGGCAGTGGGGGTCTGGTTTGGGGGTGCAATTGTGCGGGTACCGGGGGTTGGGGGGCTGTTGCGTGGGCAGTGGGGGTCTGGTTTGGGGGTGCAATTGTGCAGGTACCGGGGGTTGGGGGGCTGTTGCGTGGGTAGTGGGGGTCTGGTTTGGGGGTGCAATTGTGCAGGTACCGGGGGTTGGGGGCTGTTGCGTGGGCAGTGGGGGTCTGGTTTGGGGGTGCAATTGTGCGGGTACCGGGGGTTGGGGGCTGTTGCGTGGGTAGTGGGGGTCTGGTTTGGGGGTGCAATTGTGCGGGTACCGGGGGTTGGGGGCTGTTGCGTGGGTAGTGGGGGTCTGGTTTGGGGGTGCAATTGTGCAGGTACCGGGGGTTGGGGGGCTGTTGCGTGGGTAGTGGGGGTCTGGTTTGGGGGTGCAATTGTGCAGGTACCGGGGGTTGGGGGCTGTTGCGTGGGTAGTGGGGGTCTGGTTTGGGGGTGCAATTGTGCAGGTACCGGGGGTTGGGGGGCTGTTGCGTGGGTAGTGGGGGTCTGGTTTGGGGGTGCAATTGTGCGGGTACCGGGGGTTGGGGGGCTGTTGCGTGGGTAGTGGGGGTCTGGTTTGGGGGTGCAATTGTGCGGGTACCGGGGGTTGGGGGCTGTTGCGTGGGCAGTGGGGGTCTGGTTTGGGGGTGCAATTGTGCAGGTACCGGGGGTTGGGGGGCTGTTGCGTGGGTAGTGGGGGTCTGGTTTGGGGGTGCAATTGTGCGGGTACCGGGGGTTGGGGGGCTGTTGCGTGGGTAGTGGGGGTCTGGTTTGGGGGTGCAATTGTGCGGGTACCGGGGGTTGGGGGGCTGTTGCGTGGGTAGTGGGGGTCTGGTTTGGGGGTGCAATTGTGCGGGTACCGGGGGTTTGGGGGCTGTTGCGTGGGTAGTGGGGGTCTGGTTTGGGGGTGCAATTGTGCGGGTACCGGGGGTTGGGGGCTGTTGCGTGGGTAGTGGGGGTCTGGTTTGGGGGTGCAATTGTGCAGGTACCGGGGGTTGGGGGGCTGTTGTGTGGGTAGTGGGGGTCTGGTTTGGGGGTGCAATTGTGCAGGTACCGGGCGTTGGGGGGCTGTTGTGTGGGCAGTGGGGGTCTGGTTTGGGGGTGCAATTGTGCGGGTACCGGGGGTTGGGGGGCTGTTGTGTGGGCAGTGGGGGGGCTGGGCTGGGGGGGCAATTGTGCGGGTACCGGGGGTTGGGGGGCTGTTGCGTGGGCAGTGGGGGTCTGGTTTGGGGGTGCAATTGTGCGGGTACCGGGGGTTGGGGGGCTGTTGCGTGGGTAGTGGGGGTCTGGTTTGGGGGTGCAATTGTGCAGGTACCGGGGGTTGGGGGCTGTTGCGTGGGTAGTGGGGGTCTGGTTTGGGGGTGCAATTGTGCAGGTACCGGGGGTTGGGGGCTGTTGCGTGGGTAGTGGGGGTCTGGTTTGGGGGTGCAATTGTGCAGGTACCGGGGGTTGGGGGCTGTTGCGTGGGTAGTTGCGTGGGTAGTGGGGGTCTGGTTTGGGGGTGCAATTGTGCAGGTACCGGGGGTTGGGGGCTGTTGCGTGGGTAGTGGGGGTCTGGTTTGGGGGTGCAATTGTGCAGGTACCGGGGGTTGGGGGCTGTTGCGTGGGCAGTGGGGGTCTGGTTTGGGGGTGCAATTGTGCAGGTACCGGGGGTTGGGGGGCTGTTGCGTGGGTAGTGGGGGTCTGGTTTGGGGGTGCAATTGTGCGGGTACCGGGGGTTGGGGGGCTGTTGCGTGGGTAGTGGGGGTCTGGTTTGGGGGTGCAATTGTGCGGGTACCGGGGGTTGGGGGGCTGTTGCGTGGGTAGTGGGGGTCTGGTTTGGGGGTGCAATTGTGCGGGTACCGGGGGTTGGGGGGCTGTTGCGTGGGTAGTGGGGGTCTGGTTTGGGGGTGCAATTGTGCAGGTACCGGGGGTTGGGGGCTGTTGCGTGGGTAGTGGGGGTCTGGTTTGGGGGTGCAATTGTGCAGGTACCGGGGGTTGGGGGGCTGTTGTGTGGGTAGTGGGGGTCTGGTTTGGGGGTGCAATTGTGCAGGTACCGGGCGTTGGGGGGCTGTTGTGTGGGCAGTGGGGGTCTGGTTTGGGGGTGCAATTGTGCGGGTACCGGGGGTTGGGGGGCTGTTGCGTGGGCAGTGGGGGGGCTGGGCTGGGGGGGCAATTGTGCGGGTACCGGGGGTTGGGGGGCTGTTGCGTGGGCAGTGGGGGTCTGGTTTGGGGGTGCAATTGTGCAGGTACCGGGGGTTGGGGGGCTGTTGCGTGGGTAGTGGGGGTCTGGTTTGGGGGTGCAATTGTGCAGGTACCGGGGGTTGGGGGCTGTTGCGTGGGTAGTGGGGGTCTGGTTTGGGGGTGCAATTGTGCAGGTACCGGGGGTTGGGGGCTGTTGCGTGGGTAGTGGGGGTCTGGTTTGGGGGTGCAATTGTGCAGGTACCGGGGGTTGGGGGCTGTTGCGTGGGCAGTGGGGGTCTGGTTTGGGGGTGCAATTGTGCAGGTACCGGGGGTTGGGGGCTGTTGCGTGGGCAGTGGGGGTCTGGTTTGGGGGTGCAATTGTGCAGGTACCGGGGGTTGGGGGCTGTTGCGTGGGCAGTGGGGGTCTGGTTTGGGGGTGCAATTGTGCAGGTACCGGGGGTTGGGGGGCTGTTGCGTGGGTAGTGGGGGTCTGGTTTGGGGGTGCAATTGTGCGGGTACCGGGGGTTGGGGGGCTGTTGTGTGGGTAGTGGGGGTCTGGTTTGGGGGTGCAATTGTGCAGGTACCGGGGGTTGGGGGCTGTTGCGTGGGTAGTGGGGGTCTGGTTTGGGGGTGCAATTGTGCAGGTACCGGGGGTTGGGGGGCTGTTGTGTGGGTAGTGGGGGTCTGGTTTGGGGGTGCAATTGTGCAGGTACCGGGGGTTGGGGGGCTGTTGCGTGGGTAGTGGGGGTCTGGTTTGGGGGTGCAATTGTGCAGGTACCGGGGGTTGGGGGGCTGTTGCGTGGGTAGTGGGGGTCTGGTTTGGGGGTGCAATTGTGCAGGTACCGGGGGTTGAGGGCTGTTGCGTGGGTAGTGGGGGTCTGGTTTGGGGGTGCAATTGTGCGGGTACCGGGGGTTGGGGGCTGTTGCGTGGGTAGTGGGGGTCTGGTTTGGGGGTGCAATTGTGCGGGTACCGGGGGTTGGGGGCTGTTGCGTGGGTAGTGGGGGTCTGGTTTGGGGGTGCAATTGTGCAGGTACCGGGGGTTGGGGGGCTGTTGCGTGGGTAGTGGGGGTCTGGTTTGGGGGTGCAATTGTGCGGGTACCGGGGGTTGGGGGGCTGTTGTGTGGGTAGTGGGGGTCTGGTTTGGGGGTGCAATTGTGCAGGTACCGGGGGTTGGGGGCTGTTGCGTGGGTAGTGGGGGTCTGGTTTGGGGGTGCAATTGTGCGGGTACCGGGGGTTTGGGGGCTGTTGCGTGGGTAGTGGGGGTCTGGTTTGGGGGTGCAATTGTGCAGGTACCGGGGGTTGGGGGGCTGTTGCGTGGGTAGTGGGGGTCTGGTTTGGGGGTGCAATTGTGCGGGTACCGGGGGTTGGGGGGCTGTTGCGTGGGTAGTGGGGGTCTGGTTTGGGGGTGCAATTGTGCAGGTACCGGGGGTTGGGGGCTGTTGCGTGGGTAGTGGGGGTCTGGTTTGGGGGTGCAATTGTGCAGGTACCGGGGGTTGGGGGGCTGTTGTGTGGGTAGTGGGGGTCTGGTTTGGGGGTGCAATTGTGCGGGTACCGGGGGTTGGGGGGCTGTTGTGTGGGTAGTGGGGGTCTGGTTTGGGGGTGCAATTGTGCGGGTACCGGGGGTTGGGGGGCTGTTGCGTGGGTAGTGGGGGTCTGGTTTGGGGGTGCAATTGTGCAGGTACCGGGGGTTGGGGGCTGTTGCGTGGGTAGTGGGGGTCTGGTTTGGGGGTGCAATTGTGCAGGTACCGGGGGTTGGGGGGCTGTTGCGTGGGTAGTGGGGGTCTGGTTTGGGGGTGCAATTGTGCGGGTACCGGGGGTTGGGGGGCTGTTGCGTGGGTAGTGGGGGTCTGGTTTGGGGGTGCAATTGTGCAGGTACCGGGGGTTGGGGGGCTGTTGTGTGGGCAGTGGGGGTCTGGTTTGGGGGTGCAATTGTGCAGGTACCGGGGGTTGGGGGGGCTGTTGCGTGGGCAGTGGGGGTCTGGTTTGGGGGTGCAATTGTGCGGGTACCGGGGGTTGGGGGGCTGTTGCGTGGGTAGTGGGGGTCTGGTTTGGGGGTGCAATTGTGCAGGTACCAGGGGTTGGGGGCTGTTGCGTGGGTAGTGGGGGTCTGGTTTGGGGGTGCAATTGTGCGGGTACCGGGGGTTGGGGGGGCTGTTGTGTGGGCAGTGGGGGTCTGGTTTGGGGGTGCAATTGTGCGGGTACCGGGGGTTGGGGGGGCTGTTGTGTGGGCAGTGGGGGTCTGGTTTGGGGGTGCAATTGTGCGGGTACCGGGGGTTAGGGGGCTGTTGCGTGGGTAGTGGGGAAGCGGAGCTGGAGGTCTGTTGTATGAGGAGGCTGGGCTGGGAGAAGCTGGTTTGGGGGCACGGTTGGTGGGTGGGTTTTTGCAGTGCGAGTCTGATTTGCTTCTAGTTCAGCGACTCTCAAACTTTTGCATCCTTGACCTTTTTCACAGAGCTCAGCTGAGTGTGCCTCCCCCATTATGAATTAAGTACACTTTTTAAAATATATTTAACGCTGTTAGAAGTGCTGGAAGTGAAGCAGGGTGTGGGGATTGAAGCTCACTGCTTGTGTCCTGCCACAAACCTTGCAGTCCCCGAAGGCTCACTACCCCCAATTTGAGAATCCTTGCCCTGGTCTATAATGTACACCCATGTGTATTAGATCTGCATCCATTTCTTAGATTGTAAACTCTGTATGGTTGTGGTCACCAACCAGTAGATCGTGATCTACCGGTAGATCTCGGAGGCTCTAAGAGTAGCTCTTGAGCCCTCTCTGAACTGTGCGCCTGCGCAGTACATTTACATTAGATTTCCTCATTTGAGGAGCAGCTACTCACCGAGCATCAGCACAGGTGAGTAGCTGTGAGAAATGGAGGGAATTTTTTTTTTAAAGCAGCAGTATAAGGATTGGAGATAGCAAGTGATGGAGAGGAGGAGAATAGAGAGGGCGGGGCTTCAAGGAAGGGGCGGGCAGTAGATCTTGGCTTGGTCTGTCATTTAAAAAGTGATCTTGGGTGTAAAAAGGTTGGAGACCACTGCTGTAGGGCTAGAGCTTTTTTGTTCTGTGTTCCTACTGTA
The DNA here is from genome assembly GCF_049634645.1 of Pelodiscus sinensis. Taxonomy (NCBI): domain Eukaryota; kingdom Metazoa; phylum Chordata; order Testudines; family Trionychidae; genus Pelodiscus; species Pelodiscus sinensis. The sequence continues at coordinate 19,962,025 of NC_134712.1, forward strand.
CTCAGCACTATCAGATCCTGGTCCATAATAAGCTCCTGTGGTAATTCAAATACCAATCCATTCTGTTTTTCATGCTGTTCAAAAGCAGAGAGTCTACTTTGGCTTTGAAAGTTGACAAAGTATTTCTGATTTTAGGTCGTTTGTGTAACACAAATACATAGCAGTGTGTACATTTAAAACACACACTATCCTCCACCCATCCACCCACTCCCTACCAAACCAAAACTCTCTGTGTATGTCTACACTTGCACCCTCTTTCGAGAGAGGGATGCAAATGAAGACATTCAAAATTGCAAATGAAACTGGGATTTAAATATCCCGTGCTTCATTTGCATATTCGCATTATGGTGCTATTTCGAAATAACAAACGTGTAGACACGGTTATTTTGAGAGAAAACCCTTCTCTCTGAATAACCCTTATTCCTCATACAATGAGATTTACCAGTTATTTTGAGAGAAGGGTTTTCTCTCAAAATAACTGCGTCTAAACTGCATCTGTTATTTCAAAATAGCGCTATTTTGAAATAGCGCCATAATGCAAATGAAGCATGGGATATTTAAATCCCAGCTTCATTTGCAATTTTGAATGTCTTCATTTGCATTCCTCTCTCGAAAGAGGGTGTAAGTGTAAACATACCCTCCATTGCATATGCAGGTTGAACCTCTCTAGTCTGGCAGCCTTGGGACCTGACCGGAGCCAAACCAGAGAATTTGCTGGACTGCAGGAAGTCAGTATTGTCTAACAGCATTACCAACACTTCCATTGCTTACTGGGCTTTTAGAAGACATTTAGGGGTAAATTTGAGCTAAATAGCAGAACACTAACAGCCAGGACTGGTGACTGTAAACAAACTTTATGGGACTGCAGGGAAACTTGGCCACAACCATGATAAGTGGACATCTGGCTAACTAAAATCATGGCAGACCACCCACATTGCCGGACCAGAGAGTGCCAGATTAAAGCAGTTCAACCTGTGCTGTTCGCCAAGAGAATGTACTACAAGTGGCAAATGTTAATCATGGTCCTTAACTTCCTCAAGGCTCTACTGGAAGATGCTCAGATACTATGGTAGATTATATAAGAACTTATGTTGAGTAGAATAGTCATGCTGCTGTGGTACTTTAGAAGGAGCAGAACTTTTCAGCGGCATGTCTTTAATCTTCCTTTAAAAAAGTGAAAATGACCTCTAATGCACCATTAAGACTGAGAGTAATGAAACAGAGTAAAAAGTTAAGCCTTTTAATTCGTTCACTATAAATATAACAGTAATTAAAGTAGGCTATAAAATGCATAGGTTGTATGACATGCTGGAACAAATTGCTGCTGAAACCATAACTTCTGAATTTCCATTATTTATGTCTGGTTTAGTTTTTCTAGTATTGTAAATGTTTGCATTTAATGCAGTACTGTTTTTACCCGTTGTGTGATGTGTCTACACTTTCAAATCTGCTGTATAGTTTAATCCTGAAATACTGTGTACAGGTCAGATGTTGGTAGTTTGTAGTTGTAAGCTGCTTAATAGCAAACTTGAACATCATAACTTCAGTTTCTTCAATACACTTGAATATTTTCCTTTTGTGTTTACAGTGGTTTTGTGAGGAAAGAAATAGTGAAGATGATGTTGAAATTCTAACTACTAAAAAATTCAGAGGTGATTTGGCATACAGACGACAAGAATTTCAGGTATTTTTATGGTTCCAGTACTTTTTGCTAATTACTATCTGTAATTATAATGCATATAGACTGTTTAGTCCTATTTGGTCTAGATGGTACTGGGTCCTGCCATGAGGGCAGGCGACTGGACTCGATGACCTCTTGAGGTCCCTTCCAGTTCTAGTGTTCTATGATTCTATTTCTTGTAGCATTTCATTTTAACTTTTATTTTTGCAAACATCCTATTAGAGAGCCCTGTATGAATACACAAGCTGCTTGTTGCTGTTACCATCCAGTAACATCGCAATGAGAAGAGATGTCCAAGAGGGCCAGGCTCGGTGTTTAGCTCACCTAGGAAAGCACAAAGAGGCACTGGATATTGCAGAAAAACTGGTTAGTTGCGCAGTTTCTTCCTCTCCCCCTAGCCGCTAATCATGATCAGTACTTGTTTTTAACATGTATAGTTTTCTGTGGGGCTGGGGGTGGCGGGTGGGAATCCTTCTTTAAAATAATCCCTTTGTGAGCTCAGTGTTCATTATGTTTGATTAAAGTGGTTGTTGTCACCATATCTATTTTGTTCTTTACAAATAAAAACACTTTGCCACAAAAGTGGTGGTGGTAATCCTAGAGAGGAATAGCATCGTGCTTTTCTGGGCAGAATTAATGTAATTAAGAAAGGGGCTAAATCAGTAGCCTGTAACTCGCCACCATAAGTGGCACCTCAGTTTGAACACTCGTCTTCCTCTTTAGCATTCCTTCCACCCTCTCCCATACACTCCCAAATATCTTACCCAAAGCAGAGTTCTGATCCTATAAAAGGAGTTGTGCCAGACACTCCATGAAGTCCACTGGAGATTTTACTTTTGCTATTGTTTTATGTGGCAGGCATTTAGAGACCGTGTTGATGAGTGGCAGTATAAAGTTATAAAAAGATAGGTGGTGATAAAATTCAAGGACAGTACTGTCAGGGCAGGATAAGGGACAACTTAAGGGAATGCATTCTTTGAATCTACAATAGCTGAATGTACATAATGTATACCACACTATTTTAAAAATACTTAGCAGAATTTGGACAATTAATTTTGGAAATCATGAAAACGATATGATAGGGAAGGGAGGAGTTTGTGCATTCCTGTTAACATGAAAAAAATATCTTCTGAATAGTGATGATGAGTCCATTGTACTGTGTTTGATCTGTCATAATTTGTTTTTAGAGAAATGGAGCAACTAACACAGATCATTTAACATCTGTCCTCAACCTGCAGTTTACAATTTACTGTCTCCTGAAAAATATAGAGAAGAAGACCTCATGCTTACAGCAACTGATTTCTTTACATCCTTTTAATCCATGGAACTGGAAGCTACTTGCTGAGGCTTATATAAGCGTTTTACAGACTCTGCCTCCATCATTTATTTCAGAAATGAAACTTGTTCAATGCAAAGATTGTACTGCAAAAGACAAAGTTTTCCAGGCCTCACCAGGACCGTTTAGAAAAGAAATGAACCATCAGTGTCACCAGACACACAGCGGGAGAGATGATTTTAGGTTAACATTTTCTACAAAAACAATTGGAGACAACTCTGTATCTTCTAGCGATAGCCAAATGGTAGAGGGATCCCTCCATATCTCAGAAGAATGTGCAAAAAGGGACAAAATGAAACATACTCCCTTTGAGTCCTGGGGACAGGAAGTATTCAAAGAAGTTTGGATAAAAGCATGTGCCTCTTTTGTTAGAACAAGGTAACTATATAACAAGTCTCAGAGGGACAGCCAGTTGTGTTAGTCTGTATCTGCAAAAGCAACAATGAATCCTGTGACCTCTTAGGGTATGTCTAAACAGTAGCACTATTTCGAAATAACGTAACATAGTTACGTTACACAGCAACCTTTATTTCGAAATAATATCGAGCTGGAAGACTTCTTACTCTGATTCTTGGTAACCCTCATTTCACAAGGAGTAATGAAAGTCAAAGAAAAAGTGGTCTTCCTTCGACTTCCTGCTGTGTAGACAGTGCCAAAAGCTGAATTAAGCTATTTTGACCTCAGCTATGCAATTAATGTAGCTGAAGTTGTATAGCTTAATTCAACTTTAGCCCTGCTGTGTAGACATACCCTAACAGATTGATTTGAGCATAATCTTTCATGGGTAAAAAGCACTTCATCAGAGCCATTGCCTTTAAATATATAACAAACATGGTGCTATTGCAAGAGAATCAGAAACTAAAACTGACCAGTCTGCTTTCACTAAACAAATGAAGTTAAATGCAAAAAGCAAATTATTCTTGTGAATGGTGAAATGTAAATTAATTGTTTTTTAAAATTCTTTGCTTTAGTGTACTAGAGTGTGTTATGTATTCTCAGCAGTCTTTCATGACAATAATTTTATATGGAAAATTTCCCCTACTTACAGTATTAACACTGTGCCATTTCAGTGGCACTGCTGCTTGTACTTCTTTTTGGAATTCATGCTACAGCAACTAAACTTGAGCAGTGGAGAGGAAGGCCTGTCTTATTTGCTTCCAGGTTAGATAGCTCAGAGAAAAGTGAATTATTTTTATAATTCACAAGTTTGCATAATGGATGAGGTTGAAAAATAAATGAATTTTGTGACTGTTGATTGACAAGAAAACACAGAATTTCATAACTGTTTCTCTTCTCCCCGTCTTCCTTTGCCTCCTAAAACATAATAATTGGCAAAGATAATTAGAAATGAGCTTTTACAAAAATCTTGGGTAGCTTAGAGGTTTCACGAGGCATACCGGCGCAGTCAATAAAGGCTTCCCTTGTCGACTGCGCCATGTCTAGACTCCCGCGCTGTGCTGGATCAGCACGGTGGCCATTTTTATTTTAAGGAAGCAGGGATTATTTAAATCCCCGCTTCATTGACTATGTCGAGTAAGCTACTTTACGTGGCTCCGTCGACGGAGCCACGTAGTCTAGACACACCCAAAGTGAGTGAAATGAAATATATTATATGGCACCACCTTCTGAAAGAAATTGTCTATAAATACAATAAAGTCTTTGTGTGGAGGCTTGCAACATTTCCTCTGAAATGGGAACAGTTAGATGTGGTTCTAAAATATTTCCTGCGGATGTAAGGGAGTAGTCAGGTAGTTGAGTCAACAATTCGTATCCCCTCCCCCCTTGCTGCCTCTGTATTAGAGGCAGCAAGATGAGGAAAACCAGGAGCCAGTGCTGGGGGGCGCCAACTTAAAGCTCGTTCCCCCCAGCACCATCTCTGCAGTGCAGTCCATCTCTCCCCCCACCTCACTGCTGCCTGGGGGGGTATGGTCTGCTGCAGTGAAGCAGCCCCTGTCTGCGGTCACCGTGGGCTCTGCATGAAAAAATGTAGTAGGAGCCAGGCAGGCAGGCAGCCTGGTTCAGGCCCCAAACCCCGCTGTTGCTCTGTAATTTAAAACATACTAGGAGCTAGGGGGCAAGCAGCCCGGCTCCTACTGCCTTTTAAATTGCAGAGCTGCGGCGGGGTTTGGTTCCGCACCCAGCATGAGCCAGGACTGAGTTGGGCTGCCTATTAACTAATCGAGTTGTCAATACAAATTCTATTGGCTACTCACTTAGTTAAATACCTGCCTCTTAACATCTCTACTAAGGACTGGATTGTGTGGACATGAAAATAAACTCATGAGATTTGTTCAGAATCTAAGGTGCCTTTGTGTCTTAAAATTCAAGTTTCTGGCTCTTTGATACAGTGCTAGTCATCTCTATACAACAAGATTCTGCTTTCTTGTTAAGTCTGAAGTCAGACATTGGGCACAGGATGTATGCTGAATCTGGGTAACTCATATCAAATCATGGTATCTCATCATGGTGCTGAGCATAATAACCTACATAAATGTGTACCGATTTCTCATCTTTCTCTGCTTCCTTGGTTATAAATCCTACAAAAAAAAGTTTTAAAAAAACAATACTTTAAAAAAGTCTTGATTTCATGTGGTCTTTTTAATATTTGTGACAACCAGCACTACTTTGAATTGGTTACATATTTTCACTGAGATTTTCTTTTTTCAGGCTTTTACTTCAGATTACACAGTTGCAACAGTCATCCTTTGCTCTAGAGAAGAATTTGAAGATTCAGCAAGAAACTGAAGACACAGTAAAAGGTTTTGGTTTAAATGAAGAATCCTTGCTATTGATTACTGAGGTGAGTGACCATTCATAGACATTGTGTTATATTGATCCACTTAGGGTACGTCTACACAGCAGTGTTATTTAGGAATAACTGATGTTATTCTGAAATAGCATAGTCCATGTCTACACTACAAGCAGTTATTTCGACAATGTCAAAATAATGGCAAGCTGGAGGACTTTGTAACTCTCATTTTATGAAGAGTAAGGGAAGTCAGAGGAAGAGTGCTCTTCCTCAGACTTCCTGCTATGTAGACAGCGCCAAAAGCCAAAATAAGCTATTTCAATTTAAGCTATTCAATTGACTTAGTTCAGGTTGCGTAGCTTATTTTGGCTTCAGCCTTGCTGTGTAGATGTGCCTTGAGCGTGCAGAGATTTGCCTAATGGAAATGTTGAAACATCATCTCTTCAGCCTTACATTTGCAGGTAGTTTTACAGAGGTGCATGATGGGTTGAACTGTTTTGTTCTTACCTAACAATTTTTTGCTTTGAGTAGGACACAGGTTTCCTTTTTAAGGAAAATGTATGCAAGAGAGAAAATTATAAAAGTGCAGCAAACTGAGAACATATGGAGTGGCCTTAAACACTGAAGTTTCTTAATTAGTTCTTCTGAAAATTAAACTGAAGCATCTCTAATTTTGCATACTAGGGTTTATACTAGTTCTAGATGTTTTCATAAGAGCGGAAATAATATTCCATGTCTACGTTAATAGAGATATTACAAACATGCACCTCAAAGATGGAATTTGTGACTTTAAGCTCAAGACATATAGATATCTATATATGTCGAAGTCAAGGAAGATCTCCTTTTGCTGTCACTAGTAGCGATTTATACTTTTCATGTCATGAGCCTCTAAAAGGCAAATATCCATTGCAAGCTGACACATTCAAGAAGGCATCCATTTGTTAGAGAGCAGTAGTATGCAGATGTTACAAGGAAATCAGAGAATGGAAATGACTTCTTGTACATTTCTTGGTATAATCCCCACCTCCCTGAGAAATCAAAATATTTCTACTGTTACCAAGTGTCGAATTTATAGTTTTCAATTAGGTTTATCATTTTCGACTCGTTAGCAAAAATCCCATAACCAGAGCACAGCCAGACCAACTAAAAGGAGTTTTGCAGCTATAATACATGGGCCTTCATTATCTCCATTCTTATTTCACTATGCAGTAGAAACAGTTTGACCATGTGTTGGAAATTTTACCTGAGTTGTATTCTTAATGTTCTTAGATGTGTGTGTTTGTTACTGTGGAATGTATTATTTTCCCTACAGGTAATTTTTTTCCACTTTTTTATTTCATCTTTAGGTTATGGGAGAGGATCTCATTGCAGAAAAACTGAAAGAGGATGCTCAGGGAGAAATAAAATGTCTAGGCCCTTCAGCACTGACATCCTTGGTAACTGCCTCAGTCACAGAATTTGAACACAAATGGTTCAGAAAACTCCAAGATAGTTTGTCATTTTGACAGTCAGTTCTGCCTAGACATATACATTCCACCATAAATCATTTAAACACTCCTGTTCTGTTTATTTTTTATCATCTTTATCTCAAGTGATGATGGAATAAAGTTAATATTACTTTAAAAATAAAGTTGAGTGTATATCTTTTAAGAACATTGCACTCCTAATCATCAGTTTTCTTGCATACTCACTGGCTTTTTCTTTCTGTGCTTCTACATATTCAATTTTAAATGATCAGGGCAAGTGACATTATCAGCCTTCAAAGGCATATTGCAACACTGAACATCACACTTCTTGATCACACCTCGCCTATGATTTCTTTGGAGTTGTGATATTCTTAGAGTAATCTCTTCACTATATCTAGCCTGATGTTTCTTCAGTATTTGTTTTTATCTTGCTGTTTTAGACCAGTGGAATAAGCTGTTAGATTCTTGTTTTAAAATCTGGTGGATCTGTTTTTAAAATTAGTATAAACGTAAACAAAAACTGGTCTGGTAGCACTTTATAGACTAATGAAACATATAGATGGTATCATGAGCTTTCATGGGCACGGCCCACTTCAGATGACCGGAGTTTTAAGAAGTGGGCTGTGCCCATGAAAGCTCATGATACCATCTATATGTTTTGTTAGTCTATTAAGTGCTTCCAGACCAGTTTTTGTTTTTTAAATGTATCCTGTACAGACTAACTCAGCTACCCCCTGAAGCTTAAAATTAGTATTTCTTTATAAGTTGAGATATTTTTATTATTCAAATTCAGATATTTGAGAACCTTAATGTATTTTTAATCAGAATGTTTTCAATACAGAGCAACTTGTTGACTTCCACACAAGTCTTTATATAAGACTAATGGGTTCTCTATGCAAGTGTAAATTCACTCTATATCCCCAATTTCACTTGTTCAGAGAGTTCAGAGTAACAGGTCTCTGAGGCTATACATATTGAGGAGAACTGTACTCCTTTCTTTTGTACAGTTTCACAAAATGCAGTGTTAATTCTATAGCAAACCAGTTTTCTGTTCCTTACAGATTTTTGTAGTTGTTGTTAAACCTTTATGTTATAATGAATCCAGACATCTGTTCATTGTAAGTTTAAAAGCAGTGAAATTTCATGGTTTGACTTGTCCTGTGTTTTGGAAAGGCAGAGAACTAGTTTTTTCTATCAACAGTTTGCATTCCAAGCAACCGAAGTGTGCTCTTAATTTTTAATTTTTTTTTATTCTTTAGTCATCTTCAAACAAAATTTATTCTGATCTCACTAATTTTTGTTTTGGTATCAGTTAATGAAAATATGCTCGTTCACCATGATTTTTTTTTCTTATTGTGGATTCTCCTTTGAATGTGTTTGCCTTTCTTTTCAGTATACTAAAGTACGCTAAAGTTTTTTAAATGAATTCACTGAATTGTATCCCCCACCTAAAAATGCACTTCTCTGCTAATTTTAAATGGAGTTCAAAAATTAAGAGTTGTCTGTAATATTCAATAATGTATCATCTGTGCACAGTAAAAGTTAATTATTAGTCTTCTCCAGGAAAAAAAAACCCTTCCGTCATATCAGATTATTTATGGTGATTTGATGACTTAATGCGCTTCAACCACATCCTGATCAACTTGTTACAAAAGCTGGATGTTTGGCATGAATACTTGGATAGACGTTAATAAATATAACAGAATTCCTTTTAATCATGTGTGTGCTTTTAGAACACTTTATTGGGCTCTTAAAGAAAGCACTGAATAAATACATGGCTTACACACAACTATATATGTGCTTAATAGACTGTCAACTTGTACTTTAGGATAGGAAGCTTTATGGAAAGCTAGATGTAATGGTTCTAAAGTGATTATTGCATGGGAGTGCAATCTAACTGATTTTTAATACTGTTAAGCATTTGAATAGCCATTGTTTGAATGCAGGGGTGCTGGTTTGTGGCAGACATAACCAGCTATTTTACTACAACAATTAGTGTTGGAGTGGAGTATCATAGTGGTGTTTACATGAGCCCTTCTCCTCAAGCATATATAAGTGGCGTGTCAGTGTCTTTCTCTGGTTTTGCTGAAAGTTGGGACACTTCTGCAGCTGCTTGCAATTACTCATGTTTTTGATCGCTGGCCAGTTTAGCCTGTGGGAGCCTGTTTAGGATCTTTGGCTTAATTCACTGTTGAAATTGTGAACTGCTTCAGTACTCCTTTCCATCAAAACATAAATGACATTTATTTGACATTCAAACTCAGCCTTTGTGTAAATTAATGTGAGCTGCACCCATTAATGCCAGAGCTGAATTTGGCACTTAAACTGATAAAATATGGGATAGAGTTTGTCTTCAGTCTACACTTCCTCTAAAGTTTTGGAGAACTCAGTTGCACAAAGTATCCCTCACTACCATACTGGATGAATTTCATATGGTTTATGTAGTCTTTGCACAACATCAAGACTGCCTTACAGGACCCCAGTGTGGGGAGAACATAAAACCTGCTAAAACACCTCAGGCGGAGGCTTTACATTGGGGAGTTGTCAGTTGCTTAGGCCTATAAAATACTAGGATCAGTAAAATATTTCATGACATGATTTGTATGACTGGCATTGGGGCTTGGGAGTAGCAGATGCTTTTCAGATTGCCTGTGGAAGTGAAAATCCTAGAGCTGGTGCTCTTATTGTTATGCTTTTATATTACAGGCTGCCTTGCTTTAGCGAGTGGGCACTGTTGGTGGATATTCTTGAGACATGGATTGGGGATTTCCAACACAACATTAAATTGGCTTGACACTATGCCAGTGAATGAAGCTGTCTTTCTGGTGTTTGGCTTTAACAATTTCACTAAGGCACAGTACATTTCAAGTCATAATGTCATCTCACTACAATTGGGCACAAACAGATGACTGACTAGGAGGTAAATCATCTACTTACTAGTGAAACTCTGCTCTACAAAATATTTTTAAAGGGCCAAAACTGGAGCCCCCTCATTTAATGTCCTGGCTAGTTAGCAACACTCTTTATCACAGTGCTCTCATTTTTAAAAAATGGTATTTTATAGAATGTAACCATAAATATTTGCTGACAAGTTGCAAGTTTGTGTGATATTCTGGTTCTGTGCACATCGTTAACAAACTACTCTCCTGGTGGGCTGTGTGAAGCCTTTGATTCTGCATTCCCCAGGCTATGATTCCACAGTAACAAAGAAAATTGTTTATCAGTTTGGTTACCAGGAAGAACTCCCAAATCATGCTCCATCTCCTCAGAAAATCTGTAAATTACAGGTTTTCCAAAGGGTGAAGCAAATTCCAAAGTAGAAGGATCTCTGTTGTGTACCCCCTATCGCTAGTATCCTGCTGTCTCAGCAGATCTCTACTCCACCAAAAAAACATATGCTGGACCTGTGCCAATAAAAGATTAGCTTATAAACTTTACACTTTGAGTTGGAAATGGAACTAAATGGCAAGCCACTGCAGGCCTTTGAGCCTACGCTCAGAGTGTCAGCTTGCTGGGCTAAGGATTGTGTTCTAATATGTTTATGCAATACCTAGCCACGACTGAGTCTGTTAGATAATATAAATACCAGAACACGAGTGCAGTAAGCTCTCTCTGAAACATGGCTAAGTATACAAGCAGCTGCATTTACACTAGTTGATTACAAAACTGTCAATACCGATATATTTTATTGGTTCCTTTGGCACATCTCTCTTCAAATTATGAGCAGGACACATTTGCACCTTGTATAGGCCAGTAAGCAAGATGGGCTTAATAGATTTCAATGAAAATAAAATCTAATTTTTCATTGTTTTGATTATGAATAGTATAGAAACAAGTTATGGTACTGGAAAAGATGGTACAAGGCACAAGAGGAAAGGAATAATAAAAAGATTGTTCACAAAGGAAGTTTTAATGGAGGCGTTTAAAATCCGTTTGACAAAGAGAATAGGTTATGGTTGTCCTGACGGCTGTTTGCAGATGATAGCACAAGATGCCAATGAAAATCAAATAAAAACAATGCCATAAAATCTTTTTGCTATACGCAGAGAATTGCAATTGTAGTCAGTGGCTTAGTCACACAGTTCTGTAAGGTGTGTGATGGGCAAGACTTTGCATTCAGACTTCTTGTACTGTACATCATATTCCAGTCTGAATCTGCAAATGTTTTGAAGGTAAATTTGTTTTCTAGAAATGGGAAGTCTCTCCTAAACCGGAGGCTTCAGTTTCCAATTATATAAGTAACTGACATGACTGAATAGGTGGTGCAGGACTAATGGGACTAGAAGGTTTTTCATGTATAACTTGCTTGACTACATTAAGTTGTAAAGGATAGTACCTGAAAGCTGTTACCATCTGCTGGCTTCTGGTGGCCTGCGTAACATGAGCAAGTAATCTCAATCATATTCATAGCTGGCAGGTCTATTCACAGAAAGCACAGCAACAGCTGGCTGCCTTGTTACAAGTCTCAGCAGAGATGTCAGAAATTGAATGGAGATAGAGGCTGTGCCATCCTCTGCTCCCCAAGTGACCCTTCCAAGTCAGGACTGAGACACGTTGGTGGGGAATGAGAGAGCTGCTGCCAGGATCCTGTCTAGTGAGTAAATGGAAGACTTTAAGAGCACATAAAAACCATCATTATAAACTCTTACCCACTTTCATGTAATTGGCAATGCCAACTGGCCACATTGATCCATGAATACATTATGCAAGGACAGATGAATGTGACAACTTAAACAATGCTGCTCCTGTTCCTAAATGGTAACCGCATACCTGCAAGATTTCAGTGCTAGCAGACTTAGATTTTGTTAATTTGAGAAACATCTGGCAGTGGTTGTCCATTGTGACTAAAATATATAATCATACCTAAAGTGTGAAACCAAGAGAGAATGTTGTCTTGAAAGCCTCCCGTTTTTGAACAATACATAATTTCTATGCTGAGTGTTCATCATTGAACAGGTTATTGTTAAAACGGATCTTCAACACATTTTTTTGCAATACAAAAATAAGATGGTTATGTAATCAGGTTAGTGAAGGCATCTCCACACAGGATTTAACCTTGACCTGTTTACATCATCTTGTCTAAGATGCATAGGTTTGTATATGTTAACATTATTATAAAGGACTGCTGGGGTGTCAGTAACATATTGCCACGAATAGTAGTGGGTCTGGATCATGTTCTGTGTTTGGGTTGGCATGAATGAGGGGTAGCCATGGAAAGAATTTCCCCTATGCAGTGGTGACTGTGGTGTCGGATTGCTGCTGTATACAAGAGTTCTGGGGGGTTGTTTGGTTTGATACGTGCTATTGGCTGACAAGCTGCTGAATGGATCTGAAGGAGTATTGGCACTTTTCTGGTTGCTGCTGCTAGTGAGGCTGCCTTGCGTGGTGGTGCTCTTGTTTAGCAAGAAGGGCACTGTACGTGTTGGCGATCTCAGTCCCATCACTGGCTTGGACAAAGCATAGAGGTGTCGGAACTCTTCGTCAAAGAGCTCTACAACTTGGCCAGTGAACTTGGAGAGGAAGTTCCGGTGAACCTGGCCACACAACCATGTGAAGCTGGAGGAAAAGAGAACTAAAGTCAGTATTAACCTTGTCCATCAGTCATTGAAGAGCAATGCAAAGATGATGCCAATGGCTTGTCTATTACATTTTTGAAACCTATAGTCATAACATAACAACAAGACTGGTTTTCCAGCTGAGATGCAAGTAACTTAATGTCAGTTCTCTAACTAATATGATAAACATTGTTATTATAATGGCCTCTGAAGCCTTCAAGACAGTGTTCTTAAACTTTTTGGCTGCGTCTAGACTTGTACGTTTTTCCGCAAAAGCAATTGCTTTTGCAGAAAAACTTGCCAGCTGTCTACACTGGCCGCTTGAATTTCCGCAAGAACACTGATGATCTCATGTAAGATTGTCGGTGTTCTTGTGGGAATGCTATGTTGCTCCTGTTTGGGCAAAATCCCTCTTGCACAAATGCTTTTGCGCAAGAGGGCGAGTGTAAACAACGCGGAATTGTTTTGCGCAAAAAAGCCCCGATCGCGAAAATGGCGATCGGGGCTTTCTTGCGCAAAACCACATCTAGATTGGCACGGACGCTTTTCCACAAAAAGTGCTTTTGTGGAAAAGCATCCGTGCCAATCTAGACGCTCTTTTCCGCAAATGCTTTTAACGGAAAAACTTTTCCGTTAAAAGCATTTGCGGAAAATCATGCCAGTCTAGATGTAGCCTTTAAGACTGAGGAACACTAAACAATAATTTTATTTATGAGGAACATCAAAGATTTTTTGTTGAAAAGAGAGAAAAAAAAAGGGTGGGGAGGAAGGGGAGTTATTGACACCCCTCCCAAAAAAAAGGGTCAGGGGGAAAGTGTGCCATAGAACACCATTTAAGAAACACTGCTTCGACAACCTTGTCAAGTTGACAAATCCTCTAAGAGAATAGTGTGAACCAAGTTGATTATGTCTCTCTCTATATATAAAAAATGTTCCTGCGGGTCAACAGAGTGACATCATCATGTCACTCTGCATCTGCAGGAGCCAAGCCCCACCCACTCCCTGCTTGGCCCTCCTCACAGCCCACGTGGGGAGCTGGCGACCAGGGGGAGAGCTATAGCTGCCATGGCTATGGCCTTGGCCCAGCCCCGCAGTAGCTGAGGGAGAGCCAGAGCTTGTGTGGCCTTGGCCTGGCCCCCAGTGGCTGGGGGGGAGGGGGAGAAACAAGGCTGGTGTGCTGTAGCCTGGCACTGCCCAGCGGCCAAGGGGAGAGCCTGGGCTGGCACACCACGGCCCAGTCCTGCCTGAAGGCTGGGGGGAGAGCTGGGGCTGGCATGCCCCAGCCTTGCCCTACCCGGCATTGGGGGTTGGGGGCATGGAGAGAGCCAGGGCTGGGGCAGCCTCATCTCTGGACCCTCCCTGGTACCGAGGGTGGGGGGGAAGAGCCAGAGCTGGACAAGAGGAGGCAGAGCTGGGGCTGGCTGGGATGGGGGAGGGGGCAAAGAGCTGGGACTGGCCAGGGAGTGAAGAGCTGGGGCTGGGCTTTCCCTGGTAGTGAGGGTGGAGAGGGGAAGGACCAAGTGGGGAGGGGGAAGAGCCAGGGGCCCTTTCCAGCAGTTGGGGTGTGTGGAGAACTGGAGCTACCACACTGGTGCCTCAGCCTGGCCCTCCCCAGTGGCTTGTGGGGGAGAGTCTGAAGCACCTGGCATTGGTGATTGTTGGCAGACAGGATACTGGGCTAGAAAGACCTTTGGTCTGACCCAGTATGGCCGTTCTGATTTTCTTATATAGAGATGAAATGTATCTGCCCCCTGGCTGTAACCCACTGGACCCCACTCTTCTTTCAGAGCTCAGAGACAGCCCAGGAGTCCTGAAGGGATCTGTCTCTCCCCCCAGAGTTAGTAAGTAATAAGAATATACATTAAAATGTTAAGGCTAACTAGCGTCCCTTAAGCGCCTTGCCACAAGATGTCAGAATACATTAGTGTTAGAGCTGAGTGGGTCTAATATTTATTTATTTTTCTTTCTTTGATAATAAGAATTAGATACAGTGCTCCTGTCAGCTAACTGAGAAATTGTCTGCCAAAAAAAGCAGAGTTTCCAGTGCCTTAGTTGCCCCGAGATGATGAGGAGTAGGGAGTGGAGGGCAGAAGGAATTGGTCCCCTCTACACATTTGGTGCTTGTCTTGTACTGAGCATGGTCAGTAACACTGCTGAAGCTGCTGTCCTCAGTCTACCTCCCATGCTCTCACTCTCTTTCCCCCTATCATTGCATGCAAATCTGAAATGGCGCCCCAGGCTTTATGGAGTTGTGTTTAGTATTTGAACTTTAATGCATGTAACAACTCACAAGTATTTCAAAATCTCATTTATAATATCTGTAGCTATGTTGTAAGTTAATTAACTATTTCCTATGACACTAGCAGCCTTTTACAGGCAGGAGAGAAGTATTTCCAAGCATGAAATACTATTTTAGAACAAGTGCCCAACCAAAGCAGGCCTAGAGATAACAGATGAAACATTGACAAAAGACTTTGTTAATTGCTTCCTCCATACCTGTGAAGAGGATACATCCACAGTCCCATCTCAGTTTGAACACTAGCAGGAGGGAATAAAAATCCCTGACCAGAAGGCTTTGGATCATCATGCTGCTTGGCACTGAGAGACGGCAGTATTGCTAAGCATAAGTAAAAGATCCCCAAGCTGGAGCATGTGTTTTTACAGCAGCTCCTCTTATTTTTTTGAAGCCTAAGACTGAAACTCATTTATAGCATTTACATTTAGCTAACTTAACCTTGTAAATAACTCTCATTTCTTTTCCCTAGTTAACAAACCTTTAGTAAGTTTAATATAGGATCAGCTACAAATGTTGTATTTGGTGAGAGATCTAAGGTACAATTGGCCTGAGGTAAATGACTGGTTCTTAGGGGCTGGGAGTAACCCAAATATTATTGTGATTTTAGGTGTAAGGGGCCATCTATCAAAGGCAAGCTTGCCTGGGTGGCGAGACAGACTGGGGTGCCCAAGGGGACCATCTCCACTCCATGTTAATGTTTAAGTGCCTGAGCAGTTTACATCTGATAGATTTATTGGTGAAATCTAATTATGGAACACACAACCAATTGGGGGAGGGGAGCTACAGAGAGAGAGGGAGAGAGAGAAAGTGAGTGTGGGGGGGGTGTGTGAAAGAGGGACACTTTGTGAGAGACAAACTTTGTGACACAGATTGAGTGTGTGTGGCAATGACTGTATGTGGCACAGACTGGGTGTGTGTTCCAGTGACACAGGGAATGTGGGCGTGTTGGCTAAGTTTCTGAGAGAAGCCATGCTCTGTCTCTTTAAGGGAAATCCGTCCTGCTCTGTTGTCTCGCCTCTCCTCTGAGTCAGAGTTCAGATTGGAGCAGCTCTGCTGACTGTGTCTCTGTCTACAACCCCTGCTCAGGGGCAGGGGAACACCCTGACTTCAGCACTTTCCTCTCCCTCTCCCCGGTTCTGCACAGCTAGCGAGAGAATCCTGGGAGCAGCTTGGCTGCAGGATGGAGCAAGGTGGGGGAAGGGACAGCCGAACACACACTGCTGGCTGTAAATATGCACCTCTGCTAATTAGCTGGGTGGGCGGGATAGAAATGCTTGGCAGGCTGGATCTGGTCCCCAAACCTGAGTTTGCCCAGTCTTGCTTTAGAGCCATGCTGGGGAAGTTAGCATAGTTCTTGCCGTTGATTAATTTGTTCAGTGCAGACGGAGAGTGTTCACTCTCTCCAGGGCTTTTAACAGCACATTTATGAGCATGGAGAGTGTGCACCTCAGTAAATACCTGACCAAACATTGCTAAAGACTGAGTTCATTGTCTACTAGAGAGAATTAGGAAAGTAGAGCTTATATAACACATAAAAGGCACCAATGACCCAAAGCCAGAGGGAGAGGTGATATACATGTATGGAAATTATCTCCTATGCCAGACTCAAACCCTTCCAATGATCCACAACACAAGGCTGCGCTAACATGCTTTTTGGGTAGCTTTAAGGCCTACGCAAATGAGACATTTAAGAAACATCTGTTGCAAAAGGGTCTCTATTGTCATCATCATCCAGCAAAACAGCTCATTTGGTTT
The DNA here is from genome assembly GCF_049634645.1 of Pelodiscus sinensis. Lineage (NCBI taxonomy): Eukaryota > Metazoa > Chordata > Testudines > Trionychidae > Pelodiscus > Pelodiscus sinensis. Next base: position 19,978,863 of record NC_134712.1, read on the forward strand.
GCTCTTCCCCAGGAGTGTAAGATGTTGGCTAAGACAGAGGATTAACTGGGGAAGGGGGAAGTGAGCGAAAGCAACTTAAGAGTGAACAAAGTAAAAGCTAGCAGCAAGTCTATAAGAAACAACACGTGGCGCCTGTCTCTGGTGAGCTGTATGAATACACAAACCAGTGCAAGGCTTGATTGGGTTAGGCTGTGTATATAAGATTTGATACTCACCGTACCCTCACCTGGCCTGATGAGTAGGTTATCCAATTTGAGAAGACTCTTGAGGTTAGCAACTGCAATGTTAAATGCCAGGTATGACTGAGTATAAACAGTGGGTGGGTGTGTTAGCATTTTACAGCAAAGAGAAAGTCTTTGCTTGAGATAAGTTCCGCTTTCCTCATTCTCCTGCATTTGCTTTCCTTACACACACATTCAATACACTATAAACTGGCTATTACTTGGGGGCGATTATATGCTAAAAATTTATCTTCAGTCAGAAGATTAAAAGAAAACAAAAGTAGAAAGAACTAGAAAAGAAAGTAGAAAAATAAACTGTCCTTTGCAAAGCAACCAATGTATGTGTGTATCCATGTGTCTCACAGTCTACCTAGAACTGCTGTCTGATTCTATGGACAACAAAGCTCCTACCTCTTGTCTACACACATAGGCTACGTCTAGACTGGCCCCTTCTTCGGAAGAGGCATGCTAATTTCTAACTTTGGAATAGGGAAATCCGCGGGGGATTTAAATAAACATGGCCGCCGCTTTTTTTCCGGCTTGGGGAAAAGCCGGAAAAGAGCGTCCAGACTGGCGTAATCCTCCGGAATAAAGCCCTTTTCCGGAGGATCTTATTCCTACTTGCAAGGCGTAACCAAGGCCTTCGCAACCGAACCGATATCTGTGAAATGTTCCGTGTGCTGTGTAAGTTGGTAAGTATGATTTGATTTTTTTCTTGTTGTATAAGCTTAGTGTTGTAGTTGTTTTTGGGTAGTACATAAGAGTTTGTAGTTATCACTGTTATTTAATTAGTGTAGCTGGATATTTTAAGATTAGAGACTATTCCCCTTGCCATTCCCATCCTTATATCTCTGACACGTTTAACTAGAAATCATAGAATAAATATAATAAATACTGTAAATTCATTATTAACATTGTCTATTAAAAATCTTAGAATAAATACTATAAATTCACCACCGTCATAAATAAATATTTTTTATTTGATAAAACTGTCCACCTGGTTCTGTCCTTCCCCCCTTGGGGATGCATCATCAGACCTATGATTCTCGCGACAACCTCCCCAAAATCACACCTTTTAAAAATATTATTTGTAATCTTTTTCTTTGCCCTGAGGTTTCTGAGCCTGTAAGATTCACTTAAGTCAAGTTTTCAAGATTTTCTCTGTAGCCATGAGGATAAGAAATTTAGTTTTTTAAACATGAATGCTCAAATTCTCATATAGCCTCCTAATTTCCGCATCTGGGACTTTAATTAAAATCCAAATGTTCTGAGACTTATAATAAAATTGTGAGAATTGGCAACACTGCTTGTTGGAAGGGAAATTAATTAACATGGGTTGTACCACTTTATTTTAGTTAAAAACAATAAAACCACCCTTCCAACTAGAATAGTTATATGGTACATAAACTTTGAAGGCCAGCTGTTGCAGGTGTAATTAACAGAAAATAAAGGCTAAACCTAGATTTCCACTTTCCTTTCAACCAGCTAGCTTGTTAGTTAGGGCACGTCTACACTGCTGCATTATTTCAGAATAATTTTGAGATGGAGGACTTCTTATTCTGATTCCTGTAATCCTCATTTCATGAGGAGCAAGGGAAGTTAAGAGTGTTTTTCTTTAGACTTCCTGCTGTGTAGACAGCACTAAAAGCCGAATTAAGCTATTTTGACTTCAGCTACACAATTGATGTAGCTGAAGTTACGTATCTTAATTTGACTTTTGCCCTGCAGTGTAGACATGCCCTTAAGAGTGAAACTCCAGAGACTGACTTATGCCACATGAAGTGAGCCATAAGGTAATGGAAATGTACAACATATCTTCTGATAGTGATTTGCTGATGACATGAAAAATGGGAGAAGCAAAGCACAGGATTATAAGCAGCTTTCTAGTTCTGATCTCTGTCTGTTCCACAATCTCTTTTGTACCAGCTGTGAGCATTTCAGTTAGATCTCAGACTCCACTAGGATAGGCCATCAGTTCTTCAGCTGTTCAAAATTTTTGAATGTTTGTTTAGGCAGCATAGATTTGGAAATGGCTGTCTTTACAAAAACTTTTTGGTTTCAGCAAAATTTTTCAGTTACTTAAAACTTCCATCTACAAATGTTCAATTTTAAAAAATTAAAATGTTTTATTTATTTGTGGAGGGTGAGAGGGGAATGAATAGCAATTTAAAAAATACTTTGGGTTTGCCATTGTCTAAATTTTGATTGGGTACAGGCTGTGACTACGGTTACCATGTGTCTGGTTTTCAACCGGAATGACCAGTCAAAAAGGGACCCCGGCAGATAAAAAAGTCTGACTGACAGCACAGCAGGGCTAAGGCAGGCTCCCTGCCTGCTCTGAGTCTCTGCAGCTCCCAGAAGAGGCTCGCATGTCCGGCTCCTAGGCAGAGGAGTAGCCATGAGGACGCTGCATGCTACCTCTGCCCAGAGCTGTGGCTCTGCAGTGCCCATTGGCTGAAAAACACCTCCAACCCCCTCATCCCTAGCACCTGCCCCAGAGTCCACACTCCCAGCAGAAGCCCACACCCCACCTTCTGCCCCAGGTTGGGACCCTCCCCACACTCCAAATAGCCCCTCCTGCACCACAATCCCCATGCCTCCACCCCAGAGCCTGCACCCCCATCCAGAATCCTCACCCCGTCCCATGCCCCGACTCTCTGCCCCTGTCCTGTGAAAGTGAGTGAAGGTGAGAGAGAGTGAATGAAGGAGGGAGGGGGCATGCAATGAGCACCTGCAAGGTCTCAGAGAAAGGGTGGGGCAGGAGCATTCAGTTTTGTGTGATTAGATATTTGGCAATCTTAGTTGTGACATGCTGCCACTTGACATTTCCCCAACTCCTAAATTGATAGGATATGCATGCAAACACTTGAGATATTCACTCCAGTTGTGTCTTACGCAGGCGTTTCTGTGGTTTGGAAAGTTTTCAGTTTTCAGCAACCACAGAAGATATTTCCACTTTGTAATATGCAAAATAGAAACAAATTGTTTTTTCAAAATGTTTTGTGAGAAAAGGAAAATGGTTGTCCAGTTCTAATTGGCTCCAATTTTCACTAGTAAAGACTGAACCATTAACTAATTAATATTTAGATCAGTTGTACCAAGAAACTTCAAACTTTGCAGCCAATTACCCTTTATATGCCCTTGAAACCATAAAAGTGGTTCTGTGTATAAAATGTTATTTGTATTAGAGTAACGTCTAGCTGTCCCAATTCAGATCAAAGCCCACTGTTCTAGGCATATACCCTGGACAATTTATAATCAAGACAGAGTGTGTGGGAAAACAAGGCATTATTATTACATTTGTATAAGCAAGCTACAGAAAGATTAAGGATGAAAGCACCACTGAAGTCAATGGCAAATCTCAAACAGGAAGTCTAGGGACCGTGCTAAGATCTGGACACAGATTTCCTGAGTCCCAGTGCCATCCTTCCTCTCAGCAGCAGAGCTTTAGCATGAACCTGCCACTGTTCTGGACTGCACTGGCAACTACCACGTATAACAGAGGTGGGCAAAATATGGCCAACAGCCAGGCTCTGGCCTGCCAAACCACTGGACCTAGCTCACCACCATTCTGCAGACCAGGGCGAGTCTCTGGCAGGCTCCCTGCCTTCTGGGCCCCTGCATGCCACTCGAAGTGTCTGGCTGCAGGCCCTGTGCTCTCTATGTGCCACATCCTGGGGGGGGGGAGGGGCTTCATACACTGGCCCTGCCCCAAGCATCAGCCAATGAGAGCTGCCAGGGCTGTGCTTGTGGCTCAAGCAGCATTCAGTGGCATGCTAAGAGCATATGGCTCCCACAGCCAGCAACTTTGAGCAAGGTGCAGAGGTGTGGAAAGCAGGAAGCCTGCCTGAGGGTCCCACCAGGCAGCTGGCTGGGAGCTACATAGGTAAGTGCCTCCTGGCCAGAGCCTGCCTCTGGCACCCCACTTCCTGCCACCCCTGCTCTGGCACCCATACCTCCTCCAAGACTTCACACCCCCTCCAGACCCCAATTCCCAAGCTCCCTTCTGCACCCAACCTCCATCTCAGACCCTACACCTCCTCTAATAATATTAGGGAAGAGTGCAATCCTTGACCACTTACCAAATTCTTGGCATGCCCCCCCCAAAAAACGAATTGCCTACCTCTGATTTATAGCCATGAACCACTAGCGGCACGCTATCCATGACCACTGGCATGGGAGCATTTTTTTTCTGAGAATTATGCTAGCCAAACTTAACTATGCATTGTAAATAGTCTCTGTAGCACAAATTGATCATTGCACGGTTAGAACATGGTGCTCGGAAAGAAAAAAAAAACCTCAAACACTTTAAGAGGTACCAGTCTTGACCTTCAGTGTGGTTAGCGCCTATGAATCATAACCTAGAGTAACCCTTTACTTGCTGAAATACTTTTATCTGTAACTCAACCATCTTGTGTACATCTCCTGATGCAATGGGGCTCTGATCCCTGAATAGGACCCCCTACATGCAACTTCAATTCAAATAAGAATAGAATTAACCTCGGGTAGAACATGTGCTGACTGATCTCACCTGTATGATCCAGAAAGAACGTATCTCCAATCCGAGATGATGAATTTTTCCTGGATTTGTCCTGAGAATTTCCTGCCTGACTTGGCACAATAAATCTCTCCAGTAACACTGCGGACTGAAATATTCTAGAGAAGCCCAAAACAAACAGTAAACACACATTAAAATTCATCATCCTATTGCAAAGCTTAGCAGAGGAGCAGGCACCCCCCATCGCTTTTAGCCCAACAGTTAGATACACACACACCCAAGCCCAAGTCCGCACTCAGTAGACTGTCCTAACCATTGGCCTATGGGATATGCTGCCATGGCGCTCCTACTGATCTCACAGCTGTTGATGCTGTTCTACTGTGGATTAACTAATGAAACTTGGGACCAGAGACAGAGCCCAGAAAGCCTGGGAATGATTCTGTAGCCTGGTGGTTAAAGCACTCGCAGAGGAGAGCCAGGATCCAGTCCTCGACTCCAATGACTTTTAACATTATATATTCACAGTGTAACATTCCTCCCCTCACTCCCAGCTGTTTTGCGGAACCTCGCCTATCGCAGCCCAGGCTGCTACGCCAGCTCTCAGCGTGTGCTTACTGGGTCAGGCCCCACAGGTGAGTTAGCTGACAACAAGCCTATCTTTCCAATTCATTCAAGGCTCTGGGGCTTAAGCATCCGGACATCTGGCATAAAGGCACAGGACGCTTCCAATAAACAGCCCAGCAGTAGTTCAACTATCCTAATGAAAATCTTTAATTCATCTCAGTATAGTTAGAAACGTGGGTGCTGTTTATGGGAGAAGGCCCATTTTTTTAATTCGGTTTTCTTTCACAGAGGTTATGTCTAGACTACAGGCTTCTTTTGGAAGAAACTTTTCCGGAAAAGATCTTCCAAAAAAACTTCTTTCAAAAGAGAGCGTACACACTCCAAAGCGCAGTGAATGGACACTATCTCGCATATAAGCTGTGATTACTATGCGTGGGTGGCCACCAGGGCACCTGTGCTTTTTCCTCTTTCCTCTTCTATCCAAAGAACCCCCTCTTCTCCATTCACACACGCGCCTTCTTCCGAAAGAGCGCTTTTGGAAAAAGGCTTCTTCCTTGTAGAATGAGGATTACCAATGTCAGAAAAACCCCTCTGTTCTTTCGATTTTCTTTCGGAAGAACACGATTGCAGTGTGCATGTAACTGAAGTTTTTTCGGAAAAAAGGACGTTTTCCCAAGAAAACTCTGTAGCATAGACATACCCATAGTTGAAGACAAATTAGGCTAGAAGCTAGCTACTTTATACATGGCAGTTCAATTAATGCCCATGACACGGAGCTACAACTGGGAAGGAGTATGAGGCAAATCAAGCTATACATTACAAATGAAAGCTTTAAAGCTGTAAGAGTTTTGTTTAGTCAGTGATACCTTGAAGTGATCCTCTGCAATCTGCACCTTGTCACACATCTCACGGAAGAGCTTTATATTGCTTTGATCAAGCAACAGGTAGACAAAAACATCTCGCTTGTTAGCTGCTTCTAGCACATCACAGAATATCTCAGTATCAGTGAAGACATCCATCATAATGGCCAGAACCTAAGGAGAAAAGGCATTTGTGTAAGCAGAACAAAGATACATGATTTGGGGAATGCCAATAAAATATGTTTATTTTACACATTAAAACGTAAATCAGGGGTAGGGAAGCTTTTTTGGGTTGGGGGCCACTGACCCACAGAAAAAATCAGTTGGGGGCCTCACTCAAATGAGAAGCAAAACAAAACAAAACCAAAACCAAACCCTCACTGACGTGCCCACTGACTGAGAAGAAGAACACAACTCTCCACATTCCCCTCACATACCAGGCCTAGGGTCTCCAGCCTAGTAGATTTTGTGTGCTCCAGCCCCGTGGTGGGACAGCTGGGAGGCTGGAGCACCAGCATAGACTCCCCAATGCTGGGGGGAGCTCTGAACCTCAGGGGTCCAGATTCAGTCCCCAGGCCTGAGGTTCCCCAACCCGGTTTAAATGGTGGGGGAACAGAGGTCCATTTTACATAGATTCTTTTCCTTGTAAGCATGCAGCTCCAAGGGATATCTTGATATTGGTTTATTGCTCACATAAAGCCAATCGAAAATAGAATTTTTTTCTTTATGGTCCCTTTAATAAGAAATCTCAGGGTGGCCCAGGAATTTGTAGGCTGGACTTCAATATTGGGAAAAAGAATTAAACAGGAAACAATGGGAAAATAGCTAAAACTGGATTGTTTCCTACAAAATACACTTTGGGCTTAGCTAATTTTCTGAAAAATCAAAGGTACGTAGTATGAATTCATAGAAAGAAGCTTCTTCCATGTGACCCCTCAAGTGTGGAGCAATCCTCATTAAGGCACAGTCCTACAACTGCCTGCATGTGGGTGGACTAGAGTTAGGACCAACATTTAGTTTTCACTTAAAAAATGAGTTTCATAAAATGTAATATTAATAGATTTTTTCAATTTTAAAAGTAAATTTATTTTGAGATTAAACATCCCCCTGCACTGCTTACACCCAAAAAACTGGGCTAGTGCACAAGAGCCTCAATTTGCAACTGTCTAGAAACCAAAGGGAAAGAGTCCTCTGGCTACTCAACAGCTAGGAGTCAAGCTGCAGGTATAAAGCCCCCTGATACTCCTCAGGCTGCTCATATTACAATGCTCCTGGAGACTTCACCAATTCCAGCATAAGAGCTCTTGCAACTTTCATGGAAAACCTTTTTAACAGTCTCCTCCAAAAGTCTTGCTCACTGTTCCATTCTACTCATACCATGTAGCAACATTCTGGCAGAATAGGTGCATCTGGCAAGCTGGTAGATGTTCTACACATCCGATCCCTTTTTAGACAGAGTAACTCGCAGCAGTAGTTGCTGGCTGTTTGTTAACTTAGCAAGTACACAGATGACCATGGATACTAGTGACCAAGTAAAAATACTTGGGATTAAATTGCAATTCTGCTCTGAAAAGTGTCTGTAAAAATGGCACTGGAGGGTTCCATGTTTATTGTCTTACGAACATCTCCAGATAAAATATGTCGTTTGCAAATACAATGATGTATTTTCTAATGGCCAACCCTTCAAACTAAGGTTAGAGTCTGAGTTTCAAAACTGATTCTTTCCTTCTCCTGCACCATCACCAGTAATAAAGGTTCTCCAGGCTGGATTAGACACTTACTGACACTTGATCAATCTCTTGTCCTCAAGTTATGACCTCAGTGACACCTGTCTAAAATCATGAGTTGCAGGGATAAAAGTGGGAAACAAATCTGTGGTGCACAAGAAAGAAAACCCTAGCTCCGACTTTCTTAGCTGCTTGGCTCTGAAGGACTAAGGGGAATCAAAAAGAGCAGTGAACTTTTGTTGTTGCAGAAATAAGAAACTATTGCTCTGAATACACACAAGGAGCGATCTGTTCAGCAAGTGCCATTTTTACAGTCACTTTCCAGAGCAATTCTGCATGGCAAGGTTTGCACAGTGACTCTGCAGAGCTGTTTCAGACAGGCTGTGTGGTGGTGTTCCAAATACAAAATGGCTGAGCAACTAGGATACATTTATTTTATTTTGACACATTTATTTTAAACATGAAGAACAAGAGAATTTAGATGTGCCAGTGAATCAATGTACTAGCTTCTAATTACTGGATGACTGGGTATGGAGTTAACTAAGTCTGGGACTTACATAAAATTGTCAGATGCCTGCTTGGTCTTACTCTGGTTTCTTTTCATGACAAATCCAAATGGCACAGTTGTTATCTTAAGGCATTCATATGACAAAATCACCTAAGCTACGTCTAGACTGGCATGATTTTCCGCAAATGCTTTTAACAGAAGAGTTTTCCGTTACAAGCATTTGCGGAAAAGAGCGCCTAGATTGGCACGGATGCTTTTCCGCAAAAGCACTTTTTGCGGAAAAGCGTCCGTGCCAATCTAGATGTGCTTTTGCGCAAAAAAGCCCCACTCGCCATTTTCGCAATCGGGGCTTTTTTGCGCAAAACAAATCTGAGCTGTCTACACTGGCCCTTATGTACAAAAGCTTTGCTCAAAAGGGACTTTTGCCCGAATGGGAGCAGCATAGTATTTCCACAAGAAGCACTGATTTCTTACATGAGATCGTCAGTGTTCTTGCGGAAATTCAAGCGGCCAGTGTAGACAGCTGGCAAGTTTTTTCGGAAAAGCAGCTGCCCTACAGTTTTGCATAACATGGTGTGAGTGGTACTGTTTACAAAAGAGAGTCAAGCATAGAATGACATGCATCACCCCTATTTAGATGGAAGTGCATTGGCAGAACACAGTATAAGGAACATAACTAAGCCTGTTCTAATCAAGCACCACATTCACCAGTATTTATGAGGAGGGATGAAAACAAACCCAAAGAAAATGTGGAGTTTCTCTGTACCTGACTGGTCTTGTTGATGCAGCGGCGTATGATGTCTCTGATGTTGCTGTTCTTCTCTGTTTGGAAATACACGGTGGCACTGGATTTCTCCTTTAGATAGGGCATTTCTGCTGTACTCCATGTGTGAAGCAGGGCTGGATCTCTGTTTTCAGAGACCGTAGGGAAGTATGTTCCTGACTGGAGAGAGCCCGCTTCATTCTGCCTTGGTCCAGTCTCCTTCTCTGCCTGAGATTCGTCAGCATAAAAAGGCTCTCTGGCATTTTTCTTGATGTACAAAGCTTCCACCGAGGACAAAAAATCCACCTCTCCTTCTTCATTTAAGGCTCGGAGATAAGATTCAGTCCCACCATCCAAAAGAGCATCAGTGGCCAATCTTACACTTTCGTTGTGGCTGAAATCTGCTTTGGTTGGCCTGACTGTCTGATTCTTGATCTCCTCCAGCCGTTTCCTTATCTTGCCCACATGTCTAGATCGGCTCATTGCTCTTTGTATCAGCAGCTGAGTGATGCGTATGGTGAGCACTGGGCATATAGACTGTACAGAGGAGACCAACACAGCTCCCCTTGCATGTAAACAACCAGCAAATGAGCTTCCCACTTGTGGCCTCCGCTTTGTTGCAAAGTCCCTTTTGTCGAAGGGATCAATTGTTAACAAAATTAAAAACACATAAATGTCACTACCTAAGGCAAATTGGCACCACGAGCTCTCGTTGATTGTGTTGGTACAAGTATATCCAAAAACTGAAGCAGTTGGTTTGCAGATGTGCTTACACAAGGATTCTGCTCCAGATGGGACATAGATTTAAAACGAATTTGTTTGCCTGAGAGTCACATGCCTTGCCCTGAGGGCACAAGAAGGATTCAACCTCCCATTATCCAGTTCTGTCAGATTTAATCATAAGACTTCTTCTTGAAGTGTTCACTAAAGGGTGTGCGTGAAGATGGTACATTTCTAAGTGCTGTTGCACAACCTCCAAAACAGCTTGAGGCTTCTGAGGGTACCTACAGCATTTATCGTGGAGTCAAAGCAACTCAGATGTTAACTCAAAGTTCAAACAAAGATATCAGCCATTCCATAATTTCAAAACAGTTTAAAGTGGCACTGGCTGCACCAAGGTGCCACTATGATTATTAAAAAAAAAGTTTTAAAATGGACTAAACATGACAATTGTGCCCCATACATAAAGTCTGACCATTGCTTTAGGGATTCCAGTATTTATTTCTTTAAAGTTACTCACCATAGAATAAGATAGGTTTATTATAGGGAGGGAATGTTGTCAAACGACTCAGATAGGGATCAATGCCTCACAAGTGTTGCAAATTCTCACGATTTGGTCACAACGTATGATTTTTCTTAGCCCCCTCCCCCCAGCTCTTGGAGCCAACTGATTATACAAGAATCACTGCTTTAATTTTAAAAATAAAAGTCTACTGGTTGTGGAACAAACCTTAAAAACATGGTGCTAGTGCACCTGAAAGGCTGAGAAACCAAAAGGAAAATATAAAGAGCCCTGGATTTATTGTTTTTTTTAAGAATCACATGATTTGGGGCCTTGTCTCTCAATAGCTGAATGTGTGGGGTTACAAATAGTGGAGTCACAATGCCTGTGTTTGACTGCTGGTGCTGCCATGCACCTGCTGTGAAGTCTCTTGGGTAGGTACTTTTGAAATGAACATAAGAACGTAAGAATGGCTGTACTGGGTCAGCCCAAAGGTCCATCTAGCCCAGTAGCCTGTCTGCCGACAGTGGCCAATGCCAGGTGCCCCGGAGATGGACCAAAGACAATGATCAAGTGATTTGTCTCATGCCATCCATCTCCAGCCTCTGACAAACAGGCCAGCCTCTGACAAACCATTCCTACACCCTGGCTACTAGCCTTTTATGGACCTAACCTCCATGAGTGTATCTAGCTTCTCTTTAAACTCTATTATAGTCCTAGCCTTCACAGCCTCCTCTGGCAAGGAGTTCCACAGGTTGACTATGCACTGTGTGAAGACGAACTTTCGCTTATTAGTTTGAAGTGGGTGTGAGTGAGGCACCTAACTACCTTTGTGAAGATAATTCTTTATATCACTGTGCCTCAGGGAGCTCATGGACTCACCCAGGAGCCAACTGACAAGACTTCACGTCAGTGGTGCTGAAACACTTTCAATAGTGGGGGTGCTGACAGACAGCCCCCGCCCCCATCTGTAAATCCCAACCCAGGAGTAGGACCAGTCTTGGGAAGGGGAGACCCAGACAAAAGAAAGGAGGCCACAGCTGGGGCCATAGCTGGGGGCAAGTATAGGGTCTGGAGTGGAGCCCTGGGCAAAGGGTGGGACCAGCAGCCAGGACCCTGGGCACAGGGCTGGGAGCCCATGTGCAGGGCCGGGAGCCCATGTGCAGGGCCAGGAGTGGAGGCAAAGCTTGTGGCCAGCACCTGGGACTCCATGTGCAGAGCTGGGAGCGGAACCCCATGGAAAACCTGGGGGTGCTGCAACACACCCTGCACGCCTAGTCCCCACATCTGTGCATCACTTACTGTATCAACCCCCTGTGTCTGCCAGTCACTCCCTGTGCGTGTCCCTTATGCAGTATAACTAACTTGCAAGATGGGACCTAACTTCCAGAAATACGGAGTTGGCAAAGGAGGTGCCAAGGGCTCTGGGGGTCTGGCTAGGGCTAGAGAAAATGACACCTGTGAAGTCACCATGAGTGTGGCTCACAGCACAAATATTTTCACCTCTGTGTCATCTACATATTATAGGTCCTAATATTTTCAATGCAAATGTACCTCCTGCTATTAGAATGGTGGCTGCCCTGTGAATTAATGTAAGTAATAATAAAATGAAGAAACTGTGCTTCTATAATATTGATAAATGAAACACTCTTACGAAGAAATAATAAAGATTTGAAAATTGATATAATTAAATGGGCAGGAAATGTCAACTCTAATGTTGTGAAGGAGAAGTGTAGTTGGAGTCTCTATTAAACTAATTTACTATGTGCTGGTCTGTAAGGAACAGTTGATTATTTGACTTTATTAAACTGTAGTTTGCCCTGAACGCCAGCTGCAGCTCCATCAGAAGTGCCAAAAGGTAATTTATTCAGTGACCTGCTAAGTGCAAGTATATGGATGGAAAATTATTTTGCATATTTAATTAGACATGTAAAACAGCTTCCTGTCGACATAAAGCATTCCAGTAACACTCTGAACTAGGCAGGAGCTTGTCCTAGCTTTGAAAAACAAACGCTCTTTCCGTTACCTTGTGCTTTTAGCGCCGGTGGTCGGGGTAGGGGAGCGGACAGATCGTGATCCGTTGCAACCATTTTTAGGGGCAGGCTGTGTGGGGCAGTGTGAAGTTGCTCGTTCCAGCAGCACCACGAACCCGTGTGTTTCAGCAGGGTTAAACCGCGGCGCTTTTCCCGCTGAACGCTTGTTACAAACGCAAAAGGGTTTTGCGGCTCAGAACAATTGGGTGCACTTGGGGGGGGGGTGTCAAATTCCGCTGAGTCAGCAGTAGGGCGGCCAGCTGTTCGGGTCCAGCCTCTGCTAATGCGCGTCCCCCTGAACCCCGCAACCAACCAAAAGCTGTTGCACAACCGCAGACCGTCAGGGCTGATGGGGGGGGGGGGGGTGTTGCAGCTCCCCCCCCCCCAAATCCTGCCCGCTGAGCAGCCGCCCTTCTAGTCACTCACTCTTGGCAGCGGCGGCACGTGGCCCAGCCTGGCAGCAGCTGCCTGCGACTCCCTCCCCCAGCCCCGGGATCAGCCCCCGGCCAAGGGGACGGATGCCCGGGAGTCGCCGGGCACTGGGAGGGGGCTGCACGGGGAGGGCAGGCAGCCTTGTGCGGGCGTGGCTGGGGAGCAGCTGGTGCCCGGCTTCCCCGGGCGGCTCCGGATTCGCCGCGGTCCCCTTGGCGCGGAGCGGGGCGGCTGCATCGGCCGGGCCCCTCGCAGGCGGAGGGGGTCGCTGAAGCGGCCGCGCCACAAAGCGGCTCAGCTGGGCTGGAGGGCGGAGCACGAGCGCTGTAAGCAGCCGCCTCGTTAGCGCAGTAGGTAGCGCGTCAGTCTCATAATCTGAAGGTCGTGAGTTCGATCCTCACACGGGGCAGCAGTGCTTTTTTTTCCCTCCTCTCCGCCACTCAATGCTGGTTCGAGTTGGTTTGTGGCTTCAGAAGGCCAGGGGAGGGAGCAGCTCAAGCCCTTGCTACAGCCTTTTCCCAAGTCAGTGTTGGGAGCTGCAGATGGAGATGGCCCAGGGTGGGCTGTGATCTGGGGGACAGTGACAGCAGGAGAGAATGCAGGACAATGTAGCACTTTAAAGACTAACAAGATGGTTTATTAGATGATGAGCTTTCGTGGGCCAGACCCACTTCCTCAGATCAAATAGTGGAAGAAAGTAGTCACAACCATATATACCAAAGGATGAGAGAGTGTGTGTGTGTGTGTGTGTGTGCGCGCGCGCTGTGGTACTGCTCTGGCTCAGTGGGTGACAGCACCACTGCCCTCTGTGGCAAAGCATGTTCCCCTTCCTAGGGCCTGCGGTTGTTGTAGCAACCTGGGGGAGACTGCACATTCCCTGCTCCCCGCCAGCTGCCAAACCAGACTAGCCCCTGCTGCAAGTTAATATGTTTAACCAATTAAATGACACCACTTAATTGCTTTAACTTGGGGCCTGCTCCCTTGCCCTGCCAGCACCATGGCTGGAGGGGAGGGGGTCTCATCACAGCTGTGGGGGTCCAGCTGGTAAGCATTTACCATCCCTAGCCACAACCATCCAAACCCAAAGTACATCATGCCTGGCTGGCTCTAGGGCAGGGGTTCCTAGACTTTTTGACAAGGGGACCAGTAAATCCATTCACCAGCTTTTGGAGGACCAATAACATTCATTTGCATATTCATTAAGCAAATGATGAATATTCAAATAAGTTGTCTCTGGTCCTCCCAAAGCCCCCAGTGCCAGCTAAATTAGCAAAGCTTTAGATACAGACACCCACAATATTCTTGCCAGCAAGCTAAGGGAATATGGATTGGATAAATGGACTGTAAGATGGATAGAAAGCTGGTTAGATCAGGGTTTCCCGAGCTTTTTACTTTAGTTGGAACCCGTTTTTTTTTCGGTACTGTTTTTTGCAGCCCCAAAATATAAACATATAAAAAAGAATGAAAAACGAATAAATTTTCAGTGTTTCACCAGCCTGCATTCTCCGCCCAGCCTGGGCCAGGGTTTGGGGGACCCGGTGCCTCATGGGCACTCCAGGAGGCGGGAGAGGAGCAGATTGGGGGTAGGGTATCTGGCTAGGAGGGAGGGTGCAAGGAGGGGTAGGGTTGCCAGGTGCCCGGTTTTGTACTGGACAGTCTGGTATTTGAGGGTTTTGTCGGGAAAAAAAATTGAGAAATTACCAGACATATAAAATGTCCGGTATTTTCTAATTAGGTAAGTTTTATTATAATTAGATGTATCAGTCCTTAGCTGTGAACTGCCTGGCTGGTAGATGTGCTCATGCTGTGTGAGTGTGTTTACCTGCCAGACAGTTCGCAACTACTCGAGTAAGGGTAATGGAGGGGAGGGGGCAAAATGGAATCCCCAGCCAGACTAACTCGTCTGCCAGGGTCTGCATGTGCCTGGGTCAGTCCCGCTTCCCCCCCACCCCCACTTCTCCTCCCGATCTCCCCAGTCTAGCACTGCTGCCCCCGTCCAGCCCTGCTTCTGGAAGCTGGTTCTCCTGTCCTCCTCCTCCTCATCTCCCCCACCCAGCCCCCCCTTCCCTCCCGCCCAACCCTGCTTCTGCTGCCCGCTTACCTGGATTTCCGCTGGACAGGCCCGCTAACCCCAACCCTGCTTCTGCCGGCCACCCGCCTGCCTGCCCTGATCTCCGTGGGACAGCCCCGCTACCCCTAACCCTGGTTCCGCAGGCCACCCGCCCATCTGTCCTGATGTCTGCAGGACAGCCCTGCTTCCCCCAACCCCACTTCTGCCGTCTGCCCACCCGGATCTCCGCCAGACAGCCCCACTACTCCTAGCCCTACTACTGCCGGTCGCCCGCCCGCCTGCCCTGATCTCCATAGGACAGCCCTGCTGCCCCGAACGCTGCTTCCCGGCAGCCGGTTCCCCCCCCCCCCCCCCCGCCACCTCCTCCCAGCCTTCTCCACTCTGCCCCACTCTGCTCCCCTCCTGGCAGCCACCAGGCACGCTGAGGCCCGGTATTTTTTTCCCGCGGCCTGATATCGGGCCGCAGCCCATAGTTTGGGAAACACTGCTCTAAGGTGTTTCTGGCCTAACCTGTTTGGCCTCTTACACCTCATCAGCTCTCCCAGATGCTTATTTTGGGTGCCCACGGTGACAGGTCTGAGTGCCCTAAGGCCAGACACTGAGTGGATGTCAGGAATCTCACAGAGGACTATGGTGGAGGAGGTGGTGCTCACAAGACTTAAACTGGAGAGACTTGTTCTGTGTAGAAGGGAGGGTGGAGCAAGGCAAAGAAGGGGAAGGTGACAAAACAAGATAGAGCAGAATGGTGAGGAAAGAGGTTTGCAGGCAGGCCCAGGCTCCTGAGGGTGCGGGGCCTGGGAAACAGGTGCAGAATTTCTCCCTCCTGGCCCCACCTAGGACACACACCCCATTCCATTCCTTACCCACAGCTCCACCCAGCCTTTTCCCACCCCCACTCCAAACGGCCTCTTCCCCAACTAGCTCTGTTCTAGAGCATGCTGCACCCTTGTGCCTCTCTCCTTCTCCCCAGTGCCTCCAGACACAGGTCTGAGCTGTGGCAGATAGCAGGAAGGGGAAGGCAGTGATTGGCAGGAGACACTGGAAGATGTAGGGGGAAGTTTGGAGAGGGCTGTGAGTAGCACTGCCCCAAAATGCAGGGCTTGAACAGTTGCCCCAATTCATCACACCCTAGGGCTGGCTCTGGCAGCAGGAGTCAAGAGAAGATGACCAAGGGAGAGAGCAGGGGAGACAGGGACAGGAGAGGAAAAGCCCTTGGCAGTTGCTTTTGTGCAAAATCTTACCACCTGTCTACACTGGCCGCGAGTATTTGCGCAAGAACACTGACGTTCTAATGTACGAAATCCGTGCTTCTTGCGCAAATACTCTGACACTCCCGCTCAGGGATAAGCCCTCTTGTACAAGTATTCTTGCTCAAGAGGCCAGTGTAGACAGGCAACGTTAATTTCTTGCGCCAGAAAGCCCGATGGCTAAAATGGCCATCGGAGCTTTCTTGCGCAAGAGAGCGTCTACACTGGCACGGATGCTTTTGCACAAAAGCACATCTTTTGCGCAAAAGCACATGCCACTGTAGACGCTCTCTTGCGCAAATACTTTTAACAGAAAAACTTTTCCGTTAAAAGTATTTGCGCAAAATCATGCCAGTGTAGACACAGCTCTTATGTTTGTAGGACAGTTGGGGCAGAGACAATGGGTGAAAACCTGACCCCACTGAAATTAGGGTTAGTGTTGCCATGGACATTGGTGAGGTCAGTATTTTACCAGGTGTCTTGTGGTGGGTTATGTCTGGAAAGTGCTACACATACCTATAGTGCTATATGTACTGCCATAGCACTATGAACTAGGGATGTAATAGTATAGTCGATTAACCAATTAACTGATAAGCAAAAGCATATAGGTTAATGCTACAGAGCAGGGGTTCCCAAACTTTTTGACACAAAGACCAGTAAATCCATTCACGAGCTTTTGGAGGACTGGTAACAGTCTTTTGCATATTTGCATATTTATTAAGCAAATGTTAAATATTCAACTAAGTTGTCTCTGGTCCTCCCACAGCCCCCAGTGCCAGCGTTAGCAAAGCTTTTGATACAGACACCCACAATATTCTTGCCAGCAGGATAAGGGAATATGAATTGGATAAATGGACTGTAGGATGGATAGAAAGCTGGCTAGCTCAGGGTTTCCCAAACTTTTTACCTTAGTTGGAACCTGGTTTTTTTCAGTACTGTCTTTTGCAGCCCAGAAATAAACGCATATAAAAAAAATTAAAAATGAATAAATTTTCAGTGTTTCACCGGGCTGCATCCTCCGCCCAGCCTGGGCCAGGGCTTGGGGGAGCCGGCGCCGCATGGGCACTCCAGGAAGCGGGAGCAGGAGCAGATTGGGGGTAGGTTATCTGGCTAGGAGGGAGGGTGCAAGGAGGGGTAGGGTTGCCAGGTGTCCAGTTTTGTACCAGACAGTCTGGTATTTGAGGCTTCTATCCGGAAAACAAATTGAGAAAATACCGGACGTATAAAAATGTCCGGTATTTTCTAATTAGGTAAGTTTTATTATTATTAGGCATATCAATCCTTAGCTGCAAACTGCCTGTCTGGTAGATGTGCTCACGCTGCCTGAGTGTGTCTACCAGCCAGGCAGTTCACAACTACTCAAGGGAGGGTATATGTGTGTGTGGGGGGCAAAATGGAATCCCCGGGGTGGGACTCACTCCTGTGCCCAGGTCAGTACTGCTTCCCCCCCCTTCTCCTCCCGATCTCCAGCCCTGCTGCCGCCGTCCAGCCCTGCTTCCAGCGGCCAGTTCCCACCTACCCCCACTAATCTCCCCTGGTCAGCTCCGCTCTCCCGACGACCCCCCACCGGCCCCGCTGCCTCCGTTCAGCCCTGCTTCCGGCAGCTGGCTCTTCCGTCCTCCTCCTCCTCATCTCACCCGTCCAGCCCCCTCCCCCATCCCCTGGACAACCCGCTGCCCCCATCCAGCCCTGCTTCCCGAGGGTGGTTTTCCAGTCCTCCTCCCGATCTCCACCAGCCAGCTCCCCCTCTCTCTATCCAGCCTTGGTTCCGCCGCCTGCCCATCTCTCTGCTGGACAGCCCTGCGACCCCTAAATCTGCTTCCGCTGGCTGCCCTCATGCCCTGATCTCCACGGAACAGACCTGCTGCCACCAACCCTGCTTCCCGGCAGCCGGTTTCCCCCCACACCTCCTACCAGCCTGCCTGGCTCTGCTCCCCTCCCAGCAGCTATACTGAGGCCCGGTATTTTTTCCCCATAGTTTGGGAAATGCTGCTATAGACGATACACATTTCCCGCTCCTCTCTCTCCCTGCCACGAAATTTTTTAGCAGGCTGGTCAGCAGCCTGACTCCGTCCTGGCTTGCGAGAGGTCCGGGACCTACCCCTGCTGTGACACTGCATTTAAAGCGTATTAGGAGCTGGGTGGGCAGGTAGCCTGGCTCAGTTCTGGCTCACGCTGGGTCTAGGACTACCCGTTTCAGCTCTGCATTTAAAGTGTACTAAGAGCCAGGTGGGCAGGTAGCCCAGCTCAGTTGTGGCTTGCGCTGGGTTCAGCAGCTCAGACCACCCTAGACAGGGGCTGCTGCCACCCTGCACTGCTGCCTCTTTCTCAGAAGCAGCAGCACAGGGCAACAGGCAGACAGTCCGTGAGAGGAGCTGGATTTTAAACTGGCTCCCCTCGCGGACCAGCTCCCACCTGGCACCCCATGCTGCTGCCTCTGATACAGTGGCTGCTGGTCCCGCCCTCAGGGACTATAGAATAGTCGACTAAGCGATAAAATTTCATGAGGTTACTCGACTATTCAATTAACCAATATTTAACATCCCTCCTGTGAACCACTAGGCCCCATGCTAGCTCCAGAAACACAGAATAGAAAGCTGCTTCCAAAATTAATAAAGGCCCTTGACACGAAAAAAAATTAGCTGCTTGGGCCTTCCTACTAAGTTCCTGGTTAATTTTGCATACATCAAATGAGGTGAGGAGGGAGGTCAAGCAGTGATGAATGCAACAGAGATTCTGGACTCACGTCTCCCCTGGAGCACAAAGTAGAATATTTTTTGTTTATTTCTGTGGCAGATAAGACATCATGAGA
Organism: Pelodiscus sinensis; assembly: GCF_049634645.1. Taxonomy (NCBI): domain Eukaryota; kingdom Metazoa; phylum Chordata; order Testudines; family Trionychidae; genus Pelodiscus; species Pelodiscus sinensis. Next base: position 19,997,821 of record NC_134712.1, read on the forward strand.
CTGACCACACCTTTGAAAAAACTCTGAAAAGTTTTTAGAGTCCATTTATGAGCTTCTGAAAACTTCCTTCTGTTACTATTCTGTAATCTGGTAGGGGCACTGCTATCAGGCTTGTAATAGATGTACCAATGCCAGAAGCAGATTGCTGCCTGATTGTTTCTCCTTTTCTGTTCACTTAAGGTATGGCTAGACTGTGAAGATCTATCTTTTTCCAATACTTTTGTCAGAAGTGTCTTTTCCAAAATTTGGTCCATTTAGACTGGGCCAAATTTCAGAAAAAAATCCTTTTGAAAGCTCCCTTCTTCCTCATGGAACAAGGCGTACAGGAGCTTCTGAAAGAGTGTGTTTGCTCTTCTGCCAAAAAAAGTGGAAGAGCAAACACGTTTCCTGGACGTGGTGGAAAACCCCCCGCGGTCTAGCCGGATACTTAGAACACCGTGTGTTGTCTTTTGGCATCTGCACTGTCCTGCCTTGGATCAAAGGTAGAGTATGCTTATACTTTGACCTAGGAGTGTGATTGCCAGCACAAGGAGTCACCCAAGCTTGCTTTGTTGTTTAGTTCTCTCCTGAACAATGAACAAGAGATTTAAGTGTGGGATGAGTTTAAAAGTACTCAAACAACAGAGATGGCACCTATTTCTTTGCATTTTTTTAGATGTTGGAGGAATAGATGCAGGTGTCTATCAGAACTGCATGGGTTCCAGTAGTTCCATTTACTGGCATAGCCAGTCTGGCTAGCATAGAGGTGTTCAAGATGTGAAATAGTTCTTGGGATTTCTCCTGTAGTACCTTGGTTGAAATCCTCAGGTTTCTGCCATTCAACAAAGAAAGTCTACTCTAGAAAGACCTTGTTATCAGGGTGTGATTTTCGTAGACCGGGCACACAGCTTCATCAGGTGAAGATCACAAAATGGCTGTGGGAGCAATACAGGTGGCTGATTTATTTAATTAGAGCCAAGCAATTAGCTGCTCTGGTAATACAAATAATAGTTGAGGATCAGCAGTTGCTGATTTGGGGCTGGCTGTTGTTGTTGGGCTCTGATGGACCCTAATGGGGAAGAAGATCTAGGGGGCCAGTAAGGATGATTTCCTAGCCTGGTGCAAGCACTATGGTGCCCAATAGAGCCAGGTACCATACATACATCAATTTGCCTAGTAGAGAAAGCTTTAAACCAGCTTCCCTCCTCTTTTGGATTTTCAGAAGAGAATTGATAAATGGAACATTTGTCAAACTAAACAGGCACATGTATCTATCATCACTGAGGTGCATTCACCTAGCATGAAGGGCAATACTTGAATACTTGTAATTTTTGCTCACCTGATTTACATTTGTAATCATTACAAAACCCACCTGGAATGGACACCAACAAAAACTGTCCTGACTAACTCAACTATTCATCTACACTAAATTGTAACTATTTACAAAAATATCAGTTTTACTGCAACTATGTAAGAGGCAAAGCCACTGCTCTCAATTCTGGCCCACAGCCATAGGCAAGGTGAGGATTGGCTGGCTCCATGTTTCCCACCCAATGGCATAAAGGGCAGCATGAAGGAACTCAGAATGCAGGTTCAGCCCTAAAAGGTACAACCTCGGTGCACACACACTAAAAGTGGTAAGCTAGCATTTTCTTTTCCCATTTTGAGATTTAAATTGTTACTTAGCCTTCATGACATTGTTGCTCTTAGGACTTTTTAAAATGCAGACTATTTATTCTTCACTCCCAAATATGAAGAGAAATATTTTCGGTAGAATCAAGTGGTTAGCTGAGATAAGGTAGATGGATACAGGAAATTTCAGTATTTAGTACAGACGATGAGCAACTCACATCTTTATTTTGACTAGCTAAGCTACTAATAGTAATTTAGATTAAGAAGCAGGTTCCAGCTTTAGAGTTTTGAAAAATCAGAAATTTTATTTTAATTTCTCATTCCTTATATTGCAGCTTTTATATGATGTTCCAAGTCCTGGGCGAAATCTTCATCTGGTATAAATTATTTTAGGACCATCAAACTCAATGGAGCTATAGGTGATTTACAGGAGATAAGGATCTGGATACTATATCCATTTTTACTTTTTGATCACCCTTGTCTTCTCTGGAATGCACCATAGGAATACAAGATCAGTGGATCAGACCAGTTGTCCATCTATCTAGCATCCTGTCTTCCAACAGTGGCTGGTGCCAGATGCTTCAGAGGGAACAAAGCAGGACAATTTATTGAGCAACCTGTCTTCCAGTCTCAGTTTCTGGTAGTCAAAGATTTTAGATATACCCAAAGCATAAGGTTGCATCCCTGACTTTCTTGGCTGATCGACATGGATAGACCTATTCTTCATGAATTTACCTTATTCCTTTTTTAACTCAGTTATACTTTTGGCTTTCACAGCTTTTCTTGATATTGAATTCCACTGTACCAGGTAACATGACCACAAAAAGAGACACCTATTAGACACTACAGACAAATAAATCATTTTAACTGTGCTTTGATTTTTTTAGGGAATCAGCGTAATCATAATATGCCATATACTCAAATACAGATTATTCAGTAGTTCAGCAATAAAGAAAGTGTGTTTATTTAAAAAAATAATAATCAAGAATGAAGTGTCATAATGGACAGATCAGAAGTGTGCAACTATAACATTTCTAGTTAGTATTTATTTTTATATAAAAAATATTTCCAAAATCATTCATAATAAATAATCTAAAACCAGTCTCTTTGATCACAACATTGCTATTGAGAATCTCAGTGATTAATATGATACAGCTAAAGTATAAAGTGTGTTTTCTTAAGTGGCCCACTTTGTGTCTGGAAAATGAGGTAAGGGATAGGTAGCTCGGGCCTGTGAAGTAAGCTTTTGCCTGAGCTCTCTGACTTCTGCCATTAATTCCCGTTCTCTGCATTCCAGGTCTTCTCGTCTTCTATCTAAAGAAACTAGAAATGAAAGACGCTCAGAATTAATATTACAACTATTGCAAACCGTTAAAAGGACTGAAAACTCATAGACTTTAATGTCAGAAGGGACCATTGTGATCATCTAGTATGACCTCCTGAATGGGATTCAGCTTTTTATGACTAAACTGGTACAAAGTTATTTCTTGTTGTAGAATAATACTGCAGGGCTGTGTCTTTAATATAGAACAAGATAATCATCTCACATTCAATTCTTCATTAGTCCCTTGATTACTCAGGAGAGAGATCCAAATACTGCAAGTGGAGAGGAACTCCTATTTCTTAGTTTTTTTTTTTTTAAACATTCTTTGCAAAATGTATCATTACCGTAGTGTACTTTTGTAGGGGAGCCTGGATGGTACTGCCTTGACAATGAATGGTGATGTCTGCCTTGACCACAGTGAGGATCTCTAACAAGCAAAAACTAGGCCTCTCTTAAGTCTGGTGCACATAAGCATGCAGGCAAAGTCGGGGAAGCCTTGAGAGGTGGAAATGTTTTGCATAGTAATGCAGATTAAGCGGTACAGTGAGATCACGACAAGAACACATGACAAGCAACCTTGTACTGGTACTTGTTTCTGATAAGCAAAAGTTATAAATGCAACCATAAAACTGTTAATTATGCACGTATTTTTTACAACATCCTGAGTAGCAGGATGTACCCCAAATAGAGACATTGGGCATTTTAGGTATCTTACACAATATGTAATCAATTGGTAAATATTAGAACAACCAAGTGTTGCATTGCTATAAAATGGGCTTAGTAAGAAGAATCAATAGGAGTGAGTAAGCAGGATTGACCCACAGGTCTTGCTAGTTGTAACTAGAAGTAACTAGACCCTTCACACTGGCGACCCCAGTGCATAGTGTCCCAATGGGTGGGAATCAAAGGGACCACGACTTCCTGCCTGGTACTGTAGGTAGCATATGGGTGAATTGTAAGTGAACTAGGCTTAATTATTGTATTATAATAATCTTCTATTAATTGCTTTTGCATTGCTTTTCGCTGTATTAATTGCTTTAGAATTTATAGTCTTCTTTAAGGTTTAAATTGTATAGTAATTACATTTTACAAGCTTTAAAAAAACAACCAACTATATTAACCGCTTAAAGCTGGCAATAAATAAGAAAGTGGTTAAGTCTCCCTGGAGTGTCCTGGTTTCTCTTGGATCTAAAATAAATCAAACCATATGACAGCTTGTGGCAAATGGAAAAGCTCTATCAAAGTTTCAAAGGTATTAAGGTTTCCTGTAGTGTCAGGAGACTTCTCCAATAAGCTGTCCAATTAAAGAATAGCTGTTAACAAATGTTTTCACTGGCTGTAGAAGCAGAGGCAGCCCAGAATAAATTAGAGACCAGTTATTGGCTGCAACAAATGATCTCTAAAATGATTTGAATGACAAATAATTCTTTATTTTCTCCACTCCTCAAAGTCACAGAAAACTATGTAAAGGTGCTTAAGCCATAGATACTGCTGCCAATCCCATAGAAATATGAGATGGAGATATAGTTAGGTCTAACAACATAATCAGAGACAAGTTGCCTTCACAATCACCATTTTTTAAAGGATTTTTCATGTGTGAAACCAATTAAAAATAAATCTGCATATTTACTGAAGACTAATTCACCCACCTTGGTGCTCAGGTAATGCTTCCAAAATTACGAGAGGAAAATCTGTTCCAAAGTTTAGCAACTTACAGTTTGCTGAGGACTCTGTTGTAGAGAAGTCATTTAGACAGACATATCCTGACTTGGGTTGAGCTTCCTCACGCACCTGCTGGAATTTTAAATCTTGCTGTACACACCCGGTCTTTAAATCACGCAATCTTTCTGCGGGAAATGAAGAGAGGGTTTCTTTGTCAACTGCTAGTGTTTATTAAAAGCCACGCTTTCAAAACTTGAGGTGAAACATCTTTCAGGAAGCAAAAAGAGAACATCTACTTAGGACTTATTTACACTGCAAGTTACTGCTTGGCAAGGCAGGGTATGACTCTACAGCTTGCCACACAGTAAGATCCCTTGTGAACCCTGGAACAGTGCAGCGAGAATCTTGGAGTGGAACATAGCATACTACAGGTTGGACCTCCCTGGTCTGGCACTTTTGGGACCTGACCGGGCCCGGATGAGGGATTTTGCCAGACCAGGAGAGGTCATTTCTGGGCCCCTGCTACCAACCCCTCTACCCAACCTCCTTGCTGCCCCCTCTCCAGCCTTGCCAGCCCCACTGCCCTGCTAGTCCCCTCCTTTCCCTGCTAAGCCAGGCATCTCAGCTCCCAGTACACTGGGCTCCTGGCCCTGCGGTGTTATGCCGGGCTCCTGGCCCCACCAGGCAGCCCTGCTGGGTTGTACCTAACTGCTCAGCTGTGGCGCACCAGGCAACCCAGCTGCGGGGAAAGCCCAGCCGCCAGTCTTCCACAGGGACTCTCTGGTCCTGGAACAACTATGGTCCTGCCGAACCAAGGAGTCCCGGTTAACAGAGGTTCAACCTGTACTAGAAAGCATGGCATGCTACAGAGAACAATGGGAGCAGTCACTGTTGATCTTCCAGGGTTCGAATTAGCGGGTCTAGTTACGACAGCTAATTCAAACTCAGATTGATGCCAGTAGTCTGGCTTTCGCAAGGAGTAAGCGAAGTCGAAGGGAAAGTGTTCTCCCTTTGACTTCCTGCAGTATAGAAAGCATCAAAAGCCTAACTAAGGTACTTCAACTTCAGCTATGCAATTAACATAGCTGAAGTTGTGTATCTTAATTCGATTTTGTCCAGTAGTGTACACATACACTAACAGATTTATTAGGGCATAATCTTTTGTGGGTAAAGCCCACTTCATCAGATGAACTGGAGTGGAAATTACAGAGGCAAGGGTATATGTGAATAACAAAAAAAAGAAGTTACTTGTCAAGTGTAGAACTAGTGTTAATGAGGCTAATCAAGTCAGGATGGATGTGGCTTATTCACAGCAGCTGATGTGGAGATGTGAATATCAAGAGAAGGTACATTACCTTAGTACTGGTTGAACCTCTCTCAACCAGGACTCCCTGGTCCAGCAACATCCGTGGTCGAGTAGAACCACGGATGTTGCTGGACCAAAGAGACCCGATGGAGGGCCAGAGGCAGGAACCCTGAGGGGGCTGGGAATCCAGTCAGGCTGGCCACCTGGAGACCAGCGGCTGGAAGCCCTGCCGCAGGAGTCCAGCTGAGCCAGTGGGAGGGCAGCGGTCTGCTTTGGTGGGGCCAGGAGCCCTGGCGGTGGGACCGCGGGGCTGCTGCAGCAGGGCTGGCAGAGCCAGAAGCCCCAGCAGCAGGGAGGTGCTGCCCTGGTAGGGTCGTGAACCTCAGTGAATTGGCCACAGCCTGCTGTGGGGGAGGGAAATCCAGGTGGTGGGACCACAGTAAAGCTGAGAGCTCCAGCGGCAGGACCATGGGCTGTGGTGGCAGGGTAGCAGGGGTGCTCCCATGTGGGGAGCCAGCAGGGAGGCCAGGCCAGGAGTTGCGCTGGGCTGGAGGGCCAGATGCGGGGGGGCAGAAATGACCTTCCCTGATCTGGCAAAAATCCCTCCTTCAGGACCACTCAGGTCCTGAGGGAGCTAGACCAGGGAGGTCCAAACTGTAGTGAGTTAACCAGTTTAGATCCTTAGTCGTTCCTAATTTGATTGTATTGAATCCCTGTCATGTACGGACTAGAATTTGGATAATACTTAGCCCTGTCTCAATATAGGGGATTGAACTAGATGACCTATTGAAGCCTCTTCCAGTTCTACATTTTTACGGTACTGGCTAAAATATTAACATAGACAAGTTAGTGTATTATCCATGCCATGTACACTGTAGATGGAAGTACTATATTGCATGCTCACCAAAATAGCCATCTTCACATTGTAGCTTTTCAGACAATTCTATTGCATCGTTCATTTCATCTTCTAAGAACTGCTTCCGCTGGGCATCTAAAGCAGTAGCGGCTAGCTGCTCTGATTCCAGGTGAGCTCTTTTCTCTGTAAGTTCTTCCCACTGTATAATAGACATTTTCAATAAAAGTGTAAGGTGCAAAAAGCAAGCCTCAGAGAAAGCCATTGGAATGATTTAAAATTACATACAGTCATTAATTTAAACACAGAAATTTGCCATAAGACACTTAGTTAATGGTTTCCTCTTTTGAGAAAAGCTTTTGCTGATGCCCAACCAAGATCTTCCTGAAGCAGCTACATTGAGATAAGAGATAGGCCTGGGCTCAGTTAACCCTCATGGTTATACACAGCACGGGAGAGGCAGGGGGCAGGGGGAGAGGGAGGAAGGAGAGGAAGGGGGAAGCATGTGGGAGCCAGTATGCATTGGGAGCTGGCTCCCACCGTACTGCTTACCTCCCATTCCTTGCATCTCTCTGCATGTTGTCTCCTCAAAAATGCAAAGGCATGCTTACCCTTTTATCCTCCTCTGCCTTCATTGCTTTCAGTAACTCAGCTTCTTTTTCTCTGTTGTCATGAAGAAGTTTAGCTATCTCTTCATAATGTGCTTCACGGTCTAGATCATCACATCTTTGTTTATACAAGGCTTGAATTCTCCAGTCTGTGTCAATGCACTTCTGATCAGCTTTTGCTAAACTTTCTTCAGCCAGCTAAATAAAAGTGAAAAGCCAAATGCACTTAATTGAACTTTAGCACATTATCCTATTATGGATAAATAACCTTCTCCATTCAAATTTAAAATTTATTCCACTACCATTGTTAACGGTCTTTATCAGCAATAGGTTCCAGAGGATTATCAATGTAGTAGAGGCCCTCTTTATATACTACAGCACATTGTTTCTTTACGAGTCTCTCCCTTTGCTTATCTCTTACCTCTGTTATATTCTCATATACACACGGGCACATTTTAAGGAAGCCTCAATTGAACCGCTAATATTTTATGGGTGCCATTTTACTAATATTTAGATATTTAGCAAGTACAATTAAGTCAGATGCTTTAATACAAGCATTTTTACTCAAAGTCAACTGCAGCCACAAAACTGAAGGCACATTAAAAAAACCCAGACTTATATGATTATTTCTGGACAAACTCTGGAGACGGTTGTTAAGCACTGGGACAATAGGTTAAGCTTCAACAATGTTCCAATTGTGCTGAGCTTGGGAAGCCAAGCTCCTAATGACAAGCTGGATGCATCTATTGAGTATTCTCTATAGTTAAATTGTCTGCTGATCTCCACCAATTCTTTGGATGGTATCATTTGCGACTGCAAAGAACCAAAAGCTCGATGTTTGTGGCCATGAGATCCAACATTACTGACAGAAAAATCAACTGGAAAGCAGTAGCATGTATCAGAAGGATCATGCTATTTCTTGTAATCTTTAGGAAGACAAAGAAAGGCTTTCATTCAAGCTATGCCTAGCAAGACCTCAATATACTCCTGCTGCCTGAACAGTACTTAAAGTGGGATTCTGTGTATAAGGTCGAAGTGTGGTAAGTATAGTTGTCTGGAAAAAATTAAGATTCTTTTTCAAAGGGTTTCATGCTTGTATAGTTGGAAGGAATGCCTCTTCCTTCACACAAGTTACATTCATTTTCTTACCACCTGAGCTTTGCGGTCCTCATCCCGATCAATTTCTATTAACCTCTGAACTAGGTGTTCTTCAAGATCAGCCCTTCTTTGACTGGCATCTATCTCTCCTTTCACTTCCTGTGTCACTGCCTCTTGATCTTTGACAAGTTGCTATAAAAACAGTTATGCATAAAAATTATTAGGCTACTATTGTACATTAAAGGTAATTACGGCTTTTTCACATTAAAAACTCCTGTGCAGAAGCAGCATGCACAGGGAGCCTGCCCCGTTTTTATCATAAGCAGCAGTGGGGGGGGGGGAGGGAAGGAAAAGGGGGGATGTGGCAGGCAGATCCAGCACTCATGGGAAGCCTGCTTAAAGCTAGTTCCTCACGGGCACCTGTTCCCACTTCCCCCCACAACTTGCTGCCTCTGATAGAGAGGCAGCTGGGGGGGAGGGGCAGGAGAGTTCATGTAGTCAACAAGGATATCCCCCTCCTCTAGAAAGTTTAATCCACTTCATAATAAAATATGGCGAGCCTAAGTCATCAGGACTGTAATACTACCATGGTGAATCAGGCCCACTGTAAATATTTTGTACATCAATAGTAGGCATGTTAGAGGTCACGAACTAGCTTCTGCTCAATGGGAGCTTCTATCTGCGGGGAGCTCGGATCCCCTGCAGACAGGGGCTGCTGCTGTGGACCAGTCTCTGTCTATGGTGCATCCAGCACTGCAAACAGAGGCAGTTTCGCAGCAGCCTCCCCAGCCCTCACCTCCCATGCTGCTGCTTCTCAGAGGAAGAAGTGTGGGGACCAGGAGGTGGCGACACCAGGGAGAACTAGCTTTTAAGCTGGCTCCCCTCAACACTGGCTCCTGCCTACCCCCCTTTGCTGCCTCCTACAGAAGGCAGCAAGTGGGGAGGGGCAGGCAGGTCCATGGAGCCAGCACACACTGGAAGCGTGCTTAAAAGCCGGCTCCCCGTGCATATGGGCTTCCTTCACCCTACCCCCTTCACCCTCTGCATCAGTGGCACAGCTAGAAATCAAACTTAAAATGAAATTCTGACTCAGTACAATTAGCTAAATAAGCACCACCCCTTTATCCTGAAAGGCCCTGATCATTATAAGACTAATTCTTTAAACTGCTGACTTTACAGATACTTAGTATAAATAGGTTTAGACAAGTTTGCGTTGCATAGGCACAGTACCCAACCGGAGCTGACTATATATTTAATAAGTAAACCCTTAAAGACAGTTAACCTCATTGTGTTCAGCATAGATTTTGAAACTTCATATGGCAATAAATATTTTTTAAATCACATACAAGTGAAGTGAAGGTACATTTGGAAATAAGTGGTCAGATTTTTCAGAAGTCCACTTTTGTGCATGCAAGTTTGCAACATGTTCAAGATGGGCACACTTGGGTTTTTGAAAGTTTGGCTGGTTCTCTGCAACTTAAATTAGCATTTTTCTAAAGCTCCCGCTCACAGCAGCATTTTTAATAGGTAGGAAACCATTTGTTATGTGAAATTGACTTTCTATCTTTAAGTAGTAAAACCCAATAAAGTTCTTTTCTGATTTTCATTGCAGGATTACAGAACAGTAACTGCTTTATGAACAATACTAATGAAGACACTTTGAAAGAAAAATGCTTCTTTTCTATAAACGGTTTCTTAATAGTTCTATTGACACTTCAACATTTTTTAGTTCTGCCATGGCTGAACAAAATCTATCCCTACACTAATCACTTTAGTTAACAGCAGGGAATCGCAGACTAACACAGGAGTTGCAGAGAGGAACAATATTACTTTGACAGATTGATTTCTACTGATGGCAAATTGTTCCTCAGTACTTCACCCAGCTGTGTAGGTGCACCTTGTAACAACCAAGCTGGCCTGCGTTCTTCCTTACGCCCTGACACCCCACCAGCAAGGGTGGCAGCTTCCCCCATTTTGTGGCCAGGAGGCCTGCTCTGGTCTGGCCCTGCCTGAACTAGGGCTCCAGATGGTTTGCTGACACTCCCAGCAGAGAGTTAATTTTCCTCAGAACTGAACTGGTTGCCACCCTGCCATAAGTGAGGGCTCCAGATAGGGATGTTAAGTAACAGTTAATTAGCTAATGGAAATTCTATCAACTACTCGATTAATTGATAAGGGGGGGTGGGCTCGCTACTGCCGCTATGGTTATGGCTCTTGCTACATTTAAAGTGCAGAGTTGCAAGGGGGTTAGCTTCCTGGGCTGGTATGAGCCAGCACTTGCAGCAGCTCCAGGACCGCTATGGCTCTGCCTCTGCTACATTCCACCCTGCCCCCCTCGAAGCTCCCTTCAGCACTGGCTCCTGCTTCCCCCTTGCTGCCTTGGATACAGAGGCAGTGGGGGGCAGGAAAAAAGAGAGTAGTTAAGTAGTCACTTGACAACCCAATAAGCCTATGCAACTCGACTCATCGCTTACATCCCTAGCTCCAGGTCAAACTCACTCCACATCTCTCGGCCTCATGGCAGCCAGAACTGAACTGAACGCCACCCCATCTTGAATTAAATTCCTGTCTGCTCTACCTGATTGTGGGTTAGAGCCCACTTGATTACTGCCTTGCCCCAAGTGAGAGCCTTGCACCTACAGACTTATCACTCTCTGGCCTGACTGCAGGCCTGGGACAACTAACAGGAGATTTAATTTCCCCCGAACTGAAGTATTGTGGTGAGGGGTCATGGTCTCCTGCCTTGATGGACAGGGTGAGAGCTGCAACAACCTTATACCCACAAATAACTTTAGGAAATTCTCTCGCTGCCAGATAAATTGGAATAAATCAGACACAGTGAAGATCTCATTGGATCTGGTTGAAGTGGCTCTCCTATAGGGACATTTAGATTGCAACAGACAAACCTCAGATATCTTTGTACCTGTTCCTTACAGAAATTAAAAATATTTTCAAAGTTAATCTAATCCCATTACTCATGCACTTAAACAGTTTTAATAGACAGAAGGTTCTCTCTCTCACTTCCCAGGATCCTTTTTATTCTGCATTCCATATTACTCTCTTTTATTTTTACCAAAACCAGCATGATATTCAGGTCCTTCATGTGGGTTATTGGTAACAGACCCAGAATCTTCTACACAGATTACAGCTCCCTGTCAAAACAGGTGGTTTTAGATTGCCCAGTTTTGAACTTTACCACCAGATGATAATTTTAGTCAAGCAGCACAGTGGTTCATTCCTTTGTGGTGTACAACATTGGGCTGGCTCCAGCTGGAAACAGAATTCATTGCTCTTTTACCCCTTTCCAATGTGCTGCACTACCAATGTGATTACTACCAAATCCCTAAGAAAAATTACCAACCATTGTGGCAACCAGAAATCAATAGCATATTAGATCTACTAAATTTAAGGTCATCCCCTCCCCATATATCAAGGCCTCTATCTAGGGCAACATGAAACTGCATAGTGTGCAATTCCATCATTTGACCAAACTATATTAGTAAAAGGAATTCTGACCATCAGACTATTAAATGAAAAAAAACAACTTCCTCCCTTTTACAATATTAAAAGAAAGATTCAATCTAGAGACTAAGAAGGAGTGGCAACATATCCAACTTAAACATGCCATCTCCAATCTGTTTGGCCCTGATATCTGCACCATCAATAACCCACTGAACTGCTTCCATTTCTCCACATATTACCCAGATTGCCAACATCCACACCTGGGCAGCAAATCTCAATTAAAGACAGAGTCACTTTAAAAAAAAACAAGAAAAAGAAATGAAAGGAGGAGCTACACCACTTATTCCTTGTTAACCAATGAAAACACATTTTAACCAGTGCTCTGAACTGCCCCTTGGACCTCCATTTAAGTTTAATCCAGCAGAAAAAGCACATAGAGAATGTATTGGACCCCACTCCAACTATTCAAAACAGGTCATGCTAAATCAGAAAAATGCTGCACTGTGATTCAGATGTAAACTCAACCCACATGCTCTGAAAATGTTTCTATACCCGTATATTTTGAGAAAAATTCAATTGCATAGTTAAATTTTTCCTATGTTGATTGGAAGCTGAAAAATCTGAACACTCTTTGGCTCAGCAGAGCATTTACAATTAACTAAAGATTATTGGATTTCCATTTTTGTGGCACTAAAAGACCAGCTTTTGAAGGCCAGAGAATAGACATCATAAACTTGGCCATCACAGAAAGAACTGTGTACTGTATCAAATACTCAAGAAAAATTCTCAGAAACATGGGATGCTTTCTTGGAAGTATCTGAATGATACTGTTAAAAGCATAGGGCTCATCACCACTTTTGCCTCTCTTCTTTTCTACCCACTTCCTTTCCTCCCAGTCTCTATCACCCTGCTCTGAACATTGCTTTTAGTCTTTATCTTATTTCAGTACTTAACTGGTTGGATTTTTATTACAAAAAAAAGTTGTTTGTTCATAAGTTATGTAATACAAATACTTAATTTATCTATATTTCAGTATTTCAATACAGTTAAGGTTAGGTATCAAGTGGTTAATATATTTGAGAAGTTTATGTATAATCTGTTTTTTTTTCCTGTATACACATTTAATAAAAAAATAGAAAAAAAATCAAGAGATTGTATGTAAATCATTGCTGTGTACCTGTTCAAAAAGTTGTCTTTGGGATTCAAGTTCCATTTGCCGCACTTCTACATCTTGAACAGTAGCAGCTGTTTCTCTCTCTCTCATGGACACCTAGAGAGAGGAAAGAAATATACATGTAAAAACCACAAAATGGAAAAGTTGTTTTGGCCTTGATATCTTCTCTTTCCTTTTAATGCACAGACACATTTTAAAATATTTCAGTTAGTAGGTTTAGAAACCTAGGCAGCTCACTTTGTTTTTCAGCAATGCCAACATTTGGATCAATCTGGCTTTTCTCAGGAAATTTTTCTAATGCAAATAAACCATGAACAGCAGCAGGTGCGAGAATTACATAAATATCAATGAACCACACAATAGCCCAACTTTGGCTAAATGCAACTTGTTTCATAAAACATGCTATAATTGGATTAATTACCCATGAGTTCTGATTTTTTTCTTAGTTACTTTTAAGAAACGTTGCTTAGATGAGGAAAACAAACCTTTCTTGCAATTTCATCATCCAGACGTTTTAGTTCCATTTGACGCTGATCCTGCTGATGTTTCAGGAAACGTCTTCTTGCAGCATCCAATAGCTGGAGCTCTTTTACTTTCAATTCCCTTTTCACAGCTGCTAGTCTTCAAAGCAAACATTAAATAAGAACAAATAAGCCTCCACAGGTAGAAGACTGACACTAAAAAGTGTGATGTTTCATCATAATTAACTGTTACAGGTCACAAACTACTCTCTTTAACCCACTAACACTCTTGACACAACAGTTTTATTTTGGAATTAAAAACTACACTGCTATAAAACAAATTTTAATCCAAAGAGTGGCACACACTGCTCATTTCCCACAAAATTTCCATCAGTTCTTTTATTATTATTTGTGTCAATTAAAAAAAAAAAAAAAGCAGCACTTTAGTTTGTTGAGAGAATTTCACAAAAATAGTACACCAGATCTGTGCTCCTCATTCATTAGTAAATATGGAAAGTTGCTTAACTTCATTAACCGACAACTCTCAATAAAAGAAAAAAAACTGCAAGTTTTCTGGGTCTAAAAAAAAAAAATCCCCGTTTCCTTTAAAAAAAAAAAAATCTTCTGGGGATCCCATGTTTCTCTCACAGTTTATAACCCCTAAGATTATTTCTACATAAATCCAATGGAAATGAGGATGCATATCCACAAATTATTATAAAGGGCTTTTATCACAGTACAGCTAAAGGAACCTATTGAACTTAAAGCTCCCCTGCACAAACATACAGTGAAAGACAGTCTAAAGAGACAGGGACAGTAAGCCATCTGGGGGAAGAGAAAAGTGGGACTGGAAAAATGTATGACTTGCCCAAGGTCACACTTCAGGTCAATGGCAAAGCCAGGAACACAGTCCTGATTACTTGATTCCCAGTCTAATGCCCTACCCACTTGATCATGCTGCTTCCCCACGTTACAATTTGAACAAAATAGTAGCCATCTTTGTCTCTACTTGTGGTAAAAGGTTAAGTAGCAAGGTGCTGTACACATGGTTCATACTACCGCTACTACCTCTGTCTTTGATCTGTCAGTTTTTCCTCTTCTTGCAGCAGAATTTTTCTCCTCTGTTCTTCAGCCTTATGAAGCAGTTCCTGCTTCCGATACCATGCCTCATCTTCTACTTTTCGCTGTATTGCTTTAGCTTCTATTTCGTGAACTAATTGTCTGCATACAAAAATTGTATATATTACCATAGAAAGTAAAATAGATGTCAAGAAAGTATTCAGATAGTAAAAACTGTTAGTCATATATTGAAAAAATATTAAACAAGATTATGATAAAAAGCTATATCTATGCTCAAATTGCCCAGTAATGAAGTAGTTTGGATCATGTCTTCTAATGCAAATTGACTATAACACCAAAAAGAAGCCTATAACAGAAAATAAGAATTATGACAAGAGGATTACATGGATTGCCTTATATAGCATCCAGGTGCATAGATGGGTAAAAGCATCAAATATCATAATAGGTACCAATACTTCTCAGGCTATAGCAGACATGTAGCTGCTCAACAAGATTTTGAAACTGCTTTCTTTGACAAGAGAATTTCAGATTAGTTTAACTACAAAAATCTGCTAAAATAAAAATTCACGCACCTGGGTTACTGAAGTTAGGAACCAAAAGCCTTATTTAGATGCTTAAGTAAAACTGACCTAATTTTCAGAAGTGAATATCCACAGTTCCCACTTCCAGCATCGCTGGAAGTCAGATAATTTTTATTTTGCCATTTTAAGGTGGATTTAGGTGCCTCACTTCAGGCACCCAAGTTTGAAAACTTTGCTATAGGTGTTTCTCGAGAATTAATGGGTTGATTTTTAAGCTTAACATTACTTTAGCAATTAATGCCAAGTAATCCATTTAACTAAGAAATCCAACAAGCCAAATAGAGACATATCAAAAGGTGACGTGTACATACACTTTCTTCTATTTCTCTAAACATTCTGTCCTTTTCCAAGTGCATACAGGTGTCTGGTTTTTGTTCATTGGCTATTAAAAGTCCAGTTAGTGTAGGGCTGGCAGGCTTCCTGCCTGGCACTTGGGAAGGAGCCAGCATGTCCCTCTGGTTCCTTAATGTAGGAATGGTCATGAGCGTCAGTGCACTGCCCTCTACCCCAAGTGCTGGCTCTCCAGCTCCTATTGGCCAGGATATGCAGCCAATGGGAGCTGTAAAAGGAGCACCTGTGGGCAGTGCACAGAGGTACCTGGCTGTGCCTGCCTTGGAGAATAGGTATGGTAGGACAAAGATGTTTGGTTTTGTACATTTAAAAAGTTGGCCTAGCCTTTATTATTTCTCTAGTTTCCAGTAAATCCAACAGATATCTGCCCTCCTCCAAATGTTAAGGTTTCCTTTTATTTTCCCATTAATACCTCTCTCGTAAGTATTCTATTTCATCCTGTCTGATCCTCTCTCGCTCCTGAGTCTGATAATCCACAATAAACTTGGGGTATTTATTAAATACTGGGTACTGGCCCTTTGTGAGTGGTATGAAGTCATCAAGCATACGTTTGGGATGGATATCTGCTGGGGTAGCTTCCATAAGATGATAGGCTTCTTTAATCACAACATTAATATCCAGGTTGTTCCGATGATGGAAAAAATACTGGAAGAAAAAGGTTTTCATATTAAATCCTACAAAAAGTTCAACACGTCACTATGCCTTCCGAATAGGTAGGACAATATATTCATTTATTCTGTATACTAAAAGTTGATTAAAAGAAAATCTTATTATTCTGGCACCTCTAGTTAATACATAAATACATATCCAATGGCTTAATTGACTTAACCCAAAACACTAAATCCTAAAATAACTTGCTCTGCTTTACTTTCTTTACTCTAAAGGCTAGCAATGTTAGTCTACCTTCTTTCTTATGTATATATCTTTTTGCCATAGTGAGTGAGAGAAGGATAAGTGTTTTCAACTCTGCTAATGCATTACTGGCCTCAATTCTGCAATACACATGTGAATACTTGTATTCATATGAGGATCCCCACTGAATTCAACTGTATGATTCACACTGGTAGTTGCAAAATTAGGCTTTAATATTTGCAAATGGAGATTTTTCCACATAAGGCATGCTTTTCTTCACTCCAATTCCCCCCATAACTTCAGAAATACAAAATTTCATTTTAGTTGAAAGGAAGCCAACTAAGACCGCCTCACCATGCTTGCATTTTAGAAGGCAAAATAATGAGGCATCAAAATGCCAGAACCACTTTATATTGTCCTAACATACAGATCTCAATTCTCTTTCCAGAAAGAGAGCCAGAAAACAAAGAATAGTTTAATGGGTAATGAATTTTTCATAATTCAAGAACATTTTTCTTGGCATTAAAACACACAAAAAGTTTCTGCAAGCTCTTAAATTTCTTTATGCTCCTCTTTGTCGATATATCCAAGTGCAAAAAATTGATTAATATTGTATTAATTCTATAGGGAATATATCGGATACTAGAGAACATTGCTTAAACAGATACAGCATAATTAACATTCGGCTGTAACTTTCCTAATATAGGTCGCAAGGGTCTGACTTACTATGTAAGATGTTTACCTCAAAGTCCTCTGTTTGATTACAGTGAAGTAAAGGAGATCTGGAACATATAATATAGGCAGCAACCATCATGAGAAAATATGAAGGATGGTTGGAAAAGATATTATCGAACACTTTCAGCCATTCTTCTCTTGTTAGAACCTCAGAGAATAATGTTTCTAGAAGAGGCCAGGCATATAGCTACATTAATTGGGAAAATGAATAAAATAATTCATTAGTAGAGCTCCCCTGTTCCTATCGTAGAATTACAAAGAAAGACAAATCTGAATATGCAGAGGGACCTTTCCTGTCTGATGCTGAAATTTTATTTATTTGTAAATATAGCGCACATTGGAACTATGACAAAAAGGTATGAAGATGAGGTCCTCACCATATGCAGTTGAACTGGATATGGTTTACACATGTCGTATTTCTCTCATTTTTCCTTTCATCATTTACTCAAATAGATGTATAATTTTTCAAATTAGAATTATTCTTAGTATCAATATATTCATTAACTGTACATTTTAACTTAATTTAATATTTGAATTATGTTACTGCATCTGTTTACTGAATTCAGTCACATATTCATTTGTGTATATTTTTAAAAAACCAAGACAAATTATATAAAAATTGATCAATAATTTTCCCTGATAAATTTATGAATCCGTACACTTGCAAAAAAGGGCAACTATAATTCCTCCTAACGCATGTATAAGGAGACATATGATTTAATGCAACAGGATGCCAGATGATCATATGTTCAGGCAAATGGTATGTTCTTTATACTCCTACAAGTTTTACTTATACATTTATACTCCTAAATTTTACTCTTAATTCATTTAAAGAGCAAATAAAGGTTTAAACTAAAATGAGGCATTTGAACACTGCCATTTATGAAGAGTTATATATAAACCACGAAGCTAGGTTGAAGTTTTACCTGTGAAGTTACATTGTAGTTTATTAAATGTTGAAGCAATTCCTTGTCATGATGTGCCAAGATATTCTCCACCATACTAAGGATATTGACTGGAGGATTAGGAAAATATTCAAACCAGTGTTGACACCAATTAACTATAAAAGGAATAAACAAACCACTTGTCGCTTAATCACTCTGACACCGAGGAATAGCACACTATGGAAGTCACCCTACTTTTCAAATTATGTGCCTTCCACTTTGATTTGTATATTTACATTACAGTACTTACAAATTCAACATTCTATAATCTGCAGACTCAAATATTTTAATATCTGTTAATTTCTCCATTATACATATATCTGTTTTCCAATGTATATATGTACTTCTTCACACAACCCATGTTCAACCTGTGGAACTTGCCATTATGGAATGTTGTGAAAGCCAAAATTAGAAATGGGTTCCAAAAAGAATTAGATAAATTCATGGAGGACAGGCTAATCAATGGCTATTAGCAGGGCTCGCCAAGCAGCGGCAAGCTCCGCTTGCCAGCTGCGCGGTTCTGCGGTCTGCACGTGCGCAGACCGGTCTGAGCCGGCTTTGAGGCTTGTAATCTACTTGCCACAGGCGAGTAGATTACATAATTTGTCGAGCCCTGGCTATTAGCCAAATGGTCAGCTATGCAACCTCATGCTCCACGTGTTCCTAACCCTCCAACTGCCAGGATCGTACTGGATGACAGGGGATGGATCACTCAAAATAACTTGTTCTGTTAATTTCCTCTGCAACATCTGGCACTAGCCACTCTCAGAATTAAGGATACTGGGTAAGATGGACCATTGTTCTGATCCAAAAAGGCCATTTTATATTATTCAAAGATGCTGTTAATCCAATTGTAATGGGCTCTTAGGGTTGGGTCACTGAGCATCAAAATATTTTAACTTGTTAGGACCACAGGTGGATACTTATTTTGCAATCAAACTATGTGTTTGCAAAATGGGTTCTTCTGTAAAATAACAAATGTTTGCATTTTGCAGGAGCTGGAATGACTAATTTCAGTGCAAGATATTTAAATTTACTACTTTTCTTCGGAAGCCAAGCTACTAAATGCTAGTAAGTCCTAATCAATGATCACTCCAGCTTAGTATAATAAACCTTTAAACGGAGACAGAGGTTTTTCTTTTGACAACTGTCTCCCTAGATCTCAAGCCTGCATTCAAGGATTAACATGACAACAAAACTGTATTGGACAAACATTCTTTTGCTGATTAGATTTTAAAGATACTGATAAGAAAAACTGATGAAGATGCCTGTTTACAAGTTAAATTGTGTTTGATAACTATGTCCTTTTGCAACAGCTGCATTTTATAATACTTTCTGGATGATGCCTTTTATACATTTTAAAACAGAACACGAACTCGGCAGTTATAAGAGAACCTATGCACTCTATTCTGTTTTAAGCAAGGCAAATTTGGGGGAAACTAAATAAGTTAAGTATATGGTAAAAATTCTTGCTTACCTATTACAGTAGCAGCAACTTCAAAGCAGATTAGCTGATTGTTCTGGAATAATTTTACAAATGGGAACGCTAGCAGAGGAATATATGGGGTCTCACCAAAGATAGCAGACCAGTGAGCTAAAGCAGATAAGGTCCTGTATATGAAGGCACACAAGTACATAGAAAATACCTGTTCAGAAGAAGAATCATGTGTAGTTTGCCATAACATATAAACAGTAATTATATAGCAGAAAGTAATACTGGTGTCAAACTTTTTTTTTTTTTTTTTTTTAACAAGATCCATTAAAATAGCATTGGTCTAGAATAGACTTGCAGTACTAGGGAATTGCAGAATTAGCTTGTCAGTTCCTAGATATGCTCTACTGTTCCTAGAAATTGTAGAACACATGAAAAGCAATATTACACTACAGGTTGAACTTCTCTAGTCCAGCACTCTCTGGTCTGGAACATCCATGGTCTGGCATAATTTTACTTAGCTGGATATCCACTTAACAAGGCTGTGGCCAAGCTTCCCATGGTCCCATAAAGTTTATTTACTCTCATCAGTCCTGCCTCTCAGTATTCCGTGATGTTATCTAGTTTTAATTTACCCCTAAAATGTCTTTTAAGAGCCCAGTAAGCAGCGGAAATGATGGTAATGCCACTAGACAATATTGACCTCCTACGGTCTGACAAAATTCTCTAGTTTGGCACCAGTCACGTCCCAAGGGTGCCAGACGAAAGAGATTCAATCTGTACTATCAAAATTCTTATTAAATCCTGGCACAAAACAGCAAAACAGGTTTAGTTTAGCACAGGAAAATCCCTAATTTTACTTTTTTTTTTGCTCATGTAAGTTTAATAAAGAATCTGTTATTTTCACACTTTTTTTTGTACAGAATTATCAGCCAAACTTGCCTGGAACACTTTTGGTGATATTTATAGGTAAATCTATAGATGAAACGTTACACAGTCAGAAAATGCCTGCATCCTATCTGAAGATCCCACTAACCAAATAAATGTTGGCTTCACCTAGAATATGATAGCCCTGCCTTCTTGGTTATCATAGCACAAAAACGTGATAAGGCATATGAAGTTTTGTATTTTAAAAAGCACTATAGTACAGCAAGAAACACTGTGACATTCTATATACAAGCAGGAAGAATAGGGGACAATTAACTCTCTGGTAGCTGAAACAGGAAAGCATCTGTAGCCATATAACATACCAACCAGAAAACTGCTAAATAAGAACTACTGTGGTATAAAAAGAAGGTACTGCTTTATGTTGAGCTTAATTTAGCAATTTAAAGCAACCTTCCATAGAGATGGTTCCAGTAAAATGGGTTAACATCAGTGAACGGTCACATAAATTTACCTTTGTAAAACTCTCAGGAGTTTCCTACTTTTCATGGGGTATTCATCCTTTAGGTGCACAAATGCAGAATGGATACCTTTGTCTATTAGGCTACTAAATGCTAAGTGGTTTTCAGGAAGTTGTAGTAAGGCACGCCAAACAAACATCCTGCAGATAAAACATAAATTTAGCAAAGAAAATTCCCCTTGTTACATCAGTACAGCAAAGGAGATTTTTAAATTTGCACACCAACACCCACCGGTATTTTGCTGGATATTCTCCAAATCCTTTCAGTAAGGCTTGTAGACGTTTCTTGTTTAATCCATCTGGTAGCTCATTCTAAAATATAGGGAAAACAGTAATTTTAAAGAGTGTTTTTGTCCCCATAATTTGTAGTTCTTATTCATAGAGTTGGTAGACATGGTTGATAGGGGACACACAGTTTTATTTTTTAAATTTATAATGGTGAGATTCCAGGAGTAGGTGTTAGAACCCCTACTTCTAATATCAGCTCTGCCACTGATTCACCAGGCAGCTTTTGGCAAGTAATGTATTATTTTGGATGCGTTGAGTGACTGCCCTATCCCAATTTTTTTGGCACTATGATAAAGTTAATATAAACAAAAATTCACAACATACCTAATGAAAATGGATCCTACCTACATGTGTTTGACCTCTCTGTAGATTAGTAAACCTCTCACAATGAAACAGGGGACTTTGAAGCTTACTAGTTTAAATGGTTTCAGATTTTTGGATCAAGGTGTCAGGAAATTTTTAAAGTAATAATACTTCATAAATACCAAATCTATTTCTGTTAATCTTGACTTTTTGGTGTTGATTTAAGGTTCCCTAGGACTCAAACCAAATATCAATTTGTAGGTTTTTATATCTGAGTGTAAAATCTCTAGTCAGACTCTATAGGGAAGTACGTCTGTTTAAGTTCAACAAAAAATGGTAGAACATGCTCTGCTCAGACTTTCAAAAATATTACTTAGGGTTGAAAAAAAGCCTTTATTGGCAATTTAATCATGCCAATAAAATGTTTCCAGAAAATTACAAGCAAATGAAAGAGAGAAGCTATAATGGAAACAAAAATAGTATCTGCCACAGTATTCTAGCCATTTTGCAACTAAAGGTTTAATTCAATACCTACAAAACTTGACAGAAAAAGATTCCCACTGATTTCATTTGGAATAGGATCAGGTCCTAAACCAATGGTTCTCTACTAAGGATAAGTGTACCCCTGAGGATCCACAGAGGTATTTCCAGGGACATCAACTCATTTAGATAGCCTGTAGTAAAACTACGCAGTTATATAAAAAGCTTTCGCAAAGTCAGTCCAGACTAAAATATCATGTAATGACTTATTTATATTGTTCTATATACTATATGTCAGTATAATATTTATATACCAATTGATTTATTTTATAATTATATGGTAAAAACGAGAATGCAAGCAATGTGTCAGTAGCAGGGCGCTGTGACTTTTTTATTTTTATGTTTGATTTTGTAAGCAACTAGTTTTTAGGTGAGGTAAAACTTGAGTCTGCTTTGTTTTGCATACCCCCATGAAAGGGATTGAGAGCCACCTCCTTAAATGACCAAAAATACATGATTAAATTGCCAATAAAGTCATACTATAATCATAAGTGTATATATAAATAAAATTCAGCAATAAATACTTTTGCTGTAATTATTATTGTAAGAAAGTTACACATGAAATTTAACAAGAATTGAGAACTGGCAAGGTAGGTGGATGAAGAAAATAAGCAGCGATATCAGAGTAACAGTGATGAAATATATAGATAACATTAAACCAAGTGAAAGCCTTTGGAAACCGTTTAGAAGTAAAGTTAACAATTAGAATACAGGCAGTCCCCGGGTTACATGGATCCGACTTACATCGGAACCCTACTTACAAACGGGGTGAGGCAACCCCACACTAGCTGCTTCCCCCCAGCAGACCAGAGAGACGCAGAGTGGCTTTTCTCAGCAGACACCTCAGCTTGAAAATAAAGGACTGAGGGAAGTGAGGTGTGGGAGAATAAAACTGAGCTCTGGAGAAATGTTTGGCTAGAGTTTCCCCTACAATATGTACCAGTTCCGACTTACATACAAATTCAACTTACGAACAAACCTACAGTCCCTATCTTGTACGTAACCCGGGGACTGCCTGTATGGAAGCTCTAAAACAAAGATATGTAAGGAAGGCAAAAGTTGCAAACAGCATGTAAGTCAGATACTGAATAGTTAGCAAACATTTTGATATAGAAAAGTAATTGCTAGGGAAACTATGAATGGAGAGTAGGGATGTAAAATTCCATTGAATTAGTTAACCAGTGAAATGTTAAATTAACTGATTAAATGGGGTGGGCAGGAGAGGCCAAACTGGAGCACCCCAGCTCACAGTGCACCAGGCCCAGGCCCACTGCTGTCAGGGGCTACTTTGACCAGGCTGGAATGCCAGGATGGGGGCTGCTGCAGCCCCCACTAGTTCACGGTAATTGGCAAGCCTCGTCAATTAAAGGTGAGCCTTACCGGTTCATTTCATTCTGACAATGAAAATCAAATGCTGCAGATTAAAGAAGAGAAACATTTACAGTATTTACAATTTGCTCTTACCTCTTTATTTTCAAGCGATGAGTTCACTTGTGGTTTTAGCACTCTGGTTTGAGTTTTAGTTCCTTTTGATTTCCAAGGCCTCTCTGACCTTCCTGACATTACTCTCATTGTAAGTTTACTCGCTCCCAACTTGCCTTTCGACAAATCTTCAACTACTTTAACCAAGGGTGCTGGTGGCTGGCATGAAAGAAGAATGATACAGTTAACATTCTATGGTACTGTAAGAAAAAACATTTTACAACATTTTATAATGAGAACACCATTCATATTATACAGAGTGCTCTTTCACTTGATGACCAATGTTGAAAGATGTTTGTTATAAAACATGACTTGACACACACAGCATAAACCAAAACCCAGACAGATGTGATAAGCGCATGTTTAACTTTCATTCACTTAATGGAATATGTTACAAGCAATTTATGTAGGTTCTATTTTAATTCTGATTTTCAAACATTGACTCAACCAGAAATAATGTATCTTTTGAATTAGATATACAATGATGCATACTAGTGTGGTTTGACCAACATATATGTATTGTTCTATGTTTAAATTACTTCAGAGAATGCTTGAGTGTTACTATACTACTTTGCACTTCAGAGTACTATACAAACAGTCTCACCAGACCCATGTACAGTGTGAAATAATTCCATGTTAAATATGTGGAAAAGTGAGTAACAAAGTGGCTACATAAGCTGCCCAATGGTCCTACACCAACTAAGCATTTAAGTTGAGAATGGAACTCAGGTCATCTGACTTAAAGGCCTGTGCTCAAGTCCCTTATTACAGAGTAGTCCAGGCTCACGGGCCAGATCCAGTCCATGAGGGTTAGTCCCTGGAGAGCCTTCACCACTATATTTACCTGCACCTCCGCAGGTACCGACAATTGCAGATTCCTTTGACAGTGGATTGCCATTCCCAGCCAATGGGAGCTCCAGGAAGTGGTGTCCCGGTCCGCATTGCTTCCCAGAACTCCCATTGGCTGGGAAGGTCAATCTGCAGCCAACAAGAGTTGTAATCACTGGTATCTGTGGAGGTGCAGGTAAATATAGCAGCAGTGGCCTGCCAGGGACTAACCATGGTAAACTGCTGCCTTTTTATTGCCAGCCCCTGAAGTAGTCCTTACATGTTTACTTTTAGTGTGTGAGGATTTATGATCTACAGCATTCTGGATTTAGAAATGTTTGTCTCCCCATAGGTCTCCAAACAGAAGTTATTTTCTTAGTCAAATAAAAGCTGGTCTTTATAATTATATATATATATATATATATATATATATATATATATATATATATATATATATATATATATATATATATATATATATATATATATATATATATATATAAAAGGGACTAGATATAACTGTTTTATAATCATGACTTCCAAGGCCTGATGAATAAACTGTGAATAGTTCTTGACAAACACAGCATCGATGTTCATTTGTGTCTGCAGTTAAGGAAATATCTGTTGCATGGTATTTCCAAGAAGGAAATGAACAAAAAGCTGTATGATCAAAGCCAAACTGATAGAAAGATGTGCAAAGACTAAATTGCTGCGGGAAGTACAGAAAAACTGGACAGAATGATTAAATATTTTTTTAAAAACACAGTTTGCCTAACAGAGTGGAATAACCACAAAGGGAGGACTAGAATCCCTATGTTATTTATCTCACAACTTATATTACACAACTACCATGTATATAAGGCAATGACACAGTAACAAATTGTCTTTTCAGTATTGATCTTTTGGGGTGACAAGATTGACTTACATTGGTATTTCAGTGCTGTTGTTGTGATTTACTTTACTTACAACTCTACCTTATTTACTTCCTGCGTTAAAGCCTGGACACTATATATGTTGAGGCTACCATTTTCCATTACTGATGCAATATACCGTCCATTTGGGCTAATAGTTACTGCGCTGATTCCCTCCTCATGACTCCCAATATCAAACAGAATCTTGCACGTCTGTATATTGATAAATCTCATAATATTATCTTGACTTAGAACTCCAAGAACCTAGAAATAAAAAACTTTTATAAATTAATCTTAATGCAAAATAGAAAAGAAAATAATGAATTCAAGATTCTGAAATAAAAAATATTGAAGCAGCAAATATAGTAGTAACTTTAATGTAGTAACCTTCCCACAGCTAGAATAAGAAAAGCAAGTCTCAGAAAGTATGTGATTTCAGTTAAGT
Organism: Pelodiscus sinensis; assembly: GCF_049634645.1. Lineage (NCBI taxonomy): Eukaryota > Metazoa > Chordata > Testudines > Trionychidae > Pelodiscus > Pelodiscus sinensis. Next base: position 20,023,557 of record NC_134712.1, read on the forward strand.
AACCAAGTGATTTTGTTCTTAAACTTCCTACACAACTGACCTGATTAGAACCACCATCAAAATTATCAGGAAGGAATTCCAGATGGCGAACAGCTCGTACTTTTGTAGGCATCTGGATTATTCTTAACAGCTGTTTTGATTCCAGACACCACACGTGAAGATGATTTGATTTTCCTCCTGTTACTAGCACCCGGCCATCTCTGCATCACAAACAGAGTTTGTATCAGACCAATCTAATATACTGCTAATTACAATGGTAGGACCATATATTATCTTCCAGGCTCACAAATCACTGCTGTTGAATAGATCTTAATTTCTGCTGTATTATACTGCTAGCACATAATGTTGAAACAGCTACCCAACAAAGTAAAAAGCAGTTGTTTTAGTGGATACTTATACAGTTCACCTTCAACCTAAATTAAAAAGCTCCTTTTTCCGTAATGGTTATGGGTTTGCAGTATAAACTGGTGCAGCTCTCAACAAGGAGCAGTGCAATCTATAGAACAGCTCAAAATACTACAATTGATCCCCATAGAAATTTGGGGAAGTGAGATTCCAAACTTTTGAGTTTTGGTTCATCTGCAGTGAAAAAATCTTTGCTCAGACAAAACAACATGATCAAGTGGCAGAAAAAGACAGGAGCCTGAAATACAGTTGAATGTTTTAGAAAGGCATTAGTAAGAATAAAGTAGTAATATCCTTATGATTATGTAAAATAGCTTAAATAAATTGCTACACAAGGATGAGGAAACTAACCCATTTACTACAAACTAAACAAAAAAGTGTTATCAATGAAATCATGTTTTCTTAATAATAATGTGCACCTTCTAAAATGTTTTACAAGACTTTGTATTAACAGAGTACAGTAAAACTCCAATTGTCTGCCATCCAGTGGTCTGGCACTCCTGATAGTCTGGCACCAACTGGAACCCGGAAGTGCTCCAGCCAGCTGGACAATTGAAGCTGCTGAGCCCCATGGGTGCTCGCAGCTGGGAAAGGGAAGGAGAGAAGAGGGGAAGGGGATTATACCCCTGTGACGGGTCTGCCGGGACCCACACTGCGTCTGGCTGGTACATGGGGGATGGGCGGGGAACGGTGCAGCTTGGGGCGAACCCTCTGCCGTTTTGCAGGAAGGCGGGGGAAGATCCGCACAGCCGCCGGCGACAGGCCAGCTAGGGAAACCCAGCCATTGGCCTGCAAGCAGCAGCGGAGGAGAGGGGGCGAGAGTTAAGTCCCCGAACTTGCCCCGTTCCGGCTGTGCTCAGCCCCGCGCCGCCGCCGAGAGTTTCCGGGAAGGGAGCGGGCTCCCCACCCATCAGACTGCAGTAGTTATCGCTGAGCAGGGGGCTGAGGGACGACGCTGCGGGGCCAACCCGGCAGCACCCCAAGTGTTCTGCTCCGCCGCTTCCCCAAGTTTGCCGCCGCTGCTGCTGAAACTGATGAAATTGACTTGGGGAAGCGACAGAGCAGAGCACCTGGGGTGCTGCTGGGTTGGCCCCGCAGCGTCGCCCCTCAGCCTCCTGCTCGGCGATAACTACTGCAGTCTGACGGGTGGGGAGCCCGCTCCCTTACCGGAAACTCTCGGCGGCGGCGCGGGGCTGAGCGCAGCCGGAACGGGGCAAGTTCGGGGAAGTAGCTCTCGCCCCCTCTCCTCCGCTGCCGCTTGCAGGTCGGCGGCTGGGTTTCCCCAGCTGGCCTGTTGCCGGGACTTCCCCTGCCTTCCTGCAAAATGGCAGAGGGTTCGCCCCTTGCCTTTCCCCACCCACCTCCCGGACGCAGTGCGGGTCCCGGCAGACCCGTCACAGCCCCCCACCGGAGTACCTCCCGATACTCCGGCATATCCGATAATCTGGCATCACTTAGGTCCCAAAGGTGTTGGATTATCAGTAGTCTACTGTAGTTAGTTTGGATCATTGCTCCAGCTGCTTCACTGCTCTCAGTAACTGCTTATCTTTATAAATGTTTGGCAGCAATACCTTTTTGTTGTTAGCATGCAAATCAAGATGGCCGGAAGAGGACATGACTGACTCTCACACTTCTTAGTTCATTTTTCTTCTTTATACAGAATACATTTTATACTGAAGCTGATACCCAAAGTATTTTTAACTCCTCACCATTATTGAGCTGTGCAGCCTTGCATAGAGATTGTTTTAGTGAGTGACTGGTCTGCCTTTCCTTTCTGTAAGAAAACCCAAATACGCTTTGGGGGGAGAAAAATTCCCACACTAGCATTTTGACTTCTGTTAGAAATAATGCTGAAATCCAATTTAGAGATTAAAAACCACAGCTCAACACTTATGTAAAATATATAGAGAAAGGAGAGAAAAAAAATCTGTATTGCCTGACAAGAATTTTGTAATATTTCCCTTCTTAGTATTTTAGCAGTAGTTTACCTGGTAACAGCAAAGACTTTATAATGCAACACAGAGCCTTCTATTGGAGTTGGCAACTGGTATTTACATTGAAGTGTATCACATTCCCATGCAAAGATAGAATTGTCTTTGAAACAGCTGATGATGGTGTTGCTTAGTGGAAGAAAGAAAACCTGAAAGAATATGAAAAAGGAAAAAATAGAATACTTTTCAGACTAGTTACCTTATATATTATATACAAAGATCGCATGTGAACTTCAGAAATGTCAGAATAATACAGTAGTAAAGCCATGGCAGTGCACTTATTAGGCTCCTGAAGACTTGCAATGAGCTTGAGAAGTGCACCAATTGCCTTCAGTCACTGAAGTGATTTATTATTTTTAGAGGACAGATCATTAATTTTATGTATAGTTATTAAAAAGTATAACGACAGCTGTCAGGGTTTATGCAAAGTATTGCTCCACTACGAACAAACAATGATAAAAGAAAAATAGGAAAATGTAGTAAACACCTTTTGTCAACTCTTTTGAATATATTTATTGTTTACTTGAAGTCTCTCTGTATAAGATCACCTAGACTGGAGAATCCTGACTAGATGTCTTTTTTTAAAACTACACTTTTAAAGCTATTCCCCACTAGCCCTGGGCTCAATGTGGCATTTTAATCTTTGTACATTTCAAAGCAGAAGCGCAACATGGAGTCTGGGGTCAGCAGGGGACTCCCTGTTGGTCCTGGGCTCTATATCACGTTCCAACTTTGAAATGTACAACTCTCGGACATTTTAAACGTGGAACACGCACTACTCCTTATCAACTAATCAAATAGTTAAAGGAAATCGTATCAACTATTTGATTAGTTAATTAATCAATATTTAACATCCCCACTTCCCTGCTCCCCAAAAGCCCACCCATCTTTCAGGCAGCCGTTTCTGGCCTAAACCAAGTTGAAAGCCACTATATAGGTAAAAATAATAGTCATCTAAAATTTCCACAATACATACACTGACTGAAATGACAAAGACAAACTCCTGAACTTCAGCTAAGCTCAAGATTTTTATATACATAATATTACATGGTTGACAATTTGTAATACAACAATAACAGATAATCAAACACAAAGATATAATTCTACAGAATTGACAACATAAGCCATACAAGACCTACCACCTATTCTTTAGTCTGAGAATTTCCTTATAATGAGCCAAATCTTACTGAAATCAATGGGAAAGCATCCACTGACTTCAAAGACTTCCAGCTCAGCCCCTTATCTTTGTACTGAATTGTTACACTTGGAATAATCAATTCATATATTGAGTGCAGATATATAATAAAATAATGTATGTACTTATTTATTTTGTTGGGTTAATGATTGATTTTGATGCGAAAACCTCTGAATATCACCAAATTCCAAAAGCTATTGGCAGATAACTTCACCCACTCACCTATGCAAAATGTGGAATGTACTACAATCACCTGCTAATTGAGACTATCAAATATAGGGAGCATTTCATTCCCGAATGAAGTGCACACACCTCTGGTATAAACAATTATTTTAATAGCGCTCACTACAAAACAGTTTTAGGACAGAAAGTGAAAGACGTATGTGTAATTGAAGCTAAAGGGTGACTTCCAGGAAGGAAGAATGTAATGCCCTAGCTAGAATCCAGAAAAGAAATTAGAGTTAACAGCACTACGCTGAGAAAAAGTGTCATGGGATTCTTCATGGGCACAAGTGGTGAGGATTTCCTTTTTAGTCTTTCAAATGAGATTTATCTCCTGCAGCATAATTCCACCTAACATGGAGCATTGATTCAATACTGACAAAACATTACTACTTTATGCAGCACATAGGTGTTCCCTGCACGTCTCTACAAGAACTGACCCATAACCTTATCTCGTGAGATCAGATGGCATCAAAGGTGTGAGACGGTTGGAGGCAAAGATAAAAATATTCTTTTAAAAATAGATTAAAGTACTCCTGATTTAGCATGTTACTGTAGTCTCCCGTATGTTTATATACACTTTGATCATTGCTCTTTACTGACCTTTTGAATACCCACTGATTGGCGGACATTCAACTTTCTTTTTCTTTGGAAGGTATCAAGGTCCCAGAATTGTGCTGTATCACTGGATGTAGTGATGGCGTATCTGCCAGATCCATGGACGGAGATTGAAGAGACTGAAGAATCATGTCCCCTCATCCAACTAACTAGCTCCTTGGTGTCTATGGTATAAATTAAACTGATTTAAAAGTTCTGTAATTTGAAACAAGTGCTAGTATTTTTCAGTAACAATAATATGAAAGGTAGTCTCTTGAGAATGCATAATGTACCTCTATTTATCATCAAATGAGGAACAAGTAAGGTCCTTCATGTAATTCATATACATAATGGAAAAACATTGTTTTTAATTACAGTAAAACTCCATTGGTCCGGCATCTGACGGTCTGGCACTCCTGATGGTCCGGCACCATCAGGAACCCAGAAGCGCTCCGCAGCCAGACCATTGGAGCTGCTCTGCCTCCAGCGTCCCCTATTCAGCCACTGCTAAAACTGACCAGCGGCTGAATCGGGGAAGCCGGAGGCAGAGCAGCTGGGGCGCTGCAAGGTAGGTCCCCTAGCGCTGCCCCTGGGGGCTGCGGGACCAACCCGGCAGCACCCCAGGCGTCCCCGATTCAGCCGCTGCTGAAATTGACCAAGAGCTGACTCCAGGAAGCCTGAGGCAGAGCTGCTCTGCCCCGGGCTTCCTGGAGTCAGCTCTTGGTCAATTTCAGCAGCGGCTGACTTGGGGACGCTTGGGGCAGAGCAGCTGGGGTACTGCTGGGTTGGTCCCTCACCGCCGCTCCTCAGCGCTACTGGATCAACCGGGCAGCACCCCAGCTGAGCTGCCTCAGGCGTCCCCAAGTCAGCTGCTGCTGAAATTGACCAGCGGCTGACTCAGGGAAGCCCGGGGCAGAGCAGCTCTGCCTCAGGCTTCCTGGAGTCAGCTCTTGGTCAATTTCAGCAGCGGCTGACTTGGGGACGCCTGGGGCAGAGAAGCTGGGGTGCTGCCGGGTTGATCCAGTAGCGCCAAGGAGCGGCAGTGCGGGACCAACCCAGCAGCACCCCAGCTGCTCTGCCTCAGGCGTCCCCAAGTCAGCCACTGCTGAAATTGACCAAGAGCTGACTCCAGGAAGCCCGGGGCAGAGCAGCTCTGCTTCGGGCTTCCTGGAGTCAGCTGCTGATCAGTATCAGCAATGTCTGACTTGAGGATGCCTGAGGCAAAGCAGCTGGGGTGCTGCTGGGTTGATCCAGTAGCGCCAAGGAGCGGCACTGGTGGACCAACCCAGCAGCACCCCAGCTGCTCTGCCCCAGGCGTCCCCAAGAGCAGCTGGGGTGCTGCCTGGTTGGTCTCGCCACGCCAAGGGTCGCGTTACCCCGACCAACCCGGCAGCACTCCAGCTGCTCTGCCCCAGGCGTCTCCGATTCAGCCGCTGCTTGTCAGTTTCAGCAGCGGCTGAATCAGGGATGCTTGGGGCAGAGCCGGACTATCAGAAGGAGGGGCTATGAAGGGGGGGCTATGAGGGGTACTTCTTACTACAGTAAACTTCCGATAGTCCGGCATATCTGATAATCCGGCACCCCCTGGGTCCCAAAGGTGCCGGATTATCAGAAGTTTACTGAAGTAATGGATTTTGTGAGTTATTTTTCAGTTCTACAAATACAGCTATCTTGCATATACTTATTTAATCTGCCTTCAGTGGTCTGTCTTAAAAGTTGTGAATGTGGACACCAAACAAGTTGGGTATGCCTTCAAGGCAGACTTTTGCAAGTAGGAATATCAATGTTAAACCACTCCCCATCCAAAAGAGCAACAGCATAGTTTGCAGTTTCAAGACTAAAGATGGGAAAGATTAACTATAAGCATTACCCTTAATGGGTGATGTTTACCGGTTTCGGTTAACCTGTGGAAGCTAAAGCAGCTCCCCACCCGCCGTCGGCTGCTCTAGCCCCACATTCCAGCTGTCCGGAGCAGCCTATCTGTGGAGGGCCTCGGTCAGGGGTGGCCAACCCATTAAACGAAGAAAGCCGAAACAGCAGCGGAAAAAACGTGACGAGCTGTACCAGAATTGTTGGGGGGGGGGGGGGGGGGAGGAAGAGCTCCACACCAGCCAGAATTGTTGAACCGGGGAGAGAGGGGGTAAAAGACGCTGCCCCTTTAAAAAAACCACAGATTAGGTTTTTTGGCCACATTAGGCTCCCACCAGCTGATGCCATCATGCCACTCTGGATGACTCCCCTGCACCCAGTGAGCACAGGGAGCTGAGGGCTGTTTGTAGGGGCACATGGGGCAGCTTCGCAAGCCATATGCGAGGCTTCGCAAGCTGCACTTTCAGGGGTGAAAAGCCACGGGTTGGTCACCCCTGGCTTAGGTGCATCGCAGGCAGGAGCTGCTCCGGCTGGGCTGCAGCACCCCTCCCTACCAGCGCCCTCTTTAATAAGTTAACTGATTAAACATCATGTTTAACCGGTTAACCAATTAAATGGGATTTTACATCTCTGCACAAGACAAGATTCTACACTTGTGTTAATTTGCAGGTCAAATGAATTGCAGTTACTATTTATACATGTAAGGAAGGTTGATTTAGTGAACAGTTGACTATGACCACAGGAACCTATATTCAGATGCAATATTCTGATTAATTTTTTAGGCCTAGGGGTTTAATGCCTTTTCATGCTACTGACCACTCTTTAGAGAGATTGCCTCAGACCACCTTCTCTCACATTCATAACTGCATTACTGCCTTCCCTCCCAATGGCAACTGGATAATGTATTTGTGGCAACTACATTAATTACTCACATGGTAAAACATTTAAGCTATTTGAAAGCTTGTTTTCATACTACCAATTCACACTGGCAAAAAAACAACCCCCCCCCCCTCAAAAATAGCACCATGTGAATAACCAGCTCAATCAATAAGATTTGTGTAATTGCATCCAGAAACTTAATTTGGAATTAGTCTACATACCTACTGAAAGGAAGAGAGAGAGGAGGACTTCAGAGCTCTGGTGAGATGAATGCCATTTTGTAAACTAGATTTTTGGGGACTATATTTAGTTACAGGCAGTCCCCGGGTTACGTACAAGATAGGGACTGTAGGTTTGTTCTTAAGTTGAATTTGTATGCAAGTTGGAACTGGTACATATTGTAGGGGAAACTCTAGTCAAACATTTCTCCAGAGCTCAGTTTTATTCTCCCACAACTCACTTCCCTCAGTCCTTTATTCTCAAGCTGAAGTGTCTGCTGAGAAAAGCTGCTCCGCGTCTCCCTGGTCTGCTGGAGGGGAAGCAGCTAGTGTGGAGTTGCCTCACCCCGTTTGTAAGTAGGGATCCGATGTAAGTCGGATCCATGTAACCCGGGGACTGCCTGTATTACCTGATTAGTGGCTATTTAGTTCTACAGTAAGTTATAATCCTCACTAATTAAGCTGGTGGGAGAATAACAAAGTCCAGAACTGTATCTGGTTGGTTTCCACTAAATTAAAAGAGTCTAAATCCAGATGGTCTGAAATAGCAGCAGTAGGCATGCATTTCTTAAATGGGGAGAAAATAATATCTCTGAAGATTAACTTCTGAACAATGAATTGCCAGTATTACTAGCCATTTAACTACTAGTCACATCATAAATAACTAATTATTGTTCTTGATTAATTTAGCAGAAAACAGAGTCATCACATCTGGACATTTCATTAATTTGAAAAAAATATTGTATACAAATAAGGATGCAGGATTTAAATATGCAAATATTGCAGTTTATTGACTGTTCTTTCAATAACCAGTTATTTGAATAAAGATTTGTGATAGTCCTTAAAACTTTTATCCAAAATAATTCAGTTGCAAGGTTCTATAAATTAAATGACTGATTTTTAAGGGTTTCTACAAAACCTTGTTTCAACACAAGCAAGTCTAGCTCATTTTTAAAAGGTAACAAATATGTTTTTGATCCTGCAATAAGCTATAAATTGCAGAAAATTTCTGCATGCTTCCCCCCCCCAAAAAAAAATCACTTCTCATCTTGTCTACACAGCAACATTATTTTGAAATAACTATCATTATTTTGAAATAACATAGTCCACGTCTACACATCAGGCAATTATTTTGAAATAATGTCAAAATACTGTCAAGTTGGAGGACTTCTTACTCCGATTCCTGTAACCCTCATTGTACAAGGAGTAAGGGAAGTCAAAGGAAGAGTGCTCTATTTCAGAATAAGGATGCAACTGACATAGCTCAATTTGCATAGCTTATTTTGAGTTAAACCCTGCTGTGTAGGCGCACCTTCTATGTGGGTAAAGATATTACACCTTCAAAGTTGATTAGAGGATTAAGATCATTCTTTTCACGGCCCTCCTTCTGCCTTGCAAGAATACGTGGCATCAAACGTATAATAAAAATAGTCACAAAACTTTCAAACTTGATGTTGATATGGATTTGTATGAAAATATAGATATTGTTTTTCTAATCAGACTTTTACACAGGATTTACCTGTATCAAAGCATTTAATGGAATAATCTGCCAAAGCCACAAGGTATTCAGTCTTCCTGCGGAGATTAAATGCCAAAGCAGTGCAAGCCTGCATTGTTCGCTGAACAAGAATGAATCTATTTAAAGAAAAAAAAACACAAGTCCAATAGTGTCAGAAACACTTCAGTTCACTGGACATTGAACTGAATATGCTACTCAGTTTGAACATACTTTACCCTGCGAAAGAAAGTTTCATGAAAACTTCTCCTCCAATTAGTTCTATCAAAACAAACCCCATTTAACACACAGAAATAAGTATCTTAAGTGGGAGGAGTGTTCTAAAAAGTTGATTTATGCTTATTAAGAAACCTAAAAACAAAAATATAGGTAGGGTCTTACCAAATTCACAGTCCATTTTGGCCAATTTCACGGTCATCAGATTTAAAAAATCGTAAATTTCATTATTCCAGCTATTAAAATCTGAAATGTCATTGAGTTGTAATTGTAGGGATACTGACCCAAAAAGCAGTTGGAAGGGGTCACAAGGTTATTATAGGTAGGGTTGTGGTACTACTACCCTGGCTTCTACAGTGCTGCCTTCAAAGCTGATCAGCTGGAGATCAGTGGCTGTGGGTTGGGAGCTCAACTATGAAGGCAGAGCAGCTGCCAGTAGCAGTGCGGAAAGATGGCATGGTACCTAGTTGGGCCTTCAGTCAGAAGCCACCACTCGCCAGCCATCCTGATCTTAAAGTATAAGCACAGATATTAGGGTGGCATGCTTTGGTATTACCACACTTAATTCTGTGCTGCTGCTGGCAGGATACTGCCTTCAGACTAGTGATGTAAGTGACTAGTCAACTATCCGATAAACATAAGCTTATCGGCTAGTCAAGTAGTCACTCAAGTAGTTGCTTCACCTCCCCCCACCCTTGCTGCAGAAATTCCATCGACTACTCAGTTGATTAATCGAAATTTAACTTCCCTACTAAAGAGCTGGGCATACAGCCAGCAGCTGTTGTTCTCCAGCTCCAAAGGCAGCATAAAAGTGAGGGTGGAAATATTATGAACCTTCTAAAATAGCTTTGGGAATCCCCTGCAAAACCTTTGTGTCAGGTCCTCCAATTTGAGAAATACTGGTCTCCCCTGTGAAATCTTCATAATGTAGAGTAAAAGCACACACAAACACCAGATTTCACAGGAGGAGACCAGATTTCACAGTCCACTACATCTGTGGAAAACATGTGAATTTGGCAGGGCCATAAATATAGATTATGAAGAACAATAACTGAGAGCCGCAAGCAAGAGTAATGTTTACCTGTTTCCAGTCAAGTCAAAAACATATATATTTCCTTGGTGGTCTCCAGCAAGTAAAGAATCTCCAGAATTGTCAAAGGCCACATTCAGAAAACGTATTGTCTTTGAATGGTATCCTGTGGCACTGTGAATAATGTTTACTATGACACTATGAGGAAAGCAAAGAAATCACTGTCTTTAGCATAATTTTCTCTATGGTCATTAAGATATATCGAATATAAAAAACAATTTTAAGCTATATTTTCTGCAACTCTGATTAAACTTTTGAGGAAGACCACACACTTATAAAAGTGTATTACACTAAAGATGATTTGCTATCTAACAAGCAATAAACAAACCTTCTGTAAAGAAATCAAATGAAAAACTGAAAAGTAGCTGATTCATGAGAAAAATTAATATAGGCAGGTAGAGTCAGTAATTATATGATATTAGGGGAAGAAGGGAAATCACTGAAACAACTTTTAGCTGTCTTCTTAAAAATAAGGGGCAGGCCAATCTCTGTCATGTCGCACTAAAATGGGCTCTCCCATTTCTGTTTTTCACAGGTATCTATCCTTCGGGTTTGTATATTAGCTGGGGATAGGTGAAATAGCAGCAGCCAAGGAGATGATGGTAGTCTAAAATGCAGCAGTTAACACAAAAAACCTGGGGTAGAAGAATGAAGAGCATATGGATTTTCCCCCCCTTTCAAAAATCAGGGACAAATTAAAACTGTGGCCTGGAAGGAAATCCCTTTAGAGGAGCACTCTGATGGTCAATCAAGTGTGAAGGGGAGGCAGAGTCTGTGTGATTATACCCCACAGAATATCTCTCAAGAGGGATTCACCCTCTACAGTTTGCAGTGGAATCAATACTAGAAGGAGAGGCCCAGACCCAGTTTCCTTTTTCCCCAAAGAGAAGGCGGCCTTCAAGAGGGAAAAAGAGATGGGTTAGTTCATAAGAAGAGCTGAGGACTGGCTTTCCTGTAACCTGCCTGCTAAGCTTACACTTTCTCTATGATTTTTGGAAAAGATTATTTAATGGTAGCTGGTAATATTTTCATCATGGGAGAATATTAGTAATAACTTTAAAAGGCATAATGGAAAATATGAAAAATTAAAAGCCAACTTTTCCCAGCATTGGTTGTGTCAATCTGTTATTTACAGATTCATTCTTCAACTCATCTCCCCACCCAAATTCTTTCCTGAAAATAAAGTAACATTGTAAATGGAATAAAAGGGAAACTGATAATAAAGTCAACCTATTGAGCCACAATCAGAACCTCCAAACGTATTAAAAGTTTTCATCTTTTGATATAATGTACATGCGAGTTATACCAGTTCATCTTTTGCACTTGTTCTCTATCATCACATGCCTGTATTTCTAAAAAATTGTCTTGGGAACTTTCCAAGCAATTTTGTCTAATGCAATATTTAAAAATGAGATTATGCATATATTTGCTATTCATGATGATGTCTCAAAATAATTTACAAATGAATTTACTTAAATACTATTAGAATTGTTAGTTGGTCATTTTTAAACATTAAACCTGTGTCATCCTGTGAAAGGTGAATCTCTGAGAGATGCCCTTTGGGGATATAAATACACAGGCCCTGTTTCTCCTTGGTAGCAGATCAGAGGGCACACAGGCAGGGATTTCTCCCCAAACCACAGCCGTAAACAGTCTCGATCTTTAGAGGTCTGTGCAGGTAAAAATATGTGGCTATGCATCTTGCAGACTCATCATGCAATCCACAATCTGGATTTACTTGCATCTACACAGCAAACCACCTGGAGGGGAGAGAGCAGAAGTGAGTGAAGAGGGCGCAGGGAAGAGGCAGGCAGAATGAGAGCAGGGATCGGGAGTGAAGAGTAGCAGGGACCTGGGGCTCTGCAGATCAATGCTCACCAGGTGGTGGGGTGGGAGAGGAGATCTGGGAAGGGCCAGCACTCTGTCCCTCCTACAGAGAGGGATTTAAGAGATCTTGTTGCATCCTTTCCCTGGTGGTAATGCAAGGGCCTGCCCTGGCACAGGCCCCCCTCTCCTCTGCCTGGCAGTTCATTGGAGGGAGGAGGTAGAAGAGCCCTGCACAAATGTCCACTCCAGCATCCAAGGTTATGAAACACATATCTGTGGATAAGTAGGGCTCTATTGATCTTGAGGGTTCAAGGTCTTTTCTTACAGACTCTGCCAATGGGTCTTATTTTTTTCCTAATCATTCACATTTCATAGGGTCTTGTGCTTTTCTTCATAATCTCAAATCCATAGTTTGCAAGATCATAGAACATCTTCTGTTCAAGTTCCTGAGAGCTCAGGCCATACCCCTTAATTTTAGTTATTATACACTTGTTGTTGGGTTTGTGTGATGTTACGATTATGCTGTAGCGTATATATGTTAGAGTTAATTTGTAAGATTCTAAGGCTACATCTACACTGCAGGCTTCTTGCGCAAGAACAGTAATTCTTGCGCAAAAACTTGCAGAGTGTCTACACTGCACGCGCGTTCTTGTGCAATTAAATTTACAGTAAGGCATTGGAACACAGGGCTTCTTGTGCAAGAGTTATTCCTCTCCCCACAAGGAATAAGCCCTCTTGCACAAGAGCTCTTGCGGAAGAGCAACAGGGGTTTCTTGCACAAGAAACCCCTATGGCTAAAATGACCATCAGAGCTTTCTTGCGCAAGAGAACATCCACACTGCCATGGACGCTCTTACACATGGCAGTGTGGACGTGCTCTTGTGCAAGACCTTTCGCTCAAGAACTCTTGCGCATAACAGTTCCTGTGCAAGAAGCCTGCAGTGTAGACATAGCCCTCGAGTATAATGGTAGTTCCTCTAAACACTAAACTATGTATTAGACATGAATAAGACAAGCTGAATTGCAAGAACCTATAGGTTGACATCTACAGGATTTCAGCTTAACTACTGTAGGTCTTGGAGACAAGAAATGATAACATAAGTGACCACAAAATAACCTGATGCCCTAAGATTATGAGAGATGTACCGAGTGATATTGCACAAAAATTACCCAGACGGTTAATACTAGATTATAAAAATACTGCAAAAGCACATCTGTCTCAAACATGTCTCTCAATCATAGGATACAGGTTGTACTTCAATGCTAATAAAGGGAACTTCCTCAGCCTACAGAAAATTGGGTTCTTTTAAGTTTCCAGGGGACACAGACCAATAAGAGAAAAGAGGGTGGACATTTTTATGGACACACACAGAATGTATCTATAGACAGAATCACATTATAAGAAGGGGATACCCAGAATGGGAAACTGAGTTCCCTTTAGAAAACTCCAGCAGGAACCATCCCTCTACTGATGACCAAACCACAAGAGAGACATCAAGCGCTAATATTATTATCAGGATATGAGTGTAACTGTTTTTCTAACTTGCGCATAGGCCTGCATAGACTTTCTTTGTGTGTTCCTAGAGACTCTAAATTTGAAGTAACAGAGGTGACTCACACCAGCTGTAGCTGCCAGAGCCAAATCCATGGTCATATCACACCATATTACAAGATATACTTTAAATAAAATAAAAGGCCACAAGGGCATGGTGTGATATGCACGAGGAATAAACAAACAGTATCCTTATATAGTATTTGATTTTGAGAAATCACTAGTTGTGAAGAATATGTATTATTCAATCAACACTATGCATGTGCATGACACTTCTCTGTCAAAAGAGACCACAGACCAGGAGCTAGATCTTGGAAATGGCGCTGCACAGATGGAGGGCTACCCTTGTGCAAGTATTCACAGGACCTCATGTTAAGTTTACATACATCACAATAAGAGACAACACTGGACAATGGGATAGGAGTAGGAAGAAAGACAAATAAGACCACAGAGAAGAAACCATAATTAGGCACATATGTTGGATATTGTTATTTATTGTTTGTATGAGATCTTACTTTGTTTTGTAACAAACATCTTTGTAGGTTGGGGTTTTGGAAATATGTATGCTTGGAAATTATAAGCAAATACTATTGTTCCCTTGCTGTTCAATTTAAGATGAATATGGCTTAAAACAGAGATCCTAACTTTCCTCCCCAAAACTTTCCCCACTACCTCTTTTCTTGATCATTATGGATAATACCACCACCCTGCATGTCACTCAGGACTGTAACCTGCATGTCATTTTCCAGTGAGAACTCTCTTGTTCTCAAGCATAACATCTCTATTAATCAACACAGCTAAAACTCTGGCCCAGGCTCTCATTACACATCTTGAATACTGCGATATCTTCTCTAACCCTGACAAATGCAATCTTGCCCCACTCACAGAGCTACTGCTAAGATTATTTTCCTAGCCCATCACTTTGTTGATCACATCATCACTCTTCTCCTTGAATCCTTCCATTAACTCCTCCTTCTCTATTGCATGAAACATAAGGATTGAATTCAATCTCTACTCTCTCTAACACTATCAAGCTGTTGATACTCATTTCTGATCAACCCAAGGTGCCAGCCTCCACTGCATAGGCTACAGTTTCAGGCCAGCACCTTTGCACTTTCTTTCTTGCTTTCCCCCCATAGGAGGAGATGGCATTCTTGTAAACATCTGCAGCTCTAGCTCATTATCTACCTTCAAATCCCTTATCACACATCTTGGCCTGGATTCCTACAAAATACTTAGCATCAGTTAGGCTAGTGGGTGCATCGAGACCAAAACCTATCATGCTGACCCCTACTGCCTCATTGTATGTCAGCAGGCTCCCTCCTAAGCACAAAGGAACAGACATGCTGCCTGGAACCTCTCCATCTAGTCCAGTATCCTGTCTTCCCCCAGAGGCCAATGCCAGGTGCCGCAGAGGGAACAAACAAAGCGGGTGATCGGGAAGCGAGCCCTCCCCTCTTGCCCATCCCAGCTTCTGACGGAGAGCATGGATTTATAGCTAGTCCTTGACCTTGTGTTGAGACTAGAGACTGCCTGGGGCCCAGCCTGGCTTGTTTGTGCAGCGGCTCACGCAGCGGGACCCCGGCGCGAGGTGCTGGCTCAGTAAGCACCGTGCGCCAGCCCTCTGGCTTGGGACGAAGCCTTTTGATGCGTCTCTCTTTCATGAGGGGCCAGCCCACACAGGGGCCTCCTCACCGGCCTCGTCCCCCCGCAGCCAGCGGCAGGCACAGGCCTACACCCGAGCAGGCGCGATCGGCTCAACCGGGGGCGGCAACGAGGGGGTCTCCCCTTACCCCTCCCCCGCCGCCAGCTGCCCCCATTACCCCTGCTGCGCGGCCGGGGCGGGCTTGCGGTGCCAGATCTTGCCCTGCTCCCTGTTGCCCAGGTCCGAGCTTTGCATCCTCACGCGGCGGGGCGGGAGG
Source organism: Pelodiscus sinensis (assembly GCF_049634645.1). NCBI lineage: Eukaryota > Metazoa > Chordata > Testudines > Trionychidae > Pelodiscus > Pelodiscus sinensis. Next base: position 20,039,056 of record NC_134712.1, read on the forward strand.
CGCTTCCCTCCTCCGCAGGTGTACCGGGAGCGGAGGCGGCTGCGCGCTAACCGTCGTTTCTCCCGCCCGTCGCGCCGCAGGAAGAGGGGAGACTACGAGGGGTGTCCTCACCATGGTACAATCCATTGGCCCTTATGAATGCTGCACGCTGACGCGTGACCGTTAGCGGCACCTCCCCGCGGCGTAATGGAACAGGCCACGCATTCCGGAACCGCTGGTGCCTGCTGGGAACTGTAGTTCTCTTTGTGGGGTGGGCGAGCCCGAGGGCATTTGAGAGGCGAAAGGAAAACGGCTTTTCAGCCTGAGCTGAGTGGGCGGGGCTTGGCAGGAGCAAGAGGACAGGAGGGAGGATGTAAGGGGAGCGTGAGCAGGCCTGGAGACTGGGGAATAGCTTCCCTTAGGGGACACTCCCTGAGTTTTCTTTCTTCCCCACAAAAAATAATTCAGTACAGGCGTCCACATATGTTGAATAATAAAGCAGAAATGGTCTGCAAAGACCAGATCTCATCTTCCACCACTTGCCTATTATCTCCCTAATTTTTCCTAAGTCAATGACTTTGCAAGACTGGGGCCTTGGGTATATATATAATGTGGGAATTATAGTAAGTGTGATTCATTTAACTACATCATGTTCCAAAAGGAAATGAAAAAAATCGTCCTACTCAGTTTCACACATTTTCAATATGCTTATCAGTAATATTCAGGTAGCAAAATATTCCTTGCATTCTCCATTCAGATCGTTTGATCTCATTATTCTTTACAAACATTCACAGAATCCCTTTGAACAAAAAACAGGACTATGTAGCACTTTAAAGACTAACAAGATGGTTTATTAGGTGATGAGCTTTCGTGGGCCAGACCCACTTCCTCCGATCAAATAGCAGAAGAAAATTGTCACAACCATATATACCAAAGGATACAATTAAAAAAAAGAACACATGTGAAAAGGACAAATCAAATTTCAGAACAGGAGGAGGATGGGGGGGAGGCAAATGTCTGTGAGCTAATGATATTAGAGGTGATAATTGGGGAAACTATCTTTGTAATGGGTAAGATAATGTCTTTGTTTAAACCTAAGCATAAAGTGTTGAATTTAAGCATGAATGACAGTTCAGAGGATTCTCTTTGAAGTGTGTGTTCTGAAAAGGTCTTTGAAGCAGAATGCAGGTAATCAAGTTGTTGAGACAATATCCTTTCTGGTTGAAATGGCAAGAAACTGATTTCTCTTTGTGATCCTGTCTAATATCTGTTTTGTGGGTATTGATCCTTTGGCGAAGTGTCTGAGACGTCTGTCCAATGGACATAGCAGACGGACACTTTCGGCACATGATAGCGTATTTCTGGATGCACAGCAATATGCGTTCTTGATCTTATAACTCACTGGGTTAGGTCCAATAATGGTATCAGCAGAGTGAATATGTCAGGGGTGCCCAAACTTTTTTCAAAGAGGGCCAGATTTGATGAAGTGAACATGCGTGAGGGCTGACCATTTTGCCTGACATTCTTTGAACCATTAAAATTAAATGCAAATTAACTATTTTATGCAAAGTTTATTGCAAATGGCATACTTTTCATTTCGTCACATGGATGACAAATCTAAACAGGTGTTATATCACTCTGCCTTTCATATCTGAAGGCCAGATGAAAAAAAATCCAGGAAGCTGAAATATATGTCAGGAACATTGTAAAGTACATTACATATTATTGGTAATAAAGGTTGTCTGTCAACTTTTAAGTTAAAAAATTATGAACAGGAACATAACACCAAGTATACATGTTGTGTCCAAATATATTTATAACTGATTTAGACCAACTGACATTAACTGAGATTTTACAATCTATTCATCTCAATACATATGGATTCGTTGGAGGCCATAAAAGATAGATATTGCCAAATTACCTGTGGGGCCGTATTAAACCGGAACACGGGCCGCAATTGGCCCCCGGGCCGGACTTTGGACATGCCTGGAATATGTGGACAAAGCTAGCAACGGGGTTTGTTGCAAGGGATGGTACCAGGGTTGGTATTAGTGTGGAATGTCCTGTGGCTGTTGGTAAGAATCATCTTGAGGTTAGGTGGTTGTCTATAGGAGACTATGGGTCTGTCTCCCAGAGTCTCTCCGAGTTTAGTATCCTGTTCCGGTATAGGCTGTAGTTTATTGATAATGTGTTGGACAGGTTTAAGATGGGGGCTGTAGGTGATGACAAGTGGTGTTCTATTGTTGGTTTTCTTGGGTCTGTCTTGAAGTAGATGGTTTCTAGGTATTTGTCTGGCTCTTTCAATTTGCTTCAATTTCAATTTATTTCTCTGGGTGGGTAGTTGAGGTTTATAAATGCTTGGTAGAGACCCTGAAGTTTCTGGTCAGTGGGATTAGAGCAGATGCGGTTGTATCGAAGGGCTTGGCTATAGATGATGGATCGTATGGTGTGTTCTGGATGGGAGCTGGAAGCATCTAGGTAACTGTATAAGTCAATGGCTTTTCTGTAGAGAGTGGTGTCTAATTTTCCATTGATGATTTGTACTGTGGTGTCCAGGAAATGGATCTCTCGTGTAGAATGGTCCAGACTGAGATTGATGGTGGGGTGTAGGTTGTTAAAATCTCTGTGGAATGTCTCCAGTGTTTCTTGGCCATAAAGGTGTCATCGATGTAGCGTAAGTAGAGAAGGGGTGAAAGGCAGTCATGTAGCACTTCAAAGACTAACAAGATGGTTTATTAGGTGATGAGCTTTCGCAGGGCAGACCCACTTTGTCAGATCATATCTTCTGGATCTGTGCAAGTTTTTTCATATGGTTGATGGATTTCAATTCCATACAGTTAAAGGTAGTGCTTTGCATGATGAAAAGTAACTGAGAGGTAGCTGTGTTAGTCTGATCTTGGTAAAACAAAAAAAAGCAGACCCACTTCTTCAGCCCCACAAAAGCTCATCACATAATAAACCCTCTTGTTAGTCTTTAAAGTGCTACATGACTGCTTTTTTTATAGACGTGCAGAGCACAGAACTTCATTTGGAGTTAATGGGGCACCTGGCACTGGTTAATTGTAAGGGTTAACTTTTAAAACAGAATTTAAAATCCCTTTAAAACAGGAGTTTACATCCTAAGGCTCATAACGATCTTTTTAGCCACTGTTGTCAGTGGCAAAGAACTCCACGCTGCTCCCTGCGGAATAGCTCTCTTAACTAATCCATATTCTTTTGGAGCGGTTTCTGCTGCAATGCAGACATGAAAGCATTTGCATCAGTGGTGGCAACTGGGGGCTGTGGAGCTAGGAGTCCGGTTGGAAGGATGCTGCGGGGATGGGCTCTGTTGGGAGAGGACCACAGCTATGGGGAAAGGAATAATAACGGGGAGGGGAGGGATATCCCGTGAGTCTGCAGTGGGCAGCCAGGGGGCAACAAGCAGCGCACGGTGTCTGTGGTGCTGTCCCCTTAAGAGGCGGGACTTCCGCCACTGTCACGGAGGTGTCATGCGAGGGATGGGTGGGCACGAGAACCGGAAGTAGCTGTTGGTGGCCGAATTCGCAGGAGCCACGTCTGGACTCGGGCTACGCGTGGATTTGGCGCCGCCCGCATCACGCGCCCTGTTGTCCGGCGGCCGCGGCAGCAGGAGGCGGACGCCGGCCTCGGCGCGATCTGGACCCCCGCCCTCGCGGTGGCCGGAGGACAGTGAGGTTCCGGCGGCGGCCGAGCTCGGAGACATGTCGGATCTAGGGGACTGGTTCCGGAGCATCCCTTTAATTACCCGCTACTGGTTCGCCAGCTCCATCGCGGTGCCGCTGATCGGCAAGCTGGGCCTCATCAGCCCCGTCTACCTTGTCCTATGGCCCGACGCCTTCCTCAGCCGCTTCCAGGTAGGCCGTGGACTCCAAGTCCCAGCATGCATAGCGGCCGCCAAAGACAGCGCCTTTGCATTCTGGGAGCTGCACCAGGTGGATGCTGTGCCTGCTGGGACCTGGCCCTTCCACTCTTGAAGGGTCTCAGAGTGGGATAAGAGAGGTGCAGACGGGGTTGAATCCCTGCTCACTATGTCTCCTTCTTTCGATAATAGTAGGCATCAGATGCCCTGCCCTGTTACCCAGGTCAACTGCTCAGGGGAACTCCCCTTCATAGTTAAGGTGTGGTCCCTCCACGCAGTGGCAGCTGGCACTTGGATTGGTCCAAAATGATGGGCTGCACTTCCACTTGTAAATGAGGGGGCCCGTGCCAAGAAGGCACTTCCTGGGATCGGGTTTATGCCTGCTGAGGTGCCACACTAAGTTATCTCACTTTTGTATTAGAAAAAAATGCTTCTTGCTCATTCTGTGTGTATGTGATGGTTAATGTCCTCTCCCTTTCCCCTCAAAACTAATGGAGAAAGGAGCCTTAAAAGAATGGGGATCATATATCATGCTTAACAGCAAAGACCTGAACACAATTCCCTCTGTAATTTGTTCCAAGTATCAGCCCCAAAGTGTGTGGAGTAGGAGTCCCGTATCTCTAATGCTAATGATCCCTGCTGATTTATGGAACTTGGGACCAAACACATCATTCTGAAATGTTGCATATTGGAGTGTCTCATATCAACTCAGAAGTGGCAAGATTATTTCTGTGCTGACTACTATGTGCAACATGTTTAAAGACTACTTATGATGTTGATAGGCAGGGACTTTAGTAAAGCGGGTGCATAAACACTAAAAATAGTGTGTGATATTATCTGAATGAAATTACACTAAAAAGATTGTGTGAGTTTCTTACTTAAGGTAAATAGAAAGGATCCTGGTTGGATGTCTTTAAAATTGTGTAGAATAGTTGTGAGGACTTCTCTTGTTCTCTAGAGCCCTTTTGGAAGTTAACCTATGCTGTAGCTAAAAACAACTCATAAAACTCTTTTGTCTTACCTGTTATGGCTATAAGTTACAAGGGCCTTTGAAGTCATATCACAGAATAACAAAATTTGATACACGGGAATTTGCTCCTTAATCTAATAATGGAACATTGTTGTTATTCATTTATCTTTAATATATGTAACTACACTCACTTTTTTGGTCTGGACAGATCTGGAGGCCAATAACTGCAACATTCTACTTCCCAGTGGGTCCAGGGACTGGATTTCTGTATTTGGTGAACTTATATTTTTTGTATCAGTATTCATCCCGACTAGAAACAGGTATGTTATTAATTGAAGCATATGCATGCCGTAGGACAATGGTTCCCAACCTTTTTTACACTGTGGACGAGCAAAACCACTCTCAGACTTTTGGAAGACTGGTGACATTTTATTGGCATATAATGAATATGTCAATAAAATGTTACTGGTCTGCCAAAAGCCCCAGTCTCCGGAGCTCCACTGCACCCAACCCTCCTCCCCCCACGCACCCACTGTGCCAGCCCCCAGATCTCCCTAGCCCCTCCCAGTGCCGGCCCTGCCCATGTAGCCCCCCCCACTACTACCCCCTCCTCCAGAACCCTCCCTCCCCCCCCCCGTGTCAGCCCCTGGCCTCTTAGAGCAGCTCGAAGGCTGGGCAGAGAGAGCTGGGAGAGGGGAAGGAGGCTGCTTGGAATGACCCATGCGGGGACTTGGGCAGAAAGTGGCAGGTCCCAGCATATGGGGGCAGTTGCACAGGCTCAGCATTTGCCCAGCTACAACCCCCTGGCAGTGGCGCTGCATGGGAGAATCGCACCACCAGCCTCTGAGCCCAAGTTGGACCCAATAGCTCCTGGGGCTCCCCAGCTGGCCAGAGCAGGGCGCAGGCAGGAGCTGCACTTAACCTTCATGATGCATCCTGTTGGGGTTGGGATCTGCGCTTGGTGTGTGCATGGCCGGCGATGCAGCTCCAGCCTCCTCTGTGCTGGAAGTTTGTCTTGTAGTAGCTCCCCCTGCACATGGGCCTTGGGCTGCCTGCGCATTGCCCTACTCACTGACATGACACCCTCACCTCACTTCCCTGCAGCTCCGGCTCTGGTCCCAGCCAGGGCCACCAGAGCAGCTGCCACCTAACACATGACTCTGTCTCCAATTGGGGACACCGGAGCAGCTGCTGCCCGCCACACGGCCTGCAGCTCCAGTCCTAGGAAGGGCTGAAGCTAGGGCCAGGGCCGCATGGTGGCTGCCCTCCTACTCTTGGGGTGGGGCAGCCGCCCGCCATGTGGCCCCACTGCAGAGTAGCTGGGCAGGCCTTTTAATTCCTGCACAGCGTGCACCTTAGAGAGAACACTACTGTGCTCCTCAGTGGAGCCCAGTTAGGGGCATGGCCTGGCAGTATGCCATGGCCCGGCAGGCAGGGGATGGCCACGTGGTGCCAGTGCATGGACCAGCGGTTGGGAACCACTGCTGTAGGGTTTAACATGAATTCACAAATAGATTGAATATCTTTACACATATATACAATTTCATTCAAAAAATCTTATGGGAATGATCAGTGACTACGACTCAGGCAATGCTCTGGAAAAGAAAGATAGCAATGTTCATGTCTTTACGTTCACTTAATCAATAGAAAATGGAATTAATTCATTACACTTCCCTCTGTTTTCCAGAGGTCACTTTTGAGTCTCTAGTTATTTTAGGACCCAGTCCTCCAGCCATTCTGTGGGACCACTTACATGATTCAGAATTGGGATTTCTGGTTTTGGATTTGACATAGTAGGAGGGAATTCTGCCTCAGTTTTGCATGATTATATGATCACTTAACGTAAAGGAAGTAGAAGACATAGTCCATGCTGGCAAGTCACTTAATCTTTTTGTCTCTTTTAGTTTGTAAAGAGTGGCATGTTTTGAGGTTTAGTGTTGATAAAGTAATTGGAAATTTTCAGACTTGTCGATGCTGTAGAAAAGCAAAATAGTAGCATTGGTATGTATGCAGAAAGCATGTATAGTAGACCTCTTCCTTGCCAAGTAGTTGTGAGTACCTCATTTATACTACTCTAGCTTTGTGAGAGCCCTTAAGGAGGGGCTCAGGGCAGGGGACTGTGTGTGTGTGGAGGGAGTAGTATGGGGGGAGGGCCCAACCCCCTTCCTCTCCATGAGATTTGTACCAGGCTTGCTTACTCTTCCCCTTCCTGTCCCTGTTGGAGCGAGAGCAAAGTGCACAGCTTGTCTGCCTGCTATTCTCCCCGGACAGAATGAGGATTGCAGCAAACTGTGAGCTTTCACCTTCCTCCCTGATGAGAACAGCTAGCAATATCCACATACGCATCTGGGAGGGGGAACTTTAGTCCCCCCCCTTCCCAGTATCCTTTCTAAAGGGTGCTTGGGGGGGGTGGGAGGCTCATGGCTAGGACAGTTTCAGAAGTGGGGACACATGCCCCCAGCCAGCCCCTTTCATCTGCCTGGTAATTCTGTTTCTTTTCAGTGTGCTTTTATGAGAAGCAATCCCATAAAATGCTCATCCCATTTCCCTGGCACAACCAGACCCTTACCTGCCTTTAAGTTACACGAGGTAGCTATATACCAAATGTGGTAGTCCTAGCTCTTACCATTTAGGAGGAATTCTTGAACAAAAAGACAGACAGACTAACAAACTCTATTAAATAGATAAATAGTAGATTTTAAAGGGTAAAAAATTAAAATGCTGGGCTTGATACCACCAGGCTGAACTAAATAAATCAAAGAAATAAATGCTTTATATTTGTTTAAAAAAAACCCAAAAGCAAAAGATTCAAAGTAATATTCATGATGACATTATATAAAATACACATACTACAGTTCTTGTCGATATGTCCTTTTGTAGCTCATCCATGAGCAATGGGTGGGAAATCTAGATATTTTATATGGCACTCATAGTACTGAATGTCAAATGAAATTGTACATTATTATTAATAGGGTACATCCCACTTGAATGAAGACAAGTTAGTACTGTCATGATAAGATGCAATAACATGTTCCAAAGAAATGTAACTTAGCAGTGATTTGTGTAGGAATACAAAAACTTAACTGGTTCAGAACTCTTTCATCAACTCCTACCCCCTTTTAAGAAACTTGTTTGGGTACTATTGGAACTCTCAATGAAACATTTGCAGATGGTTCACAATGTAAATCTGTGTTGCGATCAATCTGAGAGCACAACTTTCATCAGTGGGCTTGAGTACATCGTACTTTGGATTATCTTAAGAATTCACAGATTCCAAGGCCAGAAGGGCCCATTGTAATTATCTGGTCTTACTTGCTGTATAATACAGGCCATAAAAGTTACAATATTTCCTAGAGCATACCTCCAACCTTGATTTAAAAATGATCAGTGATGGAGAACCCATCATTATATAACGCCTTATTTTCAGTCCAACTCTGTCTAACTTTAACATCCAGCTAGTGTACTGTGTTATATTTTTCTCTGTTTGACCAAAGAATCTATTATTAAATGTTAGTTCCCCACATGGGTACCTGTAAACTTATCAAGTCATCCTTGGCTATCTCTTTAAGAATTTATAGCCTAATTCTTAAGGTCAGCTATATAAGGCTTTGTGCATTTTCTAATGTTAAAGATGAATTTCAAAATTCATGCTAACATTAAAAAAACCTGCAAAACTCTAGAAGAGCCAGCTTAAGTATATTGTATCTCTGTGTCACCAGCTAACAAAAATTACTTCCCTAAATTCCGGAAGAAACCAAGATTCTGAGGTCACAGCTATTCTGTCAGAGTGACTGATGTCACCACTGCCAGGATTGAAAAAGGAATTAAACCAAGGGGGTATAGTAAGAGGGTTCTGTCAGACCCTAGTTGTACTTATGTCACATTGTCTGGAACAGAAATCAGGAAATCTGCAGCTCATTTTTCTCAAGCATTTAAAGTGACAGGCTGTGTCTACACTGGCACCTTTTTCCGGAAATGCTTAAAACGGAACAGTTTTCCGTTTATAAGTATTTCCAGAAAAAGAGCATCTACATTGGCAGGATGCTTTTCCGGAAAAGCCCTTTTTCCGGAAAAAAGGCCCGATAGTCATTTTCGCAATCAGGGCTTTTTTCCGGAAAAGACTACTGTGCTGTCTACACTGGCCCTTTTCCGGAACAGTTTTCCGGAAAAAGGACTTTTGCCTGAGCGGGAGCAGCATAGTTTTTCCGGAAAAGCAGCTGATTTCTTACAGTGAATCGTCACTGCTTTTCCGGAAATTCAAGGGGCCAGTGTAGACAGCTCGCAGCTTATTCCGGAAAAGCGGCTGCTTTTCTGGAATAAGTGGCCCAGTGTAGACACAGCCACAATGTACACATGACTTTCTGTAATGTGTTATTCTTACAAGTAACTCCCAAGATTACTAGAAGTAAAAAAGCTTATAGGAAAAAAATTACTTTGGGTTTTTTGTTTTCTTTTTGTTTTCAGTCTGTTCGTTTTGTCATGATCAGGTTCCGTGGCATTGCCAATCACTTTCCACTTTTGTTCGCGTGGATCTCTGCTATAGCAATGGTAGGGAGAAAAACATAATATAAGAAAAAAGGATCAGGGAAAGGGCCTGAAACTTTCAACTAACTTTGAAAAGTTGATTAGATTTAAAGTAGGAATATTATTGCATAGATGAGTACACAATTGGCTTATCGGTTAATCTTGTGGACTTCGTTACCCACCCCTCCTTGCTGCTTCTGTATTAGAGACAGCAAGGTCAGGGTGGAGTGAGGGCGAAGGTGGGGGGGCGGGAGAGAGCTGGAGCCAGTGCCCATGAGGAGCTGGCTAAAAGCTGGATTCCCATGAGCACTGGATGTGCTTGCTCCCACCCCTGTGCTTCTGCCTCTGATAGGCAGCAGCACAGAGGGTGAGGGGGCCAGACTGGAACCAATATGCGTGGGGAACTGACTTCAAGCCAGCTCCCCATGTGTATCGGCTCCCGCGGACCAGCCTGCTTCCCTGCCCAGCTGCCTCCTACAGAGGCAGCAAGGAGGGGGCATAGGAGGCTGCTGTGAAGCAGCCTCTGTCTGTGACGAGCCTGGGCCCATTGCAGACAGAAGCTGTTACTTGGCATCAGCCCGTGTCCATGGGGGGGTTCTAGCTCCCGCAGCAGTAGGGTTGCCAGGTGTCCGGTTTTTGCCCAGACTGTCCGTTATTCAGGTCCCTGGTCCAGTTAAAAAAAACAGAAAATACTGGACATGTGAAATGTCTGGTATTTCCTGTTTAGCAGGGACAATTTTCCTCTGCCGCGTCTGGTGGAAGTGAGGAGTGCTGGGCCATTTAAAGGCACAGTGCCTTTTTTTTTTTTTTTTAAAGCAACTTTGGTCTCTTCCCCCACCCCACCCCACCCCACCCAACCTTTTTTTTTTTCTCAACAGAATTTTGCAGGGGGTGGGGGCGTGTTCAGTATTTTTTGTTATGCCACCTGGCAACCCTACGCAGCAGCTCCTGTTCACCGGGAGGGTCTGAGCTCCCCATGGACAGAGGCTGCTCCGCATCTCATGGAGAGGGGCTGCTGTCACCCTGTACTGCTGCCTCTGCTCTCATCTGCCACCCCACGCTGCTTCCTCTGATAAATAGGCAGCATTATGGGATGGCAGGGGGCTCCCTGGGAGTGGGGCTGGGAACGCACTAGATTTTGGCCCTGCCTCTGGAGACTATCAAATAGCCTCTGGAGACTATGAAATAGTTGTGTAACCACATAGACATGCGGTTACACGACTATTCAATTACACGATATCTAACATCCCTAATTTAAAGTTGATGGTGTCTTATTTTAAGTAGGTTGAACTGCCTCTGATGTTAAAAATACAGTCAGCTACTCTCTTTAACAGCTATATGCTTTTCTTATTTTGGCAAATCAACATACTCTTAGGAAAGTTGTTGGTGCTATGGAATACAAATGTCTGTAAACAGAACTCCATCTTTTCAACTTCACCTTTTTGGGCAAGTACATGCATGTTGAGGGCAGTATAGATTCCCAGGCGTTTTGCCGTTTAACAAATCAAGTGTGGTTCTTCTGTGGTGTTGTGGTGGTTTTGTTTTGTTTTTTAAATACTCACTCTGGTGTTCCATGAAACAAAATACAGGACTATGTAGTACTTTAAAGACTAACAGGATGGTTTATTAGATGATGAGCTTTCATGGGCCAGACCCACTTCCTCAGATCAAATAGTGTTCTATCATTGGTGTCCCATGGCTATGTGTCTCGATGAGATCCTCACCTGTGTTTTGATGATATGCAAATAAGTCAAAAAGGATTAACAATGGGGTTTTGTTTTGTTTTTTTGGAGTATTTGGGGATTTGCTATCTAAATGATCAGGTTCTTGAATAGTCACATTTTGAAATGCCACTTTCTCCAGTGTTGCAATTCCATACACTCAAACACCAGAAAAAGAGAGCTGGAGAAATTCCTGGAGGATAGGCCCATAAATGGCTATGAGCCAGGAGGAGCAGGGACGGTATCCCTGGCCTCTGCTTGCCAGAAACTGGGAATGGTTGACGGGATGGATCGCTTGATGATCACCTGTTATGTTCATTCTCTCTGGGGCATCTGGCATTGGCCACAGTCAGAAGACAGGATATTGGTCTAGATGGACCTTTGATGGATAGAATGATGGAATACTAGAACTGGAAGGGACCTCGAAGTCAGCCCAGGCTCCTGCAATGCCCCAGACTGGACTTGGTCTGACCCACTATAGCCATTCTTATGTTCAGAGAATTGTGTTTGGTACCATGTGGTGTTTCTGCTGACCTACAACTGAGATAATTCTTGGGACGTACTGTGATCTAAAATCTTGAAAACTGTTTTGTTTATTCCTGTATTTGTTTATAGGTGCTTTTGATGGAAGGCCGGCGGATTATATGTTCATGCTTCTGTTTAACTGGATTTGCATCGTTGTATCCTTCTGTTCATCAAGTTCTTGGCATACTTTGCTGCTTGTGTTTATGCCTAATCTAAGGCATCTTCATAACCATTTTTTATTGGCTGAAAGCACTAAAATAAATTAAGTTTTCCATAGACATGAAAAGATGGCTCTTACTCATCAGGGCAAGCCAGTGGAATTATTGTTGAGGAAAAACACAGTGATTGTGCTAGTTCAAAATTCCAGTTTGTCTGATAAGTTTGGAAAATATGTAGTTTTGTTTACACACAAGAATATCAGAGCAATACAAGCTTTCCCAGAGTTCACTGATAGTGTACCTCTATACTGACCATTTATGGACCATTCCTAGGGTTGGGAGTAGGGATGTAAAATCCCGATTAATTCACTAATTGGTTAACCAATTAAGCAGGCTCCCAGTCAGAGGGTCCCTCCAGCCCAGCTGGAGCAGCCCCCCAGCTCCACACAGGCTGGTCCTGGCCCCAGCTGCCAGGCAGAGCTGAAGCAGCCCTCTGCCTTTGGTCACCTGTTCACATCCCTTGTTGGGAGCAAATTTAGTGGCCATGTCCAGCCAATCCTTAGCTTCCAAAAGCAGTTGGCGGTTGTGCTGGGGTTTATGTGAACTCTTGATCACTGTGAACTGTATGATACTACAAAGCTAATGTAACAAAGACCACCAGATGGTAACAGCATTCAGTAACCAAGGCCTAAATCAGGTTGTTGATCTTGAGGTGAAAGGCTTAATAGCCTGTTAGCAACTCTATGAATCATTTACTTCCCCGCCTCTCAGGCCATCCTTTGAAGTTGCATTGGTATATTTTAGTCCCATCACCGGCACTATTTCTTTACTCTTCTTTTCTCTGCTGAACATTAGTTCATTTTTAGCAATTCTTTCCCAGTATGGTCACCTATGACAGTTTTGTGGCTTGAGACGGAACAGAAGACGTGAATTCAGCACAACCTGTGGTTATGGTCAGGAGACTTGCTATGTAGAATGCCACCTTAATCAATAGATGTGCTCCTTATTTTTTTCTTTTAATCATATCTGCTAACTGCAGTGTATAGAAGGAATCTCTACTCTCAGCATATTCTACTTCACTGCCAAAAAAAACATTGGATGAATTCTGACTGCAGAATTTTGACTAGGTGCTAATGTAAGGGTACGTCTAGACCCGTGGTCCCCAACCCGGTGCCCGCGGGCGCCATGGTGCCCACCGGGCCCTTTACATGCGCCCGTGGAGCAACTTGGGCTGGCCCCGCCCCCGGGGGTGCGGCAGGTGCCAGCCCCGGGCGCATGGCCGGCCCCGGCCCTGGGTGCGCCGCGCGTGCCCTTGCCGGCCCTGGCCCCGGCCCCGCGCCTGGGTGCGCTGCGCGTGCCCTGGCCCTGGGAGGTCTACAAATGCCTTTGATGTCGACCCCCGCGCGTCCAGACTACCACGCTGAGCCAACAAACAGCTGATAGGCTCAGCGCGGCAGCCATGTAAATTTAAATGAAGCGGCGATTATTTAAATCGCCGCTTCATTTTCCTATGCCGGGTAGTCTAATCTACATGCCTCTGTCACCAGAGGCATGTAGTCTAGACGTACCCTAAGACTCTGATTACAGCTTGATTTTTTTTCTTTTTTTAAAGACCTACTCCCCTCTCCCCGCAAGAGTGTGCAATTAGACTGTTTCTCTTAACTTGCAAAATAGTACAAACTTGATACAGAAGTCTGTAGAGAAACCCACAGGCCCATAGTGTCACATTGGTTTCTTTTTCAGACTATAGTTGCATTTGGTACTACAGTTACTGAGGAATAGTACTGTTATCTGTTAAAACAAAAACTTCAACAGGTAATTCAGTTTCCTAGTCGTCATAGTAGCATTGGAAGGTTTCATCAGTAAATTTTGAGACACTGTTTTTTGTTACTTGTTATTAGTGACATTACATTTTCAGTTGATTTGCTTGCTGTTTCCTTGAGATTACAAATCCCGGGTGAGAAATAGGGATATGAACGACTAGTTGACTATCCCATAAGCAAATGCTTATCGGAGAGTCGACGCACTAGTTGACTAGTCACTCCCCCCCCCTTGCTGCCTCTATCAGAAAGTGGCAGTAATAGGATGGGGAAGAGGAGGGGGCGCTTCAAAGCAGTGGTGCTGCGTGGAGCCTGGGATCCACTACTTTGAAATGCTTCATGCTGCCTGGATCCCCAGCTGGCCCCAGGCTGCACATGGTGTTTCAAAGCGGCAGTGCCGCGTGGAGCCTGGGGTCAGCTGGGGATTGCTTGAGTCCCACACTGACCCCGTGATCCTGCAGCGCTTTTGCCTTTGAAGTGTAGCAACAACCCCTTCTAAACTAATCAAGGCGCCCTTATCAACTAATCAAAGAAAATTGCATCGATTCGATTGGACTATTAATCTAAATTTAACATCCCTAGTGAGGAACCTGCAGCACATCCAGCCCCCTCTTTGATTCAATATGGTCCAAAGCAAGTCTCCAAGTCCCCCAGCGCAGAGCTGGAGCTACAAGCACTGGCTTGTAGCAATCCGGGAAGTTCTATGTGCTGCCCCCCTCTGACCTCCCATTAGCCATGAACCGCAGGCAGTGGAAAGTGTGGGGGGCCAGCATGTGCAGGCAAGGACAGCACACAGAGGCCCCCCTCCCTGCCAGGAGCCTCAGGGAGATGCTGGCTACTTCTGAATTAAAAAGCTGCCTGAGGGAACTGCCCTTACACCCCCTCCTGCATGCCAGCCACCTATCTCAGCCCTTAGACTACTCCAGCATCGTGACTCTCACACAGAACTTGCACCCCCCCCTTAATCGCCTACCTTGAAGCCTGCTCCCACCCTTGATCCCATTCCGGGGTCCCAATCAGAGCCTCTACCCCCATCCCAGAACCTGCACCAGCAGTCAGAGCCCTCACCCTTCTCCCACACCTCAGTCCTCTGCCCCAGCCTGGAGCCTCTTTCTGCATCCTGAACCCCTCGTTTTTGGCCCTGTCCCAATTAGAAGGTTGCCAATGTTCCCAACCAATAGACTGGATACCATTGCCATATGCAGCAATGGTGTCCAATTCATCTGTTCAGGAAAGTTGGCAACCCTGATCCCAAACCTTAGGGGAAGCTCTGAGCCTTTGCCATCCCCCTCATGCCCCACTGGTGGGGATTAAGGATGTTAAGGACTAGTTGACTAGCCGATAAGCAACTTAACGGATAGTCCAGTCGACTAGTTAATTTCACCCCCAGATAGAGGCAGCAAAGGTGCGGGGGAAGGAGGGCAGAAGAGGGGGTACTTCAAAGCGGCATCTCCATACCCAGGCTCCATGCAGTGATGCCGCATTTGTTTCAAAGGGATGGCACCACACAGCTGAGCCTGGGCTCAGCGGTGCGGTGCTATCCCTTTGAAACGCCATCTTGGCATTTTAAAGCAGCACCGCAAGATGTTGACCCAGGGCTCCATGCAGCACTGCCCCTTTGAAATATTAAGGCAGCGTGTCAAAGGGGCCGCAACGCAGGGCTGGTCCCGGGCTCAGCTGTGCGGCGCTGCCCCCTTTAAAATGTCACCATGGCGTTTCAAAGCGGCAGTGCCGCGTGGAGCCCAGGTCATCGGGGGACTCTGAGTCCCCTGCTGGCCCCAGGCTCTGTGAGGGCGCTTCTGTTTTGAAATGCACAAGAGCCCCCACTGGGGACTCGTGTACATTTCAAAGCTGGCACGCCATGTGCAGCCCAGAGTCAGCAGGACTTCCCGCTGGCTCCGGGAGGCTGAACACGGAGTTCCGCATTCCTCCTTTGAAATGTACAAGAGCCCCATGGGGGCTCTTGTACATTTCAAAGGAGGAGCGATGAGGAGTCCTGTGGCACCTTATAGACTAACTGAAGTGTAGGAGCATAAGCTTTCGTGGGCAAAGACCCACTTCGTCAGATGCATGCATCTATAAGGTGCCACAGGACTCCTCATCGCTTCTGCAGATTCAGACTAACACGGCTACCCCTCTGATATTTCAAAGGAGGAATGTGGAAGTGCCTAT
The DNA here is from genome assembly GCF_049634645.1 of Pelodiscus sinensis. Lineage (NCBI taxonomy): Eukaryota > Metazoa > Chordata > Testudines > Trionychidae > Pelodiscus > Pelodiscus sinensis. The sequence continues at coordinate 20,054,802 of NC_134712.1, forward strand.
CGACTAGTTGAGTAGTCAATGGAAATTCCATCGACTACTTGACTAGTAAATTATTTGCTTTTTAACATCCTTAGTGGGGATGTGTGTAGCCTGTGACTTTCTTTTCTTTTCTGAGGTCCATTGGCCCCTGGTGGGAAAAACATCCCCCCGTTCCCCATTGGAAAATAAATAATTTGGTATAAACCAAAGTGTTGAATTAGGGATGTAGTTGACTAGTGACTTGACTAGTCAGCCCCTCTCCCCCCCGCTGCCTCTGTCAGAGAGCGGCAGCAAGTGGAGGGAGCAGGAGCTGGTGCTGGGAGGGGACTGGCTCTAAAGCTGGTTTCCCCCCCCCCAGCACCATCTCCACATGGGGGGACAGCGCAGTGGAGAACTGGCAGTGCTTCCGCCTTTGAAATGTAGCACTTTTGAAATGTAGTGCCACGGGAAGCACAGGGTGAACAGGGAACTCAAGCAGTCCCTCGCTAGCCCCATGCTTCTTGCTTCTGAAATGTACAAGAGCCCTGTGAGAGGTGGAGGTGCCCTTATCGATTAATTTAGTAGTCCATCGACTATTCGATTAATTGATTAATCTAAATTTAACATCCCTAGGTTGAATGGGCATGAAAAGTGAGCATGGTTTCTCAGGTGTAGGTGGGGTCACTTCACGTCATAATTGAGTCCCATTGGCAGGGCTCAGTGGGAGAAGCTGGAATCAATCTGTTCTGTGGATCTTAGAGGAGGTGATTTGGAAGCATTCTTGATCTGGCATTTTTCAGGAACACAAAGTTTACTTGTAAAAAATCAAATTAAAATCTGAATCAGTTTAAAAATCACCATGGTCTAGCACATTTTCTGCATTGTATTTTCCTTAGTAGTCCAATGAAAGATAACCGGCTTGTTGATGGATATGCAGGTAAGCAAGACACAATTTTAAAAGAAAATTTCGTAACATTACATTTACTTCTAGGTAGAATATTTTTAATGTCAAGTGTGTGTGTTTAGATTACACATCAGTATTTTGGGAAATTGCTGACTTTTGTTTCTGGGGCTATTTTAGAAGAGCAATAAAGGCTGTTAATCTTTTTGTTGTAAACTAGATATAGTTAACTCATTCCGGCACAGCAGGCATGGGTGTATTGTGAAACTCAGTTATATAACTCAAGAATTAAGGGGTGAAATCCTGGCCTTTTTGAAGTCAATTGGAATTTTTGCCATTGATCTCCAAAGAGCCAGGATTTCATCCATGGACTTTTATTTCCCCCCAATAATGGATTAACATTAGGACCTACAGAATTTACTTTTTTACCCTTTCAGCTAAAAAACAGTTCTTACGCTAAAGTTCAGTAGTGAGATGACTTGGAAAGAATCCCATTCTAGGTGAATTCGTATTACTTTGATAATCTAAAAAGCAAAATTTAAGCATGTTTCTGACAAAGAACCAGGATTAATTTCAGAAATGTAAAGTAGGAGACTATCCCAGTAATGATTAAAATAGATCTTACTAAAAGAGTCTTCGATCGTGTCAGTTGGCTTAAAGTGACTTTATTGGATGGTGCAGACTTCTTATCTTTTGAGCCACAGATAAGTTGTTTCTGAGGTACATTTGGTTTTAGTCTGGTGTGTTTCTCTTCTTTTCTTTTCCCTTCTTGTCTTTGACCACTTCCACGTATAGACTGTATTTCTCCTTTCTCACTTCCTCCCTTGCTCTGGCACATCTAGTCTCTTGTATAAAACCTTGCAGATAATCCCTTAGACTACATCTGCAGTCTGAAGTGAAGCCTAAACTGATTTTAGGGCACTCTAAAAAAGGTAATGGAAAAAAAAAAAGTGATGTGGAGTGGGGAAAATTTCCTCCTCCATATGATGTTCATAAAATTAGTACTGAGGTCACCTTGCATAGTGTTAATTTTCATAGATTCTGAAGTCAGAAGGGACCATTGCAATCATCTAGTCTGACTTCTTTTGTAACACAAGCTTTACAATTTCCTCAGAATAATTCCTAGAACAGATCTTTTAGAAAAACCTCCAAAATTTGCCAGTGATTGGAACTCCACCACGACTCTTGACAAGCTTCAACAAACCATCATAAAGAGAACTCCTTGTTGTTTTACTTTTTAGTGTTAGATATACTGTAAATGAACATGTATGTCCACTTATTGTCGTGTGTGTGTGTACGTACATGATACCAAGAAAATAGTATTCATGGGTTAGCGTGTATTTTCTTAAAATACTACTGCAAACTAATTAGCTGAACTTACTCCTGTTCTTTGCTGAAGTGGGCTCAGGATTGGATCAGGTTATTGGGCTACAGGAGGGGGTGTAGGAAGCTTACCTCCAGCACCACCTGGATTCAGAAGTGGCAGACATGTCTGTGCACTACCCTTGCCTGAAACACTGCCCCCATAGCACCCATTGCCTACTGTTCCTGGCCAAAGGGAGATGCAGTACTGCAGGTGAGGGTAGTATGAGGTGCTTTGTGAATCGTTGCATGGGGGTGCAGACACTCAAGGGACTTGCCAGGGGCCAGATGAAATTAAGCCAGAGGCCAGATCTGGTATGCGGACCGGAGGGTCCCCATCCCTGCCCTAATAAGATGCATTTAAACTGCTTTAACTAGTGCAGATCAGTTTAGCCTAATTCAATAGTTTTAAAATAATGGAAATTACTTATTTGGTGCATTTCTTTAGGTTAGACCTATACAGCAGAACATAAGAACATAACATAAGAACATAAAAATGGCCGTACTGGGTCAGACCAAAGGTCCATCTAGCCCAGTAGCCTGTCTACCGACAGTGGCCAGCACCAGGTGCCCCAGAGAGGGTGGACCGAAGACAATGATCAAGCGATTTGTCTCCTGCCATCCCTCTCCAGCCTCTGACAAACAGAGGCCAAGGACACCATTTTATCCCCTGTCTAATAGCCTTTTATGGATCTAACCTCCATGAAATTATCTAGCTTCTCTTTAAACTCTATTATAGTCCTAGCCTTCACAGCCTCCTCTGGGGTACACCACTAGTTACCCCTCTCCAATCTGAAAATTTACCATTTATTCCTATCCTTTGTTTCCTGTCTTTTAACCAGTTCTCAATCCATGAAACGACCTTCCCTCTTATCCCATGGCCATGTAATTTACACAAGAGCTTTTGGTGAGGGACCTTGTCAAAGGCTTTCTGAAAATCCAAGTATACTATATCTACTGGATCCCCCTTGTCCACATGTTTGTTAACCCCTTCAAAGAACTCTAACAGATTAGTAAAACAGATAAGTATGGACACTGCTGAATGTATTGCACTGAATAAGCAATTGGTTTCTGTACTGTCATTTCTGGGAGTGACAGAAGTCTTGCTGTCCTCTCTCAGAATCTTTTAACAGATGTACAGCAGACTTTTTTTAAGTCTTCCAAGAACTGGGAAGTCTATAATATTTCTGGAGACCCGTAAGTGGAAGTACATTACTAATGGGATTATAGACCCAGCAAGCTAGTGAGACCAGTTTTCCACACAATAAAACAGAATGACTTGTTGGTTTGGGCATATTGATGCAGCAAAAGCCTTCACTTTAATTATTAGAAGACTATACTGATGTATCATATTAACAGCATTTCTAAAACTAGCCCTCTTTTTAAGCTCCTCAGAGGTTTTAGATGGATGTAATTATTTTTGTTTACTTTCTTTGTATTGCAGTTGCTGATGATTCCCTTGATAATGTCAGTGCTTTATGTCTGGGCCCAGCTAAACCGAGACATGATTGTATCATTTTGGTTTGGGACAAGATTTAAGGTACAGCATGCACGATGTTGATACAGCTTTCTTCTGGGATTCACACACACACACACACACACACACACACACACACACACACACACACACACACACACACACACACACACACACACCCTCCCCCCCCCCCCCCCGCCTCCAAAGTCTAAAAGAGTTTCATGCTACCTGTTGACAGGGGCTGGATGCAGTATCTTCTGAAGTCAGTCACTTTTCAGTCAGCCATGAGCTATCAATAAAAAGCAGATTCTCCAGAGAGAGATTTTGCTGACCTCCCATCAGAAGGGGTTAGGAGCTCTGGGAAAAGATCAGAGTTCGGTCCCCAATGTGTGTCACATGGTGTAAGCAGTTGTGTACCGCAACAGCTATAAGTGCCCCCAAAATAGAGGTGAACTTTTCTTAAAAGCTGACACCACAATCAAAAGACTTTCTGGTCAGCCTTAACCTGAATAAAAGCCACCTTTCTTCAATAACTAATTTTCTTCACCAGTCACAGTTTTCATTACTGCTCAGTAAAATGTTCATGTTCTGAATAATTTCCTCTTCCACAACCCAGCTTCTTTTTGTTTGACTTCAGTAGAGACTGAGTGTGAGGGAGACATTTGTTTAAACACTGATAATTCTTTACATTTATATAAAAACTATAAAATGCTTAAACGTCATTTAATATGTATTGGTAGTTAACTTACCAGAATTCATGTAGTAATTATGTTTGAGATTAAGTGATTACACTGATGCAGATGCAAAGGAATTTGTGCAGCCTTCTGCTGACCTTCAGTTTTCATGACTTCTCTGTTTTGCTTGTGGTTTCTGCTAGGCTTGTTATCTGCCCTGGGTTATTCTGGGATTCAACTACATCATTGGAGGATCGTAAGTATTCATTATGCTTGCTCACATGAGCTATATCTGTTTTCTTTGCTCGCGTAGTGTTCTATATATTGCTCATTCAGAGGATGTTTGGAACCAATAACATAAAAATAAAGGGGCTTCAAGCCAACCGAAAGACTAGCAATATGATTATTGTATTTTTAATATGATGGCTCTAAACTACACAGGAAAATAAATGTGATGCTGAAATCTTGTAGAAAACGTGGTTGGGGAGGGAAGAAACAGTATGTCTTGTTAATATAGTACATTGAAGGATTGGGTTTTCTTGAAAAGGGAAATTTCAACCATCAGGATTTGCAAATACTGCTCTTCCTAAAAGCCCACCTTTAAATAATGTCTTTTTGATGGAGTAGTTACATCTTACTCGCTTCTTCCTGTTAACTCTTCTCTGCTGCCATTTCCCCTAAGCCTGGCCTTCCATGATTTAAAAAACAAACAAAAAAACAGCAACAACCTTCCCTGCCCCCTCACAGCAATATGATACTTTCCTACCATTATCTCTCTGAGCAGTCTCCTTGTATTTTGTTGTTGTTTTGTCTAGTTAGCCTGTAAGCTCTTTGGGGCAGGGATTCTCTATGTTCTTACAATCTCTTGTACAGTGGTGCCCTAATCTCTTGGTGGCCCCGTAATACAAATAATAATCTTATGTGGTCTACTAAGAGAAGTGGATAAGGAATCAGAATTTGTGTGTTCAGATTCTGGTTCTCTCTCAGATTTGACTTCTCCCCAGTTCAGGAAACTGCTGCTTGCTAGATACTTGCTGTTTCTACGCATGGAAGAAAATACCGCAAGGCCCACTGCTGAATTGGGGCCCAACAAAAGTTTTAAACAGCAGAGGGCAGGCTGTCCAATGGAAATAGCAATATATTTTTTCAGGAGATGGGGACTGTTGATAGCTATAATGTCTGTTTTTTGATGAGAGTATTAATGGGATTATATCATTCAAGAATGGCTGGAGAAGGCCTGAAAGGACAGTATTGGAAAGGCTTGCTGAAGTGTTGATGCTGATAGGGAAGTTGACTGAGAGGTAGCCTGCAATAAGCGGGCATTAATGTGTTTTTAATGTTGGTGGGGGAGTAAGGGGAAGATGAGGCTATAATGCATGTGACTCCCATAGTGCGTACACAAAAAATAGCTGAAAAATTTCACAAAATCACCAAGTTCTGAAATTGAAATCTTTCTTCTTGCCTTGCAGTATCATCAATGAGCTAATAGGAAATCTGGTTGGACACCTGTATTTCTTCTTAATGTTTAAATATCCAATGGACTTGGGAGGAAGGAATTTTCTAACCACACCCCAGTTTCTGTAAGTTTTTTTGTTTTTTAAACTAGTCATTTCTTTGGCATACTTTTCTAGGGATACTGTAACTGGAAAAGTAAAGTGCTTCCTATATCACATTTTAAATACATTTGCTGGGATAGAGGGGATAAGATTGTTTCCCTGGGCTAATCAGCCAACAATTGGGACAACTGCCATACCTTCTCACATAGAAATTAACATATCACATCAGACTGACATTCAGCACCTATCTGTGACTGTAGACAGCATCAAGGGAAGAAGGTGAAAGAAACCAGGTAGTATGTAATTTTGGAATTAAAAAGCCCATATGACTGTTAGTCAGTGATCGGTTTATGTTCTTTGCTAGCCCAAGGAAGAGATGGTGCATAGTGTATTCAATGGCAATAAAAAGACATCCCTGGAAGTATTACAAAGGCAATATCTGTCTATCTTGATTGTAGAATTGTACTTTTTAATTGGGTTTTTCTTTCTTATTAATTAAGTTTTATCAGTTTTCCTGCACCATTCCTCTAGCTAAAAGGCAAATAAACCTATAGTACCTACATTACAGAGACTAGTTCTATATCACATTTGGTATTGCTGGGTATACATTGCACATTGATATTACCTGCTTTCTGTGTATCCGGCACATGAGTAAAATAACTTGGATCCCAGAGCAGCAATCTGTTAATGGTTTCAATATAGAAAATAGGGATGTTAGATATAATATAATCAAATAGTCGTGTAACTACATGGAATCTTATCGGTTATATGTCTATTCAGTAGTCCCTGGGGGTAGGGGCAGCAGCCAGGGCACTCCTGGTGCCACTTCCAGAGAGCCCTCTGCTATCCCGTGCTGCTGCCTCTGTATCAGAGGCAGCCATGCAGGGTGGTAGGCGGGAAGTTTAACATCCAGCTCCCCGTGTAGACCAGCTGCCTGCCACCCCGCGCTGCTGCCTTTGATATATGCTTTTCCCTGCCATGCCCTTGTTTAATGACTTCAAGTTGATCCCTCTTTAAAACCTGAGCTGTCAATTATAAAATGAGGTACAGGGTTAACATTCACATAATACAGTAGACTTCCGATAATCCGGCACGTTTGGGACTTAGGTGGTGCTGGATTATCAGATATTATCAGTATCAGGAGGTACTGCGTACTCCCAACCCAATCTCCTGGCCTGCCCCCCTCCCCAATCAGCTGACTGGGACACTGTGAGTAACCCAATCTCCCTCCCCTTAGCAAAACACTTCTGCTCCCTGCTGTAACCTGATCCCACTCCCCCCCCCCCCCCCCAGCACCTCAAACTTATGCTCAGGTCCCGGTACAGCCGGCACGTGTGCTGAGCGGCCGGCTTTTCAAGCAGCTGGTCGGGATACCGTGAATAACCCAATCCCTCTCCTCCTCTCCCTCCCCCGGAACCAAACACTTCTACTCCCTGCTGTAACCCACGTGAGAGCGGCTTACCTGAGTGGTTCCGGGTTCAATCCTGGTTCCGTCAGGAGCGCTTGCCATTTTGATGCCAGACTATCGGGAGTACCGGACAATTTGGTGCTGGACTGTTGGAGTTTTAGTGTACTGCATAACTTCCAACAGCATGGTTGGGTGCTCAGCCTTACATGGTAGCTGTCTTTGCTATTTCAAGCCCTTCTTTTAAATATTAGAAGAAAAAATTGTACTTAAAATGTTTTTCAAAAAACTGCCCTGAAGCTACCATCAGCGTTGTTCGTTATATATAATTCTGTCTTTTATTCCAGTTACATACATACATACATACATACATTTAATTCCTCTCAGTATATTAAGAACCGTAAGAATAGCCATCCTTGGTCAGACCAATAGGAACATGTCCGTATTCTGACAAGAATAGAAGTGGTTTATAGTACTTCTGAAGAGGCACCACTTCTGGATTTTTGTATCAAAATCTGTAGGGAGCTTCTGCAAGTAGGATATGGTGGTAACATTAAGACACTTCTGTGTCGAAGTTCTTTAACTTCATGGTGTTCTGTTTGTGAAAACAAAATTATAGAATTGGGACTTGCCAGTTTTCTGTGAGGGTTCAGTGGAATTGTGCCCACTTTAACCCAGAGCTGAATTTGACTCTAGGTCTGTCGGACATTTGAATTTATTCAAGAGTTGCTGTGACAAAGAGGAAGAATGGCCCATTGGTTAGGGTGCCAGCCTGATATTTGAGAGACCCAGTTTTGATTCCCTGATCTGCCCTGAGCTAGTCACTTAATTTCTGCCTTGACTCCTCATCTGTAAAATAGAAATCCCTTCTTTACAGGGTGTTGAGGAAAAATCCACTAAAAGATTAGGAGGTGCTCCGATATTGTAATGGGAACATACTGTAGAATTTTCCCTACACCTCTTGTCTCTACTCACTTACAGAATAAAACTTGTGGGAGGTTTTAGGTGGGCTAAAGATACCTACTTCATAGGGTATTGAGACTTAATATTTGTAAAGCAAATTATGTGATGGCTGTATAAATTAAAAGCTATACTTTTTATAATTTTTAGTAACTAAAATGAGCTGTGATTCAAGCCCATGATTTTTAAAGAGTAATTGTACTATATTCAGCGTTTGGTCTCTTTCTCTCCTTTTCTCCCTGCCCCCAAATGTGTGTTCCAGATACCGATGGCTGCCAAACAGGAGAGGAGGAGTATCAGGATTTGGTATTCCACCCGCCAGTGTGCGAAGGGCTGCAGAAGATCAACAGGGTGGTGGAAGACACAACTGGGGCCAAGGTTTTCGGTTGGGTGACTAGTGAAACACTGCTGCTTTTGACAAAAAGTTGCTGCAGATAGGAATGTTTGTTGGTGCAGAGCGCTTAAGAACTGAGTCTTTTCTCCAGTGCTTCTGGAGTTGACCCTTAAAGAATTTTTCTGGCGCATGACAAAACTAAGAACTCTTGAAGAAAAATGTAGATTTTACCCCGGGTTAGAAATTAGCGCTCAATTCAATACTGCCATTAAAAAAAAGCCACCTTTAGTACTGTTCATCTGTCATAGTGTGTCTCTTCCACCTCTCTCCTCTCTGATGCAGTAGAAGATGCTGATGGGTTTTGTCTGTGTTTCTCTTCATCTGATACATGGAAGTTAAAAATCCAGTCCCTGGCCAAAGGATGGCTCAAAGTAATGTCCCCATCTGTATAACGAAAAGGCTGATTCGTCAATATTTATGTTTGGAATCAAGAGTCTTCAGTAACCTCTTAGATGGCAGTAACTTACTGCACTGCATTCATAACAACAAGACTAAAAGTTTCAGAAGTTTTAATTCAATTATCTAACTATATTTCAAGAAAGCAGTTTTATTTTCTCTTGTCATGCAACATTGATGAAGAGATTCTACCCTATGCACTGCAGGAAGAGGAGAGAGGATTGCCATAAGAAATTGGGGGAAAAAAGCTGTTACCAATATTCGTGGATCTCTCTCTCTCTGAACAGTCGGTGTAATGTACAAGATTCCGTGTGTTTACACCAAAATTATGGCTGTTGCTAACTCTCCTGAAATCTGAAAAAAAAAAGTTGGCTTCAGGGTTTATATTTTATTTGCAAAATTAAAGAGCAAAAATCTTATTTTACAAGTAGACAGTATCACATTTTGGGTGTTCACGTGAAGGGTTTTGACTGCAGAGTTATGTCTATATCAAACAGACTTCTGCATTCTCTTTAAAATTTTTAAGAAATTAAATCAAAACTGGAAATAAAAGAACTGATTGCTTTTTAAAGGCCTTTCTCATTGTCAAACAAACTATATAAAGCTGTTATAATCAGTTCTTCTTTTCACAGTTACTCTATTTTTCTCTTGGGAAGAAGTGGGAGAAATGATTGATAGAGAGCTATAGCATTTTCCTAATGTAATCATGAACCAATGGGCTCTAGTGAGCAGTGTACATTACTAGGAGCTAGGAAATTCTAATCCTGGCTCTTCCCACTGATTCACCATATGGCCTTGAGCAAGTTATTTGGCCTCCATATCTCTGTTGTCCTGTCTGTAAAATGGGGGTGATACTTACCACACAGGTTCAGTTAGTTTTATATAGTGCCATGAAAATAGTAAGTAACAATGTTGTTATTACTGCTGTTTTTTTTTCTGGCACTAAACTTGTAGATTTCTAAATACTGCCACTCACCCTGAGCCTGGGAAGAAAATAAGCAAATAAGTCCTTTTATCTGTGACTGGCTTCAGAAGGATGCATTTTCTCTTAACACACCATAGTTATGGTGGTCTTCTGGCTCATGGATGAATGCAAAGAAGTGGTGATCATGCTATGTGTTCATGGCTGTGTAGGTATATAAAGGTTCAAAATTCACTTAGCCATTCTAGTTTCGGTAATCAAGTTTTAAAGATGCTCTTGCCTTGTCCTATTTATGTTTTAATAATGGTAAGTGGAAAGATTCCACTGATGGAAATGCTACTGTATCTATTCTCATTAGTGATGCTGACTTGTGACAGTCCAGAAGCTATAATGCATACAGTAGTCATGTTGCAGCTGGTCTCCAATTGGTCATGTGTAAATCACTTTCTCCAGAGCAGTTGTCTTCATTTTAGAAGCAGGATCTAACTGCTAAGACAAGTGACCGTTTAAGTGATTGTCACATAGGTTATGGTTTACATGCATTCTGGTTGAAATTCATCTCTGTGGTGACGGACAGCACAAGTGGGAGTTCAGCGTGGTTAAGTGGTGTCCTCTGTACAAAGGTGAATTTTTCTCTCCAGTGCATGCTGTATGAGCAGTGCCTTCTGTGACTCTACAAGTCTGTTGTGTTTGCAAGGCAAAGAGAAGCTTTTGTCATAAGATTCTTGAATTAAACTGTGTTCAAAGACCAAGGTGACAGGAGTCTTGTAAATTTGGAACTCTGAACTAATCTTAAGTTAACGTTGAACACTTTACATTTCCCATTTGAAGACCTACAGCTTGACCTGCGTGCACTTGAGTGTACACTGACAATGGCAGATTCTCCTTGTTATAAGGAGGCACTCATTAATTTTTTGTACGGGGAATTTCCCTTTTTTTGTAACCATTTTTTTTTTGTTGGCAAAGTTTAAATTAAAGTTTTAATCTCTGAAATTGTCTGTCTGTTTTGCTAAATCACATTTAAGTTTTCTGCAAGTTTTTGATTTTTCTCTGAAGAGCCTGTAAGAAACTCTGTTTTATGCCATCTCTCATCCTTAATCAAAAGCCTCATGAGAGTGACCTACTTTTTGGATCTTATCTGTTATAGTTTTCCATAGTGCCTGTCTCCACTGGTTTCAACCGTCTGCTGCATCCCTCTGTTCCTTGTGCTTGTGTAATTTCATGCTTCTCTTTTGCTCACCTGTTTGCTTTTTCAGGATCCCCTTCTCCTTGTTCTTCCTTCTTTGGGAATTTCTTATGCATACACTCTGAAAGCCCCTTTTCCCATTCAAGCCTTCTCTTTGGGTGACTTGAATTCAAATCTAGGGACTCAGGTTTGACCCTTACATGGTTAACTCCCTTTGTCGGTCTCTTCTATATCCCCGCTTTGATATCTAAATTCATTCTGTCAAAAACTGTTCTAGCTGCTACCCTCTCTAGGATGAGTGACTAGTCTGTTAGCTACGTTCATAACCTCATCTTTATTGAGTTAGCACAGAGGCCCCAGTTGAGATAACAGATGTGTTGTGCAAACATATTGGCTGTGTCTACACTGCACCCCTTTTCCGGAAAAGGGATGCAGATTAGACACTTTGGAATAGGCAAATCCGCAGGGGATTTAAATATCCCCCGCGGCATTTGCATTAACATGGCTGCCGCTTTTTTCCGGCTTGGGGATAAGCCGGAGAAAAGCGCCAGTCTAAACGTGATTCTCCGGAAAATAAACCCTTTTCCGGAGGATCTTTTATTCCTACTTGCCGGAAAAAAGCGGCAGCCATGTTAATGCAAATTTCGCGGGGGATATTTAAATCCCCCGCGGATTTGCCTATTCCAAAGTGTCTAATCTGCATCCCTTTTCCGGAAAAGGGGTGCAGTGTAGACACTGCCCTTGGGTGTAGGAATGTGGAGGAGTAGTCGAGTAGTCAACTACCCGATAGTACTACTTGATAAGCAGGAGCTTATCGACTATTCAGTCACCACCACCCCCTGCCTCCCCCCGCTCTGCGCTCTTAGAGGGACAGAGAGGAGACAGACAAGCAGACAGAGTGGCAGTGTGAGGGTTGTCCTGAGACCCAGCGAGAGACCAGAGAATGAGCCAGCTCCTCTCTGTCCCTTTACGAGTGCAGAGCAGCAGCCGGGAATTGTGCTCAGATGCAGCCTGAGCTGGAAGTGAGCGCTTAAAGCGCCCTTCCTTAACGACTAGTCGAGTAGCCAATGAAAATTCCATCGACTTCTCAACTAGTATATTAATTGATACTTATCCTTAATTGGGTGTTGGCTGGACCAGAAACTGTTTCCTATTATAAAGACAAGAGGGGAAACTGAAGCACTGATTAGGGGAAGAGCCATTCTAGTGCCCTGTTTGGTAGGACACTCTGCCTTTTCTCCCTCAAGAGCCAAGCTGTCACTTAATCCAGATTTATTTTGCTCTGTGTCTTTGTGTCCTTTGCCCTTGTTTCTTGTTAAATCAGCTGGTTCCTGATCTGTTAGGGTGCATCTACACAGCACCAAATTTTGAAATAATGTGCTATTTCGAGACATCCCTTGATCCTCGTGGAATGAGGGTTACAGGGATGCCGGAATAGTATGCCCATTATTTTGAAATATTTTTCAAAATAACGGGTGCGTTTCAAAGAGGCAGGATAAATAGCCCCGCTCTCTAGACGAACCCTTAGAGATGATTGGGAAAGCCTTGACAAAGAGGGTGGAAACTGATTAAAAACTTCATCCCATTTTTTTTTAAGCAGGGCCAATGACACCCTTCTTTGTGGTCCTCGTTCTTTCTCCTCCCACTCATCTGTTCCTACTGCTGCTAGTTAGACTCTATTAATCTCTTGCTGCTCACTCACTTTCTTCTTTTGAGTCAAGCTCGTCATCCTCCAGGGCTCTTCAGTAATAACCCTCGCCTATTTCTCTGCTCGCAGTATAATCTGTAAGTGGCATTCTCATTGCGAATGATTTGCTGAGAAACTAGACTGATCACGTTTTGCATTGCTACTACCTAATCATTATAATAATGCAAATTTGTAATTCACATGGGTGACATTTTTGCCTTCCGGGTGAGCTTTCCCCCTGCATTGCAGGCTGATAAGCAGCTTGCTACAGGATTATACCAGTGAGAATTTACTTCATTTTGTTACGGGGCAAGAAAGAAAGAGAATGAAGAAGATTGGCCATAAGGGTCTCCAGAGATCTGTATTAATTTTCAGCTTCTACAACAGACTTCCTGTGTGACCTTCAGCAAATAACTTGATCTTACTGTACCTCAATGTCTCATCTGTAAAATGGAGATAATACAGTTTTTCTCCAGCTCTTAGTCTTGTGTAATCATGGGGCAGGGACTGTCCCTTACTAGGCAGTTATATGGTGCATAGTATAATAGAGCCCTAATCTCAGTTGAGATGGAATGAAAGTTTTTAATCAGTTTCCATCCCTTTCCACACTAGTGCCATAATGGAATAAACAGTTCTCTGTTCGTTACATTTGATCAACCAGTGTCATAGGTCAGTGGTTCTCAAAGTGATCTGTGACCATCTTGCAAATAACCTGAGTTAGTGCTCCAGTCTCTCCCCTACCCCATGAGGCTGGAGCGTCAGCTCCCCACTGCAGGGGGAAGAGACTCTCAGGCTGGATCCAGCTTGCGGGATGAGGAAGCGGCTTAGTGTGCTGTCGCTCCCCTTCCTCTTGGCTTAGGGGAACAGTAGCATAGGAAACTGCTCTCCTGGAGGCTTTCCCTGCTGCTCTCATTGGCCGGAACCACAGCTAATGGGAGCAGTGGGGGGGTATGGAGCCAGGTAAACCTGAGGGGCTGATTATTTCAAAATAATAACTCCTGCTCATCATGAGGAATAACACTTACTTCAAAATAGCGGTAGAGTGGTCACTCGGCTGCTGCTATTTTGGGATAACTACTCCCCAGAGTCATTCAAAGTAATCGCTCCCCAGTGCTTCCTGGTTCTCTAAGTCAAGGTAGCACGTCCACAACAATGGAGCCTGTCTCTGACTAATTTGGAGGCTCTCCCATAGTGGGGGCCTTCTGTTTTGATTTTGTTATTTTGGAGTTATTTCAAATTTAGTTATTTTGAAATAATTTCCTGTAGAAATGTAGACATGCCCCAATATAGCTACGGTCCACAGGCTTCCACTAGGCAGGCCCAAACTAAGACTCCCAGAGCTAGGGAGCACAGCATTCTCAGGACTGGAAATCCCAGCTGTGGAGTTCTTTACCAAAGTAGTTGTAGTTGTCTGGCAGCCTCTGGCGGGTATTGGGGCAAATCCCCAGTGTAGACAACTTCATCAATTGAGACACAAATTCCCTCCTCATTCATCCATAAAAGTCCCCCAATTCTCATGTGTATTTTGCATCCGCCAATACAAGATGGAAAGTCAATAGAAACGTGAAAAGTTAGCTGTTAAATCATACCCTTAAAAATGCTATTCAACCTTGCTCAGCAAGGTACTAATAGCACGGAGGGGGGAAATCCTATATATGTGGCATGGTGAAATAGCATTTGAAGGTCTAGTAAATCTCAGTACCACAGTCTAATCTTCTGAAACCAGGCAGATAATAAGAGGCACTACGGTTTTATTTTTCGGTCGAGTAACTAAATGGCTAGGGTGTGTTCCAGCTGGATGAGGACCCTATAATGCAATGTCTGAAAAACAGCTCTATATCTGCCATTAGATCACACTTCATTGGTAACCGAATAATTACTATATAATTTAATGCCAATGCAAACAAAATAAGCTAATGTGTTTGTTCCCCTATAGATCATTTTGTCCTTTAACTGTAACTCTACTAGTTCTTAAAAATCATCATGTAGCTCTTTGTGTTCCCTTGTCACTTTTACGTTATCTCCAAAGCAGGATATGAAAAAATTCAAAAACTGTCAAAACCTGTACCATATAAGTAAAGATTAAATAACTGGCCAAATTCCACTTTCCGTTCAGTCATGGACCATGGGCTGAGATTATAAATTCAGGACTCCACAGCCCCCTCCATCCACAAAAGCACATCTCTAATGTCAGCGGACAGACTAAGGTTAGAATTTGACCATTCCTGAGGTAATGAAATGTTTACTCTTACTGTATTTATGAAGCACTGTAGTATCAATTTCTGTATTATTCCTAGGGAAAATATGCCCCTCCATCTTGGGCCACTGCTGTTTTTTTACCTCTCTTGCTCTTCCTTCTCTGCCTTGTTCAGTTTCTTCCACCTCTTTTATGTGGCTTGTGTTCTAGGCTCTACAAAACAATTCCAAGTTTTAAACAACAAACACACCTCCAATAAACTGATTTTAGGGTGTGATCATGTTTCAGTTCCTGAGAACTGTGCAATAAATGGGGATAGCCTAAGTCTCCATAACAATGTGCTTAGTGACAGAGAACCATATTTCATGTCAGTTTAGATGCTTAAAAGTCCTTGAAAGCAAATTCCACCTAAAAATGGTAGTTTGGAAATAAAGCTGCACAGTGTATTGCCATGGACCCTTCTGTGATGAGGCACTGTGATGCACCATGGCGATAGCAGAAACACAACTGCATCACAGAGCTTCAGGAAGATGCTAGTGATGCATCGACTGCTTTCCTCTTATACACTGTAAAATTCCTGCTTTTGAGATTTGAAAGGTTTGAAGTACTGCCAAGGTTCGCATTTAGCACAACAACGTAAGAATGGCCATTTTGGGTCAGACCAATGGTCCACCTAGCCTAGTATCCTGACTTCTGACAGTGGCTGATGCCAGTGCTTTGGAGGGAATGAACAGAACAGGCAATCCTCAACTGACCCATTGCCTTTCATCTACTCCAGGCTTCTGGCAAACAGAGGGTAGAGACACTTGGGGCACTTAGGTCAAGTACCAAAAGTAAAAAAAAAAGCTTATTTTGGATTTTCACAAGCAAAACTTCCATATCAGATGAAAGTCTATGACTCTGTATAGGATTTTACTAGAGATTCCCATAGTCAGGTCCACTGATTGGGGGAGGGAAGCGAAAGGGGGCAATTACCTAGGGGCCTGGGCAATTTAAAACAGCCTGGGGACCCTGGATGCTGCCAGTATCAGTGCAGCGAGGCTATGGCCCAGCCTTGCTCTGTGTCGCTCCTGAAAGCGGCTGCCACATCCCTGCAGCCCCAGGGGGATGTTTCTCTGTGCACTGCCCCCTACCCTAAGTGCCAACTCAGCAGCTCCCATTGGCTGGTAACTGCAGCCAATGAAAGTTGTGGGGCAGTGTCTAGGGTTAGTGGTGCACATCCCCCACCTAGGAGCTGCTGCAAATGGGGTATACTGGATGCTTTTGGGAGCTGCTGAAGGTAAGCACTGCCCCTGTCCCACCTTCTCTCATAGCCCAACTTCCTGCCCCAGTCTAGAGCCTATGCCCTGCACCCACCCTCCTCTTCAGAGCCTGACTCCTCTTCCCTCCTCCATCCAAACTCCCTGCCAGAGCCTGTACCCTGCATCCCCACTCACACTCCGTATGCTAGCCTTGTGAAAGTGAGTGAGGGTGGAGGAGAGTGAGTGATGGAGGGAGGGCTGATAGTGTGAGCAGGTGGCAGGGCCTTGGAGAAGGAACAGGATGGGTGTGGTCTAAGGGGAGGAGGCAGGGCAGGGACGAGGCAGGGTCTTTGCGTCTGCAAGATTAGTTAGACATTTGGCCACTCTTATCAGGTGGGCACATAGAAGCATTGACTATACTGGAAGGCTACGTCTAGACTGGCATGATTTTTGGAAAAGAGCGTCTAGATTGGCACGGATGCTTTTCTGCAAAAGCACTTTTTGCGGAAAAGCGTCCGTGCCAATCTAGACGCACTTTTGCGCAAAAAATCCCCGATCGCCATTTTAGCCATCGGGGCTTTTGTGCGCAAAACAGTACCTGTGCTGTCTACACTGGCCCTCTTGCGCAAATGATTTGCGCAAGAGGGCTTTTGCCCAAATGGGAGCAGCATAGTATTTCCGCAAGAACACTGACAATCTTACATGAGATCGTCAGTGTTCTTGCGGAAATTCAAGTGGCCAGTGTAGACAGCTGGCAAGTTTTTCCGCAAAATCATCTGCTTTTGCGGAAAAACTTGCCAGTCTAGACACAGCCGAAGAGTGCACCTAGCAGTGGAGTTGGCAGCTTGCTGGGCACCAGCTAGTGCAGGAGCAGTACTGCCCAAATGTCAAGCAGACCACGTCTATGTGGATGTGGCTAGTGAGTGCGTGGGGCCCAGTGACTGTTCTCACCCATGGCCCAAAATTGCTGTTGGTGTGTTTGGCCATAGTAGAGTGGCATAGTGTGTCATGTCACAGAGAGGCCAACAGCAGATGTTTCAAAGGTGTGAACTGCTTTTCATCACTAAATTCAGCAGCTACCTCTGTTCAATACTAAACCATCAGAGGTTTTGGATTGATTTCTTCTCATTCAAAGTAGGCATTTAATTGAAGTCCTTGGTTAGGCAAAGCACCCATTGACTTCAACAATGATGTTTTCAGGAGCTGAAACATTTTTTAAGTCACTGGGTGCTTTGCCTAAGCAAGGACTTGAAACTTTGGGGTCAAATCTTCAACCGGTGCAACTCCCTGCTAGAGGATTTTGTGAAGACCAGGACTTTTAACAGGATTCAAAGAAGAGCTAGATAAATTCATGGAGGATAGGTCCATCAATGGCTATTAGCCAGGATGGGCAGGAACGGTGTCCATAGCCTCTTTTTGTCAGAGGCTGGGAATGGGTGACAGGGGTAGGATCACTGAATGATTACCTGTTCAATTCATTCTCTCTAGGGCATGTGGCATTGGCCACTGTCAGGAGACAGGATACTCACCCCATATCGCCAATTCTTATGTTCCTCCTGCCCATCTCCCCATCCTTCAGTAAAAGGTTAAAGTTCGTTTTGCTGTTTAAAGCTCTGATGCAGTGAATTTTGAAACAAGGAAAGAAAACGAGATTACTTACCTGTAACTGGAGATTCCATTTTCCACTGAGGGTCCACATGCCCTGCATCTGGAGCCAGAGAATTTGAAAGTCGTAGTGTCCATTGTCCCCATATTCATCCTTGCTCTGCCTCATAGTTTTGCCCGAGGCAATAAAGAGCAGGGTGGACAAACTGTGCCCTCCAGTTCTGCTGCAGAATCTTGGATATAAAGGCTGGCTGCCCTAATATGTCAGGAAGCAGTACACCATGCAAGGCAGCTGTCCTTGATACATGCACCCTCACGTAATGGGCTCTGTCTCCAAGAGGTGGGGGCAGTTCCAATAACCAATAGCAGAGAGTAATGTACCTGGAAGTCACTTGGAGATTCCCTGTGTGGAAATGGTCTGACCTTTAATTTATTCAGCTATAGTGATAAACACTCTAGATAGATGACTTCCTAAGTGGTCTTGTCTTCCGCAGGTAGAAGACCAAGGCAATGTGGACATTGAGGGACTAAATGTGCTTCTCCTCTGCCAAGATATGAAGCTTCAGAAAGAACATAGATAGGTGTATAGGTCGATTGTGATGAAAGTGTGCTACCACCTTCAGTAGAAACTCGGGGTGTAGATGGCAGAACACTTTGTTCACTATGAAATGTGGTAAACGGAGACTCCACCATCATAGCCTCCAATTCTCCTACCCTTCTCGCAGACATAACAGGTACCAGGAAGGCAATCTTCATAGAAAGGGAGCATGAAACCAGAGTTTAGAAGGGCAATTTCATTAATGTCAAGAGAACAATGCTGAGATTCCATTGGAGAGTAAGAGGTAGAACAGGTGGCTACATTTTAAGGAGATTCTTCCAAAACCTGGCAGTCAATGGGTGAGTAAACACAGAATGCTGTTCCACAGGGGCAGGTATTCGTAGTAGAAAGTACGAATGGATAGAATTGAAAGTGAGCCCCGAAGTCTTCAGGGACAGAAGGTAACCTAATAGATGGGGAACATCTATGTCCTCAGGAGCAAGGCCCCACTGTGGTGCACAGGAAGTTAAATGCTTCTACTAGCAGGCTTGTTGACTCTTTCCTGGTACTTGAGCTGAGGTCTTAAAACACCAATGAACAGTCCTGTTCAAGTGAAGATGCCCATTCAAAAACCAAGCTCTGATGAGACGTGTCGGTGGGTCAGGAAGCCTGATCCTTCCACTGTGTCACACGAGCAGTTCTGGTAAATCTGGCAGTGGAAGTGGGGGATGTGCTGACAAGCAGAGAGGGTGGGTTAGGCCAAAATGGGGTGACCAGAATAGTCATGGCCCTCACCCACCCGATTTTGTGGTAGACATGCGGCAGGGAGCAGTAGTAGGGAAAAGGCATAACTTATCTGGTCTGACCAGTGTATGAGGGAACCCCCTTGAGAATGGGTGTGAGATCCTCTGTGGAGCAGTATGAGATGCACTTGTGGTTGGCCAGGGAGGCAAAAATGTCCCTGGCTGGAGTTCCCCTTTGGTTGAACATGTTGCTGATTACAGTGTTGCAAGCTCACATTCATGGTCGATGACAAATTTCCTGCTGAGAATGCCTGAAAACATGTTCTGAGTCCCTGGAAGATAGGCTGCTGGTAACAGTATCGTGCGGGCAATGCAGCAGTCCTACATCTGCAGCGCTTCTGCACAAAGTGTCAGTGACTATATGCCCCCCTTATTTGTTGATATAATCAATGGCAGTAGTAGTGTCTGACACTATGAGGCTATGATGGGAGCGAATAGATGGGAGGCCTGAATGCATAACATGTTGATGCACATCATGGATTCCCAAGTGGTCCAAGTCCCATGTGTCATGTGCTTGCCCAGGTGGGCATCCCATCCAGCAAGTGATGCATCTCTGGTGATTGTCATGTCCAGGGAGGACAGAAGGAAGGATATTCTGCTGTGGACTTGACCTGGTTCTGTCCACCATTGGAGAGAGGAGAGTACAGCAGGGGGAACTGTCTGCAGGAGGTCAATGGTATGTCACGTGGGAGAACAGACCTTCTGAAGCTACAGCTGAAGGCAGCAAAGGTGCGGACAAGCAAAGGTGGTGACACATGTGCAGGCTGGCATGTGGCCAAGGAAAAGAAGGCAAGTCCTCATTGGGACAGATGGATCGGTAACTACTTTGGCAATCAGTTCCTGCAGGATCTGAAATCTGTTCCTTCGTAGGAAGGCTCATACCGAGACCACATCAGTGGAGGCCCCAATGAATTCTAGGGACTGCGTGGGATCCAAAATCAATTTTTCAAAGCTGTGCTCATCCCCCAGGGGTAGGCGAATGAGGAATGTGGAGGTTGAGGCTCAAGCCCGTTCCCTGCTAGGAGTCCATCACTGAGATGTGGGCATATAAGTACTCTCTCCTCCCCCAAGGCTGCTACTAGAGAGAAAATTTTGGTGAAGGCCCATTGAGTGATGAGCCCAAATGGTAGGATCTTCTTCTGGAACTGCCAAGACTGACTGAGAATCTCAAGAACCTTCTGTGGGATGGATGGATGTCAATATTAAAATAGGCACATTGAGAACTGTAAACCACATGCCTTTTTCTAATCAAGTTTCATATGGTTAATTTTTTTCTCCTAAGATGATCATATAAAACTTCAGCTTGTGTATGAACCAATTGAGACAATGGAAAGTTTACCTTCTCTTTTAACTTAGTCTAAAGTAAGAGACAAAATAGGGAAGATGACAATAATGAACAGTAGGGATGTGAACGAGTAACTGGTTAACCAAGTGATGCTTACCGGGTAATGGTTAACTGGTGCTTGGGAGCAGCCCCCCACATGTGGCCTGCTGTGGATGGTGGGCTGCTCCAGCCCCTCTGGGAGCCAGCAGTCCCAAGGCAGGGTCAGGAGCTGGTGGCGGCAGCCCCACCCCAGTGCAGGGGGCCGCTCCCCCACTCAGGATCCCACTTAGTCGGTTAACTGGTTAAACGTTAGGTGAACCTAACGTTTAACCAGTTAACTGATTAATCGGGATTTTACATCCCTAATGAATAGAAGAAAGGTCTTAGCCTTAGGGGGAGTGCAGGATTCAGAACAATGAAATCCTGAAGTGTTTCTTCCCAAATCTAACATGGGAGGAGAGATTGGGGAGGGGTCAATCCTCAGAGCCTTGCTCTCTCACAGCCTGAAGGGGGGGCCACTGGAGGCCAGGAGCAGACCCCAGAGCCTAGCCCACCCCAAGCAGCCTGCAGACAGCAGCAGGGCCCTGAAGGCCAGGGTCAGCCCACAGAGCCTGGCCAGTCCCCCGGAGCATCCTCCCAAACAGGCTGCAAGATGGAGAGGGTCTCTGGATGCTGGGGGTAGCCTCTGAAGCGCTGCCTTCCCCAGACCAGCTGCAGGGCAGAGGGAGAAGAGAACTGGAGGCTGGGGTCAGCTTGCAGAGTACCCTCCACGCAACAAGCTGCAGAATGGGGATGCACTGCCCCAAGCAAGGCTCCCCCGGGAGCATCTGCAGGTTGGGGATGCCCTCCACCAAAAGGCTGCAGGCTGGGGATTGGGAGAGGGTTGGCAGCTGGAGGCTAGGGCTGACCCACAGATCCCAAACCAGCACAAACCCAGAATAATTCTCTGACAAGCTTCCTCCTCCTGAAGCAATGGAAAGCCATCTTGGCCAGATCCAGGAGACTGACAAGGAGGTCTCATAACTTTGTGGAGCCACAGATGCATGGCTACATCTACACTGCATGCTTTTTGTGCAATAACTGTTTTGTGCAAGAGTTCTTGTGCAAAAGGTCTTCCACAAGAGCATGTCCACACTGCCATGTGCTTTTGTGGAAGAGATGTGCTTTTGCACAAGAGCATCCATGGCAGTGTGGACGCTCTCTTCCACAAGAAAGCTCTGATGGCCATTTTAACCATAGAGGCTTCTTGTGCAAGAAATTCATGTTGGCTGTCTACACTGCCCTCTTGTGGAAGAGCTCTTGCGCAAGAGGGCTTATTCCTCATGGGGAGAGGAATAACTCTTCCAGAAGAAGCCTTGTTTTCCAATGCTAGACTGTAAATTTACTTGCGCAAGAACGCGCGTGCAGTGTAGACAGCCGGCAAACTTTTGCACAAGAACACCTGTTCTTGCGCAAGAAGCATGCAATGTAGACACAGCCATGGAGTGAAGGAGGCACAGAAGGCATGGGGAAAGGTTCTGGAGGAGCCAAAAGAGAGGCTGCAACCTGACACCGCTTCATATATGCATGACAGGGTCTCTCTCGTTGGAAAAGGGGCAAGTGTTGGGGAAGTCTATGAACGGTGCCAGATGCCTTATGGCTCCATAAAGGAGCCATCAGCTGATCTCTCCGGTGGCCCACTGGGATTCTTCGCTTTTCTTTGGTGACAGCAGGTCCTGCCACATAGTATCAGATTGAAAAGTGAGTAAGGAATGAGACGGGGGACTGCAGGAAGAGAAGGGAGTGTCACATGGTTAAGGCAGTTAAATGCCCCCATAGAGATTTTAATTCTAACCCTGTTTCTGCCACAGAATTCCTACATGATCCTGGGCAGGTGACTTAAAACACTTTTCATAGCTGGGAACTAATTTTGTGGTGTTCGTTTTCTGGGTACCTGACTTGAGATTCTGGGGTCTGCTTTGCAAAAGTGCTGAGCATTCACAGCTGCAGCTGATGTCAGAGGAAGCTCTATATTGAATATAAGTACTATATAATGCTAGGTACTCTTACAAATCAGGTTCTATGCAACTCAGATTGGGCATCCTAAACTATAAGAAACTTTTGACCTTAATCTCTGTGTCTCAGCTCCCCACCTGTGGGATACTACCTCATCTCACAAGGGTATTGTGAATATATTCATTAATATTTGTAAAGCAAGAGATACTAAGGTGGTGATTGCCAGAAAAAAGCCCATGAGGAAATTCACAGTAGGGGTTGAATAGTTTGCAGCAAAAAAAATCTAAGACCACACATTGAACAGTTAGGGAAAAACAAAATATTGAATAGCTGGTCATTCAGTTAGCACCATCTATCCTGTGCACTGAATAAGATTCAATGGAAAAATGTGATCATGTAATTACAGACTATATCATAATGTGTATGCACAAAAGGGCAGATTTAAGATTGCCCAGGCAATCTAAATTCTGGCATCTCCTCCCTTTTTAATCTCAGAGGGGTAGCTGTATTATTCCGTAACTTTAAAAACAGCAAGCAGCCCTGTGGCACCTGAAAGACTAATAAATATATTATATTTGGAGCTTTTGTGGGTAAATCCGACTTCCATCAGATGAGTTGGAGTGGAAATGGAATGGAAATTTCCACGCCAACTCATCTGATGAAGAGAGTTTTATCCATTAAATCTATTTGTTAGTCTCAAAGGTGCCATGGGACTGTTCTATTGTTAGTGTTTGCCTTGGCGGTCTTAATAATGTTCTGTTAACATAATTAAAGCAGAAGTCTGAGATTCATGGTGTTCATATTCTTTCCATCCTAAAGGCCAGCTCCTAAATTGGTGTAAATCAGTATAGCTTCTTATAAGTCCATGGAGCTACTTTAGTTCACGCCAGCAGTGGATCTGGCCCACAAAGCTTGCTATAACCCAAGGCTCTATAACCCAAAGCTGATGATAATCTGAAGGAATAAACAATGGAGAAAGTGTCGGATTTGTGCCCCACAGAGACAAACTTGGACCTTAACTGACTGACAGACCTAGACATCAGTGGACTCTTTCCATTAGACTAGTGTTTCTCAACCTTTAATAAAGTACCCCTTTAAAAAAAAAAAAGTACCCCCCGTACCTACAGTTTTCAGACACACAAATTTTTTTTCTACCATTGCAACATATTTGTTTAAACAACTTAATCGTAGCCTGGGTGGGCGATGAAATTTTTGGGTGTAAAAAGTACAAAAATAATAAAGCATTGTAAAACTTAAAACAAAAATATTGTTTTCTCCAAATTTCAGTTGTGTTGATGTACCCCTCCAGACTCCTCTCGAGTACCCCTAAGGGTACTCATACCACTAGTTGAGAAACACTGCATTAGACTGTAATGAGCTGGCCCTAGTCCAACATCCCAAATCCAAGCACTCCCTGAAGATTATTTTAGCACATCTGCTATTCCTATTGCAGGCTGATATTTATCATCTGACAGAAATGTATTCAGGCCTTCATTATGAACTAAACAATTGCTTGTTTGTTTTTAAAGAGCTTGATTGGAGAATCTCCTTTGTAATCTTGCTCAGCCATCCATGTGGGCAGTAAAGCAGTTTCTTGTGTTGAACAGGGATATCCAAGAAATCCATTTTAAGCTAAAAAGGAAACCAGAGCAGATTTTTCCTTTTAATACCTTAAAACATAAGAATGGCCATACTGGGTCAGTCCAAAGGTCCATCTAGCCCAGTATTCTGTCTTCTGATAGAGGCCAATGCCAGGTACTTCTGAGGGAATTAACAGTGATCTATCCCGTTGTACACTCCCAGCTTCTGGCAGAGAGAGAATATGGGCACCATTCCTGCCCATCCTAGCTAATAGCTATTGATCAACCTATCCTCCATTAATTTACCTAGCTCTTTTTTGAATCCTTAATCTTGGCCATCACAACATCCTCTGGCAAAGAGTTCCACACATTGTACATTGTGTGAAGTTTCAAGAGTTTAAAAATTTTTAGAGTTTGACAAGGTATTTTAATTTGCCTGTAACATGCCCACAAAAGAGCCAGCAACCCACCATTAACAACTAACCATGCAACAACAAATTAAAGGACCTGATGTTGCTATTAGCACTTGCTATCTGTATTGTGGTAGTATTTACTCCTGAGGTTGTTCTTCGCCAAAAAATAAATTCTGTTCCCAAAACTTAAAAATTCTGCACACGATACATCAAAATTCTGCAAAATTTTGACAAACATTATTTGTCAAAATAACACTACATAATCACACCAGTTTCAATTATTTTGGTAATTTATTTCAAAATACCTGTCTACAAATATGTTTGCAACAATACAGACACACACAAAAATTCCCCCAGGAGTATGGAGTTAAAGAAACTCCCATGATAACCCAGTTCCTGTTTCTCTGCCTTCCTTCTCCCCGCACCAGAGCCCAGCTAAGGGGACAGACCCTCACAGTCCCTCCACCCCAGAGCCTACCTGCGAGCCCTCCCAACCAGTACACTCAAACCCCCTCCTCCTCAAAGCCCAAACATGGGACCCCGTTACCTAGATACCAGCACCCCCTCCATCCCAGAACCCAGCTGTGGAGGGCCGCTTGGCCCAGTGACCTGCACTCCCTAACTCCCAGAGCCCAGCTTATCCAGACTCCCATACCCCTCCCCACTCCAGAGATCTAATGGGAGAACAGCCTTATGCTTGGTCTCAGACATGCACAGAGTTTCCTGCATGCAGCCGTCTCCTTCCTCAGGGCATGCTGGGAACTGACGCTGCCAGGAATCCTTTAGTTCTATTTCCCTTCCCCCAGCTGTGACTTCTATGCACAAGCTGGGCTCTGCAGAGTCCAGTGGCCCTAGTGGCAGTTGGCAGCCCATTTATGTGGCGGAAAGGAAATTCAGAGTGCACAACATTAATTTCTGCAATACAGGAGTTCCTCGCGATTTGTGGAATCACTACTGGTGGTTCCGCTTATTTGCGGGACTTCTGTCCCAGACTGGGGGGTGGATGGTGGGGTCTGGGAGCCGCGGTAGAGTTTCCCGCAGCTCCCAACCCCTCTGGTGAGTTTGGGAGCCATGGGAAGCTCACCGTAAGGGCCAGGAGCCAAGGAATGCATCCACCACGAATGATGAGTGTTTCCTGTATTCTGCATTGTGCTGTGGCGCAAAAATCCCCCAGGGCTGTGGCTAGACTGGCAAGCTTTTCCACAAAATCATCTGATTTTGCGGAAAAACTTGCCAGCTGTCTACACTGGCTGTTTGAATTTCTGCAAGAACACTGACGATCGCAATCATTTGCGCAAGAGGGCGAGTGTAAACAGCACAGTACTGTTTTCCGCAAGAAAGCCCCGATCGCGAAAAAGTGCTTTTGCGGAAAAGCGTCCTGCCAATCTAGACGTGATTTTCCAAAAATGCTTTTAATGGAAATCTTTTCCGTTAAAAGCATTTTCGGAAAATCATGCCAGTGTAGACGTAGCCCAGGAGTATAGTATGTATGTATCGTATGTAAGAGCTCCAGTCATGGACTCCAACCCTAATATGGCAGGTGCTAGACAAACAGAAAGGTGGTCCTTAAATTCCCTAAAATGGTTGTAAAACTCCTACTGAAATCAATGGGAACATGAATGGTTAAAAGAAAGGAGGAACGAGCCCAAAAATCTTGTCTGCAAACACAACAGACAAAATCAAATGTCAATTTTAAGCTCCTAAGGGTATGTCTACACTACAGTGTTATTTCGAAATAGCTTATTTCAAAATAAGGTGTCTACACACAAAATGCATTTTGAAATAGCATTTTGCTATTTCGAAATAGCCCGTCCACACTGAGTGGACTCTGAATCGCATTTAAGGCTGGTCAGAACCAGTTCCAGCAGGGCATCAGGTCAGGACTTACTGGCTATGTCTACACTGGCATGATCTTGCGCAATAACTCTTTTGCGGAAGATTTTTTGTGCAAAAACTCTTCCAGAAGAGAGTGCGTTTGCGCAAGAGATGTGCTTTTGCACAAAAGCAGCCATGCCAGTGTAGATGCTCTCTTGCATAAGAAAGCTCTGATGGCCATTTTAACAATAGGGCTTTCTTGTGCAAGAAATTCATATTGCCTGTCTACACTGGCCTCTTGCGCAAGAACAGTTGTGCAAGAGGGCTTATTCCTGAGTGGGTGCATCATAGTTCTTGTGCAAGAAGCACTGATTTCACACATTAGAACTTCAGTGTTCTTGCGCAAGAACTCCCCACCAGTGTAGACAGGCAGAATGTTTTTGTGCAAAAGCGGCCGCTTTGGCGCAAGATCACGCCAATGTAGACACAGCCACTGTGTGAGGCTTCTGCCTGAGGCTATCTGAGGTCTGTGCTTAAAGGGACCCCCCCCAGACAGCCAGTTTTCAGGTTTCCCTGCTTGCTTGTCTACCTCGATGAGGGACAGCAAAGCACTTTGTCTCTGCGTGCTCTGGTTGCCCTGACTCAGGACACCACAGCACTCTGCAACAAGGAGCCAAAGCTGCCCCATGGCACTCTGGTGCTTCTCTTGGATGCATTGCTGTGAGCCTGGCTGCACTTTCTGCAGGCTGCCATCTGGGAGGTCCATCGGGGGACTGTCAGTATCCAGAAGGCCCTGTGGGAGAGCTTCCACCCTGAGGAGCAGTAAAAGCCTCCCTGGTCTGCCCCACAGGGGGCTTGTGCCTCATTCCCCCCCTCACGTCCTTCCACTTACCCTTCCCTAACCCCCCTTCCTGAAGTCAAATAAAATACACTATTTTCATGAACATAAACTCTCTTTATTTAACAAAACTGGGGGAGAGGGGAGGGAATGAAACTCTGGTGAGACCGGGGAAAGGAGGCAGGAGAGGGGAGAAGAGAGGGTAGGAGAGGGTAGGGGAAAGAAAGAGGAAGAAGGGGGAGGGGAAGCTCAGGACTCAGGGTTGGGGGTCTCGCCGGACCAACTTGATTGTCAGGAGAACCTGCTCCTGGGTTCGCACGTGGCCTTTGGTGGCCAGGCTGGCAGCTATCCTGCCATAGACGGCCACATTCCTTTGTCTAGTGCAGAGATCCAGGACGTTGGGAGCATCCCCCCCAAACCTGAACAAGGTCCATGATCTCCACCCTGGACCAGGAAGGTGTCCACCTTCTCCAGGCCCTGGCAGGCTTCTGGGAGCTGGCAGACTGCTCCTGGGGAGCAGTGGAGGGCTGGCTGCCAGTGGCTTGCTGGCTCATGTTTTGGGGCCACTGTGTCAGGGGCAGTGACTGCTGGCTCTGGGCTGGCAGGCTTGGAGCTGGCACAAGCACTGTGGCCAGAGTCAACCCCTTTAAGGGCTCCGGGGGGGGGGGGGGGCGGTAGGGGGGAAGGAGAGAAGTGTTCTTGTTTGAGACTGGAGTGGCTACCAGGGCACCCTGGGAAGGCTGGAGGCCCCCTATTTTGAAATAAGTGTCTACACTGCACTTATTTTGAAATAGCTATTTCAAATTTGGCATTATTCCTTGTAGAATGAGGTTTACCACATTTGAAATAAGCCCTCCGCTATTTCGAATTTATTTCAAAATAGCAGTTTGTCTGTGTAGATGCTAGGAAAGTTATTTCAAAGTAAGGGCTGTTACTTCGAAATAACTTTGCTGTGTAGACATACCCTTTGATAGTAACTACTTAGGGTACGTCTACACTGCCACCCTAGTTCGAACTAGGGTGGCTAATGTAGGCAATCGAAGTTGCAAATGAAGCCCGGGATTTAAATATCCCGGGCTTCATTTGCATCTTGCCGGGTGCCGCCATTTTTAAATCCCCCTTGTGCGGACTCCGTGCCCGCGGCTACACGCGGCACGGAGTAGGTAGTTTGAATTAGGCTCTCTAATTTGAACTACCGTTACACCTCATTCAGAGTCTGCACTAAGGGGGATTTAAAAATGGCGGCACCTGGCAAGATGCAAATGAAGCCCGGGATATTTAAATCCCGGAGTTCATTTGCAACTTCGATTGCCTTCATTAACCTCCCTAGTTCGAACTAGGGTGGCAGTGTAGACATACCCAAACAGTGCAAAATGGCAGTTGAAAGTATCAGCGTCCTCTCAGAAAAACAGAACCATTAGCAGTAGAAACTAATTTTGCTTATAATTTCCAGCCTAGCTGTGTGCAATTCATCTCTAATATGCCATTGCTGCAGTATCTATGAGCTCAAAAATACCCACTGGAGTCAATGTAAATTTTGGCATTGACTGCAAAGGGAGCAAGTAAGCTCTAAGCCAAGTTGCTATAGAAAGACTACACTGCACAATCTTTACTCTCACATTAGTTAATTTACACATTTAGCTCACCAACAGCAAAGTAAGCATTGAACAAACTAGACAAATGCAAACAAAGGGAAAATGGAATTTACTTCTCAAACCATGCGTCCCTTTCAACAATGAACTAAACAACCTTGTTATAAGAAAGCTAGCTTTAAGTGGCTCCATTTAAACCTCAGTTACTCCAGCGCCATTGAGATGGCTACTCTTAAAGATGGCTAGTCACAACTAATAGGACATTTAGGCCCCATTCACTGCAGAGATTTAAAAATAAAGGAAGGAAAAAGTTACAAAATGTTGTCTTTGTTTTATTGAGTTACAACAAATGAGCAACAAGTTAGAAAAGTTGATTTTATTTCAATTCCCTAGAATTATTTTTGTGCAATGTACTAAAATATGGATAAGTCTCCAAAAGACATCTAGTCAGATTGCAACATTTTCACCAGTTCTCTTTCATGCGTGCTTGTTCATACTAAAAATAAAAGGTTAGGGTTATTTGTAAAAAGTGCACTCAGGAATCTAGAACTCATCTAACAATTTAGTGGCAAGGGTTAAAGAGAAATCCATGTTGTGCACAACAACATCTAAAGCTGAAGGGCAGACAAAAATATAGTCCATCTTTGTACCGACTAAAGAAATAAAAACAAGTTCATTTACGAAGAATCTTCATTTCCCCATTGTCACCCCTTCTTGGGGATGTAATGCATGTAAAAAAGAAACAAAAGGTGCTCAAATAAGACAGAGACATGCTATTAAGGTCTTCAGAGGTCTGTTGCTCTAGTTGGTATTTGCAGGTTGGGTAAGGGTAAGATACAGCAGTTGGAAAGGAGATTTGCCCTTCCATAGCACAGAAATGCGGAGAGTTAAATAGTTTAGCCAATAGCGGGCAAGTTTTTTTTTTTTTTTTTTTTTTTTAATAAAGAAAGCTGAATAAGCAACAATACCACAAACCCCTTGATGCATCTGGCAGGCTTAAATGTAAACCATCATTGTGGGGAGAGGGAGAATCCAGAATCAGCTAGTGATGCACCACATTGAAAAGAGTCCGAATTTTTAATATTTTAAAACTGAAGCAGATATAGTGGTTACTAATTCTAAAAACAAAAGAACTCCAAACTTTGCAACAGTATGATCTGAAAATTAACTTGCACCAATGAAAAAGGTAACAAAATTCCCACATTGTACAAATCCGTTCCAGTAGAGGAAGAAGGTGAGAGGAAGGGAAAGTAGGGAGAAACTTATGTACAATGACCCTTTCTTCTTTAATGCAGTAGTAGCACTTTGGCACTATGAATAACTCGGTCATCAATGCTCCATGCTATTTTTCACTGTGCCTCTGCAAGCGTGGTTTGACTCAGAGCTGCAACTCATTAGTTATCTTGTCCCAAGTAGGAAAACAGACGGTTATCCTATTTTCAGAGACAGATTTCCTCCTTGATTATCACAACAGCATGACTGGCATCCCTACAAAAAGAGAGAGAGAGAAATATTTGATTTTTTAATAGATGAGCAGACATTAGCCCTGTCTAAGTACCTTCACATTTTTAAAGAGAAAACAGTTTCTTGCCACTTTAACCAGAAAGGACACTCTCTAAATGACTTAGCCACCTGCATTCTGCTACAAAGACCTTTTACATCTGCACTTGAAAGGGAATCCTCTGAACTGTCATTCATGTTAAAATTCGACACTTGCCAACAAGGACTTAACAAGAATTTGAACTATCTCACCCATTACCAAGACAGTTTCCCCAATTATCACCTGTAATACCATTAACTCACAAACATCCCACTCTCCCTACCTTTAATATCATCAATTCACAGACACTTACCTTCATTCCTCCCCCTTCCCCCCCGCCCCCCGCATTCCCCTTCTGTTCTGCAATGTGATTTGTCCTTTTCATATTTGTTCATTTTTTTTAATTGTATCCTTTGGTATATATGGTTGTGACTACTTTCTTCCACTATTTGATCTGAGGAAGTGGGTCTGGCCCACGAAAGCTCATCATCTAATAAACCATCTTGTTAGTCTTTAAAGTGCTACATTGTCCTGCATTTTGCTTCACATTTTTAGTGATATGTTTTTATATTAACTGTACTTTGAGGCCTTTTGAAGAGTGTGCCAGAGTTTTTCAATTTACAGAGCATTTAAGAGATATAGATTTCTATTGCTAACATAAAACGGACCTGATTCTGCAGTGAATCTGTATGATTTAGCAGGGCCTGATTCTTCACTCCCTTGTACCTTGTGTAGCCAATGATGCTTCTGTGAAGTGGGTATAATATTCCACTATTATTCTGCACAGGTGTCAATGATTACACAAAGTGCCAGGTAGTGAAGAATCAGGCCTTTCCGTGTTACATAATTTCAGGGCTACCCACGCTTGCTGGCTTTTCTGTGGTTTATTGGCTCCAGCTATAGGGCCGAAGCCCCGAGTGCCAGCAGCTCCCCTCCCCGACTGTGATGCTGAAGCCCTGAGCACTGGGAGCTCCTCTCCCCCACCACCGCTGCAAGGAAATATGGGATAATATACTTGTTTTTTTTTAAAGTTAGGATGTCGGAAGGAAGGCTTAAATAAGAGACTGTCCTGGTAAAAACGGGACAGATGGTCACCCTAACTATACTAAAAGACACCCCGAGTTCTCATGGCATTGTGGATGGGAATGTACTGGACCAGTTTACAAGGAGGTTATTACAATAGAGGTTTGTTTTCAAATATGAAAATTAGTGAAATGGTGAGTCTGGATGAAAGTGCAAACATCTGTTTACTCTGAACTGAGGTTGAGTAGTGGCTAATAGGCAGAGTTTTCAAAACCTATTGTACACCATTGTGTGAAAGCATGTTTAAAAACGTTGTGCTAGTCATTCATTACAGACCTTTTGCTAACATTGCTAATTAGTCTGTTATTTTCTGTTATTCATCATTCAGGACACAGGGCAAACCAGCCTATTAATGTGAAATGCTGCACATGCATTTGTGGTAAAAAATTTCCCAGGCCCGTTTGTCTTTGTTCAGCAAAACTCCCATTGAAATCATTGGGAATTTGCAATTGTTGTATTAGGCCGAGTTGTTTCATCTCTTTAGATTAAAGATTTACATCCTGCTTCTGAGAAGCACTGAGTGCCAAAAGCCCCACTGAGTGCAGAGGGAGTTGTAAATACTCAGCATCTCAGGATCAAATCCACGGAGCATTCTCAACCATGTTGGGTTCACCCAGCCTTTTCTGAGGTCAGTCTCGATTTTAGCAGGAACAGGATCAAGCACTTGGGGCAGTCCTTATCCCAATAGGCAATGATATCAAAAGCAGATGACTTTTAGGATATAGCCCTAAATCACTAAAGAACTGAAAACTTGAATAAAAAGGGAGGGAAACCCCAATACTGCAACTATCATTTTACCAAACCAATCACCCAGCTAGGACCAGGCCAGGCTATGTGACAGGCTGAGTGTGTTCAACTTTCTCATTGAAGTTGAAGCTGAGGGAGCCAGCAGGCACCATGAAGTACAGGGTCTTAATGCACAGAGTGATTTTGCACATTTGGCAAACAGTCAGAAACTTCTTGGATACACTTCCCAGGTTGCCTTTGGTAAATTTCTGCAAAGCACCACTCTGTGCCAGACTCATTTGCAAAGCAAAGAACACTGTGGCACACCTCTGCAGTGAGGGAGTGGATAAAACTGTGGTGGAGAAGTGGATTGCCTAGAACAAAGAAGGCACATGGAAGCATATCAGCAGAGGAGGAATAAGAGCCTCATAGTGGATGGAAACAGCTCTAAATAGGATGCCAACTGCCAGAAAAGGAAGAAACCACATCTTTGTACTGGTGGTCTTTGAAAGTAAAAAGCCTGCTTTGGACTGGAGAAACACTGATCTTAGGTCCGCCCCAGAGGGAGACAGCAGTGTGAAGGAAACCAGGGATAATTACTAACTTTGGTGGCAGTATCTCTTCCCATTCCCATATCTGCCCACATTTTTGTGATTTATTTAATTTAGGACCAAATTCTGCTTGTCCCTCAGGTACCACACCAATATAAACATGATGCAAATCATATCAGAATTAGACCCACAGACATCACTGTGAGTAGGATTTAGGGCCTCATTTGTGGCAAAGCTCCTTCAACAATCATTGTCTTCAATGCACCTGGCAGGAGTGAATCCTTAGCTCCTAAACTGTAATCTCTCTAAAAATACATACAGGTATTGCAATCCTATGCTATATGATCTGAGTGTTGTACCACTGCAGTCAGTGTTGAGTTTGTCGGTATAGAATCAAGCCATAATAACAGGCCTTTTTATATTCTGTATCTGACCAAAATCATTCTGTTCTGACCAAACTCTGATCATACTGAATAGAAGCATGTTCACTATACAAATAGCTACTAATAATTTAAGGACCTACTAAAATTACATTTATCCATTAAAAACAACCTAAGACATTTGTGAAATATTTTTCAATTTTTATGGAAACTTGACATGAACTGTGAAGACAACAGAAGTATCAAAGATAAATGCTGAAAACATTTAAAGTAACACTAGGAGTGCATTTCTAAAATGCTATTGAATTAACATAAAAAAATCACTAATTTTCAATTGATGTGCTAGGTACAAGAAAAACAACTAAGAATATAGAATCTAATTTCTGTAGGTTTCAAAGTTCATAAACATTACTCAGTCCCAAATTTAACTAGATTTACCTCATTTTAAATGTAATTGCATCTAATCACATTAGGAAAAGAAGGTCTCTCATTATTTAAAAAATGATCAAAGTCATCTACTATTATTAACTACCCTCAGTCAATCCTTTAATCGGTTTGGACTCTAATAATAATAGTCTACCTAGCAAGAATCCTCCTCTGCTTTCACTAAATACGGTATTAATCTTCACTTTGGCTACATGTACACTGTAGAGCTATTTTGGGATTTCAATAGATTTTGTTCCACGAAGGAAAATCCAACGTACGTACTTCCAGTGATTTTGAGTTACTGTGGATTTACATTGCTTTAAACCAAGAAAAGAATCTGGTCTAGTATTAGGTGCCTTAGGACCACAATTTAGATTTAATGTTTTTAAACAACTTGTACAAAACTTGATAAGAAGAGGGGTCATAGATTTTTAAAAATGAAGAAAATTAGAACAGTCGGTCTTGCAGCAAAAGTGAACAACTATTTTCTTTTCCTTCCAATTTGAAATCATTCATAATGTTTTTGGCAGATGTTTTAATACAGTATCTCTGTGTTCTCCCAGTAACTTGCAGTTATATTTCAGGGGCTGCCAGAGCCAGAAGAGTATAAGCAGCATGCTACTTTTAGGCAAACATACCAACAGATAACGCCAAGCATGTCAGAACCTCACATTCTGCCACTAGAGGGCATGGCCTCACATTGTGACTACTGAAGTGATATTAGATTTGTATGAAGGAAAAAAAAATAAAGGCTTCAGGCTTTTATCCAGCACTAAGGCCATTGTGCTAAGAAATGAATATACTAACAGAGGGTAAAGTCTTAATTTTTTGAATAATCTAATAGGTGAAAGTCCTATTAACTCAAACCATTACATGATAGAATCACTGTTCCTTAAAACGTATGTTTATTTTACTAGCCTTCATATAAAAATTCCTTGTAAAAAAGATAAAATAGTTGAAATTTAATAGATGTTCAAATATGTGTTATATTTTTAAAAAAGTCTCTGAACACATCACTTCAAGAATATCTTTGCATGCAAAAGATGTTGCCACGGTGTACCAATGTTACCAGCACTACTGCAATTACTCGCATCAGTGCATCCAATATTGCTGCAGTAGTAGTGGGCACTAAAAATACAGACAACTGCATTTGCACTGTTGCAATTAGTTCTTCCAGCACAGTCCCACAATGTACCTGCAGCTCCTTTAGTGATGACTGTATGCAATATGCATCCTCTCATATGCCTAGGATCATTTTCTTGCTATAAGCTACTGCAGTCTCTGAAAATGCAATGTGTGATTATTTTAAATATGGTGCATTGCATGCAATCCTAATGCCTTTTTAGTTTAAAAATATTTTTGCCATTCTCATGCTAATTTTACAAAATGTTAGTTTAAAAAAAATCTATATAGTTTTCAAAATGGTTGGTTGTTACATCTTCAGATTATCACCAGCAGATGTGTGTGTGTGTGATGCACAAGGGACTTTTGGAAACAGGCTTTATGTAGACTGCTGAAGATTGTGCACTAAGCCAAGACGGGTAGCTTGCAGTTGTTCAGTTCAACTGAACAATACAATTCTCTAGTGTACACAAGGCTAAATGTCAGTCATAGCCTTGAATCTTCTGGGTTTGCTAAAAATTACAATGTATTTCAATGGAAAATTGTTACTAATTTCCAGAACAGATATTATTTAACAATGCATTTCTAATACATGTTACTTTTTCTAATGGACTAAGGAGAGGATAGTTAAAGGAGATGCCATGTAACAGATTTTGATCTCAGTTACAGCAGGGTAAATCTGGAGTAATTTCAATGAATTCAAGAACTCTTTCAAGTCTGTTAAGTCAATGGAGTTATTCCAGACATACATTTGTATAACTGAGATCAGAAACTCATTCCACGTTTTCCAACCACCCTTTTGCACTTTGGCAGATCTTAAAAATATTCTTAGCAAAGCTCCTGCAGTTCACTGTTACGCCAAGTCTCTTATGAAGAAAAACTGCTAATCCATACTCAGGCTGGAGTGATTTCTGCGCTTCCAGAATAGTGTGTGCACCCCCATGCCTCTGTGTTGTTTATCGTTAGAAAGGTCCCCTCATCCGTAGGGGAAAGAGAGCTCATTTGCACAAGCCATTTCTGTTCCCACTTGGCTTGACATTTGGTTACTTGCTGTGGCAAGTAACAAAAGAATATTTTTGCACTGGGCCCAAGCATCAACTCAACCTCTTCTCTGAGCAGGGCAGACTGCTGCGAAGCCAAGATCCATGCTGACCTGTTGCAAAAATAGTCATGGCCTCTATTCATTGGAGATCATCATTATGTGAGCAACATGGACATTAGTAACTATGGTTACCTACTTTTCCTTTGCATGGCTTCATTGGCATGCTTTATGTCAGGCTCTAAAGTGGTTATGTGAGGTCAATTAAAGGCAGAGTGTTTCAGCTTAATGAGTGGTTCTGAGCATCCTTCCTTATCTAGCATATGACAAACACCAACACAACAAACAAAGAAAAAGTTCCCAGTTCCTCCCATATTGAACATTTAGGCTACGTCTAGACTACACTTCTCTGTCGCCAGAGAGATGTAGATTAGGCATGTTGAAATTGCTAATGAAGCCAGGATTTAAATATCCTGCGCTTCATTAGCATAAACATGGCCACCGCTTTTTTTTCAAAACGGAGCTTTTTTGGAAAAAAAACAAAAACAACCCAGCAGTCTAGACACAGATCTGTCGAAAATAAACCCTTTTTTGACAGATCCTGTAATCCTCATTCTTTAATTACAGGAATACAGGTTCTGTCGAAAAAGGGTTTATTTTCGACAGATCCACATCTAGACTGCTGTTTTTTTCCCGAAAAAGCTCCATTTTGAAAAAAAAAGTGGCAGCCATGTTTATGCTAATGCAGCGCGGGATATTTAAATCCCAGCTTCATTAGCAATTTCGACTTGTCTAATCTACATCTCTCTGGCGACAGAGAGGCGTAGTCTACACACAGCCTTAGTTTAATATACTTAAGACAGGGCAGCTCCCTTGTGCTCAAAAATCCAGTAGACACACAGTATGCATCAGGAACGTAATCCTGGGATTTAAATTGAAAAGGGGCTATTGACATTGGGGAGGACTGAGGCTAGGTCAGATTAACAGGGTAGTGGTAGTGTTACCTGTCTAAATATGGGAATTGTCTCCAGATACACTTTCAGAATCAAAATCTGCTAACTCAGCTTGGCCTTCCGGTGCAGTTTGACTCCAGCTGTCTGTACAGTCTGAGACAGCATCATCATCCTCTACTGTCACCTCTACCCAGCTCACATCTCCAGCATCCTCATTTTCTTCACTCCCATGGCCGTCTTGGCTATTGCATTCCAATCTGTCCTCAGTTTGATTCCCTAAGAAAGAGTCTTTTGGTGGTTCATAGTCTCTTGTTGACCTCATGAATAGTTTGTCCACATTCTCTTCATTCAACTTTTTATGATGCTGAGACACCTGGTCACAGTTCTTTGGACTCTCATTTTGTTGAGAGTCATTTTTCTGGTTTTGCTCATTATGACCATCAACAACATACTCCTGTTGGTACCGGTCAGTCCATTTTAATGTCCCAGTTCTTAGGGAGGATCTACTCTCCTTGAACCAGCGGACTATGTCGGTTCTTGTAAGCCCAGTTTGAGCTGCTAACTGATCATACTCTTGGGGTGATGGCCACTGGGTTCTTGCAAAGGTGCTCTTCAGTAGGTGAATCTGCTCTTTGTTTTTTTTGTTAAATGCTGCGGAGGATTCAGCTCCAGACAAAGAACTGGGTAGCTGGGAGCTGCTCAGCAACTCAGTCTGGCTTATTGTACCATTATGGAGTCCCTTGTCCATATTTTTTTTGTTGGATCCCATAGAGTCTAAGACAGCTTGTTCCATGCTATCCCTTAACTTCCTCCTCTCAGAGAACCAGGAATCAACCTCTCTTCTACTCAGTTTGGTTTCCACCCTAAGCCTGTCCAATTCTCCTTGGGTTGGAAAAGAGCTTCTAAGAAAACTTTCTTCAAGAATCCTAAGTTGTGTGTGTGTTTTCTCTTTAAACCTGTGGGGTGTGAAATCTGCATATGTATGGTACGTACGCCCGTGCCGCACAGCTGCAAGGGCTAACTGATCTTTTGCTATGGATTCACTAGTGATGTGAACAATACCTCTTTGACTTCTGTATCTGTGATCACTAAACCACTTCTTGATCTCACTTCTGGAGAGACCAGTTACTTCTATTAGCCTGTAGATTTCTGCATTGTCAGGAAATTGGCTCATGATAAAACTAGCTTTTAGTTCTGCTATCTGTTCCTTGGTTTTTTTTCGGTCGTTTGTTGGAGTCAGAGGTGCGGCATTCAGCTTGGGTGACACCTCAGGTACATGAACAACATGTGGACGCTTGACTTCTGGGGCACCTGATAAGGTCTGCATTGTCCGTTTCTGCCCTTGATTAGCAGCAACAGCAAGTGTAATTGGTGAGCAAGAAACTGTTGATCCATTTGACACTTGAGTTAAAACCAGGCCCGTCTGGCCAAGTATCTGGCAAGGCAAAGCTGTCTGGATAATTGGCTGTGGCATTTTTGCAGGTGTCAGATGAGCTGGCAGAACAGTTATGGTCTGGGGTACTGACTGGATGGTTCCATTAAACATCTTCTTTCTTGCCTCTTCGACCTCTTCTGGAGACCAGCTTATTCCGTGTTTCAAACGCTGGGTAGCAAACCAGATCCGGATTTGCTCCTCTGGATGTTTAGATGCTGCTGTCAACCAGGACAGCTCTGCCTGTGTTGGGTAAGGGAATTTATTAAAGGAGTTGATCATGGTTGCATTAGTGTCCAGTGCACAGTTGTATTTGGTACTGTTCAGAGGGACCGGGACCTTGGGAACAAGGTTGATATTTGGTGGCAGCTGTACAGAGGGCATAACATGAGCCAATACATCATGAAGAAGGTCAGCTCCATTGATACAAGCAATAGATTCAGTGGTTTCTGTAATCACACGGGGGAGGGTCCCATCCACATGGTTTTCCATACCTCCTTCTTCTGTCTTTTTGGGACCCTTCTTGGTCTCCACTTTAGGCTTTCCCTGTTTCATGAGCAGGGTTTTACTTACATTGATCTCACCATGAAGGGTTTCATCAAACTCTGCATTTTCTAGTCCACTGTTTGTGACAGTGACAACACTGTTTGTTGTCTCAATGGATTGCTCTAGCACAGTTTGATTATTGCGTTTGATTAGTTTCAATTTAAAATTGTTCTCTCCTGGGTGATATTTTGTGTTGTGATCAGACAAGGAATCATATTTTTTGGTTGTAAAGTTACATTCTGCACACACGTAGAGGGGGTTGAGGATTACGTTTGGGTGCTGTGTGTCAACATGCTCCGTAAATTCATTTAGGTTTTGTGTTGAATAAGGACAGTATTTACATTCATAGCCACCTTGGAGTTTCTTGGA
Source organism: Pelodiscus sinensis (assembly GCF_049634645.1). Classification (NCBI taxonomy): domain Eukaryota; kingdom Metazoa; phylum Chordata; order Testudines; family Trionychidae; genus Pelodiscus; species Pelodiscus sinensis. Next base: position 20,093,788 of record NC_134712.1, read on the forward strand.
TTGATTCTCAACTGGAGCTTTACCATCCACCACTTCACATTCTTTGACAGAACTGTCTGTATCAGCAGCCCAGCCATCTTTAGAATCCTGCTGTGGAGTGCCTGTACCCTTTTCTTTTTGGGCTTCTCCATCCTCAGGAACAGCCTGCTCCGTTAGCTCAGGTGTTCGCAGCATACATGGAGTTGTTGACTTTCTTTTGCTAGCCATAGCACCTATTATGATATGCAACTGTTTCGGACGGTGACGCTCTTTTGGGGGAACAAACCCAAAGAAGCTCTCAATGGCTTTGATTTTCCTTGAATGTTATGGCCTGGTATGTTTCCAAAAGAGTTTCATTGCCATCTGTGATTGTCAGCTCCAACTGCCACACATACTGGGCTGCATGATACCTGCAAAAGAAGACACACAGGTACATATACAATTAGATTCTTATTTAGAACGAATGTTTAAAAAGTCACCCCCCCAAGACACATGCATATAGGATTCAATCCTGGAGAATGCTGAGCACTTTCTTTTCCTAATACTAGGCAGATGGACAAGAAAACACTGGTTTACTTCGTGAGTCACCAAGCATGAGAACATCTAATATTCTTTTCCCAATGAATTCAGAGGCAGGACCAGAGTGACAAAGAACAAAGGGAAAGAGCATCTCAGAATGAAATTCATTAAAGGTAGAAAATGGAACAGAAATGAAGATGATCAGACATAATGTTTAAGATGCATAAGAAAGCCAACATATTTAGTTGTATAAAGGAGAAGACACACAGTATTTGGTATATATGGTTGTGACTATTTTCTTCCACTATTTGATCTGAGGAAGTGGGTCTGGCCCACGAAAGCTCATTATCTAATAAACCATCTTGTTAGTCTCTAAAGTGCTACATAGTCCTGTATTTTGTTTCAGTATTTACAGATGTCTCTTTCTTTAGAAGCTACATCTTCTATCACCATTATTTTTAAGTCTGCAGGTTTAAAATGCAGTGTGTTTTACATTAAGCTTAATTACTTTCCATGGCGGCTTGCATATATATATATGGCTACTGGATGAATGTTGTAACTAATCCAGGGTAATTTCTAAACAAATTATATCATGATGGTCACTTGAACTACATTACATGTAGAATGGAAAGGAGACTTAGGGAAAAGCAAATATTTATTATACACAGCCACTCAATTTCAAAACTCTACATCTTATTTTAGATTAGGTCAAAATACACAGCAAATTGCTGCATCAGTTCTTTTTGAAAATGCTATAAAAGTTACAGCTGTATAAATAAAGTTTCCTTAAAGAACACTTTGCACTGAAAATTTACAAAGATGACTGAGGGAAATTTCTAGAAGGCCCTCTCACATCCACCCACCCTTAATGTACTTTGCCCCAACTGGTATTAGGATCGAACTACACGTTATAGGTTGAATTTTCTGAAGAATTTCCTTGGCTTCTATTTAACTATTCCAAGGGCTAAAATCACATAATGTAGGAATTTGAAGTCCTGGTCTTCTACACAGATTTTTATTTTTTTAGAAATAAAACATTAATTTAAGAACATGACATCAGCACCAGTCAGTACAATAGCAAACAAAAAGAGAGTGACACAAGTTGTATTGTGAACTCTGTGCTGATCAAAGGAATGGAATGTAAGTGTCAAAATACCTTAATGTATCTAAAACAAAATACTGATGTTGGTGTAAATTTCACTTGGAAGCATTAAAAAGGGACAAAGACCTTCTGAAAAATCTGTTTCTAGGTAAAAATGGCAGATTTTTCAGAGGTGCCGAGAACCTGATGTTCCTGCTGAAGTTAGACGGAGCTATGGATGCCCAGAACTGCTGGAAATCAGGTTAAATTCCAAAAAGGCCAAATGCTACTCTTGGTCAACACAGGTATAAATAAATCCAGAATAACCACACCCCTTGGCTTCAACACCAATGGATTTATCTCTCTTGTTCAAACTCAGGTATAGCTACTTCAGAAATAGACTTTAAAAACCTTGAAAATGCTGTTCACGTTTCGAATGGTTCCAGCTCTGAAAGTGCATCTCACTCAGGAACAGAGGCATTTCTCTAATTCACTATCAGACTTGGGTTTGGTTCACTTTGGGACCACTCAGGAGTTCAAGTTAGTGCAGAATAAGACTGCTTGCCTGGTGCGTGGTGCATCAGGCAGAGGCACATAACACCAGAGAACTGCTTCCATGTACATTTCTGGGGGGGAGGTCAAGGTGCTGGTTTTAAGCTATAAAACCCGAATGGTTTGGGACCGGGCTGACTGACCCCTTTCCTTATGCAGTGTTACCAGTCATTAGCAAAGACATGCACTTGAACTGAAGCCCCCCTACTGACAGAATGTTTTCTTTGATGGGTCCTTATCTCCAGTTTGTTTCTTCCCTTGATCAGTCAGAACCTGGATTTTGTAAAATGCTGTGCATGCTACAGAACCCATCTTTAACTAACTGGCAGCCAGGGTTCATAGATGGAGAGGCTGGATACGGAAGTGGACTTACGGAATGAGTAGACAGAGGGACTTTATTTTTGTGAGAAGACAATTCATTGGAGAATTTAGGGATCAAGGTATTGTATGGCCTGTTTTTAAATGCTCAGAGGAGCACAGAGCAGGGATGTAAGCAACCAGTTGACTACCCAATAAGCATATACTTATCAGGTAGTTGAGTAGTCACTTGACTAGTCGCTCCCCTCCCCACCCCCCTTGTTGCCTCTACTAGAGAGAGGCAGCAAGGAGAAGGGGAGCAGGAGCCACTGCTGGGGGAGCCGGCTTAAAAACCAGTTCCCCCCGGATCCTCTCCGAGGGAGACAAAGACATAGTGGAGGGACCGGACGTGAGCTGGGAATCAGCTGTCCCCCCTCTCACTCCTCTTCCTTTTAAATGTAGTAAGAGCCTGGCAGTTCTTAATACAGTACATTTAAAAAGCAGAGGTGTAGCATCTGGGATGGAGGCGCAAGCTGGGACAGCTGATTCCTGGCTCGCGCTTGGTCCCCACTCTGTGCCTTTTACTTTTACATGTATTAAGAGCCTAGTGGCTCTTAATACATTTAAAAGGCAGAGCTGCAGCAACTCTGCAGTTTCCCCCTTATCAACTAATCAAGTAGTTGATGGAAATTCTATCGACTACTCGATTAGCTGATTAACACATCTAGTGCAGAGCCTTTCAGAGACACCGGATGAATCTAAATTGAATAAATGATATTAAATTCCATAGCAGTTTTAACTGGAGACAGTGTTCTCCTGTCCAGTCCTACTTTGCACTATTAAGCATCTCTGGCATTCCAGCCCAAAGGTGGCTTCATTTCAAGGTGGGTGAAGTGATTCCCTATATTTTGCAGTGTGGAGCACTTGGGCATGAAAGCCTCTTACTGAATGTGAGTTGTTAAAATGATACAGCTAAAGTATGGAGGAAAACCCGGCTGAAATTGCTGTTTGTTACATAACAGATGGCTTAACATACATGCATCTATGCTGTCTTGGTCACAGTCTGCTTCTTCTTATCATCTTTTATTAGTATGGCCGGCTCTATTTCGCATGCTATCTGAGACCATGCTTTGGTATCCTGGGGAAGTATGTGCATTTGTCCCCAGTTCAGCAAAGTACTGATGCATGTGCATAAGTCCCATTGGCTTCAATGGAAACTAAGCACATCTTTATGTGCTTTAATGAATAGGGAAGGGACTATTTCACATGCTTCAGGTTAAGCATGTGCTAAAATGCTTTGCTGAATCAGGGCTATTATGTTCCATTTCCCTCTAAGCTGAGAGCATTGTACACCAGAAAGGACAACGCTATCCATTTTCCCCAGCCTTGTGGTGTCTGAAATGGTACATCAAGGAACTATACATCTGGACTGACACATGTAAGATTTCGCCTTTTGTTTGAAGACTTCACACAACGGGGCAGAATTCAGGATGCACAGCATTTGTATGCATTATGATACATATATTAATTACATGGTCACATACTATTTTTACTACAGGATGCTGTCTGTGTTGAGCATCACCGGTAGCAACAGTTATTTTGTGGAAGTAAAAAGGGCTCACGTATTTTCATGACCATTGTGCCTAAACCTGCTCATAGCTGAGTTAGATGCTGCAGTGGTGAAATCTTTTACCACCACTGGTGGACCTGAGAGATTTAGAATAGTGCTGGGTAGGGGTGGGGGGAGGGGTTTCACAACCATCTCTCTTCATCTCCCCCTTCGTATGTGGCAGACTATTCCATCAAAAAGAGCAAATTCAAATTTGTCCATTGAAGAAACAAATTTTTACACTGCAGTGACCACAGTCAGTTTATTAATAGATTATAAAGCCATGAAACCAATCTGATCTGTGGTACAACAAGCCATGGAAATTCCCTGAAATAATTCCTCTTATATGTTTAAATTTCCATAATATGGTAAAATCCAGACATTACACAATGGAATACAATTGCAGACACTTTTTATAATTATTTCCAAGCTTCTATTATTCTTGTTCTAAAATACAGATTAAAGGGAGGGGGAAGAGAGAAAAAGAGGCCATTTTGGTTTTTAGACATCTCGCTTTCTTATTTTTGCTTCACTACTCTGAAATAACAATGCCACCTAGTACCTCAATCATCGATCTTAAAGTGCATTACCCCTGCATTATTATTATCCCCATTTTACATATGGTAAAACATACACAGAAAGGTGAAGTGACTTTCCCAAGGTCTCTGAGCAGGCCAATAGCAGAGAAAGGAATAGAACCTAGATCTCCCAATTCCCAGTCCAGTGCTCTATTCACTAGGCCACAGTGCATCCCTAAGATGATGATTTATTTTATTTTGTTTTATTTTTGCTAGAAAAACCCTGAGGTAAAACCAGACTAGAAGAGAATCAAGGAGGCATCAAAGCCAAAACAACTTATTAAACGTGTGCGTAGGTGTCAACTCTGTGGGTGCTCTGGGGCTGGAGCACCCGTAGGGAAGAATTAGTACATATTGGCAACCAAGCTCCCCTTCTGTTGCCTGCCTCCTTGCACCTCCCTTTGCTGTGAAACGGCTGTTTGGCAGCATTGGGACATGCTGGGAGGGAGAGGGAGGATCCTGCAGGAATGCAGCATGATCAAGGGAAGGGACTTGGGGTGAGGGACTGGCTGGGGACAGAGCAGGGATGGGAAGAGGCAGACCAGGGGTTTGGGGGAAGTGGTGAAGTGGATGCAGGGCAGAGACAGAGCAGGGGCAAGAAGAGTCAGGATGGGGCAGGGTCTTGGGCGAGGGGTGGGGTGGGAGGAGTAGGAGGAGTAGCAGGGAGTGAGGGGAAGGGGTGGAGTGGGGCCAGGATGGGAGTCAAGCACCAGGTGGCTAGGGGAAATCAGTGTCTATGAGTGTGTGCTTGTGAGGATACTCAGATAGAGTGGAGAAGCTGAGATCCACAATGCTGGGTACATTATAAATAGCTACGTGGACAGATGGGCAGATAGATGTAGGAGAAAGCAAGACATTGTTCCAGTTAAGATTGTGATGATTATGGCTAAAAATTGTACACGGTTCAACTTGGGCTTCATCTCAAACAGCTCCCACACAAAAAAATGTGGAAGGTCTTTTTCTTCCTTTGAACTACTGTTTGTAAATTTTTTGTTAAAAATTAGTTCCACTCAAAACCATTATGACCCTATGTGCAAATTAAAGACAAACCGTTTGCTTCTCATTAAGGATTTGTAAAAAGTTATCTCCATTTTGAATATAAGTGTCTATTTTCAGGAAAAGAGCCTTGGATATTCTCCCCAGTCCCTGATATCAGCGAGATCTTTGTGATGGCAGAGTGAACCACCTTGACCTTTATGTGAAATGGCCTGCCTGCAAAAGGAGGAAAAATAGGGCACAAGTCTCCACAGCCCCTGGAGATGTATCTTAAACCAGCTGATGCATACACTGCCTTTTGCTGTCAGGGTGAGGAAAACATCTCTCCAGCATTTGACCTCCTCGATGGGATGTCTGCCAAAGTGCAGTGGTGTTCTGAATTCAGACGTTCATGGCGCCTGCCCCTCTGATACCTTGCCTCACGTCTCATTTGTGATAAGTTAATATAAAGTTGTTAGGAAGCCCCCTCTGGCCCTGAAGCTACCAGTCAGTTCTCATACGAAATGAGGACCACATATGCCAAATCTCAAAGAATCACACCTTATGAATTTGGAGGGGCTGCCACATCTAATTTAATAGCTTTTTACAGGCAATGTCAGAGAAAATAACAGAAGTGTCTCAGAGCTTTCCAATAGAAGCATATTGTTAGGACATCAAAGCCCTCAAAAGATGGCTTTTAGCTTCGTCGGGTCTTCTGACAGAGTTGTTAAATGATTCTGCCTCTGCTCCTCTGAAGTGGGAGTCTCACAGATTCTCTTGTGCTTAAAATATAACTAAATCAACAGCAGCAGCAGAATTCCAACTTACTAGCACGGAGACTCTCTCACCTTTTTCTTTCTGAGGCCCCTCCCCCCACAAAAGCTCCACAGCCCACAATACAGGAAACCCCTGACTTGTGACATGATTGCTTTCTGGGGAAGTGTCACAAGATGGGGGCGTCGTAACTCGAGCCCTCATTTACGATAGGTGCCGTGCGCCGTCATAAATGCGGGCTGAGGATGTAAGTCAGGGGTTTTCGGCCTCTTCCGCACTTACAAAAATGGTTGTAAGTGCGGGGGGTCGGAACTTGGGTGGTCACATGTCGGGGGTTTCCTGTAATGTATTCTACATATAAAAGTCAGGGGTGGCATTAGAAGTTAATGAGTAGGGCAGCAGCCTGAGGCACCATGACATAGGGGTTCCCACAAAGCTACATTGCTTAGGCTTTGGCTTCAGCCCTGGGTAATAGGGATCAGAGCCTTGGGCTTCAATCCCTTGTGGTGGGGCATCAGCTTTCTAGCCGAGGCCCTTGACTCTTGAGTCTAATGTGGTCCCTGCTTGATGGCCCCCCTCTTGAAATCTACTTGCAGCTTCCTCAGGCAGGGGCGGGTAATGATTTTCTCAGGGGAGCCATTTAACCGATAAGCAAAAGCGTATAGGTTAATGCTATAGACTACGCGCATTTCCCTCTCTCCTTGCCAGTTTTTAGTAGGCTGGCCAGCAGCCTGGCTCAGTCCTGGCTTGCAAGGGATTTGGGGACCTACCCCTGCTGTGACTCTGCATTTAAAGTATTTTAAGAGCTGGACAGGCGGGCAGCCTGACTCAGTCCTGGCTCACGCTGGGTCTGGGACCTACCCTCGTTTCAGCTCTGCATTAAGAGTCGGGAGGGCAGGCGTCTCAGTTCTCGCACACTCTGGGTCCAGCAGCTCAGACCTCCCGAGACAGGGGTTGCTGCCACCCCGCACTGCTGCCTCTTTCTCAGAAGCAGCAGCACAGGGCAACAGGCAGCCAGTTTGTGAGAGAAGCTGGATTTTAAACTGTCTCCCCTCGCGGACCAGCTCCCACCTGGCACCCTGCGCTACTGCCTCTCATACAGTGGCTGCTGGCTCCACCCCCAGGGACTATAGAATAGTCGACTAAGCGATATAATGAGGTTACTCAACTATTCAATTAACCGATATTTAACATCCCTACTCACAAGCCGACTCCACCCACCATCCCCAGAAGGGGTGGAGGGTGGAGTGGAAGGGGCGAGGCTGGGGACTAACCTCCCTCCAAAGTTCTCTGGGGTCAGAGGCTTTGAATTAAAAACACAGAAAAGGGCTCCTGGCCCCACTGCTATCATATTGCTTGGCAGCCGCTGGCGTTGCTGCAGCTATTAAAAAAACTCAGAGCTCCAGGTCCTGCTGCGGTAGCGCTGCTACCAGGGGCCATTTAAATAAGATCGGTCTGCCTAAGCCACCATCTGGAAATTCGATGGCAAGGGAAGCAGGATAAAAATAGAAAGTGGCCCGAATTAGGGTTGCCAGATGGTTTCAGCAAAAATACTGGACACACAGGAAATTACATCACAATCTACATTACATCTTATTTAGAGAATACCAGACATTTATATTTTCTCAATTTGTTTCCCAACAGTAAGCTCAAATACTGGACTGTCCCGTTCAAAACCGGACACCTGGCAACCCTAGGCCTGATGCAGTCTGCAGGCCGGATCAAAGTGTTTGGTGGGCTGGATGTGGCCCCTAGGCCGCATCTTGTCCAGCCCTGTCCTCGGCGTTCCTAGACCCTGGTTGACAACCATTGTGCAGGGGCTAGCATGAGTACACTGTACCTACAGATAGCTGTTTCTGTAACCAGTAAGGATTTAAAACACACATAGATGCTCTGCTACAGCCTAGCTTTGTTTCACAGCAACAAACAAATCTACATAGAGAACAAAAGTTAAATCTCATCTCACAGCCTTCATTTAATTTTTCAAAAAAGATTTTTGGAGGCCAAATTCATCCCTGGTGTGAAGCTAGCGGTATTAAGCCAGGAATGGAGTTTTTGCCCCAGTCATGCACAGCCACCCTCACAGCCTAGCCTGTTTTGTTATTCTGGTTTCATGACCACTGGGAACCCAGAGACCTGACCTTCCTTTCAGTTGCTTTTGTTGGCAGCAGCAGCCTCAGGCTGCATGGAGTGCAGAGAAGAGCTATTGTTACTAGTGTTCCATTACAGGAGCCATGGAACTCCATCCCAGCAAGCACATCAGGCAGAGAGGCCTGAAAGGAGAGACTCATTCAGGCGGAGCATAGATGATTCACCCGGATGAAATGCAGACTTAGCACAGCCAAACCCTTCTTCCTGCACCGCCATCCCTTCGAGCAAGGCTGCCATATTTCCTTTGTGTCTTGCCATGCTTGAACACAAAATCCTGATTTTGGGCAAGCTAAGACACAGTAAACTAAAGAGCAAGTTAAGAAATGAGACTACTTGTCTCTAACCAGACAGCTGTCTGCCTGAGCTTGGTCCAAATCAAATGGTGCTTGTAGTAACAAGAGCCTTTGATTTGCTCTGCTGCTGACACCTGGTTTGAGCTGGGTGCATACAGGTCAAAACTGACCTGCTCCTTTAAGTATATCTTCTCAAAATCCATTACAGGCAGTCCCCGACTTACGCGGATCCGACTTATGTCGGATCCGCACTTACGAACAGAGCTTTCTCGCCCCGGAAGTCGGGGCGAGAAAGCCCAGTTCGTAAGCTGCTCCGGTGCCCCTGGTCTGCTGGAGACCGTCTCCAGCAGACCAGGGGCACCGGGCGGGTTCCCGCGCTTCTGAGGCTTTGCCAGAGCAAAGCCTCAGAAGCGCGGGAACCGCTGCTGCTGCCCCTTGAGATCCGGTGCCTGTGGTCTGCTGGGGACGGTCCCCAGCAGACCACAGGCACCCTGACTGAAGCCGCAGCCGCGGGGGGGTCCCACGCCTCTGAGGCTTTGCCAGAGCAAAGCCTCAGAGGCACGGCACCCCGCTGCCGCTGCGGCTCTGCTCCCCGTGTCCCTGGTCTGCTGGGGGGGGGGGGGCGCAGCTAGTGTGCCCCCCCCCCCAGCAGACCAGGCTTTTGTTTTGGACTCTGGGGCAGAGCAGCTGGGGCGCTGCCGATTTGTCCTGCAGCGCCCGTGGGCACTACTGGACCAACCCGGAAGCACCCCAGCTGCTCTGCCCCAGGTCCTGATTCAGCCGCTGCTGGTCAGTTTCAGCAGCGGCTGAATCAGGACGTCTGGGGCAGAGCAGATGGGGTGCTGCTGGGTTGGTCCAGTAGCACCCCAGCTGCTCTGCCCCAGGCGTCCCCAAGTCAGCTTCTGCTGAAACTGACCAGCGCTGACTACAGGAAGCCCGAGGCAGAGTTGCTCTGCCCCGGGCTTCCTGGAATCAGCTGCTGATCAGTTTCAGCAGCAGCTGACTTGGGGACGCCTGGGGTTCTTAAGTTGATTCTGTATGTAAGTCAGAACTGGCGGTCAGTTTCAGCAGTGTCTGAATCTGGACGCCAGTTCCGACTTACATACAGATTCAACTTAAGAACAAACCTACAGTCCCTATCTTGTACGTAACCCGGGGACTGCCTGTATAGCTTTTGCAAAAGTGGTCCCAGTAAATGACTTTGTTACTGTTTACCTCTGGGTCAGCAATAACTCAACGTCCCCCTCACAAGGACTTTTTATTACAGGGAAATGGTTCTACAGATTTGATTTGGGGACAGAGGGGCAACTGCTTTTGTCCATCTATGTGAGAGAAAACCCTAGATATCCTAGCTGGGTCGACAGGCACTGAATAGAGGACAAGGTTGGGGCCATTGACTGGGGTCTTAAGAACCATGCAGAGCAGCAGGCTGAGGAAAATGAACCAATGCTTGCGCCAAACTTACACTAAAAAAGGTTTGCCAATATATAGCCAATACCAGGGTAACTATACCAGCAAATCCTTCCAGCATAGATTAAGCTTATACTGGCAAAAAAGTTCTTTTTCTGATACAGCTTAAGCTCGTTCCCTGAGCTAAATAACTTTTACTGGAAAAACCACTTTGATGTCAGTATAACTGTATCTAAACTAGCACTTTTATGGATATAGAAATGTGAAAAAAATACACTCTCCTATCTGATGTTACTGTATTGTCAAAAGTCTCTAGTGTAGACCTGGCTTCCAGAGTTATTCTAGCCTAGGACTGATCAGACCATGAATCAAAATTCTTCACCTGTTGAACGCTGAGGGTGTGTCTACATGGCAAAGTTATTTCGGAGTAATGGCCGTTATTCTGAAATAACAATGCGAGCATCTACACAGCCATTCCATTATTTCGAAATAATTTTAAAATAACAGATGGCTTATTCTGACTTTTCTAAACCTCATTCTATGAGGAATAGCACCTATTCAGAAAAAACTATTTTGAAATAAGGCATGTGTAGACGCTCTACTGCTGCTATTTTGAAATAGCCTCTCCCCAGGGCCATTCTAAGTTATTCCTCCCCAGGGCCTCCTGGGGTTCTATGTTGAGATAGCACATCCACATTAGGGAAGCCCACCTTGGACTAATTTTGAGGCTTCCCTGCAGTGCAGACATGCTATTTTGAAAGAAGCTATTTCAGAATAACTATTCTGGAATAGCTTATTCCGAAATAACTGGGCAATGTAGATGTAGCCTGAGATTTTTGAGAAGTGGGCATTAGCCCTTCTTCATACTCTCACATTTGTCTCTTTCAACACTTGTGGCCTGTACCACTGGCCAGATGCACCTTCTAAACCTATTTTTGTGCTCCTTCCCCACAATTATCTGTTTGAGAAACAGTGCTCGCTGTAAGCTGGCTTCTCAGAGGAAGAGTCGGAGTGGAAATTTTCTGTAGCAGCTGAGACACTGTCCATTTGCACAAAGCTCAGTCCACAATCCAGAGAAAAGCAAGTGCAATCAATATGGCAGAGAAGGCGAGAGATGTCTTTGATACCAACATGCAGAATAGGAGAGGCACCAGAAAGGTATTTTGCCACATCATCAGAAATCTTAAGAAACCTTTCCTTACAAAGCAGTAAGGTGAAATCTGTGTTAACTTGGAGAAAGGAGAAAGTCAGCAGAGATGGGTCCATGCCACACAGCATTCTGCTAATGTATCAATACTGGCCAGATATGACAAATGGGTAAGAGATGAAACCTCAAACTCTCTGAAACTCTTTCCGGGGTGCATAATACTTACTGCAGACTTGATATCTGAGAGGTCTGTCTATAACTTTTCTTTAAAATAACTCAACCTCATCCATCAACACACTTCAGTATCACTTAAATAACTTGTCATGCCACAGAATCTTACTAGGGTTGTTAGAGGTTAACTAGATACATGACCCCTAACCCTACAATGGCTCATCTGGCAGGACCTTGGCCATGGCAGGTGGTGGGGCTGGTGCAGTCTTCGCGGCTGCAGTGAGAAAGATCAGTCCCCGCTGACTGCGGGTGTGGAGAGCTGGGGCTGGAGCAGCCCCCACTGCCCGCAGCCAGTGGTTAACAGGTTAAACAAATTGTTTCTACATCCTAAATCTTACTAATCTCTCTTACTCAGTTGTCTGCTCTGCTATACATCATTATAGAGAGACCCAGCACCTGTCTTCATCCAGGAATTTGTGGCAGGGGAAAGAACAACAATAATCAAAAGAAAATATAAATTCTTATACACACAAAAAATTGGGGTTTTATTTCCAAGATTTAAAAAAAAAAAAAGGTGTTTTTTTTTGCTAAATCTTCTGGTTTAACTGATCAGTAGCCTAACCTCCATAAAAAGTATGTTCTTGATGATAAATTTCCTGAATACAACAAACATCAGTAGCCACAATTCAAGGAATTGCTTCTTGCGACTCAAAATTGCAACAATGAAAAAAAAAAAAAGCTACAAGAAACAATACCTGAGCTTGAATGTCTAATTTCACTGAGGGTGTGTCTAGACTATACCAGCGTCTACACTACCGCTGAGTTCTGTCGACATAACATCGACAGAACTCAGCAGTTTTGTCGATGCTGGTATACCTCATTTTACGAGGCATAACACCTTCTGTCGACAGAACTCTGTCGACAGAAGGTGTTATTGCCTGTAACACTGCGTCCAGACTACCGAGTTCTGTCGACAAAGCAGCTTGCTTTGTCGACAGAACTCAATGTGTCTGGACGCTCTTTGTCGACGGAAGTTTTGTCGACAGTATCTGTCGACAAAACGTCCGTCGACAAAACACGGTAGTCTAGACGTACCCTGAGTTCTGACCTGCCTCACATAGTTCTCCAGTATTTTTTTTTGTAACCTGCTCCTCGCAGTAACAGATGAGGTTCATAGAGCAGTTGGGGAATACTTGCTGAAGCTTGCTAGAAGGGACATCTCAGACACAGAGCAGCCAAATGCAGGACAATGTAGCACTTTAAAGACTAACAAGATGGTTTATTAGATGATGAGCTTTCGTGGCCGCCAGGTCTTTATGCCTTCAGGTTTCAGGATATTATCCCAGCTTACAGTACAACAAATCAATCAGACTGAAAAACAATTACAGTCTACATTCATTCCGTTCTTAGATGCCATTCAGATATGGGCTCTCCAAATCACAAACAGCCTGAGCAGTTTATAAAGTAGAAAATCAGCTGCATTATCTCCCCTTATCAACAGAATTTCCTACTACTATCAGCACTCTGTAGCCAAGCACACCACCGTACTGCATTTGCTCTATACTTGAACTGACTGGTTAATTCCTGACTAGCTTCATTGATGGCTTCCTCTCTACTTAACCTTTTAGACTTGTGTGTGTACGTTTTCTACCAGACTCAAAGTGTGGTGGTGCATGCTTGACTTTGAAATGCTTGACTCCAAGAGGCATGGCTGTGCAAGTCATTCTCAAGGAGTTTAGGCCAGTGCAGATTTTAATTAACATTACATGGTCAATCATCATACAACACACCCCACCATTTTTCATCACACAAAGGTCATAAGAGGGGGAGAGGGTAAAGGTATGCAATTAGAGTTATTATCCTGTTCCCATTCAGAAAAACTAAATGCATGGTCTTAATGTGAGATTATATTATTCCCTCGCAAATCCAGGAATGTGAGATGAGAGTTACATTTCAGTGTTTCCTCCCCTTATAGCTGTTTTTAGTGTGCAGCTGTTACAGTAATATAAAAAAGCATATCAATTAGGATAGCGAAAATCCATTACATTCTACTGTAATTACATGCTTAGCACATTTTAATCATGCACAGGAGAATAAGCACTAGTGGACCAGGGCAAATGAGACCCCTAAGAAGGCTGATATATAGCAGCTGCTTATAACTTAAATGGTTTATAGAAGAAAAAAGTAGAAGGGAAAAATTTTGAGAAGATCTCCTACTTGGAAGTCAGATTAGGGTTTACATTCGGTCAACGTGCTGTGGAATATAGACTAGATCTTCTCAACTTCTATTTATATGAGAGCTGGCTAGAAGCTTGAGACCCTTTCAGTTCTCTGTAGGTTAAATAAAATGGAATTAGAAGATGGTTCTGAATAAGATGTATAATACTTGTATGAAAATCTTAATGTATTAGGTTAATGTTATAGATAAATTATGACTTGAATCATTCTATTATTTTAGCTTTGTGTGTGTTCATAGTGACAAAAGGAATGGTTGTGTTTTAAAAAAATATTGCCATAAACAGAGCAGAAGTTGAAAACATCCAGGTGTTTATAATTATGGCTGTTTGTTGATTTCTAGAACTCTGTGACTAAAGGAAAAATTGATTTGTAGTTTGTCTTAAAAATCACATGGTCAAGATTTTCAAAAGTAACTAGTGATTTGGGGGACTTTTGTTTTTTTGGTACCTAGCCTGGGACACTACAAAGGCTCTGACTTTCTGACAGCTGCCACTGAGCACGTCCTGAAAATCAGGCCCTCTTAAGGTATTTCAAATTGGGGCACCTCCACCCAAAAAAGAAGGCACCCCAAATCACTAGTCACCTTTATCACTTTTTAAAGCCTGGAGCATGAACTCATCACCCTGCCAGTTGGTTAAATCCATGTTGTTGTTGTTGGGGTTTTTTTTTTTGGGGGGAGGGGGGGGGAGGCAGTGGGAGGAGGGAAAATTTTCAAAGGCACCAAGGGACATTGACTGCAGAGGAAGGATGACCCAGTGGTAACAGCACTAGCCTAGGACTTGGGAGACCTGGGATTAGGTCCTTGTTCTGCCACAGGCTTCCTGTGTGGCCTTGGGTAAGTTATTTAGCTTCTATGAACTTGAGTATTCCATCTATAAAATGAGGATAATAGCACTGCTCTACCTCGTAGAAATGTTGTGAAAACAAATGCATTACAGATTGTGATGCACTTTGAGATTTACTGATGAAGAGTGGTAGGTATTTATTATTATTATTATTATAAGTCTTATCTGACGTGGCTCAGGTCTTTCAGGGTAGGGGGCTGGCAGTGTGAGGGATGTAGGAGTTAGGGTTGGGAGTTGAAGAGGTGCTCAGGGCAGGGGAATGGGGATGTGGGATTGAGGATGAGGAACGGTGTGGGATGAGGGGTGCAGGTATCAGAGCACCAGGCTGGGGGGGGCCTCAGGCTTTCCCAGCTATGTTAAACTAAAATACTGTGTGCCATAACATTTTTTTAAAAAAATTCACAGCTAGGATCATCAGGCAGACTATTTACAGTTGATGGCTTAAAGTTAGGTTCTTAAAACCATGTTTAGGGTCCTAAATATAACTGCAAAAGTTACTCACTAGTCCCAGTGAAATCAACAGGAGATTCAAGTGCTTAGCACCTTATCAAGAAGATTACATTTAAGTGCCTGAGTATAGTGTTAGGAGCTTGCCTCCATTCAGGAAACACTGGCCTTGTTTTTGTATTTTTGCCATATGAATCATCAAGGAATAATTTGTCCAAAAGGAAGTTTCTCCTCCAATTCTTTTCACTTGATAGTTTACACCTTGAAACATAATTATTTTCAGTACAGTAATACATGGGGGTCCCACCCATCAGGAAGGCCTTTGTTTAGCAAACATTGCACAAACACAATAAGAAAGAAGAGAGTTTACAAGTGAAACAAACAAGGGTTGGGAGGGAGAATGAACCTAGGGAGGTGAAGTGACTTGTCCAAGGTCACACAGAAGATCAGTAGCAAAGCTGGGTATGGAATCCATGTTTCCATACTTCTTGTCCAGTGCTCTATCCTCTGGAATAGTTTCTGCAAGCAAGAAGGTTCATATCCTTTCATTACTATATTTTACAATATCCTGCTTTTTTATTCTAGGGTACGTCGACAGAGCAGGGCTAAACTCGAAATAAGCTATGCAACTTGAGCTATGCTAATTGCGAAGCTTAAGTCAAAATAGCCTATTTCGAATATGGGCATTTCAACACAGCACTTATTTCGAAACAGAACACTCTTCCTCTGACTTCCCTTACTCCTCATAAAATGAGGGTTACAGGAGTCGGAGTAAGAAGTCCTCCAGCTGGACATTATTCCGACATGTCAAATAACTGCTTGTGTGTAGACGTGCACTTTGTTATTTCGAAATAACATCAGCAATTCCGAAATAACAGTGCTATGTAGACATACCCCTAGTGAGTGTTCTCAATATCCAGAGAAATGTCTAACCTCTTTTCAAATCCTTGGCTTCAATTCTTTCCAATGGCGGTAAATTTCATGGGCTAATTATGTACTATGTAAAAGCTTTGTTGCTAGTAACACTGTGGTTTGTTGGGTTTTTTTTGTTTTGTTTTGTGTGTGTATAAAAAAAAATTGTATTTCTAAAAAGGATTTTTTAAAAGTTGACTCTCAATTTTCTTAATAGCAAAAGTATAAAATGACACAACAATCACTCTAATCACTCTCAATTCCCTGCCTATTCAGCTAGTTGAATTCCCATCATTGGATTCAATTTTCTCCATGCTGACTTTAACTGTAGCCATAAGATGAGAGGCACGTGATTTATGGGACCCTCTACTACACTGGAAAAGCCCAGCTGTGTCCACATTTGCTTTTATATGGAGAAAATGAGTATTTAGTTTCTTCTCTTTTTGCAGCACTAATGACACCTTTACAGAAGAGCGAATTATTTCTGGGGGGTTAAAAGAGCACTCTTTATTCTATCAACTTTTAGAAATCAACTCCATTTGTTAAGATAGCATCTAAATGGCACCTCCTGGATTTCCTTTCTTCTTCCTGTGATCTCTTCCATGATAGCTTTTCCCCACCTCAATGGGATATATTCTCACACAGAAGTACTTTTATCCACTTCAAACATAAGGTAAGAACACTATCAGGTTAAGTGTCTCCTGACCATAAGAAAAAAGCACGGTCTAAGATCTAGCCAGGTCCTTCATAATTTGATTGCTTCTCTTTGTGTGTTTACAATTTTTAATCAATAGGACAAAGTGTTTACTCTTTTGTGTTTCTAGCATCAGTCCATTCTAACACATATGTCTGTCTACACTAAGGGCTCGTCTACACTGGCCCCTTTTCCGGAAGGGGCATGTTAATTTCACCTATCGTAGTAGGGAAATCCGCGGGGGATTTAAATATCCCCCGCGGCATTTAAATAAAAATGTCCGCCGCTTTTTTCCGGCTTTTAAAAAAGCCGGAAAAGAGCGTCTACACTGGCCCCGATCCTCCGGAAAAAGCGCCCTTTTCCGGAGGCTCTTATTCCTACTTCAAAGTTTGAAGTAGGAATAAGAGCCTCCGGAAAAGGGCGCTTTTTCCGGAGGATCGGGGCCAGTGTAGACGCTCTTTTCCGGCTTTTTTAAAAGCCGGAAAAAAGCGGCGGACATTTTTATTTAAATGCCGCGGGGGATATTTAAATCCCCCGCGGATTTCCCTACTACGATAGGTGAAATTAACATGCCCCTTCCGGAAAAGGGGCCAGTGTAGACGTAGCCTAAGAGTTTTATAATCTTTGTCATAATCAGACAAATATCAACTTTTCCATGCAACAACATCAGTTTACAGGCACTCGAGAATGTTTTAAAGTTGAATTGCAAAGTTAATGAAAACATAATTAAGCTTAGATGTACCTATTTTATGGGGCATTCAGCACAGAAACAAGTTTTAACTACCTTTGGAAAAGATATTTCGTTTGCCGAAAAATATCCCATAAAGCACTGTTCTCTGGCTTGATAAACATAACATATGGCACATGTCAGGAATGATACAGGAAGCCAGGCAGTGCCCAGGGGATTTCACAGAGAAAACTTATTATTATGCTAAAAGCTCCCCATCCCCCACAAACCTGCCTAGTTGGGGGCATTCAATACATGACTGAAGTCTCAGCAGAAATGCCACAGATTAAACGTATGAGGAGACTCACTTCTACAAGTGATTCAAGCAATGAGGGTTGAGCCAGGCTGGTGGTTTGTGGTGGGAAAGCGTTCCTTGCTATACCTGCTCTGTGAATTTTGGGCTTCAGTTTCCAGCATCAGTAATCTGGCATTTTTCACAAGCATTGAAAACTGTTTATTCTGAAGAAGAAAAAAACAGAAGGGAAGGAAAACGAATCTGTGTATAATCAAAAGGACATGTTTGGATGACAGACATCCCCTCTCAGCTCCCACCCAAATAGATTTTTGTACAAGTAGGTTATTGACCAGTTAAGTTCATAGCATATAGCTTGTAAAATGGACAAATAAAAACAAAAGACCTTTAAAAACTAATGATGTACATTTGTAACCAATGACTGGGTCACACAAAGAGGTTGATAAGCCTGCAGAATCAGGCTAGAGAAGTGAGTCTTTTAGTTCCAGCATAGAAAGCATTCATGCTTTCAGATCCAGAGATTCTGGGTTTGATCCCTGCTCTGGGTGACACACCCATTATTCAGTCTTTACATACTGGACACCTGTTCAGTGTTGCCAGCAGTTGTCATTTTATTGTTTGTTTTGTGATACTGGAAGTTCTTAAAGCCTTAGCACCAGAGGGCAAATAGAAATTTTATATTATATAATTTTAAAAAAACCATTACATTGATTTAAAATAATGATTTAAAAAAAACCTCTCTATATTATATATACTTTTTTTTTTAAAAAAAAATCATGATTTAAAGTCAATTTCATGACTTAATCATGGCTCATGATTTTTGAAAGATTAGGGTTTGTGATATTACCATTGCACAGGGGTATGCTTCTGAAGGAAAATCTAGCAGAAGTGGAAAGAAAAATAAATGTTTTATACACACACACACACACACACACACACACACACACACACGCACATGCAAGGGGTTATCAAATGCTTAAGAAGTATCTGCTGAAATAATGGCAACTCATCAAGATGCACTACTAAAAAATTCAAATGGGCGGCATGATTTAAATGATTTCTTATGTAGCTGGATCACTATCAATGTTCCCTTCATTCTTTCCCATGCATGTGCAAAATTAGTTTTGTTATCTGCACCAGTATGAAGATGATGTGTGACACATGACTTCCATATTAGTGCACATAAGAAAATTCATGTGGCTGGGGTTGACCAACGGGTTCAGAGTGTGGGAGGAGGCTCAGGGCTGGGCAGAGGTTTGGAGTAAGGGGAGTGAGGGCTCCAGCTGGGGGGTGCAAAGTCTGGGGTGAGGCAGGAATGAGGGGTTCAGAGTGTGGTAGGGAGCTCAGAGCTTGGACAGAGGGTTGGCTGAGGGGGCATGAGGGCTCTGGGGTGGGGTCAGGGATCAGGGGTCTGGGGAGCAGGCTGCCCTGGGGTTGCAGCGGGGATAGAGGACTGTCCCCAGCTCTCCATGAGCCAAGAAGGAACTTATTGGTCACTACTGTAACTTTGTATTTCCCTTCTCACAGGGGCTTCTCTTTACAGTGCTGAAGGAGGAACACAATTTATCTGAACCTTTTTTTTCCCCACAAATTAGTAGAGGGTAATCCAAGAAAGGGATAGCTTTAAAATCTTCTTCCTACATGGTGGTTTCAACTTTACTTCCAATACACTGCTATTTCCCCCATTCCATTTTCTTTATTTTCATCCTCTAACAACTCTGTGGTGTCTTTGATGCCAGCTATCACTTGTAGTCATTTAAACTGGCAAGGGTTACGAAGGATGAACTTCAGTTCAGCTCAGAGTCTGTTTTGGCACCTCATGGCAGGTCAATAGTTCCCATTTTTAAAAACACCAGTTCCAGTCTGGAATGCAACCAGATTTAAAATCCCTCTACTAAAAAGTAACTCCTGAGGCTTCAGTGCCTTAATGCTTCAAAGAAGGTACAGGATGCACTCCAGGGTGAAACACAGTAGACGTATTTGCACAAAAACTATGCACTCCAAATGTTTAAAAAATAGGAGTTCTTAGTCTGTATTTTGGCATCTAAACAGTTTGTTTTCATAGGTTCTAAGCATCCAGAACCTCTCAAATTTAACCAAGAGTAGCTGCTGTGTGCTTAGCACCAAGAAAATCAGGCCACTTGTTTTGTACCTAAAGCCATGATTCAGTGAGGAGGTTCTCAAGCAGATGTCTAACTTTAAGCAGAGGAAAGTCTTTGGTACCACTCACATCCCTAAGAAACCGCGGAGTCAGGACCTAAATATGGACTTAGGAGATGAACCTCAAGCATCCATTTTGAAAATCTCATCCTTGCACTTCAGCCATTATTCTTCCCGTCACTGAGGAAAACAATTTGGTAAAGCTCCTTCCTAAAGTTTGAAATAGTTCCTCTGCAGTCAGTCAATGCTGGATGAAAACTCACCTCCCCTAGTTTTAAAAAGGAACATATCCCAAGATAAGACAAACATCCTCCATAAAAGTATCTTTATAAGATAGAGAAGCTTTTCATAGAGATCAGTTGTCCAAATTTATACTGCACCATTGTGAGTGATTACTTTGTGGTGGTAACGGTTTGCTTTTTAAAATCTAGCCAAAATGATACAATGAATAATTGAATTTCAATGGTTAGATTTTTCTAGTCTATTTTTTTAATCCCTAAGGGTACATCTACACTACAACGTTAATTCGAACTAACTTAGTTCGAATTAGTTAATTCGAACTAAGCTAATTCGAACTAACGCATCCAGACTAAAAAACTAGTTCGAATTAGCGTTTTGCTAATTCGAACTAGTATGTCCACATTAAGTGGACCCTGAACCAGGCTTAAGGATGGCCGGAAGCAGTGCCGGCAGGGCATCAGAGGAGGACTTAGAGCGTGGAGATGCTGTCTCAGGCTAGCCGAGGGCTGTGCTTAAAGGGTCCCGACCCCCACCCCGGACAGACAGTTCTCAGGGGTGTCCTGCTTGCAAAGCAGTCCTGGCTTGGATTGCCCGGAGTACCCACACTGGGCACATCACAGCACTCGGCCATCAGACCGGCTGCACTTGCCGCAGGCTGCCATCTGGGGAGAGGGGGCAATTGGGGGACTGCAGGAGAGCTTCCACCCCCAGAAGCCTGCAGAGCCAGCTCAGTCTTCCCCATCGGGGGTGCGTACCCCATTCCTCCCTCACCTCCTTCCACTTACCCTTCCCTAGCCCCTCTTCTTGATGTACAAAATAAAGGACAATTGTGTTCAAAAATGGAATCCGTCTTTATTGAACAAAACTGGGGGAGACTGGGAAAAGGAGGTGGGAGAGGGGAACAGAGAGGGTGGGAGAGGGGAGGGCAACTAAAATGATCAGGGGTTGGGAACAGGTCCCATATGAAGAGAGGCTAAAGAGACTGGGACTTTTCAGGTTAGAAAAGAGGAGACGGAGGGCGGACAGGATAGAGGTCTCTAAAAGCAGGAGTTGGGTGGAGAGGGTGCATACAGAAAAGTTCTTCATTAGTTCCCATAATTAAGGACTAGAGGACACCAAAGGAAAGGAATGGGTAGCAGGCTTCAAACTAGTAACAGAAAGTTGTTCCTCACAAAGCAAAGAGTCAACCTGTGGAACTCCTTGCTGCAGGAGGCTGTGCAGGCTAGAACTAGAACAGAGTTTAAAGGGAAGTGAGATCAAGTCATGGAGGTTGGGTCCATGGAGTGCTATTAGCCAGGGGATAGGAGTGGTGTCCCTGCCCAAGGTTTGTGGAAGGCTGGAGAGGGATGGCACGAGACAAATGGCTTGGTCACTGTCTTCGGTCCATCCCCTCCAGGGTCCCTAGGATTGGCCACTGTCGGCAGACAGGCTACTGGGCTAGATGGGACCTTTGGTCTGACCCAGGACGGCCATTGTAAGCTCAGGGCTCAGGGTCGGGGGTCTCAGTGGACCACCTTGATTTTCATGCACACCTGCTCCTGGGTGGCCAGGCTGGCAGCTATCCTGCCCTAGATGGCCACTTTTCTGTGCCTAGTGTGGAGGTCGTGGACGAGGTCCACGATGTCTGCACTAGCCCAGGCGGGTGCCCGCCTCTTGCGGTCCCGGGCAAGCTCCTGGGAGCCACCAGCCTGGTCCCGGGAAGAGGGGGAGGGCTGGGGGGCATCAGATGGGTGGCTTGATCTGTGCCAGGTGCAGGGTCTGCTGGCTGGGTGCTGGCAGGCTTGCACCTGGCACGGGCACCATAGCCAGCCCGTGCCCCTTTAAGGGTCCGGGGCCGGGAGGGGGGCATACGAGTTTCCCTGGTGTTGGCCAGAGTGGCCACCAGGGAAACCTGGGGAGGGCTAGCCTCCCACTAGTTCGAATTAAGGGGCTACACACCCCTTAATTCGAACTAGCTAGTTCGAACTAGGCTTAATCCTCGTAAAATGAGGTTTTCCTAGTTCGAACTAAGCGCTCCGCTAGTTCGAATTAAATTCGAACTAGCGGAGCGCTAGTGTAGCGCCTATTAAAGTTAGTTCGAACTAACGTCCGTTAGTTCGAACTAACTTTGTAGTGTAGACATACCCATAGTGATTAGATGACTTAGTTTCAATGAGCGGCTTTTGTACAAAAAAAACCCTGGTGTAATTGGGATCCAATCTAATCTTGTCATATATTTTCAATTAAAATGTATTTTATAGTAACTTATTTAAAGGAAAAATTATTTTCAAAAATATCATGTGGATATCCATCAAAATGCAACACCGCAGCTAGCAAACATTTTTCTTTTAGAACTGTTGCCTGGTGATTTCCATTAATGTAAGCTAAAATGCTTTGCAACAATTTGAAAAGATACCATTCTGTGTCCCCTCAACACACAGATTTCTAGCTTAGTTACTTATCTCTCTGTGGTACTTATATCACCCCCATCACTGTAATATCTGGACACCTCAATCTTCAATGTGTTTATTCTCACAACACCCAGGCTGTGTCTACACTGAATCCCTTTTCCGTAAAAGGGATGCAAATTAGACACATCGCAATTGCAAATGAAGCGGGGATTTAAAATCCCCCCCACTTCATTTGCATAAACATGGCTACCACTTTTTTCCAGCTCGGAGCTTTGCCGGAAAAAAGCGCCAGTCTAGACGGGGATCTTTTGGAAAATAAAGCCTTTTCTGAAAGATCCCTTCTTTTAAGGAAGGGTTGTGGATGACATGGCAAGAGAAATGAGGTAAGAGTATGGGAGGGAAGCCTGGCTGGTCCCTCCCTCCCATCCCATGATCGAGTGTGTCCAGTATTTGGGGGGGGGGGGATCTACCTGGTAACCCTAATTATAGCAAGGGGATGATGGGTCTCAATCAGATTATAGGGTGCTATTTCAGTGGGCCTCTCTGCAACATTAGCCTACAGGTCACTCCTGGGGAGTCTCGCAGTTGATCCATGCCGTTCCATTCCCAAAAGTAGCCAGTTGCCCCCTGCATACAGAAGAGGGGTTGGGGTGGGGAGCAGGAGTCTTTGTGCACTGCTCCTGTCTGCAAGCTCCCATTGGCTGGGTATGTGGAACTGTGTTTCCTTTGTAAAGGGAAATCAGCCTTCACTAAGGGTGTGTCTAGACTACCTAGTTTTGTCGACAAAAGTAGACTTTTGTCGACAAAACTATACCAGCGTCTACCCTACCACTGAGTTCTGTCGACATAACGTCGACAGAACTCAGCAGTTTTGTCGACGCTGGTATACCTCATTTTACGAGGCATAACACCTTCTGTCGACAGAGTTCTGTCGCCAGAAGGTGTTATTGCCTGTAACATTGCATCTAGACTACGGAGTTCTGTCGACAAAGCAGCTTGCTTTGTCGACAGAACTCAATGTGTCTGGACGCTCTTTGTCGACGGAAGTTTTGTCGACAGTATCTGTTGACAAAACTTCCGTCGACAAAACGCGGTAGTCTAGACGTACCCTAACTGTGGGAATGTGGGGGTAGGCAGGAGTGATGCTGGCAAAGAGAGTCAGCCCACAGTGCCATGCGTCCTCTGCTCATGGCCACAAGGGTGCATTGGCTCCTTCCTGGCATGGCATGAGGCCTCACTGCGCCATCAGTTGGGACCTGCTGGCTGTATGTGCTGCCTTGAAGGAGGCCACACACCAATCCCCATCCCCATCCCAAAGCCAGCAACATCCCATACCCCATTGTGCATCTCAAACCCCTGCCCTAGCCTGATCCCCTCCCAGAGACAGTACTCCATACTCTCCCCTGTACCTGAGGCCCCCCTCAGAGCAAGCATTCCACACCTGCTTCTGCACCCCTGCTCCAGCCCTGACTCTCCTCTCAGTTCCAGAAACCCGTACCTTCTCCCCTGCATGG
Organism: Pelodiscus sinensis; assembly: GCF_049634645.1. Taxonomy (NCBI): domain Eukaryota; kingdom Metazoa; phylum Chordata; order Testudines; family Trionychidae; genus Pelodiscus; species Pelodiscus sinensis. The sequence continues at coordinate 20,117,744 of NC_134712.1, forward strand.
ACTCCTCTCCCAGAGCCAGTTTCCCACATCCCCTCGTGCATCCCAACCCCCCTTGAAAGAGAATCAGCTGAACTGTCATTCATACTTAATTTCAACACTTTACGCCTAAGTTTAAACAAAGACATTAATTATCTTACCAATTACAAAGACAGCTTCCCCAATTATCACCTCTAATATCATTAGCTCACAGACATTTACCTTCCCCTCCCCCCATCCCCCTTCTGTTCTGAAATTTGATTTGTCCTTTTCATATGTGTTCATTTTTTTTATTGCATCCTTTGGTATATATGGTTGTGACAATTTTCTTCCACTATTTGATCTGAGGAAGTGGGTCTGGCCCACGAAAGCTCATCATCTAATAAACCATCTTGTTAGTCTCTAAAGTGCTACATAGTCCTGTTTTTTTTCAGAATGGACAGAGATAAATAGTGGTGTCCCTGCTCAAGCTATTAATAAATTATCTGAAAAAGGGGTCTGAGGCTAAGTTTAATGTCCTGTATTGGAGACTCTGGTCTCAACTTTACAGCAAAATTTGCAGATAACTATTCTGAGTAAAAATTTTGTAAGTCCAAAGCAGACTGCAGAGAGTTACAAAGGATGCTCACAAAACTGGGCAACAAAATGCAGATGAAATTCAGTGTTGATAAGTGCCACAAAGTGCACTGGTAACATAATCCCTGTTATGCATCAAAATAATGGGGTCTAAATTAGCTTTTTCAATGCAAAAGTGATCTTAAGAATCATTGTAGACAGTTCTCTGAAAAAAAGTCTGCTCAGTTTGCAGTGGCAGTCAAAAAACTATCAGAATGTTAGAAAGCATTAGCAAAAGGATAAATAGCAAATCAGAAAATGCCTCTCTATAAATCCATGGTATATCTACATCTTGAATACTATGTGCAAATCTAGTCACCCCATCTCAAAAACAGATATACTGGAACTGGAAATGGTACAGAAAAAGGCAACAAAAATGATTAGGGTATAGAATAGTTTCCTTATGAGGATAAATAAAAAGACTGGGACTTTTCAGCTTAGAAAAGAGAGGACTAAGAGGGGATAGGATAAAACCATGACTGGGATAGAGAAAGTGAATAAGGAAATGATATTTACTCCTTCACATAACACAAGATCTAGGGGTAACCTAATGAAATTAACAGGCAGCAGGTTTAAAATGCATAAAAGCATCAATGGCTATTAGCTAGGATGGGCGGGTATACTGCAACATGCTCTGTGTGAGCTGTGAGTGGACAATAGGGGATGGATTACTCGATGACTGCCTATTCTTTTCATTCCCTCTGAAGCACCTGGCATTGGCCACTGTCAAAAGACAGAATATTGGACTAAATATATCATTGGTCTGGCGCAGTATGATAGTGTAGAGACTTTAATATATTGCTCATTAAGTTCCAGGATTCTTCTTGCTCTCAAGCAACTTTAAAGATGTATGAGCAAACAAGAGCAATAGCAATCACTTTCTTTACACTTCTACATTTGGTCATCCCTAGAACTGTCAGTGGTTCACCTGGTGTCCTGTCTCAGATAGATACAAGGCTTTTAAAGGAAGGTGCAAGAAGTAGTGAATAAATCTGTAATAACCTGTTATTAGGAACAGTTTTGTTTTTGGCTTTTTGGTAAACCCAGTCAGTTAGAGTTGCATAGAGAATAGGACAATAGACTAAGATAAATAAAGTGATTAAATATTTGCAATATAAGTAACTTAGTCTTAGTCTGGTGTCCATAAAGCCAATGAATGGACTTCCATTGAATTCCATAGACAGTGGAACAGAACTCCTTCAGAGGACCTGAGCTCCCAGGATTCCAGTTGAAGTCAATGAAAGGAACAGGTATTCAGTGCTCCTGAATATCGGGCCCTTAGTCTCTTATAAGCACCGATGAAGGGGCAGCATTAAAAAGAACAAAGAGGTGATTGTGAAAAGCAGCATAGGAGTACGGAGGCTGACATCATTGGTGGTGTGAGAGGTTGTGGATGACATGGCAAGAGACAAAAATGAGGTAAGAGTATGGGAGGGAGAGATGAAGAAGAGGAGATGAAGCTTGGACAAGTTAAAATGGAATAGAGAACTAAGCCAAGAGAAGAATTTAGAGGGTGTACTGCATGTGACAAGATCGGATCCACAGATAAGGAATGTGGTCCTTAGCAGTACTGCTTTGTATGGAATGATGTGGGAGAAGGCCCTATGGATGCAGGGAGGCCAGAGATAGGTGATAAGACCTTGGACAAGAGTTTTAGGAACCAACCTGAAAATTGCATAGTAAGCTGATTATTTGGGTAACTACATTTTTTTTAATTAGCCACCAGTGATACAGCCAGTTACCAAGGAGATGTAGTCTGGGCACCTAGTAATTTCTATAGTTTTGATGAGGCTATTGAGGGCACTATAGCCAGGCAGATGGTCTGTGTCCTTGGAGTAGAGAGACTGGGTCAGATTGTCCTGTCGTGAATCCAGCCTTGTCCCACCTTTGCCCTGGCTGGTCTTCACAATAAGAGCTGCTTTCTACTGCTGTCAGGTCCTACTGCCTGCTTTTAGCCCACGCAGCTGCAGGGAAGAAATATGTCCAGATGAATAAGACTGCTATAATGTATCTTGAACAATGGGTCAAAAATGCAGAAATAGGGACTTGCGTATTGACATTTCAGTGAGTCACAGGGATCTCTTGTTTTATAATGAAAATGCTGACAATTATACAGAAAATACCCTCTCAGAGGCATAAATCTCAGTTCCCACTTAGTAGGTACATTTGATTTGGTCTTTTTTGTTGTCGTTGCCAAGTTTAGTCACTTCACAGGTTTATTCTCTTAACAAGTACTAGAAGATTTACCTAGCATTGTTGAAGTCCTACACTCCATTTTTGGTTTTTCTTCATTTAAATCATTTCTCTGGGGTGGGGTTGGGGATGAGGGGTTCAGTAAGCAGGCTGCCCTGGTGAGAGGGGACTACCCCAGCCCTCTCTCACTACAGCAACTTGGGGCAGGGTGAGAAGCCCCTCTCAATGACTTCTACAGCTCCAGTGAGCATAGCTGGAGGAGGGGTGCATGTGCCCTGGCTGGGGCAGGTCCAGGTTTGTCTGCCCCCTGCGCTCCCCAGCCAGAGTTAGGAATGCAGCAAACTGTGCACTTTCATAGAATCATAAGAGCTGGAAGAGACCTCAGGAGGTCACCAAGTCCAGTCCCCTGCCCAAGGCTGGACCAATCCCAACTAAATCAACCCAGCCAGGGCTGACACTTAAATACCTCTAGGGATGGAGATTCCACCACCTCCCTAGGTAACCCATTCCAGTACTTTACCATCCTCTTAGTGAATAGGGTTAACAGGTAGACCACCCCAAAATACCAGACACACTTGATCATGGGCGGGGCGGGGGGGGGGCGAAGGGACCGTCCGGGAGGGGGGCTGGGCCAGTTGGGAGGAAGGAGGGTGGGAAGTGGGACTGGCGGGGGGAAGGAGGGGTCGGGGGCCGCGGGGCTGGTGGGGGAAGGTGGGGGTCGGGGGCCGCGGGGCTGGCCAGAAGGAAGGGAGGCGGGCTGGGGGGGCTGGACGGGGAGCCAGAGGAAGGGGGGCGGGAAGTTGCAGCCACTGGCTGCAGCCAGAGTCCAGCAGGCCATGCCCCCGGCAGGCACTCTCTCCACCCGGCTTCTGCACGCAACCAGCGGCTCCCAGCTGGGAGGTGGGGCTGCGATCACAGGGCTCCCAGCTTCCCAGTCGCTCTCCCAACCCCGCCAGGCTTCCACCCGGCACTCAGGCGGAAATTCAGAAAATACCGGACTTTGCACATATCTGGTATTTTCTGATTTTTTCTACCGGACAGAGGGTGCAAATACTGGACTTTCCGGTAGAAAACCAGACACCTGGCAACACTATTAGTGAAATAGTTTTTCCTCATATCCAACCTAGACCTCCCCCACTGTAACTTGAGACCATTGCTCCTTCTTCTGCCATCCGTCACTACTGTGAACAGCCTTTCTCCATCCTCTTTGGAACCCTCCCTTCAGGAAGTTGAAGACTGCTATCAAATCCCCCCTTACTCATCTCTTCTGCAGACTAAACAGACCCAACTCCCTCAGTCTCTCCTCATAGGTCACGTGGTGCAGCCCGCTGATCATTTTGGTTGCCCTCCCATGGACCCTCTCCAATGCGTCTACATCCTTTCTATAGTGGGGGGCTCAGAACTGGACACAATACTCCAGATGTGGCTTCACCAGAGCTGAACACAGGGGAAAATCACTTCTCTAGATCTGCTGGCAATGCTCCTTCTAATGCAACCTAATATGTCATTAGCTTCTTGGCTACAAGGGCACACTGTTGACTCATATCCAGCTTCTCATCCATTGTAACCCCCAGGTCCTTTTCTGCAGAACTGCTACTTAGCTAGTTGGTCCCCAGCCTGTAACAATGCTTGGGATTCTTCCATCCCAAGTGCAGGATACTGCACTTGTCATTGTTGAACCTCATCAGATTTCTTTTGGCCAAATCCTCTAATCTGGCTAGGTCACTATGGACTCTATCCCTGCCCCCCAGAATATCTACCTCTCCCCCTAGCTTAGTGTCATCTGCAAAGTAGCTCAGGGTGCAATCCATCCCCTCATCCACGTCATTAATAAAGATATTGAACAAAACCGGTCCTAGAACCAATCTTTGGAGGACTCCGCTAGAAACCGACCAGGCCCTGAGATCTGGAAGCTTCTCTCAGTAGTCTGAAGAAAGCCTTGTCTACCTCATCCGCCTGATCTATAGCACACACCAATCACAACATCACCCCTGTTGCTTCTATCTCTAAACTTAATCCATAGACTCTCAACAGGCTTTTCTTCCACTATATCAGGGTTTCCCAACCTATGGGTCGGGACATAAATATGGGTCACCATTTCATTTCAAAAGGGTTGCCAAGTGTCTCCCCAGATGGCTCTGATCCCTCTCCTCCCCCCGTTTCTGAATTGCCTTGGGTCACCACCAAATCTTCCTGAATTGTCAAAATGGGCCCCATCTGGAAAAGGTTGGGAACCGCTGCTCTATATAATGGAGCTCTGAGCAATCATACTGCTTTCTTATATACAATGCAACTCCTCTTTTTCTCCCCCGCCTGTTCTTTGTGAACAGTTTATACCCTTTCCCCTCTCTCCCTGACAAAGGGGAATAGCCAGCACCGTTCCCATATAAATTGGAGTAGGGGAAGTTTACCCTGCCCCCCCTCCTCCCTCCTTAAAGGATGCCTGGGATTGGTAGGCTCAGAACCAGAGCAGTCCCAGATAGCTGCATGCCCCCCGGCAGCCTCTTTCACCTGCCTGGTGATTCGGTCTCTTTTCTATATGGTTTTAGGAGAAGCAATCCTATTCCAGGGACAACCTATTTTCCTGGCACAACTAAGCCCTTATCTTGCTTTAAATTATGATAAGAGGAAACTGTATACTGCATTTGATGGTCCTAGCTCTTATTGTTTAGGAGGAATTCTTGAACACACAGACAGACAAACTCGCTCAAATATATAGTAAATTTGAAGAAATTATTTAAATACTTCTTGTAACAAATCCATTCCTCCAAAAGGTAAAATGTATTAGCTCCCCTCCAAAAGGATTACATTAGGATGAATGAAATACAGCAAACATAAAATAAAACACAGCTGGTGGAAGTACGAAAGTATAAATAAGCTCAAAGCTTTGCAATTCTGTGCCCATCTAAATTAGCAAAAAGGAAGCAGGATCTAGGCTCAGGTTTGAAACATCACTGTTTTCCCGCTTATGTTTTATGATTCTTATTCCTCACTCAATTTTTTTCCTTCTTCTGCTCCAACCCCCGATGCTGTTATTCCTCAGTTTCCGTATCTGTGAAGTGCGCTCAATACCACATCTCTAATTTGCAGGAATGAGATGAGGCGCTTTGAAAACCTCAGATGGAAGGTATTATAAAAATGCTCCGTATTATTATTTCAGGAAAGATCTGTCGTTCGGGCAGCCTGGACTGCCTTTCAAATTAAATGGAGTGGAAAGAGGTTTTCAGTCAGAAACCAGTCAAAATTCTGACTGAAACCAAACATTGCACAGAATTTCACAGTTTCATGTGAATTGCTCTTGGAATCTTAATTTCCAAATAACCCACAAGATTAAAGGTGAAAACAAGGGTATGAATCCCACCTGCTACCAAAAAAAAAAAAAATCATTTTTGCAAGAAGTTAATAATCCATAATGTATCACAAAGTGTGAAAAGCACAAGGACATCTCTAGACACGTCTCTAGACACATCTAAAGAAGGAGGGCAACAAGGAGATCAGACCTGGGTTGCCAAATTTCTAATTTCTGAAATCTGGACACTCTTATGCCCCACCTTTTCCCCCTGAGGCCCTGCCCCTGCTCTGTTTCTTCTCCCCAAAGCTCTACCTTTGCTCTGCTTTTTCCTCCAAGGCTCCACCCGCTTGCTTGCTCCATTTCCTTCCATTGCTTATTGCTCTCCCCACTCCTTCTTCCTCAACACTTCCTCTGCTCCAGGGTTGGGACAGAAACTGCAGCCTGATGAGGAGCCTACTGCCTGCCCGCCTGCCCATGAGATGTAGGTAGGAGGTGGCCCAGCTAAACTGGGCTGCATGGGTTGATGACCCGGTGCTTCCCTCCCACATCCTATGATAGCCAGATTTTTGATGTTCAGTCAGAACATCTGACTGGACACTGCTGGTTCTCCTTTTTGGTTGGACTTCCTGATAAAAAAAAACCCAGACCTCTGGCAACCACAGAACAGATTATATACTGGTTTCTCACTCAGTTCAGTTAACACACACTTCCACTGCTCCCTTCCTCCACTCTGCAAAAAAGGCCCCAAACAAACAGTCTTTAAACAGCGACAACAGACATATTAACATTCAGCAGTATATTTGGCAGCAAAGTACACAAAATCCTTAGACAAGGAAAAGCGCTCAACAGTTACAGTACAGGCTACAGAACTATAACCTGCTAGTGCTAAAATACATTTTGTAACCTGCTAGTGCTAAAATACATTTTGGGTTGTCTTCCAGTTTTGAAACACTTCAGTAAATTCGTGTGTGTGTTGTATAAGCTGTATAAAAATCACACAATGATGTTGCAGTTCTTTCCATGGCAACACACTAGGATACAGAGCATGCTTTTCTGCAAGGACTCAAGTGGAGAAGGGAACAGGAGGGAAAGGATTGCTAAAAAGCTCTGGCTTGGTTACTCTAACGCAAGAACAGGCCCACTGACTGGAATTTCTGGGCCCCAGGACAGAAGAATCAATGGACTCCTCCCATTTCCCTCCCTCAGCCAGAACCACAAGCCCCTACCCGTAGCCCAGAGAAACCCTCAGCTGCCTTCCCCCTAGCTGCCCAGAGGAGCCCCTGTGCCAGCTGCAGCTGCGCTTCTCCCTTCCCCAGACCCAACCCCTGAGATATTTGTTACTCAGATGCCCCAAAATTTGCACAGGGCTTATCAAAAGGGTCTTCGAAGAGACGCTTTTCCCCAGAGCAGGTTGGGTCTGGGGAAGGCTTGACTGTTGCTGGCCTGGGGCTCTTCTTGCCTGAGGATGGGAGGCACTTAGGGCTTCTTTGAGTGGCATTGCTCCAGAATCACAGGAGTGACGGGCTTCCCACATCCAAAGAAGCAGCTTGTCTTGCACAGATGCAGGTGGAGACCACCTCCCTGGCTCTAGTGAAGGACGCTGGAACTTGTTCCTGGAGTTCTGCTAGAAGGAGTCTGAAGTCAGCCCTGAAGCAATTAAACTTGGTTCACATTTTCAAGCTTTTATTTGCAACTGTAAAGGTTAGAAACAATGTTTTCCTTTTAAAGGAAAGCCTACATTTTCGCATTATCGAACTGCTCTGGTGGCTGGGGTCCTAAGCATAATATCATAGGCATATGCTTATGTATAGCCATGCCACTCAGTCCTTTAGTTTTGTGTAACTATTTTGTCTCCAAATCTGATCCCAGTTAAAGCAGTGTAAATCCAGGGATTTTCCGTCCCTTCTAAACAATATCCCACTTCCTTCTTATCACTGGCAAAATTCTACGTGGATCATGCCTGCTTAATAGAGTGTTGAAAATCTCAACGACCCAATACAGAAAAATGCATCAGTTTACTTAGTATCAATGGCCTTGAGACAAGACATGAAATAGTAGAAGCCTGACACAAAGAACAGCAGATGAGTGGGTGAAGATGGGAATGGTACCTCCTTTACAACCTTTTCCCCACACAACAGGAGCAGAAGCAGCAGCTTGTGCTTCTTTTTATCTTTTGAAACATTTCAATCCTAAGTAAAAGTTCCCACCCTTCATATGAGAAGGATAAAGAAAAAGTAGAGGAATTTGAAGAGGTACGACAGACACTTCCCAACAGATTACCTCGTGTCTGCTCATGAAAATAGACAAATACATAAAATAAAGCAAATCTGATGAAACACAATCTGAAAACAAAGAGAGACTACGCATAAACATGTTCCAGACCTACATTGGTTTCTGCTAGAATCAGTCTCAAACCAGAATCATTTATCCACCCAAACGGTGGGGTTTCAGATAAAATAGGTCCAAAATCCAAACCATTATTTTCTTTTGTATGTGTGCAGGAAGGGGGCAGAATCATCCCAAATTTATGCCTCTCTCTAATACTTGGATTATATCTGCCTGTATTGAATGTGAATTTAGAAAGTTTTTCAACTGCCAGCATTCAAACTTAGAACCTCTTGCTCTTTTGTAACATTAGAGGGCATCACATTCACTCAAAGAGGACTAGGCATTTTTTCAACTCAGGAGAAAAAAGAACAAACCCTTGATCTTAGGTCTATATCTATCTATATCTATGCACTCTGTTAAAGATCCGGGATGCTGACCTTTAAAAGAGAATGGGCCAGTTATTCACCTTGTGTAAATCTGCCTAATTCCATTCATCCAGGGTGTGTTAGACCAGTTTATACAATCAGAGGATCTAGTCAAAGTGTTTAGTGTAGTTTAGTTCAGTGTTTCTCAACCAGTGATATGACTACCCTCAGGGGTACTCGAGAGAAGTCTGGGGAAGGAGGAGGGTCCGTCAACACAACTGAAATTTGGAGAAAGCTGAATGCTTTACAATGCTTTATTATTTTTGTACTTTTTACATCCAAAAATGTTATCACCCACCTGGCGACAATTAAGTTGTTTAAACAAATGCATTGCAATGGTAGAAAAAAATGTTTGTGTGTATGAAAACTGTAGGTACTGGGGGTACTTATAATTTTTTTTAAAGGGGATACTTACAATTTTTTTTAAAAAGGGGTACTTTATAAAAAAAAATGTTCAGAAAAACTGGTTTAGTTCACCTTTTAGAAACCGATGGCCATATTGTTGTCAGTATAGATGTGTTTGAAGTTGGAACAATTTACTGTCCATAGCAAGAAATAGAAAAGTCCCTTTTTCTAAGCAGTCTAAAGAAATATTTTCATGTTTTAAAATGAAATAAGGTGGCTCCTGTGAGAAATACATTACATTCAGAATGTAATGCAAGTACAGTATTTGCTGTGAAAGAGGCCATTCCCAGTTCATGTACCAACATCCAGCTTGAAGAACGCTGTTTACTTTGTGTCTCCGGTCCTAGAGATGCAAGAACAATAAGCCACAAGGGAGAGACTATGTTATTAAACATTGAAGAGCACCACAAATTATTTAACCCATTGAAAGATATATTGGATGTGATCCAAGGTTAGCATTTTAGAGAAGAGGGAGAAAAGTACAGCCCGAGGCCTGTGTGAAAACATATTGGGAAGAAAAAGGGGAGAGAAAAGTGAGTGAAAGAGAGAGAGAGAAGTTTTCTGTCAGGTCCAGTGTGAGAAATCAAATGGATATTTAATAAAAGAAAATGTGTCTTCCCTCCCTGAGTCCACAAAAAAAATTGATGTGAAGATATAAAACAACTCTGCATGTGGTCACAATTTCTTTGGGGTGCAGCTAGCTCCAGGGGAGGAACACCTTTTAATACAGCCCTCGATCCAACCTTCAGTAGCTCAAAAGGAGCTGTCTGAAGATACACAGCACCAGGTCAATCTCTCCTAGCAGGAAAACAAGTTATAAATCAATAGCTTTTTTCTCCCCACTGATGCTTGCTGGGAAGAAGTGAAATGGGGAAAAAAAAAGCAGAGATGAAATGCACCTGTATCTCTTTAATGCAGCAGGGAAGTTCTTACAATGATGGAGCACAGAAAGGATTGGGGGGTGGGGGGGGGGAGAGATTTAAAAGAAAAATCTAGTCCATTTACACCTACTCCAGATGCTTTGAAAGCAGGCATTAGGTGGGTCAGGACATTTTCGATCAGCCTTTCCTAAAACCAGAGCTTTGATTATATTTCACAAGTCTTTCCCGTTTTTAAATACAGAGATTTACCCTGGTGGGGCAGTTTAGATTGGTTCCTGTGTATATATTGCTGCATCTCTAGCTTTGTGAGGTGTGATCTTCAGATGGGTCATGGTCACACCCCCAGCAGATGGGAAGAAAGGGGAAAATGAACAGAATTCTGAAGTCACGAGGACCCAGAGAAAATGGGGGTGGGAAATAAAGGAGCAACTTATCTCCTCCCCATTCTCCTGATGCCCTTTGCTAATCAACCACATGAGAGCGCGTTCTCTCTCCTTTCCCTCCAGTCCCAATGGAGCAACCATTCTCTCTTCCATAGCACCTCTCTGTCTTCTGTGCTGAGCCCTGAGGCAAAAGAAGTAGTTCTATGTGGGGAGGGTTGTGGGGAGGTTTAAAGCAGTCTTGGCCTAGAGAGGAGGCCGAGCCCCTGCACAGTTCTGAGAAGCTCTGTGATCTCTGGGTGTGGACTTGTGAGGAGCTAAGCAACCGAGAGTTGTAACTGAATTCCCCATATCACTTGGCGCTTCCTGTTTACAAGGGTCTTGCCAATCTCCCTTTGTTTCTAATTGCAGATGTTCACAGCAAACTCCCAAACTCTGACCAGTTTCAGACTGAAGCCATTACAAGTTGCAGATTCTGATGGAACATTCTTAATGATGTAAATCTGTCCAGGTTCTTTGAAGGGTCAGAAACCAGCCCAGGTCTGGGTTTATCATGAAACCTGGAACCAGGCAAGTTTTGCCTGCAACACAGTTGTGATGAAAGCATCATCCAGGTTTTTGATAGTTTCATCGTTCTTCCTCATGGTGAAACTGGCAGAGGCATGCAAAAGATCTGTCAGTATCTTCAAGCCTACTGATGGAAACAATCTATTGGGGAATGTGTATTAAGCTTCACTCCTTCATACCCACAGAAGTTGTGAGTCTGCTTTAGCTTAAGAGACTGATTCTTCAGCTCAAGCTCCAGACAAAGTGCATTCCTCCCACACCATCCATCTCCGAGCCCTGCCTACGAATCCTGGACAATTTAACACACACCCCTGCTCCTGGAACATCTGGTGCCACCACCGTAGCACAGGGTGTTAGAGTGAGTTCTGGCTGCTAGCTTTGCGCCACTACTGGCTTGTCCCTTTGGCCCGGGAGAGGCGTGTGCAGAGCTGTCCCATCCATAGGACAGTTCGGTACGGGCGCCCCAACCATCGTATGAATGGGATGGTCCCCCATACTCAGGTTAGCTCACGGGGCCCTGGGCAAGCTGGGGCCGGCTGCAGGGGTCGGGCCCCCCTGCACTCACTATGGCAGCGAAAGCCACAGGGAAATGGAGCTACACATCAGCCTGCTCCACTCTGCCACCATCTCCCAAGCCAGCCTGCACTGAGGCTGAGAGGCTTCGCTTCCTGCTACCTCAGCAAAGCAGCGTGACTAGGCTGCTGCATTTCTCTGCTTCCCCACAGTTTCCATTGCTGTGGTGAGTGCAGGGGGCCCGATCCCTGCTGCCACCCTGTGCCAGGCCCCCTGGCACTCCCTGAGGCCATGTCTCTCAGGAGAGGGGGCTTGAGGGAAGAGGTGCATGGGGGGGGGGAGGGCTGGGAGAGAAGGCAGAGCAGGGACAGGAAGAGACAGGGCAGGGGCGGAGCATGGACTAGACTTGGGGGAAAGGTACAGACACCCTCCCTCCTCAAGGCCACAGGGACTTACATACCAGCAGCTGTGTGCAGGCCAGACTGTGGAACTGCTCAGTCCGCAGCTAGCTCCTGGGCCATGAGTTTGAGACCCCTGCTCTAACAAATGCAGAGAACTGGTTGGTGAGGCCCTATGGGATGAAATGGGACAAAGCGAGTTCAGGAATGCAGGCAGCCTCTCAACAGACAACATTAAATGCACAATAGCAAACTATCACAAGGTGAAGAAAAATGACGAAGACTAGTAATATGTCAGGAGCTCTTTAATGACCTGAAAGTCAAAACAATTCCTACAAAAAATGGAAACATGCAGTGTAGCTGAGTACATGGAACATAGCAGGCTGGGCAAGTGAAGCCCACAGCAGGTGCTGGAACATGATCTTAATACAGACCTTCCTAGCAGAGGGGAGGTGATACCACTTCATTATAAACTACTTTGAAGGTAAAAAACATTTAGGTGCTAAGTATTGTTGTTCTCCTGAGTCACCACATCCTCCTCTGAACTCTGTTAACCATTTACACCACTTTAACATTTAAATTTGAGCAATATCCTGGAAATGCTTTACAATTGGTTGGTTGGTGGCAAAAAGCTACTTTGTCATTGATATTCATGATACCTGTCCCCTTGTATGTTTAAGTTTAGTGAAAAAAACAGGTGTGGCTAGCAGCATTATCATAGCTACCCCATCCACACTTGCTAACTAGGCAATTTTGCTCACCCCTTTTAAAAGAGTGCTGGTGATACTGTCACCTTGCAAAAATCAAAGAATAGCTTATATGGTCAGGGAACCGTCCGTTCTCTGCTACACTGGAATATATTCCTTGGATAGTCTATAAAAAAGCACTCACTTTAGTTAACTGCTATTCTGCTTAAGGTAGGGCTGCCTTCCTATTCCACCAACACATCACAACAAAATTTGGCACGAGGTTCCTGCTCAACAGACTCTCAGTATCACAGCATACTGGCAAATCTGCATGGGAAATCTTGCGCAGTGCAGCAGCACATGTGGGTGGCTCTAGCCATGGTATTGGTGTCTAATCTTCACACATATCAAATTCCCCTAGTATAGTGGCTACTGCTTCAGAATAGGTTGGACACCACATTCCCAGAGGACATGCCTCACAATTATGGGACCATTGAACTCGGTCATTTAGTGTTTTCATTTCCTTTGTGGAGTAAGATGTCCTGTCATGTGTGAAGATGCGGCAAGCCTTCTCCTCTGATCTAGGGGAATCTGCTATCTGCACAGTAAGGAAGGAAGAAGACTCTGATAAGAGTTACTGAGATAACTATCTATGGATTAAATTTTAAAAGTATTTCCTTACAAACACCACAGACAAAATGGGATTTAGGAGATGTCACCAATACAAATCTTGGTAGACATCAGGTAAGGTAATGGATCGCAGAAAGGTAGGACTGGAAGGGACCTCAATAGATCATTTAGTCCAATCTTCTGCACTCAAAACAAGACTAAGTAATAACTAAAATATTTCCGAAGCTTCAGGGGGTAGTCGAGTTAGTCTGTACAGGATAAACTTAAAAAAAACAACAAATAGTCTGGTAGCACTTTAAAGACTAACAAAACATGTTGATGGTATCATGAGCTTTCATGGGTGGGCACAGCCCACTTCTTCAGATAACCAGAATGTTGGAGTATTTCTGATAGGTGTTTGTTACCTGTTCTTGTTACCTGTTCTTGAAAGCCTCCAATGACAGACCAATTTCCCCAAGCAATTTGTTTCACTGCTTAGGTAGGCTGACAGAAGTTTTTCCTAATGTCCAGCCTAAACTTCCCTTGTGCAATTTAAGCCCATTGCTTCTTGTCCTATCACAAAAGACAATTGTTTCCACGGAGGTTAATGAAAACAATTCTTCCTCCTCCTCCTTAAAGCAACCTTTTAGGTACTTGAAAACTGTTATCATGTCTCCCGACAGTCTTCTCTTCTCCAGACTAAACAAAGCCAGTTTTTTTAATACTTCCTCCTAGGTCATGTTTTCTAGACATGTACTACTAAAAGGACTGCATGTACGAGCTCACTGAGTGCAGTCAGTGAGGCTATAGAAAAGAAGGCACAGCTTCTACCCTCAAGACAATACCGTATAAACAATGCACTGGATAAAAGTCAAAATGATTTACTTTAAAATCATCACTTACAGTGGGAAATATGCTTGAAAACTCCATAGAAGATACCTCTTTCACTGAGGCTGTGTCCAGACTCAGGGGGTTTTTCGAAAAAAGTAGCCTTTTTTCGAAAAAACCTCACCTGCGTCTAGACTGCAGCCGCGTTCTTTCGAAATTAAATCGAAAGAACGCGGCTTTTCTTTCGATGGCGGTAAACCTCATTTCACGAGGAAGAATGCCTTCTTTCGAAAGTTCCTCTTTCGAAAGAAGGCGTTCTTCAATGTAAATAGGGCTTCTTCGAAAGAGAGCATCCAGACTCACTGGATGCTTTCTTTCGAAAAAGCAAGCCGCTTTTTCGAAAGTTCAACGTGCAGTCTAGACGCTCTCTTTCGAAAGAGGCTCTTTCGAAAGTATCTTTCGAAAGAGCCTCTTTCGAAAGAGGCTTGCAGTCTAGACATAGCCTGAGAGCTTTGAAGGGAGAGAGTGTGGTTGACACAGCATCATTTCAGTGCTCAAGACAGTGCATGTGTGAACTCCTGTACAAGAGATATGGAAACATAGCCCACTGCCCAACATCACTTTTCCATTAAACATCATGCCATAAAGCACAGCCCAAAGTCCATTATGCTGATGTCAGGACCCTATCCAGATTTTTAGGTCTCAGGCATTTATTTCGGCTGGAAGGAGAGAAGAGACTGCTAGAACTGGGTTCTGTGCAAATACAATCCCTTGCATATTAATGCAGAGTAAGGTATAAAGTGCTGCCTTTAAGTCTTTTAGAAGTAAAGAGTAGAGTCTCTCTTAGATTATCTAATGTCACATTAAAATGTGTTTTAAAAGACAAAGCAATAAAGTGGTTTCGGTATATTTAAAAATATTCAGCTGCTTGAGCTTAACGATTTTGTAACAGAGAGAGAAAAGCTGTGTTATAAAAGGGAGGCGATGGAGATGGTCCCTTTGGGAGTCTATTTCGACAATCTAATTTACCATATAAATCTATTTCAGTTTTTATTCTTTTTAATTGGGAGTTTTATAAACACTGAATCTAAGCTGTGATAATATCCTGAACAGGCAGCACGAAAGGGCAGTTCAAAGGACCAGAAGTGCAGCAGCACATTCTGCTACAGCAGCAAGATGTAATGAAGCAGAATGTAATCTGCAAACTAGGCCATGGCCTGAACTGGTGACGTGAAGAGTGGCTGATAAATACTGACAGAGACGGTGCATGGAGAGAGAGAGAGAGTCTGCCTCCAGTCAAGTTTGCAGGAAACTCCCTGCCACTCCTGTCACATAAGCAGTGCAGTGAACCCTGCTTCTGGAATTCAAGTGCCTCTAGGCCTCAAAAGCTAACTCTGGCCAAGAAAACCCTGCTGGAATAGAAAGAAGAGGGATTTGCTTGTAAGGTACAGAGCTGACTCCATAAGGACCTGTGCAGTGAAGAGAACCAAGCCACTGGAATTTTTAAAGTGGCTGCGGATAACTCTACCTACTGTTGCATGGCCTTCAGACACAACAATGTTACTGTGTGCACCATACTCATGAATGAAGGTAGAAATCCTCTTCCCTTATCGTCAAGATTTTGATGTTTATTTACGCTGCAGCTATCTTATTAAATCCCTGACATGCCCATTCCCATCACAGATTTCGATTTACTCTGCCATTAAAAGTTCCTTTGAGATCACTTCGCCTTTAAAACTAGCTGTAGTTAGTATAGTAAAGGAATCCAAATATATGGCTACACCATAGTTGCTAAAACAGCAGCTGTTCATTAATTCTCCCATTTGACTCCATTTTCTCTCCCCGCTGTGTCTATCACTCCTTCAGCAGCATGTCTATGCCATTAGCACAGTAGAGGGAGGGGGTCTTCTTGGGGGCTCTGCACAGTCCTCTGCCTTGCCAGCCCAAGGCCTGAGGATGTGTCAGAATCGGTTCTCCGTTTTGGAGGGACATGTTGACTAAAGTAATCTCTCACACTGTGCTGCCATTGGTCCACTAGGAGTGACTGATCTAAACAATGTGTGTGTGTTAAATGTTTAAAAAAAAAATTCCATTCAGCTTTTTAGGATCCAAAATTACAGTTTCTGGAAAACTCACCACAGTACTAAACATCAGAGTTTGACAGCTGTATACCTCTCTAACTATCAAGGACCTAGTGCTGATCTCACTGTGCCACTCCAGTGTAAGCAATCATTGCTTAGTCCAAAAAGTACAGTGGAGCCTTGTGTGGATACAAAATTTGTATCCGCATCTGCAAAAATGAGCTGTGGATATCTGTATCCAAGGATTTTCAGGGCTGTAGCAATTACCCAGACAGGAGGTCTTGAAAGAGATACTTCCAGATTCTCACCATGCACCTGAAATGTACACTTCAGGGTTTCTGCACAGACAAGAGGCGTAAATAGCTTTGAATCCTTTCTCATTAAAGTAAATGCCAGTATTCTAGAGTAATGGATCAAAACACTGCAGTATCATCACAGTAATCAACACTGTTTCAGACCATTGCTACAGAAGGCTGCAGAAATTCTTTTCTTTTATAATACAGGCTGAGGCTTTTATTAAGGGAATGCAGAGTTACAACTTTTTTTGCATGCATATATTCATCTGGCACATTCACTTTGTCTACTTGCCTATTGCTCTAGTGCCTACCAAACACTTGGTTAAGGGCCTGATCCTGTCTCAAGGAAATCGATTAGACTTTTGCCATTGAATTAAGAGGTGTAAGATTAAATGCCATATGCATAGTACCACAAGACATATGAAACAAGCTGTCCCCCTTTCAGAGATTCAGATTCTAAGGCCGTAAGACACCACTGGGATCATCTACTGTGACCTCCTGTATAACACAGAGGCTATGTCTACATTGGCACCCTTTTCCGGAAATGCTTAAAACGGAACAGTTTTCCGTTATAAGTATTTCTGGAACAAGCGCGTCTACATTGGCAGAATGCTTTTCCAGAAAAGCACCTTTTCCAGAAAAGCATCCGTGCCAATGTAGATGCGCTTTTCCGCAAAAAAACCCCGATCGTCATTTTCACGATCGGGGCTTTTTTGCGGAAAACACTACTGTGCTGTCTACACTGGCCCTTTTCTGGAACAGTTTTCCGGAAAAAGGACTTTTGCCCGAATGGGAGCAGCATAGTATTTCCGGAAAAGCGGCTGATTTCTTACAGTACAGCGTCAGTGCTTTTCCAGAAATTAAAGGGTCCAGTGTAGACAGCTGGCAAGTTATTCCGGAAAAGCGGCTGATTTTCCAGAATAAGTGGCCAGTGTAGACACAGCCAGAGGCTATAAACATTCCAAAATAATTGCGAGAGCAGAGCTCTTAGAAGCATATCCCATCTTGATTTAGAAATTGTCAGTGATGGAAAATCCACCATGATCTTTGGTAAATTGTTCCAAGGGTTAATTACCTTCACTGTTAAAAATGTACAGCTTGTTTCTGGTCTGAATTTTTCTAGCTCTGACTTCCACACATTGGCTCACGTTATTTAACCTTTGTTAAATTGAAAAAAATTGAGCTTCTTGAGCCTATCATAGGGATGGGCAATAATTTTCAATGGGAGGCCCTGCCAAGAATTTGGTAAGTGGTCAAGGAGCTAAATATTGCACTTTTCTACAATATTAATGGAGGGATGCATGGACCTAGGATGGACTTTGGGTGCAGGAGAACGTCGTGACCTGGAGCAGGGAGTTGGGGTACAAGGGATGGGTGCCAGGTGCAGACTTTAGTTGAGAGACGCCTACCACTGGTGGGTTTTGGCCAGTGGTGCAGCAGGATCTCTGGCAGGCTCCCTGGCTGCTGCAGCCCCACACACTGCTCAAAGCAGCCAGCGGAGTGGTGCGTCCTTTGGAGGGGAACTGTGGGTCTCTGCAGCTGTGTGTGGCTGCAAGCACTTCACTTGTAGCTGCGAGAATGGTGCTGGGGGAGGAACAAGGCATGGATTCCCTTCCGCCCCTCCTCTCCCCCTCTCCCTGTAAGGGGCATGTGCAGTTCAGAGATACACTTTGAGTAGCATATGGGGCTGTGGCAGCCAGGGAGCCTGCCCCAGGATCCAGCTGGGCTGTGGGCCATATCCAAATGTTTGGCAGGCCATAATTAGCCCATAGGCTGCATTTTGCCTGCCCCTGATCTATCACTAAGGCAAGTTTTCTCATCTTCTAATCATTCTTGTGGCTCTTCTCTGAACCCTCTTCAATATACCAACAGACTTCTTAACTGTGGGCTTCAGAATTAGAGACATAGTATGTCAGCAGTGCAGGCATTGTGCTAAATACAGAGGTAAAGTCAAGTCTCTACTTCCCCGTTTGTGCATTTCCACATAGCATCACACACTGAGTGCATGCTCATCGGATAACCCACCACCACTGCCAAATCTTTTTCAGAATCCCTGCTTCTCAGGATAGAGTCCCCTATCCTATAAGTATGACCTACATTCTTCCTTCCTAGATGCATACATTTACATTTGGCCCTATCAAAGATATATTGTTAACTTACATCCTCTTTGCCAAGTGATCTGAATCGGTGACCTGCCCTCTTCATTATTTACCACTTCCCCAATTTGTGTGTCACTTGCAACTTTATCAGTGATTATTTTATTTTTTCTTCCGGGCCATTGATGGGGATGTTAAATAACGTAAGGCTATTAAAGAAGAACCCCATGGAAACAAACCTGTTTGAGTAGGGTTCCCCTTTTACAGCTAGATTTTGAGACATATTAATTAGCCAGTTTCACATCCATTTACTATGTATCATGTTAATTTTGTATCTTTCTTGTTTATTAATCAAAATATCATTGGGTACCACAAACACTTTACAGAAGCCTAAAATATATTATATCAACACTATTACTATTATCCTTATTAATCAAACTTCTGCTCTCACAGGAAACACTATCAAGTTAGTTTGACAGGTTCTGTTTTCCATAAACCCATGCTGATTTGCATTTATTATATAACCTTTCTTTAATTCTTTACTAACAGAGTCCTGTCTTGACTGCCCCATTATCTTGCCTGGGATTGATGGCAGGTTTGACAGGCCTATAATTACCCGGGTCATCCTGTTAACCTCTTTTAAAAATGGCATAATATTCGCTTTCTTTCAATATTCTGGAACATCTCCAATGCTTCAAGACTTATTGACAATCAACATTAACAGTCCAGAGAACACCAGCTCTTTTAAAACTCTTGGATGAAATTTTTCTGAACCTGCTTATTTAAAATTGTCTAACTTTAGTAGGTTTTGTTTGAAATCCTATAGTGATGCTAGTGGAATGGAAGAGGTGTACTCCATGGATACTGGAAGGAAAGCCTATTCTTGGTGGCTCTGGCTCATGTTTTGGCACACCAGAAAAACTGGCAGAGAAAAGGTTTGCACTAACAGCAGAAACCCATTAAATGGTTTAGCACAAAACCAAAAATCCACTTCCTCCTTCTGCAAAAACAAAAAACATGTTCCTTCTCACCCACTATTATATTTTGAAAAATGCCAGCATTAATACTGTACAATTCCCTGTAATACTGGATCTTAGGACTTTGGCCTTAGTGACTTCTCAAGATTGCATTCTCTCTCCTCTCCTACACACATAAACATCTTAAACTTGCTAAGTGGATACTGTGAAAAGGTACTAGGTTAAATTCACACGTGGCACTGCTGGCTGGGATCCAGACAGTGCTGAATGGCATTGCAGACTGGTTTTAGACTTTTCAGTGGGAGGACTGTACTTTGGGCAGCGTAGAAAGGAAAACATGACAGATTTGTTTAGATCTGACTGAGTGATGACTAATGTTGACAGTAAAAACTGAGAAAATTCAGACTATTATTGTACTCCAGTGTGTGCACAGTGCATTTATAAAATACTAGCCTAATTTGCTTAAAAGCAAAATCAGTGCTAAGCACAAATTAACCAATGCAAATTTCACATCACATGGGGCTAATTATGATGCAAATCACGTGAGCTGCACAACAGGGGAGTGTGACAGAATTCTGTTTCTCTAATGCATGGCTGGAGTAATAGTCATAAGCAATCCATTCTCTAGAAAACCAACCCGGAGTTATTTCCACATTCGTGTTAGCCGATGCACTGAGGAGCACTCACCAGGAGGATAGTGCTAACAAAGAGTACCTGTGAAACAATTCATTGTCATGCTATTGGTGTTATTGAAGCAGCTCTCTGCAGTGGGTCTCTTTTCCCAGTACTGCTAAAGATTATGCATTAAATAGTCTCATAGAATGAGCTATTACTGAAAAGCCAGGAGAAACTGATCTAGAAACACAAGCACTGACAATCAGAAAAGTGCAATAATGTTCCACCTAGCACTCAGTCCTCTTTCCAACAGTGGACTGTGTCAGAAGTTTCTCATCGAATTGGAAGCAACCATCACAAATACCTGCAACAGTTTTTAGAGCTGCCTTGGTATCATCATCTGTTACAGGAAACTGAATCCTGAACTCTGATCTTGGGTGCACTAGCTATTCCTATGCTTCAACACAGCAGCACAGCTGAAGCTGCACCTCTGCAGTCACTCACTACTGTGCTGGGAGTGGGTTTCCCAGTGCTGTAGTTCATTCATCTCCCACTGAATTCTTCCATCCTCCTAGTGCTATGTACACAAGGGGCTATGTCAGCTGAACTACAGTCAGTCCCCGGGTTACATGGATCCGACTTACATCGGATCCCTACTTACAAACGAGGTGAGGCAACCCCGCACTAGCTGCTTTTCCCCCTATCAGACCAGGGAGACACAAAGCTAGCGTCCCACCCAGCAGACCAGGGAGATGTGGAGCAGCTTTTCTCAGCAGACACCTCAGCTTGAGAATAAAGGACTGAGGGAAGTGAGGTGTGGGAGAATAAAACTGAGCTCTGGAGAAATGTTTGGCTAGAGTTTCCCCTACAATATGTACCAGTTCCGACTTACATACAAATTCAACTTAAGAACAAACCTAAAGTCCCTATCTTGTACGTAACCCGGGGACTGCCTGTACATTGCTCTGGGTGAGGATTTTTCTATGCCCCGACCAACATAGGTAGGTTGACCATAAGTTCTTATGCTCTTAACTAGACTGGAAAAACCTCCTAGCATAGAGCTGTCCTAACAAACAAACACATGAACTATGCTTTCTTTCCAAGTTGGCTGATCCTTGGGTTCCCCTCTCTATCCCAGCCCCCTAGCCTTTCTGCTCAGAGCTCCTTTTACCTTCCCTCTATCCAGGATAATACAGTTAACAAGCCAGACCTACCAGTTGTTAGAGAAAAGAAACTGCCCCCCCCCATTAAAAAAAGTTTGGCCAGGCCGCTCTTGTTCTGCAGTACTCCTTGAGAGAAACTGGCCGCATCCTTCCTGCATACCATTGCCTTTAGAAAAAGGAAAGGTGTGAAAAGGGGAAAATAGCTTCAGACTCTCCCACCCGTCACCTTGGCATGAGAACTGCGGGGCTTACCTGGTCGCATGAAACCTGCACAGTTTCGGCCCAACCCCTGGGACACAGACCCCCCCACTTGGTGACCACTGGGCCATATATGGTAATATGCAAGCGCGGGCAAGCGATGTGCAGATTTGGGGATAAATACCCATCGCACAGTTCGCTCTAGGAGGTCTTTGCAACACACGTACCACCGTGCGTGTGCCTTCTCGTATACTTCAAAGCGCTGCCGGCCTGATCAACCGACCAGCCACCTCCCCCGACTCTCGGGCGTAACCAAAGCCTTCGCAACCGAACCGATATCTGTGAAATGTTCCGTGTGCTGTGTAAGTTGGTATGTATGATTTGATTTTTTCCTGTTGTATAAGCTTAGTGTTGTAGTTGTTTTTGGGTAGTACATAAGAGTTTGTAGTTATCACTGTTATTTAATTACTGTAGCTGGATATTTTAAGATTAGAGACTATTCCCCTTGCCATTCCCATCCTTATATCTCTGACACGTTTTACTAGAAACCATAGAATAAATATAATAAATACTGTAAATCCATTATTAACACGGTCTATTAAAAATCTTAGAATAAATACTATAAATTCACCACTGTCATAAATATTTTTTTTATTTGATAAAACTGTCCACCTGGCTCTGTCCTTCCCCCCTTGGGTATTCATTATCGGGCCTGTGATTCTCACAACACCAGGAAACCGCAGTTATCGGTCAGTATTGCCCAGGAGGGCAAAACTTCCTAAACAGGGTGGGTCAACAGAAGAGCACTACCACTTCGTTACATCGCTAGAGCATTACCTCCAATGTCATCTCCTAAACGGTTTCATCAGCAAGTGATACACAGTGGCACTGAACTTCTGGTCTTTCCTCCCCAAACCTTCCTTCTCTCCTCCCATTCTATATCATTGCAGACAACATGTGTCACTCAGACCCATGACCTGCATCCCTCACATCTAGGTAGCACACTAATCCTGCTGCTTTTCCCTCCCTGTTATTTCCAAAAATCTGACCACACTGCTACGTCTACACTGCACAGTTATTTCAGATTAAGCTATTCCGGAATAGTTATTCCAAAACAGCTTATTTTGAAATAGCACGTCTGCACTACAGGGAAACCTCAAAATTAATCCAAGGCAGGTTTCTCTAATGTAGATGTTCTATCTTGATTTAGAGGCCCAGGAGGAATAACTTAGAATGGCCCTGATGAGGGGCTATTTTGAAATAGCAGAAGTGGAGCGTCTACACACACACCTTACTTCGAAACAGGTGTTATTCTTCACAGAATTAGATTTAAGTTGGAATAAGCCATCCATTACTTTTCAATTATTTTGCAATAACAGAGTTGCAGTGTAGATGCTTGCATAGTTATTCTGGAATAACTTTGCTGTGTAGACACACCCTGACAGACCTCCTGCATGGCCTTACCCAAGTCAGTTTCTCTCTCTGTGCCTCCGTTCTCCAACGTTAAATGTGGGTAACTGCACATTCCTATCTCACGGGGTTGTGGCAAGGATAAATGCATAAGAAAGTGAGATGCTCAGATACAACAGTGATGGGAACCACAAAACTACTTAAGATATCTAGAACAGAATAGAATCTTCTGAAGATGTCAAAGCACTCTACAAAGAAACTTAACTAATGTCCAGATAATTTTATATCAAGCAAATAGCATTATGCAACATAAATGCTAAATATTAAACTTGCATTATATAGCATTACTCATACTATGTTTCCTTATTATTTGCGAGAAACACAATAAATTCTTCAGAGGCAGCATTCTTATTAAAAAGCTCAGCAACTTTTGATACTATGTAGACAATAAAAATAAAAAATAATTTAATTCAGAAAAAGA
The DNA here is from genome assembly GCF_049634645.1 of Pelodiscus sinensis. NCBI lineage: Eukaryota > Metazoa > Chordata > Testudines > Trionychidae > Pelodiscus > Pelodiscus sinensis. The sequence goes on from NC_134712.1 coordinate 20,141,157, forward strand.
GCTTTTAATTATTTGTTGGACTTGGTTCTCTGTTAAGATTCACTCCAGAGTCTGATCTGGATAGAGCAACTGCCTCCTCTACACTCCAGAGTCTGATCTGGATAGAGCAACTGCCTCCTCTACAAGCGTATAGGGGGGGAAAAAAGGCATTCAATCTGACACACAAGGAACATGAAACAAACAAAATCAGAATGATCTCATCAGGCAGGCAAAGGTAAAACGAGGAATTCCAGCTACAAAGAAATGTTTAATAAATGCTATCATACTGCTATGCCCTTATATAGTGGGTTGACATTACACACCGAAGAAGTGACAACCTTCAATTGCAGAGTGTAACTGCGGATTTGCATTACATTTGCTTTGTGTCTTGGGAACAGGCTTACATATCCTTACAACTAATGAATTACAGTGATTTTTCGGGAGCTGACAGTTACGGGGGAAAATATATGGCTCTGAAATATTAATCTCTGCTAACCCTTTGTAGTAGTAATTGTAGTAGTTCTTACTCTCGCTTTTCAGAAGCAGTTTTCATTAAATATTAAAAAGCTATTTGTTAAAATAATGTTACCATAGCAACTATAGAAAGCTAAAATACTTAGTGCTGCTGACTCACAGCATATTAATCAACCACTAGCTATTATTTAATGAGAGCCCCCTTGAAGGCCTCACAGTAATGGCAGCATTGATATGAATACACCAGTCGCTGAATCAATAGTCCCTTAGCGCAGTGATCATCTGTGGTTGGACTTCCGGTATCTGACCTCTTTGTTTTGGCTAATGCCTGTTGCACTCAGTGTCTGTCCTCAACATGTGGAATGTGCACCACAGGCCCCTATTAAACAGGGACTACATGATGGAATAGGGATGTATCAAGGTTTGAAGTTTAGAATGGCTGCTTTGCTCACAAGTGATGAAGGCATGAATAAACTATGCAGATTATTCTAACCAAGTGCTAATGAAACCTTTGAATAACATATAATTTTGTATGGTGTGGCATTTATGTATCATGTGTCGCAGAAAAACTATTTTAGTAAAGTATATAAAAAAAATTAGGACTGTTTCTTGTAGCTGGTGTCGTAAACTACCATAAGCCAGGGTTCCTAAACTTTTTGTTGTCATTTTAATGAGTTACTGCTTCCCACAACCCCAGACAGCATGCAAGAGATGATTCTGTACAGTAAAATGGCATCTTCCGCACAATATGACTTCACTTGCACTGCATGTGTGAAGTCACATGCATGGAGGATTCTATATTGCTCTACATAATAGCATCCTCCACACAGCATAACCGTGTGTGGGTGCAGTCATAGTGTGCAGAGGATGCCTCTTCATAGCGGGAAATGATGTCCTTCATGCATCGTGACCTTGCATGCCCCATACAAGAGAGGTCATGCTGTGCAGTGCAAAATGGCATCCTGAATACATTAGGGATTGCTGTTAGGGTTGCAAGGTGTCTGGTTTTCGCCCGGACAGTCCATTATTTCTGGCCCATGCAGTTAAAAAAAACAAAACAAAACAAAAAAACCCCACAAAAACCCAGAAAATACCTGCCATGTAAAATGTCCGGTATTTTCTGTTTCTCTCAGATGGAAGGCCGGCGGGGACAATCTTCCCTTGCCGCATCTGGTGTGGGAAAGTGAGGAGCATGGGGATTCTTAAAGGCACAGCAACCTTTTTTGGGGGGGTTTTTTTTTTTTTTTGCTCAACCAAGTATTTTTCCTGCCATGTTCGGGATTTTTGGTGAAAGCATCTGGCAAACCTAGTTGCCGTGACCACATCTGCTGATGGCATGGTTTCATTTGGGATCATGACCCACAATTTGAGAACCACTGCTGTAAGTCTAACTGGGCAGGGCTCATAAGGAGAGAAAAATTAAACCTGATAAATGTAAAATCCTTTCAAAACTAGCATAGAAAAGCTTTTTCTTTATAAATAAAAATGTCAGCACTTTTAAGTTTGATATCTCAGCCCCTGCCAGGCATTGGGCTCCATAGGGAAGGTAGAAATGTGAGTCTTACCTTTCCAGTGGCATAAAGCTCTTATTTCTAACTTTATAGGATCCCAAAATACCATATTTTACAGATATGGTATTTTATAGAGAAGAAAATAAGTCTTTGGTGTTAGGACAAAAATCTCACTTATCCTGGGCCCTGTGCAGGTAAATTTTGGGGGCATACATTTTTTATTTGGGGGAAAAGGAGGGACCTGTTCTTACCACAGGTTGTTTTATTGAAAAAACGGTGGAGTCAAAGCTGCTCCAGGGTTTGGGATGTTAGTATAAGTATTTGGGAGATGGTTAGGAGGCAGGCAATGTTGACATTGGCCTGAAATACATTTATTTATCACAGCAGTTTATTATATGGATATCGGCATGTGTGCAATTAGGGCTGGCAATAGATTTGCTAGGACTCTAGGCAAGGTGAGGAGGGGTTTGGCTTTGGGGCTCCAAGTGAGAGGGATGGAGCTGAGAGCTAGCCTCCCCCAGCAAGCCCTCTGCATTGCCTGGATGCGGGAATTTAAAGGCCCAGGGCTCTGGCTGCTGCCGTTGCTGCCATAGTAGCAGCAGGGGCACCCAGAAGCCCTAGGCCAGGGGTGGCCAACCCGTTGAAGGCAAAGAGCCACAATAGTTGGGGATATAGCGCAGAGGGCTGCAGGGAAAAAAAGACCCAGCGGTGTTTGGTCGAGAAAGAAAAAAAAAAGAGCCTCAGCCATGTTTGGTCAAGGAGAGAGAGAGAGAGGGAAAAAAAAGGACGCTGCCCCTTTAAACTAAACTCTGGGTGGCTTTTTGGCCACATCAGACTCCCATCGGCTGGTGCCTTCTTGTCGGCACCATTTTGCTTCGCCATGCCAGATGGTGAGCACAGGGAACCGGGGGCCAATGAGCCATTTTTAGGGGCACAGAGGAAGCTTCACAAGCCACAGGGAAGGCTTCGTGAGCTGCAGTTTAAGGGGAGGAAGAGCCACATGCGGCTTGCGAGCTGCGGGTTGGCCAGCTCTGCCCTAGGCCCTTTAAAATCACGGGACCCGGGGCAACTGCCCTCATAGCCCCTCTTCTCCTCCACGAGCCACCCTGTGTGCAATGACTTTTGAAAGACTGCCCACTGAACAATTACCATTGAATCACCTTCCCCCATTCCCATGGGAAAATCCTGGGCACATTAAATAAAGTCAAAGTGTTACCACTGACTTCAGTGGTCTGGATTTTACCCATGTATCCCTACCAATAGACCCAGCTGCAGGCATTCTTACTGAATCATAAATTCTAGTGTCATGGTAATGCTTAATTTTGGGGGAAGATGAAAAAGCAAGTTTTGATTAAAAACCTGCATCAAGGCATGGGAAAAAGATGGCTAGGTTTCATTCCTTTTTAAAAAAATGGAAAAAATACATAAATTAGTCGTTATTAATCAGAAGAATGTGATTAATGTAACAGCTTTTGGATGCCAGCTTTGGTTCCTTGCTGCTTTGTTTGGGTGTTGCAGGCGGTGACTATGACAACCACAAGCAGGTCTTGGGTTGATGCAATTCATGGTATCCTGCTCAATTAAAACCGGCCCTCCTCCCTACTCGCAACTTTAAAAACAAAAATTGTTTTGGTTCTTTTTCTTTTAAATGCTGCAATCAGGCCCTGATCTAGTGAGTTAGATCTGAGATATGAATGGGATGGGTGCCGTATCAAAACTTAGAACAGAATAATGGATTTCAGCTTTGCAACTGTCATGTTTTGTGACTGCTTTGTAAAATCTAACCCCCATGTGTGAGAACTATGTGATCCAAAAGGTGCCTTCCATTTCTGGTCACTCTGACCAGGCTAGCTGTATTTCAATTCAGACCCTGTGGGATTCCCCTTACTCCCTGATCACTTCCCTTGCCTCATGATCTTTTTAAGTGTGTTCAGTTTTTAAAAGAACACACAATTAGAGATGTAACTGGTTAATCAGTTATCTGGTAAGCATCACCTGGTAATGGTGATGTTTACTGGTTAACTGGCAGCCCAAACAGGCCCACTGTGCTATGCTGTGCTGCTTTTTGGTGAAAGTGCAAACGAACATTCTAGCCTTCAAGGAACTCCACAGCTGGAACTGAATCTGTCAGTTCACATAATAGAAGAGGAGAGGGAAGCCCAATAAACCACTATCATGCTGCCACATTTTGCACAGTCATTATTGTATGTACTCATGGAAGTTTCTTCTTTGCTTTGTTTGTCTACATGGTTACAAAGCGTAAACTCAGGAGTGAATACAAACCCACCCCCACCTTTTCTGTGAGTGAACTGTCAGCTACGACTAGCAGCATTTTTATATGGTTCATGGAAAATCAGAAATTTTGTGCCATACACAAAAGCACTATCTCCTGAATCCGATACTGGATGTGCAAACATGCATTTAAAGCAAACCAAACACCCTGAAGTGAACAGGGAGATATCACAAAATAAGTTGGCTAAAATCAATACATGGACTTCTGATTTACACTGGAGCACCTGAGATTAGTCCTCTTGGGCACACCAGCAGCTGTTAGGAAGCTAGGAAAAAGGATGTTCTCGTTGTAACCAAGGTGAATATTTGATATATCTGAACATGTAGAAAACATCAGGGGCCACATTCAGAGTGAGTCTAAGCAAGATTGTTAAATTCATACCCACTTAGCCACGTGTAACTCACATTCCCTCACACAGGATTTAATCTGAGTTTTACTCCAGATCCACACTTTCATGCCTGGGACCTACGTTTGGTCCCTGTGCTCGAACAAGATGCTGAACTGTGGTGGCTTTGGGCTTAGTTCCTGGATGGACTTTCAGATCTTTCTTAAGCAGCTTTTCCAAGTGCCCTTTGGGGAAATGTTGACAGGCTCCTGAGGGAGGAGAGCAAGGGAAAAAAAGACAGGCAGTATCTAGCTCTGCCTGGGTTAGGGAAAGCTTATCATGAGCTTCAGGGGGTAGCCAAGTTAGTCTGTACAGGATAAACTTAAAAAACAACAAATAGTCTGGTAGCACTTAGGCAGGAGAACTGAAGAAAGGCAAAAATGGTGACGGGATCGTAAAAAAGGATTGTCCTTCCTCTCTAAGTCTCAAAATCTCACCAGATTGAACATGACAATTACACTTAAGAACGTATTTCTGAATAACTAACTATGAGGCCCTTCAACACTGGTTACTACAGGAAACTACTCAAAGGAAATGCAGACAGCAAAGGTGCAGAAACCAAACTCTTCCAGTTCCAGTTTCTCCCCCACCTCTCGAGCAGTATCATTTCCCTCAGTCAGTGGAACTCTGCTGCAGACATTTTGCATTCCTCAGGTCATCACTCTCTTTATACACACTTCTTCCAAACAGGATTTAATGTGCCAGTTTCCTGGAAAACAGGCAGATGAGGGGGAGGGATAGTTTAGTGGTTTGAGCACTGGCCTGCTAAATCCAGCACTGTGAGCTCAATCCTTGGCTACGTCTAGATTGGCAAGATTTAGCGCAAATACTCTAAACGCAAGAGTTTTTGCGTTAGAGTATTTGAGTAAGAGAGCGTCTATACTGGCATGTGCCTTTGCGCAAAAGATTTGCTTTTGCACAAAAGCATCCAGGCCAGTGTAGATGCTCTCTTGCGCAAGAAGCACTGATTTCATACAGTAGAATGTCAGTGTTCTTGCGCAAATACTCGTGGCCAGTGTAGACAGGCGGCCGCTTTTGCACTAAATCTTGCCAATGTAGACACAGCCCTTGAGAGGGCCATTTAGGGATCTGGGGCAAATCTGTCAGGGATGGTACTTGGTCCTGCTATGAAGGCAGGGGACTGGACTCAATGACCTTTCAAGGTCCCTTCCAGCTCTATGAGAGAGGTATATCTCCATATATTTAAAAGTCTGCTCTCACTAATCTGCAATGACCACATAATTTTACAGTCTCACGAGAATAATGCACACCAATTATCAGGATGGCTTCCAAGTGGCTTGTTACCTTAGTTTAATTCTTTGCTATCTCAACTCCTCTGTCATATAGGGGCACATCACTTCACTTTCGTCTGACTTAGAAGACAGACATTGTTTAAGTTGAGCTACCAGCCTGGTTTTGAAGAGTGAGCAGGCAGATATGAATGAGTCTCCAATCTTCCTCCTGCACTCAGTGCTAATTTATTCCACTTACTGAACCTAGCACTATACTAGAATTCATAAGAAGAGAGTGGTCTCAGAAAAGCCACAGGATTCTTGCCAGTTTCTTGACTGGCCACTTAGAAGAAGTGTGTCCAGAGAAACAGCAGAAGGAAGGAAGGAATGCCATGGAGTGCATCTTTGGAAAAGTGATTTGTTACTACAGAAAGGGGGCAGTTCCAGAATATGAGCTTTATAAATCATAAAGAGATAAACCAAATAACTAAACATCCCACACTCCATTTTCAAAGGTCAGAATGAATTTTCAAAACAAATTAACGTTACTTTTCAAGCTATGTGAAGAAGCCACTTTAAAGTGGCCCTCAAACTCATGGTTATGTTCAGAAAAGAGACACTAGGTAAAAGATGGCATCTACCTAATACATGCATCCCCTGTGATTGTTGTGTTGTATCTGCTGAGTTTATTGACACAAACAACCTTTATTCTTGCTGGCACTGCACAGACAACTGGTCTGGCTCATGTATCAGAAGCAGCATGGCCTCTGAACTGACTGCAGAATCTTACCTGCTGACTGAAAGAACACAGACAGATTTTTAGAACTCAGAGGTCATTTGAAATTCTGGTCGTTTAGAGAAAAAAATTATGAAACTGAAGAATGTGTGTTATGGAAGTTATCAAGGAGAATAAAAAAATCCCATGATAACTCAGAGTCACTTTTCTAATTATAACTCTAAAAAATAGCTTCTCTTCCAAAATATTTGCCTCTTTATGGTTACTTTAATATTTTCAGTGTCTTCTACAAAAGACACAGAATTTCCTATTGCAGAATTGTTGTTTTATAACTACATTTTTCAGTTCCTAAATAATTGCTAGATATTTTAGTGACCATTTCTTTTCTCAGCATGGCTGGAATCGGTCTCTCTCTTCTTAGCAAAATACAGTCCTTGCTACTTCCCTCCCTAACTGGTTTCAGTCTGCAGTCTTGTTCTGCTCCTTTTTTGACCCATACTCACAGTCTCATTCTGCTCTCTCTATGACCCATTATTTCCATTGAGGCAAAATAAAATGCAATTGTGTTTCTACTTGAAATTCTGCTCCTTTGGAAGTAATAACAGGCATAACTGTACAGTGTGGATAAAAGCTAAGTTTACCCAGATCTTGCCCATTTTAGTACCAAAGACCACAACTTACAACATAAAAATAGAGAGTAGACTAACTTGCTTATGCGAATTCCCTCCACCCTCAGCCAAACACATATGTATCCCAGAATAACTTCACACTAAATCCAGGGTCTGGCACCTGGATCCAGCCAATATTTTGCTCTTCACCCTCCAAATTCCAATGCTTAAATGGAGAGGCACTCCTCTTACACCAAAATAAATCTGGATTCCATTACATCCTGGAGAAACAGCATGTAAATGCCTGCATCCTAGAGTTTTTGGCCCCAGTTTATCCCTGGCATTTGTGCTGCTCATTCTCCCACTCCTGTCCCAGGATCTAGTTGTTAGACTTTGATGCTATTTGCTCTGGGACAAATTTGGACTGGCTTTTTCTGGGAACAGTAGGAACAACTAGACCAGTTTTCTATTTTTAGATGCTAAGGTACAAATATCATAATCCTGATAGAGCTCCCCCCCCCACACACTTTCCCTTCAAAATATGCAGATTTTCCACCAAAGAAGAATTCTGCACCTTAGATTTCCGATGACATGAAAATCAGAATTTCATCTATCCGTGGCACAATAGCCCTTGAAAGCAGTAAACAAGCTTTGGACGGTGCCACAAATCCATTTTGTTGTCTGCTTTCTCTGTTAAACGCACCCATGTGGCCTGCGTCTGCAGAAAGACTATTATTCAACCTATGCGGTAACACAGCAAACAGACCTTATTTTGCAGTTTACAGGAGATGTCAAAAATCACACTAGTTCCATAACAGTGGATTTTCTCATTTTACAAAATCTCTTAAATAAAGGCATTTTAACTTTCATTTTTAGTCTTCCAGCTCCTTTCTTCTGTTTGACCAAACCCAGATTCCTCATTTTAAACAAAATAGAAAATGTTATCACCAGTAAGATATTCCGTACATTATGGCATTACAGTATTAATATTTTTAACGGCACAGAATATAGCAGAACTTCAGATGCTAAAAGGGGATGTGACTCAGGAGGGAATGAAAATGTACCTAATCAGAAAGGAAGAAAAAGCAAATGCCCGCCACTATTCTTTTTAACAGCAGGTAAAACAAAAATTAGAGCATGGGGGGGGGAGGGAGGTGAAGGGAGAGAGAGAGAGAGAGAGAGAGAGAGAGTGTGTGTGTGTGTGTGTGTGTGTGTGTCTGTCTGTCTGTCCGTCTGTAAGACAGAGTGTAGACCAGAAGTCTTGGAGTGCAGCTCATATAGATCCAGCATTCTTTATCTTGGTGATGTACGGAAAAAAATCCATATTGCTTTGGCTGAGCAGACAATGGAAACCTACCATACATTTTGGAATTCTAATATATTGCTGCTAATCGTATATATTAGAACTAACCCCAAAAGGTCCACCACCAATAGCCATATTCCACCAAAACACAATCTACTCTGCTTGTCCATGGAGAGATGGCACCCTGACAAAGAAGTCACACATCAAGGATGTGGTGAAAATCTGGAGGGAGTAGGGGCATCTGCTGACAGAAGTCCTGCTGCCATTTTCCTCACCCCTTACCAGAAGGACTCATCTGATGTGACCCAGATGTTACGGTTTGCTTGACCAGTCACTGTTTCTTATCAGAACGATAAGGGATGAAAGGGAAAGTGCTGTTTTCAGCAGCTATAGCAATGGCCTTGACCAAGGGTGGGCAATAATTTTTGCCCGGGGCCCACTTAAAAAATTTTTGAAGCAGCCCCGAGCTACCCAGAAAGGGGCGGGGCCTAAACAGGAAGGGGTGGAGCTACCCACCCCCACAACATGATTGGTCTGGGAGTAGGGGAGCCCCTTTGCTCCCCCTTCCCACTAAGCACCCATGCCCTGGAAGAGGCTTGGCACGTGCCCTCAGACCAATCAGGGCCTGGGAACAGGGGAGCACGGGAAGCCTCCTCCCACCCTGCGAGGAGCATATGGCACTTTGAAGTGCCGCAGACTCCTCGCAGAGCCGGGGTAGGGTGAAGGAAACCCCACGCAGCTCCCCCGCCCCCAGACCCTGATTGGCCTGGGGGCGGGGGAGCGCACGAAGCCTCCTCCACTCTCCCCCCACCCTGTGAGCAGCATGCAGTGCTTCGAGGTGCCATGTTCTCCTGGCAGGGTGGGAGGAGGCTTTGGGCACTCCCCTGCCCCCAGGCCCTTATTGGCCTGGGGGTGGGGGAGCAGCAGGGCCTCTGTGGGCCAGATCCATCCGCTTGGCGGGCTAAATTCGGCCCGCTGAGGCCCTTTTGCCCACCCCTGGCCTTGACCAAAGGTCAGCATAACTCTTAAGGGATGTGTTTCTGGGAGTCAGCCCAAGGCTCCTGCCACCAGCCCACATGTGGCTGACCTGAGGTTCCCCTTATCCTCCCCAAGCATGGGGCTGGTCCAGCCCAAGCTTTTCTCCCAAGCCCTCCCGCCTGTGCCAGGATGGTGCTGAAGCTCGCCCCTTGCACCTGGGGTCACATCCCTTTCTGTTGGCAAAACTGTGCATTTGTCCTGTTTGCTTTTGCCACCTGATCATCAGCTAGCAAGAACAAATGGGATAAATGCCCAGATTTGCCCAAAAAAGTTGGGTGGCTCTAAAAGGGGTCTGCCCAGGCAAAAATGGGAGGCATGTCACCCTAACTGCTATTAAACATCTCTGAAGCTCCAACCATGAGCCTGAGTCAGCTGACATAGGCCAGCCAGGGGTTTTCAATTGCAATGTAAACATACCCTTAGTTGTCCTAGTTACACCCCGTCCCACTCTTTTGTTCTCTGAATGCGCCCTCCCCACAGTTGTAAGACCATATGCCTTTATTATTCTTCAAAGAGAATTCTACAATTCCCTCTTTTAGACTGGGTCCCAGCCAGCCACAGTCCCCTGTGTATTAACCTTGCTCAAGCCAGCTGGGTTTGCTATCTACAGTTCTTCCCTTTGGGAGTTGCGAGCCCTGGATCAGAATGACCCAAAACAGCCTTCTTAAAACAAAGCATGTCTTAAACTTACCAGCAGGAGCAAAGCATGGCAAAAGAGAAAAGGCTTTAAAAAACAACAACAACAGGTCTACATGCACGTCTACCTTACCTACAACCCTAGACAGACCTATTTTACCCCAGACTTCTACCCTCAGGGAGGCTGGGTCTCAATCTGTTCGCCTTGACGCTCTCTCACCTTGTTGTTGAGGGTCTGGCTTTTAAATCCAACCAAAGCTCTTTGTTCTCAATTCCCCAGCCTCTTTTACCCTGCTGCCCAAAACCAGTCTGTTGAGCTCAGCAGGGTGTCAGAGGTGGAGTTTCAAAGTCAATGGCTTTTGTGATGTCCTGAGAGAGCTGTTGGATGGTGGCAATTTGAGGACAGTGTACTCTTTCCTGCCTATGTGCAGCCAGCCTCCTCTTGAATTAACCCTTTCTTCTCATAGAGTAACCTCTCCCCCCCTTACAACATTCAAACACATAGAGTAGTGATTAAGTTACAGGCAGCTCCAAATCTATCACAGTAACAATAAGCATTTCTGAACGGAGCATAACAGACAGCTTATTTTCCTGGAAGGTGATGAGAATTGTGACCATAGTAGAGAGTGCCCCATCTCCACTCTGTTTTTAAAGGAAGGATCATAACAAATCTACAGTGTTGCTACTTCTTAGGATTTGATGGCGAGTATTGCTATGTTAGATGCTTTTTGTAAAGCCCCAGCTCCTACAGTGATTCTATGACAGCCTCAACTCTAAAAAATAAGTTTCTACTCTGCATAGGAGTGGACAAAGAACTGAAACCATAACTATGGTGACCATATTTTATGAACCAAAAATAGGGACACATTAGCCACACCCCCGATCCCTTAGGCCACACCCACCTGTCACAAAGTCCCACCCCTGAAGGTAGTACTTCCGGGGTTAAGATGGACATGCGACTGGAAATAACAGGTGTTGTGTGACCACTCTAAAAACTCCTCCCACAGTCCTCGGCCAAAAGGGATGGGTTTGGCCCCAACAGGACCCTCCCATACAACTATACTGAAATTGCAATAATCCAACTTGCATTGCATTAATTTGGGGGGAAAAGCCGGGGGTGTCTATTTAAGTGGTTCTCAAACTTTTCGGCCTGTGAACCATGTTGCTGAATGTAAACCTTGCTGTGAACCACCAGTTGCTTGTAGAAACTCACTATTTATTACATAATTACACTCAAGCCATATTGCTAGTGCTGCAGCTGGGGAGAATGGTTTAATTTAAATTATTAAACAGATTAAGCATTTTAACTTTGTGATAGTTTATCAAACTTCATTTTAAATACAGGCAGTCCCCGGGTTACGTACAAGATAGGGACTGTAGGTTTGTTCTTAAGTTGAATCTGTATGTAAGTCGGAACTGGCGTCCAGATTCAGCCGCTGCTGAAACTGATCAGTTTCAACAGCGGCTGAATCTGGACGCCAGTTCTGACTTACATACAGATTCAACTTAAGAACCCCAGGCTCCGCGGCTTTGCTCTGCTTTGCTCCCCGTCCCCCTGGTCTGCAGACCAGGGGGATGGGGAGCAAAGCGGCGGAACACACGGGCAGCGGACAGCCCAGACGCGTGGGGACGGGGGACGGGGAGCAAAGCAGAGCAAAGCCACACAAGTGAGAAGCAAAAAAGCTCCTCTAAAAACCCCCAACCCTCATTGATTTGGCCCCCAACTGGGACACCTCACTCCTCTTGTGTTCCAGCTCCACAGGGTGAGGGGATGGGACAGAGAGGAATGAGGTTTAAGGTAAGGATGTTAAATTGCAATCAATTTCCCCCGGCCTTTTCTTTTAAAAAAAAGGTCCTGTGGCCAAATAAAATTGGAAAACACTGCTCTAGGTTATACAGACCACCAAACTAGATGATTACAGTGGTCTCTTCTGCCTGGACTCTATGAATCACTTGACTCCCTATTCTGTACTCTATATGGCCCATGCTGCCTTCTTCAAAGGGTCTCAAACTGAATGCAACATTCAGATTGCTATTAAAAAAAGTTGACAAGATCTTATACTAAAACTAATAGTTGAAGGATTTTTTAAAAAGTCTATTAGAAACAATTTTTATAAACACAAACATTCCCATACAGCTTTTTTGTGGCCCATACATTTTCATTGTTGGAGCTGAAGGAAACAAATCCCCAAGATGTACAAAGATCTCTGGAAATCTGGAACATACATCTAGGGCAGATGTTTCTGTGGAATATGGGGTGAAAAGAGGAAATAACGATACCTTTTAATAGCTTAGTAAAAAAAAATATTTTGAAATTAACTGAATCTAAGAAAATTATCAGTTTTGTATAAGAAAATTTTATGATAGAAGTAGGCGTCCTTGAACTGTTTGCGTTCCTTAGCTACGCTTACTCTTCAAAGATTTTTCCTAGAAGATGCCAACATGGTATAATTTAAGCCTTAGTGAAAGTCAACAGAAATGATCAGTGTGCAGCAGATAATGCAAAACATCTGCTGGCAGAGAACAGCCTTGGGACTCTCTTGGTTCCTCCTATTTAGACTTAACACAGTCCATTGGTGAGCAGATACAAACCTTCTGGTTTCAGCCTTCCCCAGGCTGTCTATGATGCAAAGCTTTAGTGGCAGTAGGGCAAAAGCAATTGGCATGTGTTATGATCCCCCTATTGACAGAGATATAAAAATAAGTATCATGAAGTGCTGCTTCCCTCCTGAGCTACAATAAGCCCACATTTCAGTCTTACTACTGAAAAGAATGGCCATTCATAATAGAATCATAGAATCCTAGGACTGGAAGGGCCCTCGCGAGGTCATTGAATCCAGTCCCCTGCCCTCATGGCAGGATGCAGTTCTGACTAGAGTTAGAACATCCCTGATAGACATTTATCTAACCTGCTCTTAAATATCTCCAGAGATGGAGATTCCACAACCTCCCTAGGCAACTTATTCCAGTGTTTAACCACCCTGACAGAAAGTTTTTTCCTAATGTCCAACCTAAACCTCCCTTGCTGCAGTTTGAGCCCATTGCTTTTTGTTCTATCCTCAGAGACTAAGGAGAACAATTTTTCTCCTTCCTCCTTGTGACACCCTTTTAGATACCTGAAAACCACTATCGTGTCCCCTCTTAATCTTCTCTTTTCCAAACTAAACAAGCACAATTCTTTCAGTCTTCCTTCATAGTAAACGAGTTCTCTCTCTCTCATTTTAAAAGACACTGTGCTGTACTATACTTGTTTGATCATGGAGTATAAAATGTCCTGATTCATAGTTAGGAAACCTTTCTCTCTCCAGATAACCAACATATTCCAGATTTGAGCAAGACAGGCTTACTCAATTTGGTGATTATCCTTCTGTCCACATGCTGTGCAGTCAGCTTTTCTCAAAGAAAATGTTCTCATCAGAGCATTTGCACTGCCCTGCCCTTTCCATGTCTGAATAGAAGAGGGCTGGCTAAAGGAAAGAACAGAGATCAGAGGAAGTGTGATAAACACTCTATCCAGGCTATGGTAACAAATATTTTGAGGCAAAGCATTAATCTGAACTTGTGACCTTTCCCAGGCCTTCCAACCCACATTCTCTGCCAACCAAGGCTGGTATGTTTTTTATTGTCTATATAGAGCTTTCTCCCTGCAGAATCACAAACTCTCTGACTTGAGTTCTGACAGGGGCAGAAGCAATTAAAATTAATCAGACCTGTATATGAGAAAGAGGTACTGGGGATGGACGGGGGAGATGCAGCTGACACCAAGCTTGCGATCCAATGTGTACTGCACTGATAGTTGCAAACCTGCCACAAAGGTAGCCAAGATCTTTGGTCCCTGTTCCAAAGATCTCCCATAAAGTACTCAAATATATCATGAACAGGACAGACTATGAACAGGAGGCAACCAGACAATTCACCACTAGTTCTGGATATCCAACACTCTGGTCATTTGAAGAAGTGGGCTGTGCCCACGAAAGCTCATGATACCATCTTCATGTTTTGTTAGTCTTTAAAGTGCTACCAGACTATTTGTTGTTTTTTAAGTTTATCCTGTATAGACTAACTTGGCTACCCCCTGAAGCTTTCAAATATAAGAAACATTCTGGTAGGCAGAGTGTCAAAAAGAGCATTATAAACATAATTCTTGAAAGAGCTCCAATAAATGAGAACCCAAGACTCGTATCTGTTGAGCATTTAAGCCACAGATCTCAGGGTTCTGATATTTTTACCCTACAACGTGGATTTCCCTAAAATTACCATAATAAAAATTACAGCCCTATTTACTTGAATTATTTGACATTGAATTCAGTATTCACAGCTGCATTGGAATTGCATGGTTTTCAGTCTGTAGATTATATGCTGTTATTATGGTATAATTAGCAGCTATAAATTTTCTGGAAATCTTCTGTCTCAACATGCTGAAAATTCAATTCATCCTGGGAGATCCCGGTTTTTCAGGACAGATATCAGTTTTAACATATACAATTTTGGTTTTCTAAGCTTATTTTAAGCACTAGGCAAGCTTTGCTGCAAGAAAATAATTTTTTTCTTCAGCTATTATTGAGCAAACCTCATACAAGTACCCTTTTTAGTCAGTAACTTTGGGTAACAATATACTTTATACGCATTGCTACAAGAACAAAAAGCACACAGAAGAGAAGTATGGCTTTACAGTGTGAGCACAAGATTGGAATCAGAGTATCTGGGAAATACATCAGTCTCTGCCACAGACATCCTGTGTTAGCCTGGGCAAGTCATTTGTACAGCCTGAACTTTACATCAATTTTCCTATTTGTAGGACGTTTACATGCTTGACAGGTGTATTAGGAGGGTTAATTAATCCATTTCCTCTTTGTTTCCCAGAAGCAAGACCCATGAAGCAAGAGAACACGTTTTATAACATTAATCAACATTAAATATAAAATAATGGAGTTAAAGAATACACTTCGGAATCTTTTACAAACAACTACAATGTCACAAGCCATGCAAAGTGTCAAACTCTTGGAAATAATAATCCCTGCCCTTCCATCCCCACTGATTTGTCCTTATCCCATCTGACTGGCTTTCTCTGGTGTTCTGAATGGAGCTGAAATGAATATGGCTATTTTCCTTCAACAGCAGCTGTTGTTGGAAAATCATAATTTCCTTAAAGGAACCCTGACATTTTACACTGCCCCCAGAGAAACACATAATTCAATAAAAGGCTTATGAACCAAGACTAACTTAGAAAATAAAGTACATGATTTTCAAATGGATGTCTGCATTTAACAATTTCACCTTACGTGCACCTTGTGTCTAAACATCTTGGTTTGTGCACAGACATCGTTGATCAAGGTCAGCACAGCTCTGGGGAAATCTTGTTTTGTTAGTTAATAGCTGCTACAGAGCCAGCCGTGGGAATCTACCAACATCCCCTCCTCCACCCACTGGGTCTCATTTGAAATGATGGTTGGTTTTTGACTACTGACAGCAGAATATTTAGTTAAATAGAGAATAAGAGAAGGACTAAAGACTTGCTACAAAAATCCTGACAGAAACTCTTTAAATGTAAGGGGGTAAAGGTCAAGAAGAAAAATTTATCAAATCCATTTGAACTATCAGGTTAATGCAACAGTAAACAGAAACAAAGCTACAGCTTAGATTGGGCTTGTTCTTTACTGCTATCCCAGGAGGGAACAGACCCCCATTTCACCCATCCCATTTGCATCATTTTGTGGGCCTGGCCACGTATATCCGGAGGAAAAGGAGAGGCACATGCACACAGCATTTGTGGTGCAAAGTACACACTTGCCCTGGACTCCAGAGTGTTCTGAGAAGCAAATGCTGGTATCCTAGGGGGGAAAACTCCACCCAATGAGCGCCAAGTCTATGACTGGAGTGCTGAGTCCTTAATAATGTTGCACAGACAGCTGTTCATTACCCAGCATCCGAAGTAAGTTTCAGGAGTAACAAACTGTTGTCCACCCCCACACTAAAACTGGATATCACGGGTTGTATTTCAGAGTTCTCTTTGGCCCTGGTCCATAGAGATATTTGCTCTCCAAACATCCATTGATTTCTAACTCCCATTAATATCAATGGAACTAAGGAGTCTAAATAACTTTGTAAGTCTGGGCCCACTTTCCTATTTGACACCTGTCTTAAATTACAGCAAGACAAACAACAGACTAGTATTTTATTTAATGTTTTTTCCTGGGAAAAAAACCTGGGACCTGCAGAGCTTAGTGCGTGAGCCTCTATCAAGATGGCTCTCAGCTAAGGCTGTAAAGCACACTCATTCTTTCTCTCTCTAAGTGGTGTAAGTGCCACTACATGACAGAAGGTGTGTGGGTTATACCTAAACCTGATAAACAGCTGCTACCTGCACATCTGACAGTAGAAATTTGTTCACCAACCTTGTGTCTCTACACTTCACCATGGTGCATGTGATCAAAGGCCCACAAAAGAGAGACAAATCATGGTCTAGTTGACTCTAGTAGAACCATATGTAGGAGGGGTTTATATTGCTGTAGCATCTGAGTGCCTGCAATGTAAAATCAATAGCAATCGATCCTTTCTGGGATTTAAACAATAAAAAAGGTACACATCTACGGATCTATTTCATCACACACTTAATTAGACAGGTCACACACACTCTCTGTTCCTCAGTATCCCCATCTTCAGATCTTACCAGAATTTTTCCTAGTGAAAAGCCTTGCTCAAAAGTCTTTTTCCCCTCAGTAGTTTTCTCATCACACCTTCTAGCTTTATGTGTTACCTGTGAAACAAACAATCACACTACCTTATTTATTTTTCCTCTTGCTTCTTTATTCCTTCATAAACTAGCCTTGTGTTTTCAGAACAGCTGAGAACTATCCTTTTTGCATGCCATTTTACACTGACAGTATTTTAGAGACAGGAGGAGAATGTTTGAATGCATAAGAAATTCAGCCAAAGAGTAGTGTTTGTCCTGATGGATTCTGGCTGACCAACAGAAATTCATTAACTTATTTGGCATGAAGCACATTTAAGTAATTTTAAAGTATTTCTCTTTACATCACCTCCTCAATTCTTCACAGTGGAGCTGGACACCCTTTAAAAAGTTACACACTATGCAACTCACTAAGGGCATGACTACACTGTAGCTTAAACTGTGCTAATATGTGTATTGGAAAGCTGTTTCAGACACACTTTGGCTGGCACCATGATTGATAACTGTTTCCCATCAAGGTTGTTGCAAGACTGTTTTTCCTCTCCAGCACACACGCAGTGATTTAAAAAACAAACAAACCGCTGTGCTATGGACCTTCCACCCAACTAATTAAATTACAACCCAATTATGGCCACTGTACTAAACAATGTTAGATCAGATCTGGAGAGATATGCTTGGTAGAAATACACAAAGGAATAGGTTAAGATTGATATTAACAGCAGTAATGAATACAGGGCTTAGCTCAGTAACCACATGCTCTTTCCCCTCACCACAGATCATTCAACTTGTGACAGAGGAAGGTAAAAGAGTAAAACTGACCATGTAGCCACATTTCAAACCAGACTTAGCTCAATCTTGGTCTGCATTTTATTGCCCTAATC
The DNA here is from genome assembly GCF_049634645.1 of Pelodiscus sinensis. Classification (NCBI taxonomy): domain Eukaryota; kingdom Metazoa; phylum Chordata; order Testudines; family Trionychidae; genus Pelodiscus; species Pelodiscus sinensis. The sequence goes on from NC_134712.1 coordinate 20,158,924, forward strand.
ATGAAAGATCAAGCCCTGAACTAATTATTGGTTAAAGTGAACTTGGCAAAATGGAAAGAAGATAGTGAACTGATTATAGTTTAATCTTTAATGAGAATGAATAGGTGTCACACCATAATGTGCATGACCAACAATAATTTCTATGGCTATTCTACATTGGGCTGCAGAGGGCAACACTCTGCCTATGCTAGAGACACACATTTTCCACAATACCCCAGTTAGGTAGGGCAGTACTATTATCCAGTAAGGCCAGGTCTATACTGGGAGAGAGAATAGATGCAAGATATGCAACTGCAGCAATGCAAGGAGTCGACATGGGGCAGTCCCATAGTGGGAGGTCAAAACAAGAAATGCTCTCATTGACTTCCCTTACTACTTGTGACAGCGAGGTGTATCGGAGCTGACAGGGATGCCCTCAGCATTTGATTTAGCATATTTTTACTAGACCCACTAAATCAAACTCCAGAGGTTTGATTGCAAGAGAATCGATCCTCCAGTAAGTGGAGAGATGGCCTAAGAGACTTTCCCTAAGTCACACAGGAAGTCTGTGGCAGAGCAAGGAATTAAAATGGGGTCTCTCAAATCCCAGTTGCTTCCCATCCACTGGTCCATGCTTCTGCTTACACACAGAAAAGTGTCCCCTTCTTTCCTTTCTCCCTAATCTGAAAAAAACCCCCAACAACAAAAAATAAAACTGAAAAGAAAATACCGAGGAGGCCTCCTGTGTCCAAATTTTGTTGTTAAAAAAAAATGTGGTTTCTCTTATCAGGCTGTTTGGACTATTTCTCGTTTTGACTGAGCTGTAGGCATCAGAGTTGCAATTTCCTGCCAAACACAGCAGCAGCCAGAGCAAAAGCAGAAAAGGAAATAATATGAGCACAGGATGTAACAATAAAACAAGAAATCACTTCACCCCTTTTCAGATGATTGTACTCGGATTTCATTGGGAGCAGCTGCCATTAGGCGTTATCTGGCCTCTCATTTTCAGTATGTGCATGTATGTATTTACATTTATGATGTTACATGAGGTGCAATTTGGACAGCAGCCCATCAAGAGCAGGCCAGGTGACCTATTTTCAGCTAAATGTTATCATCAAGGAAGCATTAAAGACTGTGGATAAGGATGTCAGGAGACCCCTTTACACTGGTTTATTTATCATTTACCATTGGTTGGTATTATGCGTCAAGTGCTCCCATTATGAGAAACTATTGAACCAGCCTATTTTATTATATAATCTGGGGTGAAATCATGAAAGAATTTCCAACGCGGAAACAACTAAAACCAAGTCTAGCCATTGTGCAGATTTTTAGATATCTCCCTAACCTCACAGTATGCAGACAATAAGAGCTGTCATTCTCAGCAATACCCTCCGAGTTGTTATTTCCTTGGGACACAAAGCAAAGGAGAATATTTTTCAGACTGAAAAAAACATAAAAAGTTAAAACAATATGCCCGGCAGGAAGCACATCCAGCCACACATCCATGGTTGTGGAAAGTCTCCACAGCGGGTCCAGTATGTATGGGTATTGCACATCATTTAACAGCTTTCGTGTCTCTTGCTATAGCAGTGTTTCTCAACCTTTTTTTTTTATATAAAGTACCCACAGTACCTACAGTTTTCAGACACACAACATTTTTTTCCTATCATTGCTACACATTTGTTGAAACAATTTAATCACAGCCAGGCGGGTGATAAAATTTTTGGGTGTAAAAAGTACAAAAATACTAAAGCTCTGTAAAACTTAAAACAAAAATTCAGTTTTCTCCAGATTTCAGTTGTGTTGATGTGTTCCCCAGATGTCTCTCAAGTACCCCTAAGGGAACTCATACCACTGGTTAAGAAACACTGTGCTATAGCATCCAATTCTGGTCCTACCCTCAGCTTGGGTTTGCAGAGGCTACTGGGAACTGCTGCTCTGTGGTCTACCACAGAGATGTCCGGTTCACAGCCTGCTATACAACTAGATACTGCACCAATGGATTTGGCTTTAAAGTTATAATATCTTGTGTCCTCCTCTCCCTTACATCAATATATTACATGTTTTTAAAAGCTGCAAATATAAAGATATAGAATGGACTTTCCCTTAGTATCCTATTTTGTATTGGTTTATCATAATCACAGTCATTCTGAACAATTATTTATCTCACATCAAACACCATCCCTGTCCCTGAACTTTAGTAGGAGTTTGGGGAACAAAAGGTACTCATGATCAGGGTGCTTACTGTAAAACAGGCTGAAATAAATTTCCTTAGAGATCAATTTTTTGATAGATTAGTTTTAAGATTCATGTGTTCTAGAAATGTTAGAGGAAACATTGAATGTGACCTAATTTTTGCATCCACATGCTGAATAATTTCATTATGTGCACCGAGGCAAGTGTGGATATGCACCACCAGTAGAAACACATGCTGCAGGCTGTGTGCGCTCCACTAATCAGCTGGGCAGCATTTGAATCTTTCCTGCATGGCCACCAATATTACCTGTCATCTGTGTGCTTGTGCGGCTGTCCAAGAGAGATTCAAATGCCACCTCGCTGATTTGTAGAGTGCCCACAGCTAGGTTTTTTTGTTTCTACTAGTGATGCGTATTCACACATGCCTTGGTGCATGTAACAAAGAAGTCTGGATGAAAAGGATTAGAGGGAACATTGGTGGCTACCCAAGAGCTCAGTTTGCAGGGAACATTGGTCACATTTGCAGCAGCAGATATAGCTGGTTTTGCAGACTTCCCTCTGACTAATAATCCAGGACATAATACATTCATCTGACATTTAAAATAGAAATTTACCATTGATTACAACTGGAGCAAGATGATACTAGAATACAGTGGAGAGAGAGACCAGATTTATTTTTTTCTCTAAAAACTGTGTTCCATTGTGACGAGTGGTTCAGAATAATGGCATTTTCACAATGTAAAAATCTCACCGAATGGGTAGCATACAAACATTTAATGAAAGAAAATGGCATTAGTCTCTCCTTCCTTAGTATATTTAATGTGTGCAAACCTCTTCTCCAACGCTCTTCTAGTATTCTTCAAATATGATTCTTCAAAGCTGCTTAGATCCTACATGTTACCTCCTTTGTGAAGGATCAGATATATTGCATTAAAAAGCATGCAGGAAAAGTTCTAGGGCATGAAACCAATTTTCACACATTTTATCTGGGTCAGAGTTTCTACTGATTCTGCTTTTTCCTTGATTGTTTGTTTTAAACTTTTTTTAGTCTCTCCCTCACCGCATACATTATAACTTAAGTCAGAACTTTCAGACGTGTAAAGCAACCTTCCTCAAGCAGTGTGCTGAACTGTAGCACACAGACACCCAAATGAGATCTGCTTTAGAGCAGTGGTTCCCAACCTTTTTTACACTGGACTGGCAAACCCATTCACAAACTCTTGGCAGACTGGTAACATTTTATTTGCGTATTTACTATGGTAACTAATTTTAAGAGGTCACATGTTATATTACATCACATCTGTATGCACACATGTTGTAACAGATCAGAGTTTGCAGATATCTACAACACTAAAAAAAAAAATTCACAGAAAGAATTCTCCTCTGGCTGCTGAGTGGGGCAGACCCTCCCACAGGGGCAACTGGTGCTTGCAGAGGGAGGGGCTCAGGAAGGGAGACCGATGGGGCAGGGAGCATGTGGGGCACCCTACTTAGCAACTGAAATGCTGTCGGGGCATAGGAGCTGGTGCCCCCTAGTGCTACCACCAGTCACTTTTGCCCTCTCCCCCCTCCCGCCCCATAGGGTGAGGGAGCTGCCATTGTATCTTCCCCATCTCCTTCTGTACAACCCCTGGGTCTCTCTCTTCCCCGGCTAGGCTGCTCTTGCTCCCACAGTGTCTCTGTGAGCAGCGGCCACGAGTCACTTCCTGCTGCGGAGGCTGAGCCCAGCCTTGGCTCCCAGTCCCAGAGCCCATGCTCGCTGCTGCTGGGTCCTAGCGAGCAACCCGCCACGCTGCAGCCTCTGCCCTTGGGGGCCCTCCTGCCCTGGGCTTGGGCAGCATCTTCCACATCAAGGCAGCATCATGCAGAGATGCCAATGCAGCTCTGGGTGCCAGGAGAAGAGACAATTCCGGGGAGAGGAGAATGGGGAAGAAGGGGGTTGCTGGGCAGACTGGGCCTTGCTCCAGAGTCCCGCCAAGCCAATCATCAAGGCATGGGTGTGGCGTGGCATTGTGCCGCGGCCTGGCAACTGGTCCCCAGACCGGCCATTGGGAACCACTGTTCTAGAGAAGCGTGATGCCATTGCTTTGTGGAAGCTGGCAATTCCCGATTGCTACCATTCAGTTGGAGTGGGGAAATCTACAGTCAAGGCACCACTTATGCAAGTGTGCAGGGCAATAAATCACTGTTTGCTGCCCAGGACTGTGACTCTGGGAAATGTGGATGACATAGTGACTGGCTTTGCTCACAAGGGCGTTCCAAACTATGGTGGGGTAATCAATGACACATTCCAATTGTAGCGAGGAGTCCTGTGGCACCTTAAGGACTCCTCGCCGCTTTTGCAGATTCAGACTAACACGGCTCCCCCCTGATACTATTCCAATTGTAGTACCACCCCACCTTGCCTCAGATGACATCAGTCATAATGGGTACTTCTCCATAGTGCGTCAGGCACCTGTGGATCGCCATGGGCATTTCACAGACATAACTGTGGGGTGGTCTGGAAGCGTGCATGATGCATGCATCTTCAGGAACAGTGGCTTGTACAGGAGGCTGCAGACTGAGACTTTCTTTCCAGACCAGAAAATTGCAATGGGGGATGTGGAAATGCCCATAGTGATCGTAGGGGACACAGCTTACCCCTTACAGCCCTGGCTCATGAAGCCTTACACAGGGCACCCGGACAGAATTAAGGAGCGGTTCAACAAAAGGCTAAGTCGATGCCATATGGTTGTTGAATGTGCCTTTGGCAGATTGAAAGCGAGATGGAGGTGTCTCTGTGGCAGGCTGGACCTTTGGGAGGATCATATCCCTAAGGCAGTGTCTACATACTGTTACTTACATAATTTGTGTGAGAGTCAGGGGGAAGCATTTGGTTATGGGTGGAATAGTGAAACACAGTGGCTGGGTACAGAGTTTGAACAGCCAGAAACTCATGCTGCCAGAGAAGCCCATAAAATGGCCATCAATATCAGGGAGGCTTTGAGGAATCACTTTGACAATGAAGGGCGTTGACATTTCTGTGTTGGGGTTGCTTCCCTGCCTCATCCCACTGCTCTTCCTGAGTGAGGCATTCCCATGAAACCCAAGGGATATTTCAGGCTTCTACATTGGCCAGAGTGATTAGTGTGGATTGTGTCACAAAATAAACCCATGGAAATCTGCATCAGATTTATTTTTATTGGTGTCTTTAAATCAGGATGCGTGGTAAGGTATGGTAAGGGTGATTGGTATGCCAACCCATACATCCTGGATTTTCCGGGACAGTCCTGAATTTAAGTACTGTGTCCTGGTGCCCCCATCAAGCACTAAAATGTCCCAAAAAAACCCACTGCATCTGGCTTGTGGAGAAGCAGCAAGCTAGAAACAGCATCGTGCACGGCCATTTCCCTTCCCCCAGCTGGCAAAGCCTTGCAGAGACTTACCTCCTAGCATGGCACAGCAGAAATGGTCCCCGTCCCCCCCCGCCGACCTCAACAGAGCATGTAGGTGGCTCCCTGCCTTGGTGCTCCAGTGGAGCATGGTTTCCAGAATTCCCCGTGTTCCAGGGCGCCTCCCAATGAATCCTGCCACCTCCTGCCCCACCACCACACACCATGCGGCTCCCTCCCTCCGTGGGACTGCCTCTGGCTTGTGGAAACGGAGGACACTTTATAGTTTCACAGTAACTTCAAAAAATGCAGTTGTAGCACATCTCATTAGGGATGTAAATTCCCATTAATCAGTTAACCAGTTAATGTTGGGAAACACTGGGGCTGCCGCCGGCTCCCAACCACTTCAGAGCAGCCATTGTCCACAACAGTCTGGACTCCCCATGGAGAGAGGCTGTTCTGGACACTGGTGCAGTCCCTGCCTATGGGACCTCTGGGTCCCCTACAGACAGGGGCTGCTCCGGACAAGAGCAACCCCTGTCTGCAGTGGGCCCTCTGTAGGGCTGAAACAGCCCCCTGCCCACAGCAGGTGGGGAGCTGCTCCAGCCACATCTGATTACCATTTAATTGTAACTAGTAAGCACCATCCATTAAGAGGACTAAGGAAGTTGTCCCATGAAATTGTGGGACAGTTCTGGATGAATCGCAGACCCTGAGTCAAATGGAACTGCATTTACAGTAGATCTCATCTTGAATCGAGATTGGACCTCTGGCACTTCCGTGTCAAGGGACCCTAGGTCTGGGGCTTGAGTTAATGGAATTATAGTATAGTGGCATGGGGGACTCCTATGGTGCCCAAACTCATCCCTATTGGTAGAGGACGGTGGGAGGAGTTGTTAGAGTGGTCACATGACACACTTTACTTCTGGTCATGTGTCCAACTTAACTTTGGAAGTACTACCCCCAGGGCTGGGATTTCCCATGGCAGGTGGATGGGGCCTAAGCAGTCAGGGGGCATGGCTAAAGTGTCCGCATTTTTGGTTCATTAAATATGGTCACTGTAGTTATTGAAAAACCTCACAACGGTGTTAACGTACAGCTGTTATGTCACAGCTGCTTTCACAGGGAGTGAAGTGTGCTGGGAAAAAAACATGACTTTATTGTGAAAATGAGTGTGTTGGCAAAGAGGGAGAATTGCTGGATAAAGAATTTTGAACATGCAACCATGGAGGCTGATGTGTTGGTGTTGAGGGACACTTGCTGTGAAAAGAGTTCCACATATTTTGACAGGGAGGTCTTTAGTTGTGTTCGCTTTGCACCTTGGTAAGACACTTTAAGAATCTTGTTTTGGTCTCCCATGAGCTTTAGCATTTGCTCAGTGGTTTGTGTTCTCACTTCCATCTCTGTAACTCTTTGTTCTCTTTTCTCTGTTTAAGCCTCGGAATGATACAGCACATTCTTGACCAGATCTTTCCTCATCTTCCATGGTTTTTTCCTTAGTTGATGGAGTCTTTCTGCTAGTGAATGTGCCTGACTTCTCATAGTCCGGTCTGGAAAAGTAGCCATTAACGATGGAGCGACTGTACTATTCAGGATAAACATTGTAACATTTCATTCACATCCACGTCTCTGAACAAAATTTGCCACTTTTCTTGTTATCCTAGAGGCAAACACAATCTCTCCAGACCCTGTGATCATGGTGAGTTTTAAAGGTGGGGGGAAATGGAGGAAGGAGTGCTGGGCATGTGTCCCCAAGAAAGTACAGTCTACACTTGTGCAGCAGTTGCATTTGGAAACAATTCCTACGCTTGTCCATAGGCTGCCATTACTCTGACTGACATATCCTTGCTGAAGATTAACAGGCAAACTTTGCATGCATGCATGCATGCATGCAGGCGGTGCTACACTCCCTATGTGGCCAAACCCTTTCCCACCTACATTCCTTGTAGTGCACAGTATGAGGAATGGTTTGGGAGAGTGTTGTACCACGGTGGTGGAGAAATGGCAGCCCTGCCATGAACTCTCTGTGAGAAAGTTGATAAATACATCAGGCAAAGCTTTGACACCGTCTCCCAGCAAGATTAGATTGATATCTGTGTGAACATCCATGCTCTGTTTGGACATAACGCAGACCCAAGCAGGACTGACTGAAATACAGACTCCGTTCGTGCCACCACAATTCCCCTTTCCAGCTGAAAGAGCAACTTCCGAAGCCACCGCTCTCCCTGTCCTATAGCCATATACAGCAATGTACTGCCCTTTGCTGCTGTCACCTGTTCCACTCACACCCTGCTGCAATACACAGCGACATGCTGCCAACCAGACTGCCACTACACTCCACCTGCCCGGCAACTTACCTTGCATCTCTTCCCTTGCTTCATGATTCTGCAGCTCTTCCTTTCTTTCCCATCTCTTCCCTTCCTTCACACATTTACTCCACGCACAGTTGCTGAGAGTCCTCGCAAACATCAGGACTTGAGAACAAATCCTCACTGCCTGGTGCATTACTGGTCACTGGATTGAGCCCAACCCCTTCGTCTGCTTCCATCTCTTCATCAATAACTTCGGTCTCTGGGACCAAGTGTTTCTGACTCTGTCCCATAACACATATCTACATTCTCCTTGAATGTGGCTGTGGTGTTCCCGCCCAGGATTGCATCCAGCTCTTCATAAAAACGGCATGTTGTGGGTGTAGCACCAGACTGGTTTTTTATCTCATTTGCCTTCTGGTATGTCTGCTGGAGTTCCTTTATCTTGGCTCTGCATTGTGGGGCATCTCATTCATACCCCTTCTCACACAGGGCTCAAGAAATGTGACCATGTGTGTCCCAGTTTGTATGGGTCATGTGCAATTGTGAGTGCACCGATTTTTCACTCCACAGACTGATAAGATCCAAAAGCCCTGCATGGCTTCAAGCAGGAGAGTGTCTTGAGCAAAAGCCATCCTTGGTTTCCCTGAGAAGATGCCAGGAGGACAACTTCACAATGAGACAGACACCAGCAAATAGATTAAAGTTCCCGGGTTTGCAGGTGGGAGGGGCACATCTGTTTGCCTGTTTATGTGGCTGCAGAGTAGCAAAGTTCAAAGCGCTGGCTAGAGTGGCTAATCAGGCATTGTGGGAAACATGCCAGAGATCAATAAACTCCACAAAAAAAAAACCTTGCTGTAGTACATACTACATGATTGTCAATGATAAAGGGAGGGGGAAGAGACAAAAAAGTCTCCTGCGGAGGTGGAAGTTTTTTGTCACCAAAACTTGGCATCTGTTGTGACTTTTGATGCGTCGCTCTCTGGGTTTTCTTGCCATAAAGGGTTTTTGGGTTACAAATCTTGCAAGTGTAGACAAAGCCTTTTGTCTTGCTGGGTAACTTCTCCTCAAAGGCAGGTGTTTTGTTTTTATTTTTATTCGTCATTACAATGTTAAAAACTTACTATGTATCTGGACTGATTCTTGGAACCACACAATTGTTTTAACACGTTACTTCTTTTTTTGAAGAAACGCTCTTTCACACCTCTGCTGTGAGGCCTACACATGACAGCTAACAATGGCTAGCTAGGTAGTAAGCAGAGTCTGCTTACTGTGAAAAAACACATTTGTGTCACTGTGTTTCTTCCACTTCTCTGCTGCAACCCCCACACCTACCCCTGTTGGTTTCATTCACTTGTTGGGCCCTGTTGAAACCCAGCTGGTAAGCCAATTGGTGCAGCAATGGTCTTTTTCTTTATTGCTTGTACCAGGAGACTTACCTGGAGTTGCCTGGACGTGCCCAAAAAGGAGGGGGCTGTGCAGGCTTCTCCCCATGGCCAACCCAGGACGTGGGGGAAGGGCTGCACAGGCCTCCTGCTGCCTTCTTCTTGGGGCAGCAAGGGGCCAGTCTGGAGCAGGGTGGGCTGCACAGCATGGTAAGCAAATGGTCCCTGGGGGCAGCCCACGGCAGTGGGGGTAGTGCTGCTTGCCATTACCTGCTCCCCGGGGTTGGGGTGCTTGTTGCCCCTCTCTGATCGTTCATGAGTACAACTGCTGCTGCTATTACACTCCTCCCTCTCTGTCTGATGTGAAGCAATTGCATTCCAAACACATCTTATTGTGCTGGCAGAACCAAACCCTGACCTTGCTTTAAGTCATGATAAGAAGATGCCAAATTTAGTTGTCCTATCTCTTACAGTTTAGGAGGAGTTCTTGAACAAACGGACTAACAGATTGACTGACGGACACACAGATGCACAAACTCTCTAAGATATGCAGTAGATAGCAGGCAATGCCATGAGATCCTGGTCCCTGATTGGCCCTCTAGAGGCTATTATAATAAAATAAATAATAAGATATCAGCATACAAGGGTTGGATACCATCCTGGGCGAGACCTGCTGCAAACACTTCCATGTGGCATTCACCTCCTGTGGACACTGGGAAGGGAAGTGGGGAACATGTGCTCAAAGAGGTGCTGCCTCTGAAACAACACAGTTGGAATTGTGGTAGCTCACAAAAAAATAAAAATAAAAAAATCACTGAACACTCAAGCAGACAGCTGAAAGGAATTTATAAGAGGCAGGGAAGACTAATTAACTTGCAATGAAAACAAAGAGCTAACGAACAAGCTCTCAAGTGCTTTTCAGGATGCAGCTCCTTTAATTCTGAGAGATGCCCTTGCATATTTTGTTGGTGGTGCAGCATCTAAACGCTGCCCAAGAGCCTGATTAACAAGTGTGCTTCTGCTGAAAGCTGGTTTAGCACTTTGGCAAGGCTCTCGTATCCTAGGGGAATAGGCACACACGCAGGAGCAGTGCACTCATATGTCCGAATGGCAAAGGCCAGGAGCAAACTGCCTAAGGGTATGTCTACACTACCCTCCTAATTTGAACTAGGGTGGTAATGTAGGCATACCGCACTTGCAAATGAAGCCCGGGATTTGAATTTCCCGGGCTTCATTTGCATAAGCCGGGCGCTGCCATTTTTAAATCCCAGCTGGTTCGAACCCCGTGCCGCGCGGCTACACGCGGCACGAACTAGGTAGTTCGGACTAGGCTTCCTAGTTCGAACTACCATTACTCCTCATTCCACGAGGAGTAACGGTAGTTCGTGCCGCGTGTAGCCGCGCGGCACGGGGTTCGAACCATCCGGGATTTAAAAATGGCGGCGCCCAGCTTATGCAAATGAAGCCTGGGAAATTCAAATCCCGGGCTTCATTTGCAAGTGCGGTATGCCTACATTACCCCGCTAGTTCGAACTAGCGGGGTAGTGTAGACATACCCTAATGTGGCTGATCTCTTTCCTGACTGCAGGGCTCAAAGAGGCAGAGGCAGACTCGGAGGGTCATCCTCGATCTGATCCGTGACTCTACCCATGTCAAGGAGCAGCAGTTTTTTTTTTAAAATGTTCCCAACTAGGGGGCTGAGAGTAGAAAGGGGAGGAACAGTTTCCAAAAACTGTTCCAAACCCATCCTTTAGGACTAATTTAATGACTGTGCATTACAGAAATGACAAGGGCAAGGTAAAATGTTACCAATTTGGGCTCTGTCTATGTACTGATGTAGCTACATCCTGTAAACCCTAGCCAGCGGTGAAAGTAACTTAAAATTTCTTACAGGTACTATCTTATTGCAGCCTGGGACCCTGCCAGCTCTTTAAATAGCTCCCTGCTGGCTTTTGCTGGGGCTCAGACAGCTCTTGCCAGAGCTGCACACCAGAGTGCACCCGCTTACCTAGTGTAAGCGCATTGTACTGGTGCAAAGCCAGGCTTGACCTGGTGATGCTGAGTCTGGCAACATGTAGAAGTCAGCTGCACAGAGGTAAGCCCTGCTTTGTGCTGGTGCATTGTCCATAACAGAGGCTTGTGCTGGAGTAACTACAACAATATAGGTAAAGTGGAACAGATTTCCTTTATGAAGACAGGCTCTAGATCCACACTCACAGAATCCTTCATAATCCACACATTAGTCATTCACTCTCCAGCCAAAGTAGCTGTTAAATATCTTCTTCTCGGTTCTCCTCCACAAATTCTATACATTTGCTTAAGTATATCTTTGTATTTTTGACTGGCGAGGTGAAGCACACTACCCTTCACTCCTACATATAGATGACTGACTTGGTCTCTCTCCCACTCTAATACTTTCCAGCAGTAAATCAGAGAACTAACACCAGTTATAGCCCCAAGTAAGGGAGCTTGCCGTAGCATGTGCCTAAATGCCTTCCTAAATCAGGACAAAAGCATCCTTAATAATGCGCTTAGGGATCCAGTTATGTGCCACCATACAAATTCTGAAATGGCCTTTCTTGTATACACTATTCATGGTTTTAAATCTAGTTTTCAATGTATTAATTGCAGGACTGGTGTACTACATTTGACTTCTGTCTTATGCTGTGTGTTAACTGATTGCTCAGAGCTTTGTGATCTTTAGCAAAAGCTCCTTGAAAAACAAGATTGGACAGAATCACATTAAACGAAGAAAGGAAAATGAACTGCTAGTTATGCAGGAAAAACTAGGCCAGGGCTCTCTTTACTAAGTCTCCAGGTATCTCTCAAACAGTAAAAGGATATGATGATCCTTAAAATATGCATGCACTATTACAATGTCTGCTGATTAAAAGATGGCTTACAGTGCTTAGTAAATTTAAAGCATTAGCAGTGAATTTTAAAATTATACAGTCATTAGTAATTTTAAAGGAAACCTTTCATAAATACTGTGCTGCTCATTTAATTCCTTTTTTTAGCTTTCTCTCTATCTGTGCAAGATATGTTGTACAAAGGTCTTCTGAAAAATGTGGGATTTAAAACATGAGTCTTGGGTTCAAATTAAAATAGTCGTTATTCTAAGATGTGCCAAAGATCAAAGGTCCCCTTTTTAACTGGCTGACGGAATGAAAACCCATCTATTTATACGGAAGGAGACTGTATTTTCAAAATAAATATGTTCTTCATGCTGACCTCTTTCTTTGATCAGCTCTAGACCCAGGGCCGTCCTTATCCATACACAGAATATGCAGTTGTGTAGGGCACTTGAAAATTTAAGGCACCACTGGGTCTTAATGTCCACCCACTTGCCACTTCCTAGCGGGTGGACTTCTGTGGCTCTGCTTTCTCCTGAGAATATCTAGTTAATAGCCTGCCAGACCTATTAGCAGAACATTGAACCTGTGAAAGAGCCATTCAAGTGGTATTGTAGCCATTTAACAGGCATTTGCCAACCCCAAGTATATACTGCCCATTTCTGAATGTACTGTGTTACTGTGCAGGACCTCAGTTTAAAATTGGCTTTACAAATATTTCATTAATATGTTGCTGAAGACTATAAAAATCACATTTCTAAAAAAATTGCCCCTTCCCCCTCAGCTGCCGTTTGGCATTGGGGCATCAATCTAACAGCAAAATAAATCCTCAAGATGGCCCTGTTCATCGGGGCTGGAAAAGCTTCACCTGCAGCTGGGAAAGGCTGAGCTTTGCTCCCCCCACGCCTTCCCTCCTCTCTGGTAGCTGGAAGGACCAGAAGGCATTCATCCCCTCTCTTCCTCACATCAAGTGAAGAGCTGGAATGTTGGGTTGCTTTATTTATCTTGCACCCATCACTTGTGAGATGCTGTGCTGCTCAAAACACAGATGTTAAATTTTACACGGTGAGGCAGGAAAGTATTATTACCCCCTTTTCACAGATAAGGCACATGTAACAAAAACGTGTATTTGTATATTGGTTATAAGCAGGGCTCGACAAATAGTGTAATAGTAGATTACGCCCCGGAAGAACTGGCACGGAGCGATCTGAGCATGCGCAGAATGATCTGCGCATGTGCAGAGCGCAGAACCATGAAGCTGGCAAGCGGGGCTTGCCGCCGCTTGGCAAGCCCTGGTTATAAGAATATAAGTATGATGCATAAGGATTTGATGTAATGACTTGCTTATAAGTTCTCTAGCTTTGATTTCTCTCTCTTTGCATCTCTCATGATTAGATAATGTTTCCTGCAAGGCCTTACTCCCTGTTAAGTATTGCAAATTAAGTTGTACCCTTAGTAACTATTGATCTTGTCTGAAACTCTATACAATTGTTTGGTGTGAATGGAGGGTGTGTGTGAGTGAAGGCCATCACAGATTCCCAGGTGTTCAAGAAGAAGTGGAAATTTTGAATAGTAATAGAGATGTAGCCATGTTAGTCTGATCTTGCTGAAACAAAAGAGGACTGTGCAGCACTTTAAACCATCTTGTTAATCTTTAAAGTGCTGCACAGTCCTCTCTTTTGTTTCTGAAACTTTGAAACATCCATTGTGTCTTGAGGCTGAATTGGATTAGCAGCATTGATGTACCCTGGAGACAGACAGAGACCCCCACCAAGAGTGAAAAACAACCATGGGAACTCTGACAATCACCATCAAAGGAACACAAATTAACACCTCTTAAGGATGGATGACTGCAGCATAACACTGCAAAACCCATAGACTCCAATGGAAACTGACATGGATAAGAAGGGAAGCTTTTGCCATGGGACTCTGGCAAAACCTCAGAGGAACGACTCCTCACTCAGTCAGCCTTGCCTAGCCAGTACGACTGACTTGAGCCAACATGGACTAGTAACTATGCATCATATGTGGGGGGAGGGGGAGGTGAGGTGTGTGTGTGTCTTTATAAAACATAGTCTAACAGCTTCTCTACTGTATTCTCAATAAACATGGTGTATTGCCTTCTCCCTTGAAAAAGATCCCATGTGCTTCTTATAAGCATAACACACAAAGATTAAATGACTTGCCCAGGGACACAAAGGAAGTCTGTTGCAGAATCCAAGTCCTTCACCTCACCTGCAATGCTCTCCTTCCTGCCTACCACCACATCTGCGATCTCCAGGATCACATAAGTCTTTGGGTGGAGAAACTCCATATTTAAATGCCTTATTTATGCCACTTACCAGGATAGTTGTACAAATTAGTTAACACATAACAAGATATGGAAATTGAACTTGAACCAATTCACTTCTTCTGAATCCAGAAATGAACAGAGACAAGTTTACTTAGAAGTCAATGGGAATGTGCCTAATGAAGCTTAGATCTGCAGAGGCTTTAAATATTTTATATAGACCTGCAATTGGGCAACATTACCTTTAATTTTTTTCCATCCACGTGTGGAATAAATTTTGTTATATGCACCAAGGTATATGTGGATGTGTACCATCAATGGAAACATATGCTACCGGCTGTGGGTACTCTGCTAAACTCTCCTTGGTGGCTGCCGAAGCATTCAGCTTACAGGGAATACTGGGTGACGTCCTTAAATGAAGCTCAAGAACCCTATAAATCCTCTCCAGGTTGTTAGAGCTCTCTTTAGCTTGTCCTTGGTGTGTTTTTAAAGTGTTTTATGAAATCAGTCATAACTTTGCTACCTGGTATGTTTCTTTTGTGACATCCTATAACATATTCGCTATTAAGTGAAGAATAGTAGAGTGTTACCAACATTCCTCGCTGCCCAAATGTAAACTGGGAACCTGTGGACGATTACATTTAATTCAGACTCAGGATTATTAATAATTCACAGTCAGCCTTCCATACACTAGCATGTTCCAGACTGTCAAGGTGTGCATAGGTAGTCTAAGCAGAAGCCTGGGACCCCAGATCTCCAGTGCTCTTGTCCCAGCTGTCAGTGGCTCCTATCTGTGATCCTGAACAAGTTGAGCTCTGTGCTTCAGTTTGCTCATCTGTAACCTGGGGACTTACCTACCACACATGGGTGTTGCAAGGATTTGCTGGTTAATGTTGAGAGATTCTCTGAGGGAAGGTGCTATGCCACCAATGCAAAGAAAGGCCCCAATCCTGCCAGCGGTTCAGTGAGACCAGGCCTGGCCCACAACATTTTGGCACCTGAGGCGGGGAGCTCAAATGAAGCCCCCATGCCCCCTTGCTTTGGCCAAAACTTTGAAAAGTCTCAATTCTGCCTTCTTCCTGTTCTACTCCTCTCATGGTACTGCTCTGCTACCTACCCCAATAAAGGAGAACTAACAACTTTAAATGCCTTGTTCAAAAGTACATATGCACCAGCAGCAGACACAATTTTCTACACTCTGGGTCCTAGTGGCGCTCCCCCCCACAGTCTGGCACCTGAAGCGGCCGCCTCAGTTCGCCTCATGGTAAGGCCAGCCCTGAGTGAGACTTTGCGTGAGTGCAGGGTCCAGCACACGAGTTAATGGGGCAGCACTTGGGCAGTCTACCTCATCCTTATGGAAAACCCGATGGTGTGGCACTATGTCTGTAGCGCTTTAATAATTAACAGCGCCATGGGCTGTTACTCGGGGAGCAGGCTATCAATCTACCCTTTTTGCAGCTCACAAAAGCTTTCCCCATTACACTTATTAGGGAGGTGTTACTTAGCCCTTCAAATCATGGAGCAGTCTGCAATGACACTAGTAAATGAAGAGTGAGAAAGTGCCCAGAAATAAAGATCCAGGGGCCAAATTCTACCACTAGTCACAAACCTGAAGCTCCCACTAGGGTTTATTGCAGAGATATGAAGGCAGAGTTTGGCTCTCAGACTTTGCACAACTGTTTGCTGCAGCACACAAAATTCCAATTTAAAGTTTTTAGCCTGTAGCCTAACCACTGACTGGGTCATCAGCTGCAAGCTCTTATTGGAAGGTAAAGCCAAGGTAGGATTTTATTCTTGGTGAATGTAAAGCAGCAACCTTTTCTGTTAATCAACCCAGGCAGACATTATAAAATTAGAATATGTATGTAAAATATACATGCAAATTACATGCAGCCCTCTGGCAAGTTATTAGTGCAGCCTTACAGCATCCTGCAAAATTATCATCCCAGCCCTGCAGCTCCTGGCAAGCTACCAGCTTGCCCCTCCATGATGCCAAGGTCCTGGATCTAGAGCTGTGGAGACGTTATGTATTTATTTGATTTTAATGTATGTTAAAGCACCTCAATGACATGCTGATAGAGGTTTAAAAAAAATGAAGCACAAATAATCCCTCCATTTCCAAAATAACTTTTATGATTTAATCAAGTGTTGCCAAATTCACCTGGCCTCTCAGAAAACACTCCAGGCTACAACTTCATCTATCAAGAACAATAATGCTTCACCCATTGCTGATCTCAAAATGCTTCACAAATGTTAATTAATCTCCTTGAAAGCCTCACTGAGGCTAACCAGATATGGAGGCAGCCTGGTCCACACTATCAAGTGAGATCGGTTTAAGTACATTGGTCAGGGCTGTGAAAGGTTTCATGTCCTGAGCATCATAGTTAAAACAACCTAAGTCACGATATTGATACTGCTAGATCGATGAAATAATTCTCCTGTGGATTAGCTACTGGTTTTAGGGTATCCATCTTACTCTCAGGTTACTGGCCCCCCAAAGCCCTACTCCATTCTTTGCCTCTTCCCTCCAACACCCCACCTCCTACTCCACCTCTTTCCCAGATTGAAAAATAGACATCAGGGCTTTTTGAATGGCACCTGGACACAGCAAACTGAAACCTGGACTGCCCAGGGGGAAAACCAGACAAGTGGCAACCCTAACTGCTTTCAGAAAGGCGCATTTACAACAGCAACAGAAACCCCCCTTCTGTAGTCAGTGTCTATGCTACAGCTGTGTCACTGTAGCATTTCTAGTACAGATATATCCTGAGATACTGGGTTACTTGTCCCCAGGACATGCAGCAAGTGAGAGGCATATCTTGGATTAGAACCCAGGAGTCCTATCTCTGTTCTTCCACAGCATACTCACAAGACTACATTCCCTAAAAATGGCAAAAATGTGTGAACCTCACCGCCCTAAATATCACTGCCTCAGAGCAGTGTTAATTTCAGAGGCTATCTAAACCCATTAAAATGCTATTGTTTAAAATAACTGCAGATGGATAGAAAAATGAGAGTGCAGAGACACCTCAGCTGAAAGGCCTTGTCTAAGCAATAAAAGCATGGGTGAGGAGTTACTTGTCATGAAAATATTTGCATTAACTTCCTGCAGATTATTCCTCACTTTAAGTCAGTCTTTGTGACATAAGACTCTTTGAGTGCGTCTACACTGCACCATTATTTTGAGATAACTAGCATTATTTCGAAATAACAATGTGAGCATCTACACAGCCATTCCATTATTTTGAAATAATTTTGAAATAATGGAGGCCTTATTCTGAAATCTACAAACCTCATTCTATGAGGAGTCACGCCTATTCCAAAATAGCTATTTCAAAATAAAGCATGTGTAGACGCTCCACTTTTGCTATTTCGAAATAGCCCCTCACCTGGATCATTCTAAGTTATTCCTCCCCATTGCTTCCTGGGGCTCTAAAATGAGACAGCACGTCTACATTAGGGAAGCCTACCTCGGACTAATTTTGAAGCTTCCCTGCAGTGTAGACGTGCTATTTCAAAATAAGCTTTTTCGGAATAAGTATTCCGGAATAGCTTATTTCAAAATAAGTTTGCAGTGTAGACGTACCCTTTATAACATAATAATCTGGGGTCATTTGCTCTTCGTTCTGATCTTTGCAGTGTTTGAAGATATTTGCAGAGTTTGGGTTACTTGTCCCTAGGTCATGCAGCAAGTGAGAGGCATAGCTTGGATTAGGACCCAGGAGTCCTATCTCTGTTCCTCCACAGCCTACTCACAAGACTACACTCCCTAAAAATGGCAAAAATGTGTGAACTTCTCTGCCTAAAATTAAGCATATGCTTAAATCTTAATGGCTTCAATGGTTCTTAAGCACATGCTAACGGCTGTCCTATTTCAGGTCTGAGATCCCTTTGCAAGTTGTCCAAATGTGATGTTTGCCTCAGTACCACCAGTTTATTATCAGCTCTTCTTTTGTTTGTAATGGTTACTACAGGTTGAACCTCTCTAGTCTGGCATCCTCTGGGCCTGACCAGTACCGAATCAGAGAATTTGCTGAACCACTGGAGGTCAAATATTGTCTAGCAGCATTACCAACACTTCCACTTCCACCATGATGAGGAGGCAGAATCAACAGGACAGCATCAGCTGCTGACCTTACTGCATGGAAGACGCCATGCTAAGACTAAGTACAATGACTATGGTTATGGTATTCACGTAACTGAAGTTGCAAATCTTAGATCGATGTGGGGGAAGAGGCATAGTGTAGACCACGCCTTAAAACACATCGCATAACAGCTCTGTCCAAGATTTCCACTCACTGAGGCATCTGGAATCCCTGGCATACACCCAACAGATTTGATTACTCAGTTTCTGTTCTTTAAAATTGTGTTGTTGTGAGATTTTATTTGCTCTTCTTATTGTGCTTGACTAATGTTACTTGCACCCAAATTAGACCAAAATTGTCTGTCTACCAGGGCAATTGGCAATGTGTATGCATGTATATGTGATATAGGTAGCAGCAGTAGTAATATGATAGGCAGCCAAATTCATATCTAGGCCCCTAAATAAATACTGTACCAAAGGTGCTGAGGATCCACAACGCCCACTGAACTGGCTGTGCTCAAGCTACTCAGACTAGAGATGTTAAATTTCGATTAATCTAGTTGTTGATGGAATTTCCATCGACTACTCAATTAGTAGATATGGGGGGCACTAGCTATCCCTGCTGCACCTCTGCCTTTGATATGTAGTAAGAGTCCCGCGCAGCTCTTGCTACATTTCAAAGGCAGAGGCGCACCAGATTCCTCCCTGTGGCCCCCCCGTCCATCTCTCTCCCGCCCCCGCCCCACACCGCGGTGCTGGGGGAACCAGTTTTTAAGATGGCTCCCCCCAGCATTGGCTCCTGCTTCCCCCTCTCTTGCTCTTTCCCCCCTCTGATATAGAGATGGTGGTGGGGAATGCGAATAGTCAATTCGACTACCCAATAAGCCTAGGCTATTCGACTGCTCTTTTACATATCTAACTCAGGCATGTGCCTAAAACCAGATTTAGGTACCCAAATTTAGGCACCTACATTTAAAAATTTGGGCAACCATTTTTATCTTGATATGACATCTCAAAATATAATAGCAACAAAGGAGACTGGAAAATGAAATGAAACAATCGTAAGAGCAGCTAAGGATTTCATGCAAGTTAAAACTGTTCAAGGCAGGATTTTGTTCAGGCCAGCGAGGATATTTCTCAACTGACATAGGTTTTTCCTTGGAAATGTATTCCTCAGTTTGGTGGGGAAAAGGCACATATTCAATCACATGAGTTGGAAGCAGCTCTTCTTTTAGTTCAAGTTACAGCACCAATAGTTAGAGGCGAACCCAATTTTTCTGTTTCTACAGACGTTTCCCACTTTTTTTTCCTTGGTAATCTGTAGGTTATAATTACATTCTTACCTACTGGAGATCTTCATCACAAAACCTGCTCCCATTGAAGTCAAAGGTACTTTTTTTGCTATTGGCTTCAGCGGGAGTAGAATTCGATCCCAGAATTAGGACCTTTACTGAAACATCCTAACCCACACAGGCTGAAAGCAGGCTTCCTACCTGGGTTCCTATAAAATGCCTGCATCAGCCCATATCTACAGCTCAAATTCATTGGGGAGCAAGAGATCTCTCATACTGCTCCCACTGATGATAGCAGAGGTACAAGCACAGTGCAAAACAAGTGCATGTCTTATGTGTTACTTTCCTGTCCAAACTTGCTCAGAGCATTATTAGAGGACACCACGGTAAAATAATACCTCAACTCTGGCAATACTACGGCTTCCATAATGTGGCCTGTGGAGTAACCACACTGGTGAAGAATTAAGCAATGTGCACCGTTGTACGGCCCAGTTATCTACTTGTTCTCTAATTTTTGAGTAAATCGCTTTAACATATTCAGAGTGCCTGGTGGTAACTTAGGGGCTTGGGCTTAGGTCCCATCAGCACAACTGACTTTAAAATTTACAAATCAATTCTCAGTGATGTGTGTGTGTTAAAATTGCTTAGTACTGAAAAATGGTAAAGACAGTGTATATTAAAGCTAAATTCACATTTTCTCTAACTAATAAGCCTATATTAGTACTTCACAAATTAAATAAACTGTGCTCTTTTCAATGTATTTTTGTTCGATCACCGTTTTCATCAACACAAGTAGAGTTTTCACCCCATCACAACCTTACCAAGAATATGCACAAACATTTTAAACATAGCAGTCGATTCCCCAAAACCCTATTTTCACTACAAAATGTTGTCGTATTTGAAACTGACTCTTCACAGTCCTTTTCCTTCACATGATGCTGACTGTGAATTTGTAGGCAGTACTGATCAAGGACAAAATGCTGAGCATCATGTCAGCTGATTGTTGCCAAACCTTACTGGGACAAGGAATCAGCCAGATAAGCTGACAGGTTACCGACCCTGATCTATTCTTGTTCTATGCTAACTGAAAATTCATGGTCACCAGAGTGTTAGCTACCTCAACTCTCCACAGTATCCCAACAGGAGAAAATTCTGTAGTGAAGATGAGCCGTTGGACAGCTGCTTTTTTGAAGGGTGAGCCTTGTAACTGTACTCCAAGTCCACTTCAACTTTGCCCTGCTGCTTCCAACAAATGGAACTAATGTGTCTAGTGAGGAAACAAAATATCCTATGAAATTTAACATGAAATGGGATGAAAACACTGTAAAAAGGGAGGCAAATAAAGGAGAGAGCATTTTAATGTGTATCTGTGTTGCCTGAATCCTTGCTGCACTTCAGTGCCAGTGGTAAATCCAGAAGCAAGAACATTAAAAATAGGCCACTTGTGATACACTCTACATGTTTAAAATGCAGAGCTCTTATTACACTGGTGAAGGCAAGTTGCACAGAAAAGGAGGCATTAAAGCTTTATACAGAATAATCTTGTTTTTTTATGATACTGTACATTGCGGTCTGTTGAGAGTAGAGATTTGCAATGAGCTCAATGAGATGGTATGGAATCCCCATGTCTGCCAGTATCCTCCAAAGACAGTCATGTCAGAGGCTATCAAATGCTTTTGAGCAGGTCTGCCAACAAAGGGGGCAAAGGGAACAGCTTTAAACCACTTTAAAGTGTTGCTACAGCCCAGGGTGACACACTCTGGGCTGCGCCAAGGGCTGGCTGGGGGGGTGGGTGGATGGGGACAACGCATAGTGCAGTCCAGGTAGCGCTGAGGGCTATCTACCCTAACCCCACCTCTTTCGCCCAATATCCTGCCCCTTCTGGGAGTGCAGACATCCCCCAACCCCATCTTGCCCAGGGTCCAGCAATTCACTCCAGTCAACCACTCCTGCTTTTGAGTTGTCGTGAAGCGCATAATCAATGGGCAACTGTATTCTGCATTTTTCAATGTGTTGCTTGGCCCTCTCTGAAATCAGCTTACACTGGTGGTACTTCTGCTTTCAGGTGATTCTGGATTATGAACAATGGGAATTTTGCTTGTGTGCACAACCTGGGAGATGATACTACTGTTACTACATCTTGTTATACAGCTCCCTTCCTTGGTCAGGGCAGAAAAATGCCTTTCATTCAGTTCTAACAATTCTGCAGGTTTGTTATCCACCCCTTGTACAGTCCTATAGCAAGTTCCACATTAGTGCTTATACAGCATCTGCCCAGAAGGTGTTTAAAGTGCTAGCACAGGTGAAATGAGAACACAAAAACTGGAATAAAATGAAAACCATTATGCTTGAAACTGTCAAAGCACACATTCAGGAAAGAGTATTGGACTGCACAATAGTTAACTGAGGAGGAGTTTGAGCTGGTGGAAAAAGGATACAGTGGAAGAGAAGGACTTGGAGATAGAAAAACAAAGGAGAAAATATAAAGAACTAAGCACACAGATTGAAAGGCAGACTAGACAAGACCGAATATATGACAACGTAACATATGAACATTGAGAATTACGAAAAATAATTAAACAAGAAGTATGTTTGTGTGGTCAGATTTTTTACCCAAATGGTTTCCCTGAAACCAAACTTAAAAGGGATCATGATTTCAGAGCCTTACTGAAGGTGATGATACTAAATACAAGTAGAGAGATTACGGTGTCAATCTTTACGTCTCACCAGAGCCACTCATAAAACATGATGACAGACAAGAGTGCATGGAGCCAGAGCCATCAATCCTGTGAGAGGAAGTGGTAAATGCTACTGAATCAAAAGCCTGAGCAAAATTTAGAAAAACCACATACATCCCCAGCTGACTGATTGCACCTCAGCCTTGGACAAACAGTTTAACCTTTGTGCCTAAATTTTCCCATCCTTAAAAGGGAGATAATAATACCTTCGACTTAAGGTTGTTGTGAGGCTTAATTGGTTTAACATCTCTAACTCATAGTCACACCAGAAGAAAACACTACAGCCAAGGCAGATCATGTGCAGATTAGATGAAACTTTGTAGGAAAGTGGGGACAAGTATGTAGGTTGTGTTGCATTGGTTATGAATCTGCTCTGTTGCAGAACTTAGCTTGGAGCATAGACAAACATACAGCTTGGGATCTGTTGACTCACTGGTGCTTCAAAACACTGTCAGTTGTATACAGGCTGTTTGACCCTCCAGCTAGATGTGCAGTGCAATGTCAGAAAGATAGAAGAAACTGCCTTGTTCATATTCATGAGCTCTTTAATAATGCCAAATGATACTTGAAGGCATGTTGTTATCTGCTGTTGCTCTTGCCCTTTGCATGTGAGCAAGTGATAAATATTTCAGGAAAGAGCCCAGAAAACTTGCAAGATTGGTTCTAGCCCTCCAGAGAATTAATGAGCAGGCCATTAAGAATTGATGAGACAGCTGTGGCTGGAGCTAGAGGAGGCAAGAACAGAAGTAATTGCCAGTGAGTGCAGTGCAAGAAGGTGCAGGACTGTCAAGACCTCATCATCAATTACCCTACCGGAGCATATCTACACTCTTCCTTACTTATAAAAACTTTTATTCAACATACATGGTAAGAACATATAGTAAGAACCCTAGAGCGAGCCTTGTAGGAGCATTAGCTATTTACTTGCTCTGAGCTGCTCCTGATGAGACAAATTCAGACTGACTCTAAGCAGGTATCGTTCCACTGTCCAGAGTAGCTACATCAATTTACACCGGTTTTGAATGAGGTGCTCTGTGCAGAAAAGAGCTTACTGAAATATCTTTTCCCTCAATTATTTTCTCATCTGACCCTTAAAGTCTGGACCTTTCCTGGTGAACTCCCATCCCCCAACCATCTCAGACAAAAATCCTACTGGATGTTCTGCTGTATGGTCTGACACCAGAAGAGACCACTATGATCACCTCGTCAGACTTACTTGCCAAGTATACGCTATAGAATTTCACCCGGCATTGAGCTCGCTAAGTTGCAGCTGCACTAGAGCATGGGTTCTCAGCCTTGGAGTTGTGACCCTTGGTGAGATCTCAAACAGGTTTCAGGAACTTGCAACCAATTTTAGGGCTAGATGGGAAGGGGGTTCTAAAACATTTTTCTGTTGCTATACAGGAGCCATGGTATGAAAAAGGTTGAGAACCACTGAATAAGAGCATCTTTTTTTTCCAAAGTCTTCCATCCTTGGTTTAAAACTCCAAGGCTGTGTCCAGACTCAGGGGTTTTTTCGAAAAAAGTAGCCTTTTTTCGAAAAAACTTCCCCTGCGTCCAGACTCAAGCCGCGTTCTTTCGAAATTAAATCGAAAGAACGCGGCTTTTCTTTCGATGGCGGTAAACCTCATTTCATGAGGAAGAATGCCTTCTTTCGAAAGTTCCTCTTTCGAAAGAAGGCGTTCTTCAATGTAAATAGGGCTTCTTCAAAAGAGAGCATCCAGACTCACTGGATGCTTTCTTTCGAAAAAGCAAGCCGCTCTTTCGAAAGTTCCGCGTGCAGTCTAGACGCGCTCTTTCGAAAGAGGCGCTTTCGAAAGTATCTTTTGAAAGCGCCTCTTTCGAAAGACGCCTGCAGTCTAGAAATAGCCCAAGTGATGGAAGCTTTACTGTCTCTCCTATTGATTCCCTCATGGTATCCACTTGATGGTTACCCTCCCTTGCAAAAATTTGCCTTGGATTTCTGCCTTCAAATGTTCTGACTTGAGCTTCCAGTTATTAGACCCTGTAACACCTTTGGCCACTAGATTGTTTCAGATCATTCTCGCAATCCTCTCCAAGTTTTTCCAACATCATTTCTAAGTCCTGGACAGTAGTACTGGACATAGTATTCCAGGAGTGGTCTCCCTGATGCTGTATGCAGAAGTAACACAGGTTGAACCTTTATTATCCACACTTCCATAGTCCAGGAACATCTGTGGTCCAACATCCTTGTGGGTGCTCACAGGGAAAAATTGGGCCTAATGCTCAGCAACTCCTCCCCTATCCTCTCAGAGCTTCCAGAGCACCACAAATGACTCATTTGCAGTGCTCAAGCGCTCAGAGAAGGAAGGAGTGGGGACTGGGAGGGGGCAGCTCAGAGAAAAAAGCTGAACTCCAGTCACCCTGCCTCTTCCCCATCCCAGTTCAGTCAATGCCAGCTCCTCTGCTTTCTCTGGAGTGGAGCCCCACAGCCAGCAGCAGCAGCAGAGGGGTTAGGACTGACCTTCCCTGGTCTGGCACATTTCCTGGTTCAGGTCTCAAGGATGCCGGACCAGGGAGGAACAAGCTATACTCACTGCCCTGCAGTGGGGCCTCAAAAGTATCGAGCACTCTTTGTTTCCATTGAAGACCAAGAGACTTGAGGGTGCTCAGCACATGGACATGATCCAGCATGCCCTATCTGGGCAAAACTCTCCTTCTTCTTAAATGGTGTTTTACTCAAGTGAGGAATGAAGAATCAGGCCCTGTACACTAAGGGTATATTTGCAGCCTTTCGGAACTGCAAATCAAGCCCGGGATTTAAATATCCCGTGCTTGATTTGCATCTTCCCGGCCAGGCACCATTTTTTTGTTTTTTGGGGTATTTTTTGAAATTTACAAGCCCGGAATAACTGCCTGCGTCTACACGCGGCAGTGAAACGGGCGTTCAAAATAAAACCTTATTTTGAACTACCTGTTAAACCTCATTGCAGGAGGAAGAACAGGTAGTTCGAAGTAGGGCTTTATTTCGAACGCCCATTTCACTGCCGCGTGTAGACGCAGGCAGTTATTCCAGGCTTGTAAATTTAAAAGAAATGGCGCCCGGCCGGGAAGATGCAAATCAAGCACGGGATATTTAAATCCCGGGCTTGATTTGCAATTCCGAATGCCTACGTTTGCAGCCCTATTCCAAAATAGGCTGCAAGTGTAGACGTACCCTAACAGCAGACTGCCAAAAGATATATCTTTTGGCAGGTTTGTTTTAATAAAAGAAATGTCTCCTGGCCATCAGTTCAAATCCAGCCCAGGGTTTGACAAAAGTTGTAACTAGCTGATGGCTGCTCAGATGGGCTGCTCAGAGGCCCATCTGATAAGAATCAGGAGTCTCCACCCGATTCTTGTTTGATCAGAGAATCTACACTGTCAGTATAAATAACTACAACTGGTGTGACAACTGGCAGTTTCAAGAGACAGTCCAAAAACTGATCAGGCAACTAAACTGGCCTGCATAGTTGCCTTAGGAGATGTTCCTTCCAGGTTGTTAGCAGGGCAGCTTGGGGGAGCTTTCATTACCCTGCTGCCTGACATGTACCTGTGCTGATGCAACACAGAGCACTTAGATTCTGAATTGACAGCCTTGCACCATTCAGGAGCTCTAGATTAATTGAGCAAAGTCTGGTCTCTGTTACACCCATGCCAATCTGGAGTTACTCTGGTACAAATGGGTGCTGGGTACATTTGGCTCAGTGTTTTGCAAACAAAACAATTTAAATAAGATTTGGACTAAGAAACCTTCACGTGGAAAAGGAGAACTAAAACACTCCTTTCCCTCTCCCACTAAAAACAACAACTCCAAACAGCCTTTTCATGTAAGAGTTTGTGCTCCTCTTAAAACTAGAAAGCAGCTAATTTAAAACAAAAATAGTCCTCTTCGTTCCACATCAACGAGATCCTGTGTGTCAAGTTTCAGTACAAAAGAGAGGGGGGTTTGATTTTTAAATCCTCAAGGTATAAAGCCCTTTAAAATAGGAATTTATTATCATAAATCATACTAATTTTTGTACTCAAGTAATTATTTATCATTTGGACCAAATAATAAAGTGCATAATTAGCAATACATTCACAAGAGTTTCCCTTTAAGACCTATGAGAAGCAACATTTTTCATATTTTAAATGTGAAATCTCTTAAATTGATTATAACCCTTGATTTAAAGACTTTAATATTTTAAACTGTTTAAATCATATTAGGTTGAAACCTGGCATACAAAAAACCTGTCGAGCCTAGATGTGTGGGTTTTTAAAAAAATAATAAACAATATTTACATCTTTGAAAATACACATTAAAAATACAGAACAGCTCAATAACCAAAAATGTCACCTAACTCAGTGATTCTCATCCTTTCCTGGCCGCTTTCTGGAGTCAGATTTGCCTTCCATCTCCCCAAGTTTCAGTTCACTTAAGAACTACTTGCTCACAAAACCAGACATAAAAATACAAAAGTGTCACAGCACACTTACTGACAAATTGCTTACTTTGACAATTTACCATACACAATAAATATCGTACTTACATTTCAGTGTATAGTATAGAGAGCACCATAAACAAGTCATTGTCTGTATGGAATTTTAAATTGCACTGAATTTTATAGTGCTTTTTTATGTTGCCTGTTGTAAAATTAGCCAAATATCTAGATGAGTTAATGTATCTCCTGGAAGACCTCTGTGAATTGCCAGCATATAAGTCAGATACTGACTTCAGATACTTTTTAACTGGCCTCCAATTTTTATATATAACAGCTTTTATTTTAAAACAAAAACAAAATAAGATTTACTGAAATTAATGTAAGGATGGAAGGTTCCTAACTGTCTGGAAAGGTGCATTATTAATTATGCACAGAAATTTTTGAATTTTGTAAGAGGTTGGGTTTTTTTTGGCTTACAGATTTTAAAATAGTAAATTGCCAATGACACTAGCGTAAGCCAAAAATGTATCAAGTTGACACCAAAGAGAGGGACCCAACTGGCAGGACCAAAAGGCAAGTGATGTTTCAAAATGAGTAGTATGTTCTTAGAAAAAGAGTAATAATGAACCATGTCAATGCTCAGTCCCTTTGCCCTGTGTACAGGCCAGCTGTAACACATTCAAGCAGAAGAATGGTCTCCCAACTGATCTATGCCAGAAAGCTAATGTCGGGGAGGTTTTCCAGAAGGAAGCTATTGCAGTGCCTAGCTGCCTGTAACAAGTGGGATGCCAGCATAAAATTACAGCATGAGGTAACTGCCTCCATCTAGAGATCCAAAAGGAGGAGCGAAGGGGGAAGGGAGACGAAAGAAGTGAATTTGTATCTCCAGTGGTGTTAACAAAATACACTGAGTTCCAAAACCACGTCATTACTGGAAAAGAGCATGATACAAAGACCAAAACAGGCTCAGCGCTAGGCTCTACCGATATCAGTCAGTCAATCTGTGCAAGCAAAGAACGCATCAGATGGGTCTGGCCCACGAAAGCTCATCATCTAATAAACCATCTTGTTAGTCTTTAAAGTGCTACATTGTCCTGCATTTTGCTTCAACTACCCCAGACTAACACGGCTACATTTCTATCAGATACAAAAGTATTTTAACAAATCGATACTATAAAACATCAATGACTTAGCATTTTACGCTTGCTGCTGATCCCTAGGAAATTTTTGGAGAAAATGGGGCTAAAACCCACATCTTCCTACTCCAAAAATCACATCCCTCCTCCAACCTGTGCTTATAGGAGAATCTGATTGCACTCTAGTGCCTATGATACAAAGGATTTGATTCCAGACAGCAGTGGCAAAGCCACACACCAGGTCACATTATATACCTTTTCAGCCAAGAAGCAACTATTAAATGCCACTTAATAAAGTATAGAATCCATCAATTTTTGGAGGTGATCTGGGAAGTACTTCTAGAATACCAATTTCAGAACCCCAATCAGAACCTTGATCCTACTTTCATTTTATTTGGCCTTCTAGGACTCTACTTTTCTCAAATAAGTTGATACAAATAATGGCAATACTGCATACTTTTTAAAAAAAATTCCTTGTTGTCACGAAACTTAAATTAACTAGATTAATTTATACCCACAAGTCAGTGCTGTGATATTCTGGTATTTGAGAAGAGACAGGATAGAGCAAAGATGTTTTGTATGTTTTGGCACAAGATTCCTTGTGACATTCCTCCCCTGCCTACTTGGAGATATCATAAATACTCTCGCATGTGGCTGGATCATCTGAACTAAGGGCACATCTACACAGCAGGGCTAAAGCCGAAATAAGCTACGCAACTTGAGATATGTCAATTGCATAGCTCTAGTTGAAATAGCTTATTTTGGCTTTTGGCACCGTCTACACATCAGGAAGTCCAAGGGAAAGCACTCTTCCTCCAACTTCCATTACCCTTCTTAAAATGAGGTTTACAGGATTCAGAGTAAGAAGTCCTCCTGCTCACCATTATGTCAAAATAACTGCTTGTAGTGTAAACATGGACTATGTTTTTTGGAATAATGTCAGTTATTCCAAAATAACACTGCTGTGTTGATATACCCTAAGGGTGCTCTCCATCAAATGGAGATAACAAAGGAGAACTATCACCAATGAGTGGGATGACAGCCATCCAGAAGAGCATATTTCACTGTCCAAGTTAGTCAACAATCACAAAGCTTCATTCAGTCTTTCTCAAGTGACAAATCTGTACATCATGGCAGGCACGAAAAGCTTCTGGAATACAATAACTTATGAGAAAGGCAATGGTTTCCAAATGGATAATAGAACACAAGGAGAGTTTAGGGTGTTTTGAATGTCTGGATGCTCTAGATGGTACGTGGTCTTGCCGTGAGGGCAGGGGACTGGACCTGGTGATCTCTCAAAGTCCCTTACAGTTCTAGTGTTCTATGAAAAGCAAATCAGTTGAGAGAGTTGATGGATTTTCCTAACCTTCTAAGATCTGGGGTTTGGAATCTGTGCTTGCCTCACACCAAACAACGTGATCACAACCACCTACCAACCCCCATAGTACAATTTGCTGGTAACTGCAATTGGGATCATCTGTTTTCAAAGGCAAATACAAGAAATCCCAGACTCAGGAGGTAAAGGAGAAGTTCCAAATAAATACTGCATTTGACAATGTAAAAAGCATGTCTGCATGGATATTTTGTTCCCCGTTTGGCATCTTAAGCAAAACAGCTTCCTTTATTTGCTCCCTTTTCACCTCCATCCCAAACAATCCTCTTCGAGAAAAGTTCACAATCTGTTCCTCCTATAAGCTAGGCTGTGCTAGACAGAGTGGGCAGGAAAATGTTTTAAGATAAAATCTTTCTAGGGCTTCTCTAGTGCAGTATTTCTCAATTTTTTTTTATGAAGTAGCCCTTTAAAAAAAATAAATTATAAGTACCCCCAGTACCTACAATTTTCAGACACACAAATGTTTTTTCTACCATTGCAACACATTTGTTTAAACAACTTAATCGTAGCTGGGCAGATGATGGAATTTTTGGGTATAAAAAGTACAAAATAATAAAGCGCTGTAAAACTTAAAACAAAAATTAATTTTTCTCCAAATGTCAGTTGTATTAACATATCCCCCCAGCCTTCTCTAAAGTACCCCTAAGGGTGCTTGTACCACTGGTAGAGAAACACTGCTCTAGTGGATAATGTCCCAAACTGGAGGATTCCTTCAAACCTGTACACTGGTAAGAGAAGTGAATGCTTTTTTCTGAAACATTTTATCACCTTTACTCCTACAAGAAGAAAATAATTGAGTCCTGTAAAAACTAAAGGGTGGGAACAATGGGACTTCTCTAACAGATTGGCCCTGGACGTGGATACTGTAGAAGTTCAGGATTGCTTTTTCAATGAACTTTACAGAGAACAAACAGTTCATGAATGAAGCTGACATCCCAGGACAGGGGCGCCAACAGGCCTGCTGGGCCCTTAGGTGAGGTGGACGGGGCCAGCTCTGTGCTCCCAGAAGGGACAGGACCTTAAGTGGACAGGATCCTTTTAAATTGCCACGCTCTGGGGCAAGTGTCTCCTTTATCCTCCCTCCTTTTCCTCTTATAGGCCCAGCTCAGGTTTTATACAGAGCATAGAGGATCTGCAAGAGCAAAATCAGGTGGTGCTAGGGGATAATGAGATCTATACCAGTGTTGAGTCAACACAATTTTGTTCTTCCCCAGATGACATTAATTTCCTCTCGCAAACTGAGGCTAATTGTCTACATGGGAATTCAGATTATTCCAAAGGGATAGACCTCTCTGCTCCCCACTATGGCAATGTAGACAGTATCTAGTACTCCAAAGGTGTCCAAATGCTTTCCAGTGATGAACCTCACAACATTTTAGTGAGAAAAGCATCATCACCCCCCATTCTACAAAAAAGGGAAGGCACAGAGAAACTGACAGACTCATCTTCAAAAGGTGCTCAGTCTTTGACTCTTCTGGAATGTGTCCGGTGTTCGCCACTTCTGAGCTCAGTTCCTAGCATTCTTGTCCAGTGCTACACAGCAAGAACGTGCAATGAGGAACCACACCCAGACTCTACTCCCAGTCCATGCTTTAGCCACTAGACCATGTTCTTGTCTTATTTTGTTTTAGGACATATTAGTAAAATAGCAGCATCATAAATGTAGTACACTAAAATGGATACTAATGAAATGGTTAACGTGGCCTGGGCCCACTAGTGAAGGCATGAACCAGCATCAATGACTACATTTGACCAAGGACCTGGGTGATCCTAAGCCTGCTACAAGACATCCATAGCACTAAGACTGAAGGTGATGACAATTGACAAGATGGTCCATCCTCTATTGTAGTCTGCTACTATCAAAAGCTTTCGATGCAAGAGAGCCAATTATTAAAACTACATCCTTGCTTCTGAATTACAGGAAACAAATTAGATTTGACTTGCTGTCACTCTGCTTCAAAAGAGTGAATTGAGAGTTTTTTTGATAAATGCAGCATCTTTACTTATGCAGCATCTTTACCCAAGATCAGAATCCCTTCTCTCTCTGATAACCTGATCTTTCATAAGTTTCAAGGAAGCCATATCAAAATGTGGAAGAAAATTAGCAACAATATTTGCACCATCAGTGCAGCCTCAGCAGAAGCGTGGAGACAAGATTAGAAGAATTCTCTGTAGCTCCTTACAGTTAGCGCTAAACAGTAGGCAGAAGGAATTCAACAACATGGGTCTGCTTTCATGATGAAAACTATTATGTCAAAATCAAAATTGCAGGTGAAAATATTCAAACCTTGTTTAGGGAAGGACAGTCTCCAGCTGGCAGTGAGCAAGGGCCTGTATCTCTGGCAGCTGCTCAATGAAAGTTGAAGGTGTTCAAAACCTTGCAAGATTAGCCCCTAACATTTCTAATCATAGAGTCTTAGTATGTGTTCCATGTTTCAATCTCAAACTTGAGATGAAACTTTCTGCTCTTTGGCTTTTATGTGTATGCATAAAGTATATAAAAAGAAGCAACTTCTAACATCTTACTGAAGTGTAACATTATGTAATTGAACTAAGAAGCATGAAATAGAAGTTTAGAGATAAGGAAGGGGGAAAAAAAATCCCAGAAAGGTTGGAAAGCAGGGAAAGAGAATACCTATGTCAAAAGGTTATGTTTTTTTTTCCTTCAGCATTGTATTAAGCCTCTTCCAAGCTGTCTACAGAATTAACTGCTAGCTCTTTTTTTTTTTCTGTGTGTGGGTTATTTTTTAAAAGAAACATTTTTTTTTTTTAAAAAGAAACAAATACAAAGATGCTGTTTAAGGAGGCAGGAATCACATTTTTTCACGACAACTTCTGTCCTAAGAGATATACCAGAAGCTATTTCTTTTATCTTCCCTACACTGGTCTAGACAGTAGGTTAACTAACTTCTAACAAGCAGTGTAAAATGACTGTAAGCTTCCTTATTTCTGATCATTCGCTTAGGCAGGTCAGAAAAGCACTCAGAATCTGTTTTACTGGTCAAAGCCCAAATGAGTGACACAGTTTCAGCATTTACTGATGAATAGCATGCTGAAAACAACAGACAAGTAAGAGGGCTTGAAATCTACAGTTAACTGGAAGGTTCAAATAATAAACGGAGAAATTATTTAGAAGTTAATTGGGAGTAAAAATAGGAATAATGGGCCTAAATTAAGAAAGGAAAACTGAGTGCATATATTAGGAAAATTTTTGTCAGCAAAAATGATACATTAGTGCATGGAACAGTCGCTGAAGCAGATCCCCAAGAGATTTAAAACTAGTCTGTATAAAGCATAGGGAAATTCTGATTCATAGAGTTTAAGGCCCATGGGCTGGATCTGGTCCCCTGCTTAATTTGATCCAGCCCATGGCAAGTCTCCACACTGAAGACTAGAAACTCCAAGCATTGGCTATCCCTGTGGGTTGAAGCACAAGCACAAGCTGGCCCAAACTGGGCAAGACCTGGCACTCCCAATTTGAATGTGTGTGAGGGATGGGGTGATTTTTGTTGTTGTTGGTTTTATTTTTTTGCTTCTCGCTTAGGAGTACGTGAGAGCGAGGGGGTTGTTTGCTTGTGTATGGACAAGTATAGAACAGGACACCAATATGTCTATACTGGCAAAGTGTTACCACCGTAGACCTGGCCTTGGGATGGCTTTTCTTCCATAGCTATGCCCAACAGGATCCTATCACCAACTGTACTCAATCTCCCCTTTCAATACCGACAGCTGAGGGAGCACTGTTGCCTTCTCACAATGGTGGGATCATGAGCACTTTGGGCAACAGAACAACTGAAGTATGATGGTACTCTGCCAAACAGCTCCTATCACATGAACACCAGCAGCAGTGCTCTACTGCTTACAAACATTGCCTTCCCAGCAGCCACTCAACACACAGGGCTCTCCAGAGTTCTGATGCTCTTTGTGTAAGCTTGAACAGCTTTTCACACCATCAGCAAAGCCTGGCTGGATGGCACGGTTGTTCCATTTTCCTCTCATGGAACGTTCCACTATGGAGGGAGGGGAGCAAGAGAGCTGAAAGTAAAATGTGGAAAAATAACCACAATCTTTATAAACAAAAGTCTAGAAAATAGACTCATATTCATTCACATTATAGGGACAGAATTCAATCAAGAAATTCTTATGGGGTACGTGGTCATCATAACTCTAGTTGCATCATTTTGTCCTTTTAACAGAGTGAAACACATTTCTGTGAAGGAGGCTCATGGAATTCTCTATTTATCATCCATGCTCTTAGCCCAGGAGATATGTGAGGCACAGATCTTTCATCAGATCCTCCACTGAATTTCACCCAGTGTGTTGCATTTAGCTGTACACAATACACAGATCTGCTTCCTCACAATTTGCTTCCAGTTTCCTCCTCAACATGTCTTGCCCAGACACGCTCGCTGTCAGCTCCTGCAAATCTGTTCCCACTACCAAACATGAAGATCCCCACTGATTCCTGGACAGCTGAATGGCAGCAGTAGCACAGGGCTGTCCTGGATCAACAGCTTAATTTCATAAGGCAGAGATGTGCTCTCACATGGGTGAATTTCAAGATCCTTTTTTGCATTGATTGCAATGTGTTTAACATTGTAATGCAAGTATTAATCTATTAGAGTGCATGTCCTCAAAGGTACCTCTTATGTAGGGTTGGAAGGATTAGAATTTTATCAGTAAGTGTTTTTATGGTAAAATGTTAATTTCACTATATACACACAATTGATGAAAAATATTTCCATCGATAATGTATCCATCTATAGATTTCTGTTAAGAAAACTGCTCCCTGAGAAATTATTAGAGCTGGATTTAAGGCTATGTACTTTGCATGTTCTGGCGGGAAGTTGACACTTTGTGTTTTAATGGCTATACAGTTTTAATCTTTGAATTGTAACAACTACTTCATTAAATAATTATTTCTGAAACTCTCCAAATTTCCTGCAACTGAAAATTTATAACAAAGACCTTAAAACTCATAATTTTATACAGCTGTGAAAATTTGTAAGATAAAAAGCTTACAAATAAACATTGATATTACCGGTCAAAATTAATACCATGGAAATTGAATTGTCACGTTTATTGTAATAAGTGTCCTGGTGTTGGCTATATAGGTTGGCTGTGTCTAGACTGCACCCCTTTTGCAGAAAAGGGATGCAGATTAGACACAGCGCAATTGCAAATGAAGCGGGGATTTAAATCTCCCACGCTTCATTTGCATGAACATGGCTGCCGCTTTTTTCTGGCTCGGGGCTTTGCCGGCAAAAAGCGGCAGTCTAGATGGGGATCTTTCAGAAAATAAACCCACAACCACTCACTCCCACCGAACACACATCTTGTGTGGTTACTACCAAGAACAACCAAGCTGGGAACAAATGGGAAGACAGCAGAGGCTGCTCTGCAAAAGCAGCCGCCTGCTACCCAAAGTAGAGAGAGGCAGTCCCCGAGGCAACACACTGGCCAGGAGGGGGGGGGAAGAAGAGGGCGCCTGTGGTTGCATGCAGAAGCTGGGCAGTGGGAGTGGCTGGGACTCCCAGCTACTCCCCTCACCCATGCCAGGCTTTTGTATGCTACCACAGGCTCCCAGAGCCGATTGTGTCCCCGCCTCCCAGCCACTCCCCAGCGCCCAGCTGGAAAAACAGAAAATACCAGACATTGCACATGTCCGGTATTTTCTGAATTTTTTTACCGGAGAGAGGGCACAAAAACCAGACTGTTCAGTAGAATACCGGATACCTGGCAACCCTAAGTGGGCCGCCTTCATGGTCCTCCATCTCAGGGGGCTACAAGACTGTCAGAAGCGAGATGGTCTCCCCGGATAAGGTAATTTCGTTAACTGCACTTGTGTATCTACAATGTATAGGGTGTGCCAACTGAACCATAGCTTTGATTGGATGCAGAGGAAACACTCAGCTCTCACAGTCAGTGTGTGTAATCAGCACGCATCTTTCTTCACGTGCTCTTGCTCTACATGCAGGTCACTTTAGTAATATCGATAGGGGGAAAAAAAATCTATGTAGATAGAAACCAGCAGAACCTGGTAACCTTCCACATGGGCAACAGCAAACAAAATGTCTCGCAAGCCACACATAGAACGCTGGTGGGCTGCATGTGGCCCACCACTGGTGTGGACAGTACCTACGCTGAAGCGAGATATTTCTCCCAAAGGTATTGTTAATCTATCTCAATGAAAGGCAGTAACTAGGTTGAAAGAAGAATTTTTCCTTTAACCTAGCACTGGCTACTTCAGAGGTCAGACTGGCTTAACTGTATCACTCAGGGATATGGATTTTTCACACGCCTAAGTGACATAATGGGCCAATCTAACTTTTTAGTGTATGCCGGGTCAGTGTTGCCAATTTTCACAATTTTATCTCTAGTCTCAGTATTTGACACAAGACATGTAAATATCATCTTTCATATAGAGTGAGATCCTTGTGGCTGGAGAGAACAGCTTGAAAACATGAACCCTAGAGGCTCAAAATGCCAGGATACGTACAAAGAACCAAAAGTATATTGTTCTTAAAAAAAAAATCTAATTTTTGTAAGTCAAACATTAGGATATTTTGGGGGCTGATTTATGATTTTTGAATGAGTGAGGATAGTCGCACTCATACTGATCTCTCCTGGATGGTGCAAACACCCTCTTCATTTCATCCAGGTTTTGCTCTATATTAAGGCATATGGCAGGGGTGGCCAACCTGCAAAGAGCCACAATAGTTGAGGGGGGAGGGGAAGGGAGAGGAAAAATTGTCGAGGGGGAAAAAAAAAAAGACGCTGCACCTTTAAAAACAACTCTGGGTGGCTTTTTGGCCACATCAGGCTCCTGGTTGGTCGGCACCATTTTGCTTTTTGCCACGCTGGACGGTGAGCACAGGGAAATTGGGCCGTTTTAGGTGCACAGGGGAGGCTTTGCGA